>NC_054830.1:126239124-126872253 GCF_018345385.1 Vulpes lagopus
TGGGAATAAAAGACACAGCATAGGGAATAGAGTCAATGGTGTTGGAATAGTGTTGCATGGGAGCTAGTGGTGGCTCTACTTGTGGTGAGCACAGCATAATGTATAGACTTGTCAAATCACTATGCTGTACACCTGAAACTAATGTAATATCATGTGTCAACTATAACTAAAATTTTTTTAAAAATCCATTTTATTAAAAAAAAAAAAAAGACCCTGCTAGGTCACAAGCAGAGATAAGGAGGTACCATCTCCTGCAGTTGCTAACATAGTCTTACGTGTACCCTAATATCATTCCCAGCCTTACTCTCCCCAGACCTAAGACATCTCAAAGGCAATATTTTTGGTAGACACCTGCCTTCACTTCCCATTTCCATCCCCAGACACTGGCACCAACCCTCCTCTGCGGGCTACTTCTTCCATGAAACTCACCTTATGCACAATGGCCAACGCTGTGGGTCACCATTAGTACCAGTTTATCATATACTCTCAGAGTCTGAATCCCAGTTTAGGCCCAGCTGGAACTACAGCCATGAAAGTCAACAGTGTGATGTAGATGGTTTAAACAAACAAAAACAACAACTGTATCAACAGTGTGTGTTTTTATTCATTACCAGTGAAACCAAACTACTTGGAGAAGTATTTTTTCTTAGATCACTGGAGAGACACGCTTCAAGCTCTGCTGAGATCACAGATAGGATATACAATTTAATTTGGGAAACTACATTTTAAGATAGACGTTGGTAAAATGGAGAGGGGCCAGCTGTCAGCAAGGCGGATGTTGAGGTGTCTGGAAAGCATTTATATAGAGTGAAAGGAAGTGGAGAGGTTTCTCTTGGAAAACAGAGGCCAAGATAAGGTCTTCAAATTTTAAACAGCAGTCATGTGGCCAGATAAGGTCTGTTGTTCTGGATTTTTCTGGTGCACAGACTAAGATCAATGAGAGGAAATTACAGAGAGACACATTTTAAGATCACAAATCGACTAAAGAGGAGTGAATGCCTTGGGAAGCAGAGTTCCCTATCACTCTTATGTCCCAGCTAAGAAGAATATGTTTCCATTAGAGTACTTTAAGAAAAATTATTGAATTAAGGAGAGACATGCATTAACCCTGATAGCCTATTATCTTGAAAAAGAAAAGCAAGAAGGAATCTTAGAGATTATTACCCAAGTTTAGGAGACTAAGATCCAGGGTGAAGATTTAACTTACCTCACTTCACACTCACTATTGGCAGAGAGTGGGGAGAGTCCAGATTTCTAATCCCCGTCTCAGTATATTTCTGGCTACGCTCCATTCTTCTCTCTTTACATTTATACACTTTTCAACTTCTTTGATGCTGTCTACCCCCAAGGGGATCAGGTGAATGAATGTGAAAATGGAGTTAAATGTTAGGACTTGAATGATTTACTCTCTGGCAATACTATGAAGTAAATTAATACTGTTAAGGATAAACTATCTACTTATTCTTTGACTTAAACAGTTTATTTCTTTCATCTACAAATAGGTGTATGTTTTCCACAATGTATTAATAGGGTTCTAAGCTACTCTCCACTTAAACTTTGACTTTATTTGAAAGCCATTTCAGGGGATCCCTGGGTGGCTCAGCAGTTTAGCGCCTGCCTTTGGCCCAGGGCATGATCCTGGAGCCCGGGGATCAAGTCCCATGTCGGGCTCCCAGCATAGAGCCTGCTTCTCCCTCTGCCTGTGTCTCTGCCGCCCTCCCCTCTCTATCATGAATAAATAAATAAAATCTTAAAAAAAAAAAAGAAAGCCATTTCAACTGAATAGTTCTTAGTACATAGACAGGAAATTCATTTATTCTTTGGGTCAAATGGAATGAAACAATGATTGGCCATTGAGACATCATATGTAATTAATAGAAAGAGCAGAGACATTTATGAAAGAAAAAAATTCTTTCAGACATATCCTGAGAACACACTGGCCTAAAGAATACACTTTGACCCAGAAATTGTGAGGTTCCTGAATTGATTAGAGATCTCTGAGACCCGTGGGAAATAGTTCCATTCACGGGCCAAGGAGAGCTTGCTGATGCTTCACTGTCTGGTGCTAACTGGCTGACCTTTGAAGATCCAGTGTCTCCATCTGGTGAAACAGGGTGCTTCCATCACTGTCACCCTCCAATCCCTCCAGGTCTGTTAGGATCATCTGCAGGAGCTGCAAGGCTTAAAATATAAAATCAGACCCATCAACTTTTAGCAAAAAGCCCAGGCTATACAAGTAACCGAATGCAACCATGACAAGGGAAGTGGGTAAAGAAAAAAATGTAAACTGTTTATGGTAACTGGGACTTCACATGCATTTCATTCATCATAACAATGTATCCCCATCCCTCTTTCTTCCCATTTCATTTCTCCTTTCCCTTTCTTTCTTCCTCTCCTTTCCCATCATCCCTCCCCCCTCCCCCCCATTTCCTTCTTTCTGGCCCCATCCCATGATCCTTTGCTCACTGAGAATATGAAGATCAATTTACCAATATAGGCACAGAAAAAGATAACATGTCAATCATCCACACTGGTTTTAAACTTTCATTTGCTTTAGTGCAGGGGTGCCTGGGTCGCTCAATGGTTCTGCCTTTGGCTCAGGACATGATCCCAGGGTCCTGGGATTGAGTCCCACATCAGGTCCCCTCAGGGAGCCTGCTTCTTCCTCTCCTTATGTCTCTGCCTCTCTCTGTGTGTCTCTCATGAATTAATAAATAAAATCTTTAAAAAATGCTTAATGCAAAGCACATGCTAGACATTATAGAAGGCTGCAAAAAGGTGAACAAATGTGCCCTAAAGGTGTTTATAGTCTAATGGGGGGAGGAAAAACATAGCCATAACTTGGGAGAAATTGGTTAGTGCCTTAGGAGAAGGAACATGACTTGGGTGGGAGAAGGGAAGGTCCAGGTACACCCAATGGGGTTTGTGGAGGTAGGTTCTTGGAGCAATGAGTACACAGCAGCTCATTTATTCATTATTGGTTCAACAAATGTTGGTAGTGTGTCCCTATGTGCCAGGTATTATACTTGGAACTGAGGATATGACAATGAACAAAAGCAATATGGTTCTAGCCTTCATGGTGCTTCTACTGTGGTGTGAGAGTAGAAGCACAAATTAAACAAATAAGCATACATGTTCACATGTAAGTTGCAAACAGATGGAAAGCACGGGGTCCCCAGAGACAGGAGACCTAACACAGGGAACTTAATTTAGATCAAGAGGGAGGTGTTATTAGAGTAGTGTGAGGTCTTATCAATGAACAGGAGTAGTTGTGGGGGAAAGCAGGGACAGTTCTCCAAGAAGTGATAACAGCATGAGCTAAGGTCCTGGGGCAGTTTCCTGGTACTTTAAGAAATTAAAAGTAAACCTTGGTGGCCTGTACTCAGTAGCAGGAAGAATGACAAGGTATCAGATTGAGGAGTTGGCAGAGACTAGAGGATTTGAGGCTTTTTAAGTCATACAAGGATTTGGGGTTTTATTCTAAATGCACTTGGAAATGGTCAATTAAGCAAAGGGGTGACATGACTCAGTTCATGTCTTCAGAGGTACCATCTGGCTGTCATTAGAAAAACTGAAGGACATGGAGAAAGAGAGCCTGACGAGTCCGGGTGATGGTGGCTGGGAGGCACGCGGGTGGCAGTGATGTAGAGTCTGTGCTGGGATTACAGAATAAAATGATTCTCTGAGTAGTAATAATGTCATCTGGCCAAACTGCATCTTTGGTTCTTCTCCTGCCACTTCATGAATTTTGAAGAATCTGGATTTGCTCTTTAGTGATTGTTTCTAATCCCATTTTCATGTTCCATCAGTATCAAATTTAATTGACTCTAAACCAATGTAACAAGACTCTTAATAGTCTTGTCCTGATTCTCATTTCTCAACTACTCAGCTTCCCTGGGCTCTGTCTTTTGTCATGTCCTTTCTGTCCCTGTCCCCTTTTGTGTTGCTTCCAGCGGGGGAGTTAGAAAGGAGGAAACCTGCCAAAGGGGAAGGGAAAGGCTGTGGGGATGGGAGTCAACATGGAAGGCTTTGCTGACCTTGTCCAGTTTTTGCCACAACTTTTTTTGACTTCTGTAAACTATCGGCTTAGAAAAAGAGAAGCTGTGCGTAGGTGTCTTTTTCCATCCTACCTTTCAGGCTGCACAGCAGTGGGAATGCCCATGATGAAGAGCCCACATGAGCCTGACATTCAAAACGGCTGCCATGATGATGATCCCTTTGGAAAACAATACCAAACCAACAGCCCCCCGTCTTGTCCAAAAGGGAGTCATTTTTTATTTCACTGAGGCCTGAAAATCTCTGTGGCAAGTAAGGGAGCATCACAAGGGAACAGGGCACAATATCTGTCATCCATAGAGAAGGGGAACAGACCATAGCTTCTTGGGAGACTTCCTGGGAGGGGCTTGGAGTGACTCAGACATCTGTAGGATCTCCGGGCCTAAGCATGAGAGTTTCTGTGAGAAATCAGGTAGGTTTCCTGAGAAGGACGTCACATGAATACATTGACATTCTAACTCCAAGTCCTTTATTCTAGTAGAAAATAGGGGAACTCATCATTTTCTTGGTGGCAGGAGCTTCAGCTGGAACTTATGTTAGGAGTGTCTTTTGTTTTCATAGTGAGATCCTTTCAACCTTATCTGAGTATATTATAACGAGTGACTCTTGAGGAGTAAGGGGGTCCTGGGTGGCTTCAGAATGGGGGCTAATGTCAGGAAGACCAAACATGTGATTTGAGGGTTAGAACGTTCACCGCCCCCCCTCCGCCCCCACTCTACTGGAGCAGAGACTGAGTTCAATCACCCACAGTGCAATCAATCGTGCCTGTGTAAGGAAACTGCCATGAAAATCTCTGAAAGACTGGGTCTAGAAAGCTCCAAGGGAGCACTGATAAACCCACTTCCAACAATTTAAGTTCATCCAGGTTCCCCGCTAGTTTTGTTAAACTTATTTTTGTTAACTAAATGTTGTTGCCAGGCCTTTATCATCCGTTTTCCCTTTCCTTTGATAACAGCCTGTTGATCTTTCCAGAGAACACCATCCCTCCCTCCCTTTCAGGGCACAGGAGGAGCTGCCCCACCCCCTGGTTACATGGTGTCCAGTCAACAGTCTGTAAAAAAATAAAAAAATTGTTTCAAGAATGGGCACATGAGGGGGATCCCTGGGTGGCTCAGAGGTTTAGCACCTGCCTTCGGCCCAGGGCATGATCCTGGAGTCCGGGGATCGAGTCCCACATCGGGCTCCCTGCATGGAGCCTGCTTCTCCCTCTGCCTGTGTCTCTGCCTCTCTCTCTCTCTCTCTCTCTCATGAATAAATAAATAAAATCTTCAAAAAAAAAAAAAAAAAAAAGAATGGGCACATAAAACCCACTCTTTGGTTTTTTGCCTGATACTGCAAAAGAAAATTCTCCCGTTCTTTTGAGATTGCTAACTGGAATGGATATAAACCAATACCTCGTGGTGGCCATCTTGCCTCCATGGGGGTGTTGCCACCTGAGAGTGGAGCCAGGACAAGAGGAAATTGGAGGGAGTGTGGCAGAGTGGGGAGGGGGTTGGGTAGAGATTTTCTATTACAGAAGCCAATAGATTTCCTTTTCTTCTTTAGCCAATTCAAGTTGGGTGCCTGTCACTGAACTAAATATATCCTTCTTAGCATTTCCAAATTGCCCTTCCACTCTATGCCCAGATGGCCAGGGAGGAAAATGGACAAAGCTCCTAAATCTCCCTGCTGAAATTATTTGGTGTCTGGAGACTGAGTTTAAGTCCTGGTGACCCTATCATTTACTAATAATGATCAGGGACAAGCCCTATAATCTCCTGTAAAGCATGAATAAAAATACCTCTCCTACCTACCTCACAGGGTTATTACACTAACGAAATGAAATGAAGCATGTACACGTGCTGCCTTAGCCGTGTGAACACATTAAAATGTTAGTGAGGAACCGAGGAGAAAGTGATGATTTCTGGTGTCCTCTCAGTACAGGCACAATGCGAGGTGCTCCACGTACACAGTTCTCTTTCCTTTCCTTTCCTTTCCTTCCTTCCTTTCCTTTCCTTTCCTTCCCTTCCTTCCTTCCTTTCCTTTCCTTTCCTTTCCTTTCCTTTCCTTTCCTTTCCTTTTCTTTCTTTCTTTTTAGATTTTATTTACTTATTCATGAGAGACACAGAGACAAAGGGAGAGACGTAGGCCGAGGGAGAAGCAGGCTCCCTGTGAGGACCCGATGCAGGACTTGATCCCAGGACCCCAGGATCACACCCTGAGCAAAAGGCAAACAGATACTCAACCCCTGAGCCACCCAGGCGTCCCACATAACTGTCTTCCATCTTTACAATGACCCTGCGAGGCAGGGTTATATGTGGTAGGGGTTCCCCCATATAACACTTAGCACATTTCCTGGTTTGGAGCAGTACCTCAATAAATATCAATTTCCTGTTGTGACTTTGCTTAGGGGCCTCGGATAAATAACAACTATGGTTCTTAGGTTTCTTTAACTGTAATATAGAGAACTTGAACTAAATAATATTCTGTTCCATCTAGACTTATTTCTTTAAGATAGAATTTTTGAACTTGGCACTTAGAAAAAGTGTTCTATGATGCGAGAAGTTTGAAGACATCCTGGAGTCAAACCTAAGTAAGACTCCTGTCTGAGGTCAGATGACACAACTGTAGCCAACCCTGGAGTGATTGGGGACGTTTTGTACCATGACAGGGGTTGGAGTTACACAGGGGCATGTATTTGTTAAAACACAGCACTGGAGCCCTAGTATTTGCACATTTCATGGCATATACCTTTTACATGGGAGGGAAAGATCTGTAAAAAAAAAAAAAAGAGAGAGAGAGAGAGAGAGAGACCCATGGAGCTCTAGTTAACATTAAGTATGTGGAGATATTTAGGGGGACGTGTCCTGAGGCTTGTAAGTTACTCTGATGCCCTCAAATTAACATGGAATAGTGGATGGAGAGAGGGAGAGATGGATGGAGAGATGTGATACAGTCAAACAATCATGAAGGAATCTAGCTGGATGATGCCAGTGTTGGAAAGTGCTTTTTTTTTTTTTTTAATTCATAAGAGACAGAAAGAGAGAGAAGAAGGCTCCCCAATGCGGGGCTTGATCCCAAGACCCTGTGATCAAGACCTGAGCTGAAGGCAGACACTTAACAGACTGAGCCGCCCCGGTGCCCTGGGAAGTGCTTTCAGCTGTGCTGTGCTTTTGAGATTTTTTGTAATCAAGTGTGAGAGAAAACAACCCCTGGCGAAGCCCAGTTTCCTGGCCAGAGCTTTATCTCTCCGGGCAGCCCATGGCTCTGGCTTCCCCCTGGGCCCCCAGGAGAACCTCCCGCCTCAGAGTCTGAGTTTTCAGCCTCAGTAGAAACAGACACACCATTTATTGTGGTGATTCCCCTCCTCGAGAAAAATCTCACCCTTTATCCTAACAGGGGAAGCCGCCTGCCCTCCAGCTCAGCCCCCTCCTGCTACCCAGAGCCCCAGTGAGCTCCGCGAGCCCGGCTGCTGCCTCTGTTCCCAGCTGCTCCCTGGGCTTTGGTGGCTCCTCGGGCAGCAGCCACTCTGTCACCATCGCCCCCTCCCCTCCGCGCCTTCCACCCCGTGGCCTGGCTTGGGGGGCGCCCAGCAAGCCCTGAACCCCCGGGGAGTCCTCCTCTGCCTTCCCTCTGAGTGGGATCTGGGACAAGTCCAGGGCTTTAAGCAGGCGTCTCTATGGTTTTAGCTCGGTTAAGAAATGAATCAGGCTCATCAACTCTGCTATCGCTCTGTCTTCAACTCGGATCTCAGCCCACTTCTGCGTGAGGACTATTCCTGAGGTTTGCCCTTGCTTGTCTTAATCCCCAGCGCTTTGCATCGCTTCCGGGGAGCCTTTAAGTGTTGGCCAAGGCAGACAGGCAAGCGCCACTCCGCCCTCACAGACGGGGACTCCGGAAGGCCGTGCAAGCACATTTATTCTGCGCCTACTGTATGCAGCCATTTGCCGCTCGTTTCCATGTACCCTGTCCCACTCGGAGCCCACAGCCTCCTCCCGAGGTGCTTATTAAATGGGGGCCATCATACCACTTTTGCAAATGGGGATACAGACCCAGAGAGTACGTGTTGAGATCCACCACCCAGACGGCAGCTGACACCAGAGCGCAGCCCCCAGAAGGCGGAGCAGGCGGCTGTCGGGGCTCCCTAGCCCGGCCGCTCTACTTCCCAGGTGGGGGTCCCAGGAACCGGAGAGTGGACGTAAGCTCTTCAGAAGAAAAGCTTCGAATTGGAACTCAGGTCTAAACTTTCGGACTCAATTTAGAAACAGAGACACTCCATATACACGCAGACATATGGGGAAGCCGAGCGTCTCGCCCACGGGGTAGCTGTACCCACTCGAGGCTGGCCTCGCAGTTTTTAAATCTGGCAGGAGCTCAGTGCTGGGCTGTCTTGAAAACTTAGCCACTTGCAGCCGGCAAGGCACTGGGGCAGCCCAGACGGAATCGATGTTCCGCGCGCAGTAATCATCTCACGTACCAGGAGGCTCTGAAAGCCGGCGCCGAATCAATACTGCATTGAAATAAGCGAATGGGGAAAAAAAGTCAAATAGACCCCAGAGCAGCTGGGCACCTGGGCCTGCTTTTACAGGCCCCCCTTCAGGTCCTCATTCAGTTTGGGTTTGAGTGTGAATGGGGTTGGGGGTGTGTGCAAAAACCCAGTGCAAAAGTCCTCACTGATATGACATGTAGCACCTCCGAGCGAGGAGCATAAACTTGCTTATCAGCTAGACTTTGGATATGGCCATGCACGCCCCAGTGTTACCAACACAGGGATTCCTGCTTCTGAGCTGGCATTTATTAGTTTTATTTTTATTTAATTTTTTTAAAAAGATTTTATTTACTTATTCATGAGAGACAAAGAGAGAGAGAGAGGCAGAGACACAGGCAAAAGGAGGGACTCGATCCCAGGACCCCAGGATTATGTCCCTCCAGCCGAAGGCCTGAGCAGAAGGCAGATGCTCAACCACTGAGCCACCCAGGGAGCCCATGAGCTGGCATTTATATTGCTCTCCCAAAAAAATTGGTAGCCAGGTCTGAGGTTGGTTCACATACTTAGTTGCTTGCGTATTTTCTAAAATTGCTCACTCCTGTAACACACGGGGCTCCTGTCATCGAAGGTGAACCATGCTGGATGAACTGTCCTGTGGTCAGGTGGCTTGTATGTAGGTGTGAATGGCATGTCACTAGCCCACACTTGAACTTCACTTGGACTCCTAATTAGCAGAGGACTCCCCTCTCACTGAAAAGGAACAGTACTGGTCCAGCCACAGCACACCCTGGATTGGACTGCCGAGGCCCCACACGGGACCTAACATAAGACAGAAGGAGACAGACTGAGGTAGAAGTGCTGCCTTCCGGCCAAGGGAGGCTAAGTCTTTTGGGTCCCGTGGAGCCCACTCATTCTCCTGGTGTGGGGGGGGGGGGATTTGCACAAAAGGAACGGGTGTCCTTCCTGTCCGTCCTAGGGTAGGTTATTCCCAGGCAAGGTGACCACAAGACTTAACATCCAAACTCGGGATATCAGCTTCGGGAGCCAAAGGGGAACCTGTTAATAATAATGCGGACACTTCAGGTGTGAACCAGAACTGATGATCACTCCTCTCTTAGGGTCCTGGAACGAAATAAGAGAAAATACTGTCTCCCTGGGCTCTGAGGCGGGAAAGGTCTAGAGCCCTCCCCTGCCTCAATGGCAGCAGGCGAGGGCTGGAAGCGAGCCTGCAGGCAGACCTGGGTCTTGGCACTTCCATGAAGCTGTTCTCTGGATTGTACTTTCAATCCATCCCCTCTGATGGTTAGGTGCAGATTGCTTAAATGCTACTGTGTGGACATCTGTGTGTGGAGAATGAAAGGAAGGGACAGATGAGAATAGAAAACACTAGTGGGAAAGAAGCGTCCCCTCCCTGGAGGGCTGAGGGGTGGGAGTAGTAGGGGGCGCCGTGTGGGGGTGTCTGCAGCGGAGCTGAGCTGTGCACAGGGCTACAGCTACCTCCTGAAGCCGGTGGCAGGACAGGGGGCAGGAGGATGTAATCACCGGGGTGGGGTGGGGGTGCAGAGAGCAGGGCCCCAGTGAGGGGTGGGGGGAGGGAGGAGGAGCTGGGGGGCTGGTGGGCAGAACTGGGGCCGAGTGGACGGCAGAGCCAGATCCGGGACTTTGGTAGGGGTGGAGGTGGGGGTCGGGGAGTGAAGACCCAGACCCACCTGCTAAGGCTCTCCAACCACCTGTGAATCCTGGGGCTTGGCTCACCTCCCCAAGCCCACCCCCACTCCTGTCTGAGCGATCACAGCAGGGTATTCACTTTGCAGTCAGAAGAGAAGATGCTTTTAGACTCTGCTGCTCTTCTGCTCCTTGCTTGGCTTTTCACACCCAGGAGATACTGGATGGCTTTGGGAGGCAGCCTGAGCCCCCCGGGGGCGGGGGGAGCAGGCCTCTGCGCACACCTCCAGGCTGGCATTTGAGTTCTGACCTGTTTCTCCCACTCCCTCTGCTACCAGCGACTTGAAATTGTCATACCCTAGGTGCCCAGCATCGTGCCTGGGGAAAAGCAGGCCTCCAGGGCATCTTTGAGTAAATGATGCCAAGAGAGGGCAATGATCTCAGGTGCCAAAGAGAGGTCCAGACCAAGCCTCCGTGCTCCTCCAGGTCTCAGACATCAATGCGGCTTCTCCAAGATAACATAAAACCTTTATTCTTATTTGTTTGGGTTTCGTTCTGTTGTTTTCAATTTTATTCTGTTGATCTGCTTTCTGCACTACATGGGGAGAAAAATAGTCTTACTATTGTGGCTTAAAAATGACTAAGGCAAACAGGATTTATTTTTTAATTAAATGCTTCCAGAAAAGTTTCTCCCGGTGCATCTTTTTCTTTGTAGTTCTTACAACTGATAGTATATAAGGGTGCTAGTCATAGCATCTCAGGACTTTCACTTTCTCCATAATACAGGAGTCAAATTTTATTTATTTATTTATTTATTTATTTATTTATTTATTTATTTATTTATTGTTATTATTATTATTTTTAAAAGATTTTATTTATTTATTCATGAGACACACACACAGAGGCAGAGACACAGGCAGAGGGAGAAGCAGGCCCCATGCAGGGAGCCCGACATGGGACTCGATCCCGGGTCTTCAGGATCATGCCCTGGGCCGAAGGTGGCGCAAAACCGCTGAGCCACCCAGGGATCCCCAGGAGTCAATTTTTTAAAATGGCTATTATTGCTTTGGAGTTCTGAAGTTATTTCCTTTTTTTTAATTTTTATTTTATTATTTTTTTGAAGTTATTTCCTATCACCAGCTAGAAGGAGCATTTCCCTCTTTTAACTGGGCTCACAACTTTACTTAGAAAACTTTCCCTATATTAGGAGAAATTACATCATCTATGTAGTCATATATCCTGTAAGTTATAATCATTCAAGAAATGTGGCCTAGAAGGGAACATTGCCTATTTACAAAAGCTGAATAAAGGGTTTTTTGAAAAGATCAGAGAAGTTATAGCAATTATAAATATATGTACTTATTCGTCCATGCTTTACATATGAGTACAATTTTACAAATTCCCTGATAAGTAATAGATGGAAAGGTTCAAATGTTAAGGATGAAAACTTAAAACTTTTAAATTTTTTTCTTTTAACTTTTTTTTACTGGAAAAATGATAAGAGGAGAAAATGAAAGTAATAATCATCCCAACTTTGCCACATTTTTGAGAACTATAAACTCCCTCGTTATCACCACCACTCAAATCCAGTCACTGTGATTAACATACTCATACACCCACACAAACACACACTCACAGACTCATCCACTCATATGCTCTCATCCACATTCACACACACACACAAACACACACACACACACACGTTCACACAAACACACACTCACTCATCCATATCCACATTCACACAAGTGCACATATACACTCTCACATGCACACACAAACTCACTCATATACATTTCTACTTAAAAAAAAAAACAAAAAAAAACCAAACCCGGAATCGGGGCACTTGGGTGGTTCACTTGATTTGGCACTGACTCTTGATTTTGGCTCAGGTCATGATCTCAGGGTTGTGAGACTGAGCCCTGGCTCTGGTTTGTGCTGGGTATGGAGCCTGCTTAAGATTCTCTCTCTTCCTCTGCCCCTCCTCCACCTCCTCTAAAAAGAAAACAAAACACAAAACCCCATAATCATCCTAATTATACTGTACTGCTATTTTCCTTTTCCATGCAAAAATATTGTATAGACCTACTTCAAACTCAGAATGAGAAAATATCTCATTTTATTTTTGTAATTTTGGCCTGTGCGTGCAGATGGCGTCGCGTGGGTCGTGAGCTGCTGCACGAGGGCATTGAAGGTGTGGTGAAGACAATGGCCAAGAACAAACTAAGAGGACAGAAGTCCAGGAGTGTATTTCATATAGCCAGCCAAAAAAACTTTAAGTCTAAAAACAAAGCAAAACCAGTTACCACTAATCTTAAGAAGATAAACATTGTGAATGATGAAAAAGTTAACAGAGTGAATAAAGCTTTTGTAGATATACAAAAGGAACTTGCAAATTTCTCAAAAGGCCTTTCCCTTGAACCTCTGCAGAAACAGCTGATTCCTCAGCAGTGTCATGAAAATGAACCAGTTAATGTTGATGAAGCAACAAGATTAATGGCTCAGTTGTAATACACTGGAGATACATCAACTCCCGCAAAAGACCAATAAATTAAATGTTTTATACAGTTTTATTTTTAAAAATCTTGTTAATGTATTTTTGTAATTTTGTTTTTTACATTTAACCTTTTAATCTGAGATTATTTATTTGTATGGTATGAGACAGGGATTGAACACTGATTTTCTAAATGAATTGACTGATGTCTCACCCAGTCATCAAAAACTATCCTTCCCTACTGATTTAAAATGCTACTTTTATCTCGAACTGAATTCCCATTTGAATGTGAATCTGTGAATCTGACTGGACTTTCATTCTGTTTCATTGATCTGCTTGTTTATTTCTGTGCCAATTAATTATTGCTTAAATTGTATGATTTGTGATCTAGTCAGACAGCTGTTTGCCTCTTCCTGCATCAAGTAATTTATAATTTTAATTTCCATTTTAATTCTTATATCTGGTAGGAAAAGGTCCCTTTCATTGCTTCTGGTTTTATTTTTAACTTCTAACTTTAAGCTTTAACAAAATAACACATGTATATAATTTAAAAATTAAAATAAATGAGAAGGCTTATAACTACAAACAACACTTGTCGTGATACTCTTCATCTCTTCATTTCTCCTCCTTTACTTCTTTTAACTGATAATTCTGTCATTATCCTTTATATTTCGAAATAATGTTATTATACTACTAATCACTTGGTTTATCACTTTTTACACATTGTTGATTGACTTCTTGTTTTTAAGATTTTATTTATTCATTCATGAGAGAGAGAGAGAGAGAGAAACAGGCAGAGGGAGAAGCAGGCTCCCTGCAGGGAGCCCGATGTGGGACTCTATCCCATGACCCTGGGATCATGCCCTGGGCCGAAGGCAGGCGCTAAACTGCTGAGCCACCCAGGGATCCCCCATTGATTGGCTTCTATTAATAAGTATTTCTCTCTCTTATATCTCACTCCCCTCCCTCTTCAACAGAGTATATCACAAATTTTGGCAATGAATAACTAAAAAAAAAAAAAAAACCTGGAAAGGAAATGTTATTATAATATATACTAATAATCAACTCTGCAATTAAAGGTATTTACCCAATCTTAATGTAAACATGAAATATGTATTTAGCCAAAACTTGTGATATTCCCTTCTGTTTTTATTTGTGTGATTTTTAAAAAATAAACATATCTAAATTTTTCCAGATATTCAATTGAGGGACCAAATACCTATTAGCAGATTATCTCCTATGCTCAGAAGCATTAGATAGTTTGTTTAATCTTTCCTTTTACCTGGAAGCTTTCTTCCCAGAACATTCTGTTGTTCTCCTCTAATTCCCTATTTCTTAATCCTGGATCTTTCTCTTCTTAAATTTATTTCCTTATTTTGTTGGAGTATGTTTTCCAGTTGCTGTCAACATTTCAGTATCCTTATGTTTTAGATATGTTGCTTTTAAATAGCATATATTTGGGGTTTGTTTTTGATCTAGATGGCCAATCTTAGTCTCAACTGGAGCTACTAGTCTATCTACATTTAAAGTTATTCTGTGCATTGTGATTAAATTTACTTTTTATTTTGTACTTTCTGTCATACTAGCTGTTCTATGATTTTTTCTCTCTGTCTTTGCCTTCTCTTTTTTTTTAAATTTTTATTTATTTATGATAGTCACACACACACACAGAGAGAGAGAGAGAGAGAGAGAGAGGGGCAGAGACACAGGCAGAGGGAGAAGCAGGCTCCATGTACTGGGAGCCCGACGTGGGATTTGATCCTGGGTCTCCAGGATCACACCCTAGGCCAAAGGCAGGCACTAAACCGCTGCGCCACCCAGGGATCCCTTTGCCTTCTCTTTTATTTCATCAATTTTACTAGCTTGAAATTTTTCTCTCTGCTTAGAAGTTGCACACTTTGTTTCTTTTCTCTTGGCAGTTATTCTAGAAGTCACATTATGCATCCTTGACTTATTAAATGTTAATTAATACCTTTACTCTCCTCCCAGATAGCACAAAAATGTCAATGTTACTTATCATCTTCCCAAACTTCATGCTATTATTGCTATTTGTTTCAATTCACTTTATATTTAAACACTGTAATAACATGATAGTTATTATTCTACATGGTTAATATTCATTTAGATTTACTCACATATTTACCATTTTCTTTGCTTTCCTTTTCCCGGTCTCAAGTATACCTTCTGCATGTGATTGTTTTCCTTATGTTTGAAGTGTATTCCCAAGTGCAGATCCACAAAAGGCAAACTTTTCATTCTTTTACTTGTCCAATAATGTCTTTACGTTGCCTTCATTTTTGAAGTACAATTTTACTAAGTATAGAATTCTAGGTAGGTGGTTATTTCCTTTCAATATATTAGAAATAATATTCCCTTGTGTTCTGGATTTTTCCTTTCTTTTTAAAAATTATTTATTTATTTATTTATTTATTTATTTATTTAAGATAGAGAGAGGGAGAGAACACGCACAAGTGAGGTGAGGGGCAGAGGGAGAAGCAGACCTCTTGCTAAGCAGGAAGCTCAATGCAGGGCTCGATCCCAGAACCCTGAGATCATGGCCCAAGCCAAAGGCAAACACTTAACCAGCTGAGCCACCCAGGCTCCCTTTTACTTTATTTTCTGATATTGAGAAGTCAGCTGTCACTCTGTCACTCCTTTAAAAGCAATCTTTTCTTTAGTTTCTTTTAAGATTTGCTCTTTCTCTTTGCTTTTCTTGCAAACCAAAATGTGGATTCTTTTATATTTGTCCTAGGGATTTATTGGACTCCCTAATTTGTGAGTTACTGTCTTTCATCAAGTCTTGAAAATTCTTAGTAATTTTTTTCATCAGTTATTGCTTTTACCCTATTCCTCTCTACTGTTCTCTAGGGTGTAATTGGAGACATCTGTCTCCAAGATATAACATACATATATTAGATCTTTTTTATTCTATGACAAACTGTGGCCTCTGGGTCAGCCATTTTTTTTGGAAACAAAGTTCTGAATATAGTCATGATTATTTATTTACTTCTTGTCTATGACTTTTTTTTTTTTAAGCTACAATGGCAGATATGAATAGTTACAACTAACACAGTATGGCCTGCATGGCCTAAAGTATTTCCTATCTGACCTTTAAGCAGAATTTGCCAAAGCTTATTTGATGTTTTTTTTATCCTCTCTTCTGTTTTCTCTTTCATCCTTTTGGCCTTTCTGTAATGCTTCTGGATATTTTATTCTGATTTATATTCCAGTTTCCTAGTCTAATCTTTGGCTCTATATGTTTAACTGTTAAACTGTGCATTTGATTCTTCATTACAGTTATTGTATATTTTAGTTCTAGAATTTTTACTTGCTTCTTTTTCAAATCAGTTACTTTTTTGGTTTCCACCAGCTAAAACTTCCAAGCTTTACCTTTTTTTCGTTTAAGACAGGAAGCATGATTTTGTAGTCTGTGCCTGATTCTTTCACTACTGGAAGTCTGTAGGATTGTTTTTGTGAGCATTCCCTATCATCGGTTCTTACTCATAGAGAACTTACACTTGACATTGCATTTAAACATTTTTTTTTGTAGAAATAATTTGAGCCTTGGAGCACCCGGATGGCTCAGTGTTTAAGCATCTGCCTTTGGCTCAGGTCATGATCCTAGGGTTCTGGGATCGAGTCCTACATCGGGTTCCCTGTAGGGAGCCTGCTTCTCCCTCTGCCTATTTCTCTGCCTTTCTGTGTCTCTTATGAATAAGTAAATAAAATCTTTTAAAAAAGAAATAATTTGAGGCCTAGGATGAAAATATATACCTCCGCAGAGAATGTTCCTTTGTCTCTGATACTCTGGGACCACATTAACTGAGGTTCCAGACTTGAAATTCCCAGAGTCACCCATGTGAGAACAGTGTTACTCCCAATATACTCTCTCACACACTGGAGCTTCCCAAACTCATCTGCAAATTGGAATCCCCTGGGGAGCTTCCAACTATTCTGCTACCTGTGTCCCACCCCCAGAGACTGAATTCATTGGTCTGTGGTGCATCTTGCACTTTGGAATATTTATTTATTTATTTAAAGATTTTATTTATTCATGAGGGACATAGGCAGAGAGGCAGAAATACAGGCAGAGGGAGAAGCAGGCTCCCTGCAGGGAGCCCGATGTGAGACTCGATCTCATGACCCCGGGATCATGACCTGAGCCAAAGGCAGACGCTCAACCACTGAGCTCACTTCAGAATTTTTAAAAGCTCTCCCAAGATTCTAATGCACAGACATATTTGGGAAGCTCTCTCCAAGACTAAAGCCCTTCAGGACCTCAACTTAATGTGTGGGTATTTATCAGACTCTCCACTTGCCCGGCCATTTTATCTTTCTTGTCTAGGGAGGCTGCCAAATACCACAGTTCCATACAGCAGCTGTTTCTTCCCATGCAGAGAAAACCGAGCTTTGAGAGACTGCTTCTCAGATTCTCTGAAGTTTTGGCATAGTATTCTGTCACTATCTCATCAGCTTTTTGATGCTTTTAAGAGAAATGTAAAAATAAGTATGTATTCTTTATATATATAAAATGTATTTAATTATGTATTTAAATATTGCATATTAAAAATAATATATTTAATAGTTCTAAATTGAAATATATTGATTATAAAATAATTCCAGATATATATATATATATATATATATATATATATATATATATATATAACTGTTTTACTTGACCTCAATGGGAGGGTTGACTTACCCTGCAATTAAGAGAATTGAAAGTACTCCAATTGCTTTTTAGGAGGAATAAGAAAAGTATTTTAGAGTTCCCACCCTTCTGAAAATGTCTACTTTATGTAGTCCCTGAAGTTATAATTTGGCTAGGTTAAGACTTAATCTTCCTTTAAATATTTGAAGGCTCTGCCTTATTGATCTGTGACTATTCATTAGAGCCGTGAATACACGTATTTCGACCTCTTATCTATTTTCCTTGGAAATTACTTTTTTGCTTCTTTGGGAACCATTAGGATCTATTTTCCCCCAGGAATCTTACACCTCGCAACTTATGTACTTTGCTATGGGTCTTATTTCACCCATTTTTTTTGGTTATAGAAAAGAGAGCTGCAATCTGGAGATTTTTATTTTCAGTGCTAGAAGTTTTATTGCCATATAACTTTCATATTTTCCACCTCTATATTTTCTCTTTTCTCTTTTTTTAAGAAATCATTCTGGTTGGATGGTGAGCCTCTTGGATTCATCCTCTACATTATTATCTTTTCTTTTATAATTTTTAGTGCTATGTTTTTTTGTGCTTATTCTTGGAAGATTTCTTCAACTATTCTCCAGCCTTCCTATTGAATATTGTATTTCAATTAAATTTTAATTTCTTGTTCTTTGATTTATCCTTTCATATAACCTCTACTTCTGAGTATAAGGATGCGGTTTCTTCACTAGTGTTGTAGATTTTTAAATCTTATATCCTCTTCCATTTGTTTCCTTGAGATTTCTTTTTTTTATTTATTCTTACATTGGTCTTTCTCTTTCATGCTAGATGTTCTCGTCAATTGTTTGGGAGAGTCAGCACTCTGATCATATCTAAGAATGAGCCTCTAAAATATTGTTTGGAGGCCCTGAGTGGGCAGGAATTGTTGACCCGTGGGCTTCATTTAGGGTTGATTGAGCAGAGAGATCATAAGAAGAAGGAAAGAAAGAGAGAAGGAAGAAAGAAGGAAAGAAGGAAAAAAGGAATGAAGGAAGAGGGAGGGTACAGAAAACTGGAAGCTTTGGGATGCCTGGGTGGCTCATGAATAAATAAATAAAATCTTAAAAAAAAAACTTCACTGCTTCATAATGGAGGAGAAATATCCTTTACATGAGGGAAAAGCCCAGAGCAAGACCTGAGCCGACTCAGATCCAGATCTCCTATTTCTCTATCTTTCCTTCAAAAGTCCAAGAAGAAAATATGTTCATTCAAAGATTCTCTTGATATTTCTAAATACTCTGTCCAGATCTGTCTCTAACAAGATGTGGGGCAAATTACATGGTGTTCTTGCTAAGAAACTCTATATACCTTTATGTACATGCGTGCGCACGTGCATACACACACATACACACAACTACCTTTGTTCTTTTTTAAAAGCAGCTGAAGGACTTTCAATTCTCTTAATTGGCTAAACCAACTCTCCCATTAAGGTAAACTAAAACAGTTGTATGGAAACAACATATATGTATATATACGATTTTAATTATTTTAATATATTATATATGAATAAGAGAAACACCTCAAAACCACCCTATAAGGTGGGCTTTATCCCTCATTTTCCACATGAGCAAGTGGGTTATAAATGGCAGCCAGAGAGGCATGGATGGATAGCCTCACGTGTCATCAGGGTTATAGAGAAGGGACACACATATGCTGATGATGTGTATGAGATACCCAATCTGTTCTGGCACAAACTATTGAAATCCTTTCCCTTTGCCTCCTTCAGTGTCTCTAAGTGACTGCCAGCTGCAGGTTTGGGACTCGACAGAGCATGAGCAATCAAGTCATTGCTTGAGATCCTGGACTAGCCTGAGAAACATGAGTCTATAGTCGAGGTACGGCCCATTTGAGTCCATTGGCCCAGTAAACATAAGCTTCGTGCCTGGGAAGACAAAGATAAACATGGCCCTGACTTTAAGGGGCTCAAATTCCAGGTCCAGTGAGGCTCAGGTAAGCATTTACGCTCCTGGATCCTTCTATTGCTCATCTTTATTTTAATTAATTAATTAATTTAGAGAAAGAGAGAGAGAGAGAGAGTGCACAAGCAGGAGGAGCTGCAGAGGGAGAGGGAGAAGCAGGCTTCCTGCTGAGCAAGGAGTGCGATGGGGACTCAATCCTAGGACCCTGAGATCATGACGTGAGCCGAGGTCAGCTGCTTAAGTGACTGAGCTACCCAGGCACCCCAGTCACTCATCTTTAAATACAATGCTGCCTTTGCCTATCTGACTCATAGGGTTTTGGGGTTTTGTTTTGTTTTGGTTTGGTTTTTGTATGGATATAGTCAGATAATACACATGAAAGTAGTTATGGCAAAACCTGTAGGACATGGTTATCATTTTCCTTATGACTTCTTCGTCCTAATCTGAGTTTCTAAGTGAACAGTATGTTCAACTAATGCTTTCATTTCCCATCACCGTGCCTGCTTCTTGGTGATGGGTGGTAGTTCTGTCCCCCTTCCTCTTCATCTCCGGTCATTTCTCCTCCATTGGGTTTTGTAGAGTGTTCACGAGTTACTTCTGCTTTGGGTGCCTATGAAGTGCTCTGCTCTGTTCTCAAAACACCCAGAAGGACGGACTCAATGTCGCTGGCTGGGAGGATCCTCCCTAAGCTCTCCTGGGTGGTGACACCCACCACCCTTGAGCTTCCTAAGAGGTGTCTCAGCTCTTATACTGGAACCGCTCTAGAAGAGGAGGCTGATTTTCCATTGCTCCAATTCTAATTTCCATCCTTGGATCTCATGTCAGGACACATCACCTATTTTGTTTTGTTTTATTTTATTGAGAGAGAGAGAGAGAGAAAGAGAGAGAGAGAAAGAGAGATGTGGCAAGGGGCAGAGGAAGAAAGAGTCCTAAGCAGGCTCCATGCCCAGTGCAGAGCCTCATGTGGGACTCAGTCTCATGACCCTGAGATCATGATCTGGGCCAAAACCAAGAGTGGGGTACTTAACAGATGGAGCCACCCAGGCACCTACCACACTACCTATTTTAAATCAAGTTAATGACAGTCAACATTTCTCTATTCTAAGGACTTTACATATATTAACTTATTTAGTTGTCATAGCAACCCGGTATTAGCCTATGTCCTGGAGTAGAGAACTGAGACTCTGATTATCCAACAAACTTGCTTAAGATCAAAAAGCTGGTGAGTAGCAGAGCTGGGGTTTGAGCTCAGGATTCTCTCCCCAGAATTTAGGCTCCTAACCGCATGGCTATCTTAACTCTTAAATGAGCTTTGCTTAAGTAACTCCAAGTCAAGAAAATCTCCCAGCATTTAAAGCTCGGAGCAGGGTGCTGGCATTCCTTGATTATTTGATGATTTAAACAAAAGTCAACTCTGAGGTTCCAACCCTAAAATTTCACCTCCACTGTACCCAGTACCCCAGCCAGTTGGACACTAGATCTCCTCAACGTTCGAGTAGCAGGCTAATGGCAGGTTTTGAACTATATGAAATTGTCAATATTTGCCCATCTTTTGTCGTATGCAAATGGCAATCTCATACAATTAAACCGTGTGTTTGCTGAACTCCTACTTAGATGCAGGATCTGATTCCAGGCACTTCCCTCATGTTATCTTATTTAAAGCATAACGACAATACTCCAGAGTGTTTTTAACGTTCCTTTTTCACAGAAGGAAACAGGCTCAGGGTTATGAGATCCAGGACTAGCCTGAGAAACATAAGTCTAAAGAACACATAAGAAATGTGTGTTAATTGTTTACGTTATGCATGTAGAAGATCATGCAGCAATTTTAAACGGTAGGTCCCGGGATCCTGTTCCAAGATGGGTCCTCATCCACTGCACGGTGTCTGTAGGCTGAGTCCTAGGACCCAAATGCAGTCAGAGGTCCCAGAGGCACAAGGAAAGACCCCATCCAGCTGGCAGACTCAAGTTACACTAGTTTTGAGATGAAACATGAGTCAGAAAGGGAAAGTAACATGACCTCTAGAAAATAGGCAGATATGACTCAATCAGCAGCAAGTCAGCTTTGCAAAACTGAATCAAATGTGTTTGATTTTTTTCAACATTGTCACAGCCATCGGAGTTTGCCAACTTGGGGGTTTGCTTTCTGTAGCTTTAAAAGGGGTTTGGGGTTGAAGGGTGATTTGCCTGGTTGGAGAACTCTGTTGTGGGCAGCAGAGCAAGGAGAGCCCAGATGGAGGGCGCCTGGAAAAACGAGAGACTGCTGGGATTCAGTTGAGGCAAGTCCCAGTAGAGAACTGAGAGGTCGTCCAAGGAGGAGGTGGAATGGGGAGGGGGGGCTTTCACAGTACAACCAAAAGAGAATGAAAATAGGGGGGCTCTCCAGACTGCCCTGTGCAGACTGAGCCCTCTGGAGCTTGGAAATCCAGTTTGACACTTTGGGATGACTCTAAACTGTAAATTATGGACCCCCGAGCTTGGAAGGGAGGAGGGAGTGTTAGAGGGCACAAACATACAGAGATGTGTTCCATTTGATTGGGATATTATTCAAAGATAGATGCAGAAATAGTTGAAGTGGCTTGTAGGCATTCATTTTAATTCTTTGGCTTTCCTCTGTGGGGAATTACTTTCATCGGGTTCTTTTCAATACGGATTGAGTCATGTTCTCTTTATTTGCCACAAGCATTTATTTGCCACAAGTATTTTTAAAAGCACTGAACAATTGCTGCCTCATTTTCAGGGGGTTGATTGGGACACCCGTGCTGAGCCCCTGTCTCACCAAGTGTGGGAGTTTGAACTAAATTCCCAGCCACTGGACAAAAACACTGCAAGAAAGCAGGAGGCGGATGTTGTCTCTGATCGACAGATCTTTGTGGTTTTTTTATTAACTCTTTTGGGGGCAAGTTGCCTGGTTTGGGTGAGATGAAGGCTTGCAGGCTGCCTTCTAAGGGCTTATAATCTATTCAGGGGCAATAGGAGGTATGCACAGAACATAAGACATTGTTTTGCAAATGCCAAATGTCTGGTTAATGGACAATAAAAGTCATAGGAAGCAAAGAGGCTGACATTTGCGATGGAGCTAATAAGGCAGGTGTTCCTAGAGAGGGTGTATTTAAGTTGATTGTTATGGAGTGAGTCTTCAGAGGTCCAGGGGAGTGAAAGGAAGTCATTGAAAATGGATGGAATGGGAGACAGACAGACAGACGGACAGACACAGACACATGCACACACCCAGGGGTGGGAGAGCCTATGTTTGCCTAGAACCTCAGTAAACCAGCTTGAACAGAGTGGAACTTCTGTGGGGAAACCAGTATGAAAAGCTCTTCCCTTTCTCTCTCTCTCGTGGACCCTTGAGCAACGTGGGCATTAGGGGAACCATCACCCCTGTGCAGTTGAAGACTCATGTATAACTTTTGACTCCCCAAAATTTATCTACTAAGCCTACAGGTGACCAGAAGCCTTACTGATAACGTCAACAGTTATCAGGTTAACACATTTGTATGTTCTATGTGTTATATACTTCATTCTTGCAATCAAGTGAGCCAGAGAAAATAAAATGTCATTAAGAAAATCATAAGAAAGCAAAAACACATTCACAGCACTGTACTGTATTTATCCCTCCCGAACCCCCGTAAGTGGACTTGCACAGTTCAAACCCATGGTGTTCAAGGCTCAAACGTTCATGCTCCAGAGTGATCTCATTTAGCCTTTCGCATTTAAATAATGTCTGTGTGCTGATGACCCCTGCATTTTTAACTCAAGCACAGACCTTTCTTCCATACTCCAGACCTGTTCATCCTTGGTTTTTACTCTCATGACTTGTCCCTATCCTCCCTCCTCCCATGTCTTTCCCCTCTTGGTAAATGGCATCATGATTTGCCCAGATGATCAAGCCCAAACCCTGGGAATCATGCTTGACTTCTTCTTTCACTTATTCCCCTACTTCTACTCCATCGACAAGAAGCATCGACTCTCCCACAAGAGCATCTCCGATCTGTTCATGATTCTCTGACCCTTAGTGCTCTCACCCAGGTACCCAGGTTTGAGGCACCAACCTCTCCAGCCTGTCACTCCAGAATAATTCCCTGATCTCAATCCTTCCAAGCTGAGATACTTGCAATCCTTTCTCTACTCAGTGGTCAAAGTAACCTTTTTGAAATGTTATCAGGTCAAATGCCAGCAGATTGCCCCCCACTCCCTGCTTAGCACCCTTTATGGCTTCCCAGTGTACTTTAGCATAAAATTCTAACTCTTTACCAGGGTCTACACAGACCTGCTTTGTGGATACCCACCACTGCATGCTTTTTCAGCATCCACGCACCTTCTTCAGAGAGCTGCTTCTCTATTTTTCTTTGGAGAATTATTGTCTCCCTGATTCTTACTACAGGCAGTCTGGGCAGGCTGACTCCACTCCACTCTCTGTGTCAGGGGGTCAGTGCGTAACCTCATCCTCTTTCTCTGTGTCACAACAATTGGCTCAGAGATGAAGATATCTCCTGAGTTAATCCAGGTCAGACTGAAGTCCAGGTCTTTTGCTAGAACAGTGGGGATTGCTGGCTGCAAATATGGTGAATACCTGGAACTACAGGCACCAGTCTAGCTTATAGACTTGACCTAAGTGGGCAACTTGACCTAAGTGGGCAAGTCCCGCTGACTCTGTGTGAGCCCAGTTCAGTCCCATGCCATGCCTCTACTTTTGAGCTGAGCCAAAAAATTGCCTGTTTAAGTTGGGTTTCCAGGCTAGCTTGTCCTGCAGGTTTTGATTCCTAGACTTCAGCCTTACCGCAAACCTTTCTCATCTCCACACTCAGCTTTGGACCTGAGACACATGGAACCCTTTCTTAACTCAGTGTCTTTGCCTTTGGGGGTCCATGTTGCTTAGAATTCCCTTCCTTAGATGTTTTTTTAAAAAGATTTATTTATTTGAGAGAGAGAGAGAGAATTAGCAGATGGAGTGGCAGGCAGAGGGAGAAGCAGGCTCCTTGATGATCAGGGGCCCTATGTGGGGCTCAACCCCAGGACCCTGGGATCATGCTTTGTGATCTGCATCATAGGATGTTGTGAGGAGGACAGGAGACCTTGTCTGCACATTGCTGAACGCACCGCTCATGACGTGGTAAATGCTCAGGAAATGGTGCCCTTTACAAAACCAGTGAATCTTATAATTGCATGTGTCCTCTCCCTTCACATACCTTACTGCTTAGTCCCTACGTTTTGCAAGCAGCATTTGTTGGCACAAGTACCGATACCTTCTTATTTCCTTTTCCTCAAGAATTCCGCATTGTTGATTGGACTTTTTCCTACTCAACCTTAGGTTCAAATTCGTGCAGTTTTCTCAGCATTGACACCAGTGCCACCCCACCTCTGTGTCCTCTAACTGACCCAGAGAGCAAGGGACAGACCATCTGAAGCTTGGAGAGAACCCACAACTTGACATCGGAGAGGGGTCAGGCTCAGGTGATCAGACGTCTGCTCTTCATCCTCAGGGTCTGAGGGCTGGACCGGGAGCCAGAGTGAGAGGTGGCAGGGAGAGCCAGGGGAAATGGGGACGCTCTCTTCTTGGCAAAATGCATCAAAGCTTAAAGAATAAGGGGATTTAGGATCTCATTTGACATGAAATCTGGCAGAAAGACATCACCAGGATTGGTTACTTTCGCTCCTCAACAGTATCATCAAAGACCAGGTCCTTTCCATCTACAGTGTGTTGGTCTGTCTGGCTCCTGTGGTGCCAAGGCGGCTGCGGCTGCCACAGCTCCAGGCCTCACACATCATCAACATTGTGTACGGACAGTAAAAATGTCCTCTTGCTCTCTCTCACATCTTTTTAAGAGCTGAAGAAAACACTGCCAGAAAGCCTCTGGAAGCCTTCCTCTGTCTCACTGGCCGTCATTGGTTCATTTGTCCATCCTAAACCAATTCCCAGATGCTTCAACCAGTCCCTGAAGTGTATAGATCCTTTAGGGAGAGTGATCAAAACTTGGGCTCTCTTTCTGCTAGAAAGGGGGCAACTAGGTGAATAATTGTCATTAAGGTTTTTTTAGAAAAGATTTATTTGTTTATTGGGGGAGGTACCTGGGGGGGCAGAAACAGAGGGAGAGAGAATCTTAAGCAGACTCCATGCTGAGCGTGGAACCCCACACAGAACTCCATTTCACGACCCTGAGATTGGAACCTGAGCTGAAACCAAGAGTCAGACACTTAACCAACGCCACCACCCAGGCACCATGATTGCTGTTCGGTTTTAACAGTGTCTTCTAGATACGGCTATTGTCTTACTCTCCTTTTTTGGGAGAGTTTGCCATGTGCTGTAAACATGAAAGGATCCTAAAACCATGAAAAAGGGAAACAGTGAATGATATAACCGGGTAGCAGATTGCCAGTGTTCATGGCTTTCTATTGGCCCTCTGACAGTCTGTATGATTTTGGTGGGACATCCCTCTCCTTTTCTGGTTTTAGTTTCTACCTCCTTGGTAGGAATGGAATTCAGAGGTTTTTCAGATGACCCTTATGGAGCTCCAGCTTCATTTGTATGGCACAGAATTTTAAAGTGGGTTTCTTTTTTTTTTTTTTTTTAATAAATTAATTTTTAAAGTGGGTTTCTTGGGATGCCTGGGTGGCTCAGTGGTTGAGCATCTGCCTTTGCCTCAAGTGGTGATTCCAGAATCCGGGGATCGAGTCCCACATTGGGCTCCCTGCAGGGAGCCTGCTGTCCCTCTGCCTATGTCTCTGCCTCTCCCTCTGTGTCTCTCACGAATAAGGAAATTTTAAAAATAAATAAATAAAAATAAAATGGGTTTCTCTCTTCACAAAACCAGGAGCTTTATGAGGATTTATTGATTACTTGATCATAAACAAGCTGTGTAGCCTCAGGCAAATTAGCCTCTCTGAGCCTCGGTTTCCTCATCTGTAAAATGGTGATAAAAGTATACCTTTCTTTCAAGAATGGTTGTGATAATTAAATGGCATAGAGGAAAACATGGAAGCTGTAATATAGCACTTAGTCAACATCGTTGTCATTGTTCCTGTCATATCATTCCATCATCAGCGTCATTACACCATCATCAGCGTCATTACAGGCATACCTGGGAGATGCCACAAGTTCAGCTCCAGAGCACCGCCATAAAGTGAGTGTCACAATAAAGCGAGTCAAAATGAATGTTTTTGTTTCCCAGTGCATATAAAAGTTATGTTTATACTATACAGTAGTCTGGGAAGTGTATGATAGCATTATGTCTAAAAACACCTGATTTGCCTGCCTCCATTTAAAAAATATCCTGTTGGGGCACCTGGGTGGCTCAGTGGTTGAGCCTCTGCCTTCGGCTCAGGTCGTGATCCTGGGGTCCTGAGATTGAGTCCCACATCAGGCTTCCCTGCTTCTCCCTCTGCTTAGGTCTCTGTCTTTCTCTCTGTGTCTCTCATGAATAAATAAATAAAATCTTAAAATATATATATTTTATTGCTAAAAAATGCTGTCATCTGAGCTTTCACTGAACCAAAATCATGGATCACAGATGATCACAACAAATATAACAATCATGAAAATATTACAAGAATGACCAAAATGTGATACAGAGACATGAAATGTACAAATGCTTTTAAAAAATTGTGTCAGTGAGCTCATTCGATGCTAGATTGCCACAAAACTTCAATTTGTAAAAATCTGCACTATCTGCAAAGTGCCATAAAATAAGGCATACCTGTGTTATTATTATTTTCTTTTTTTATTATTAAAGAGTAGCTCACATACAATGCTATATTTGTTTTGGGTGTGCCGCATAGTTGTTCAACAATTCTATACATTATTCATTGCTCACCATTGTATTATTGTTGTTGTTTTCATTATTATTGTTGGGTCTTGAGCACTTCATCGAGGTACATATTATTATATACTCAATGTGGGTCTGTTGAATGAAAATGAGTGTGGGAATGAATGAACAGGAAAGAAGATATAAGAAGTTAAATAACAATGAAACACATTTTTTTAAAGATTTGTTTATTTCAGAGAAAGCATGGGGCGGGATGGGCAGGGGAGGACAGGGGGAGAGAAGCAGACCACCCGCTGAGCCCAGAGCCAGACACAGGGCGCAACCCCATGACCCTGAGATCATGACGTGAGCTGAAATCAAGAATGAGGTGCCTAACAGACTGAGCCACCCAGGCGCCCCATGAAATGCACTTCGAAAAACAAGCCAACTGTGCAGGGAGACACGACAAGGGGGCAGGATGTGTGATCCATTCCCTCCGGGGAGATGCCAACCAGCCATTCCTTGACTGCAGAAGGAAGCCTCCCTATGGGATGGAGAGCCTTTCCCAGGGGCAGGAGGGTCTGAGATGTTCCATCAGGATGGGTGGGAGCCGAAGAAGCAGGGAGGAGGGGGGCATTCTCAGGTACAGGGCCTCTGCACTCAGACCTGACATCTTAGAAAACGTGAGCACGGAGGATGCCCCCTCGGGGAAGTTTAATTTGGTGTTTGGTTCGGTGGCTTACTTCTTGGGGGCCCAGCCCAGTGCCAGCGTCTGTTTTATTCTTGCTGGAGAGTGGGAAGCGGCTGCAGTGCAGAGCCCACACATCTGCGGAGACATTGTCTTTGTAAACCAACTCTCTATGACAACCGGTGCATGTGTTCTGGGGTAGGGGCCAGCTGACTCAGGAATTAATCAAACCCTTTTATGCCCGTTCTCAGCAGCTTTCAAAGGGTCTTTACACAGAACACTCTCAAATGAGTGGTGAATGAATATTCATGGGTGTGTTTTCCCCACCGCAGCTCCGGAAGGACACAGTGCTCAGAGCTGTGCACCGTTTCTTTGGTAGAGGGGGGCTGGCGTGGGTCTCTGCGCTTATTGTAGAGAAGAGGGGAACAAGTCAGCCTCTGGCACCAAAGAAACAGAATGTCCTCCTCCCCACTGTGATAAACGTGTCAAAGGCCAAGTGATGGGCAAGGAATCAGAGAGGTTACAGTCAGGGCACTGGTCTGCAACGTGTACAACCGGACAACTCAGGGTACTCCCGAGGGACACACGTCACTGAGATTCTCATTCGTTTGCCTTGCCCGATCCGAAGTTCTCGGCGTGCTGACTGGACTGGACACTGCCTTTCAATAATAATGACTCTGACATTTGAAGGGTACGTTATATTTTGTGAAGGGCTCCCACTCACATGCTCTGATTCCCTGGACCACCCTGAGAGCAATACAGGGCAGGGAGCGTGGAACCCGTTGCTCAGGTGATAGACTTGAATGAAGCTCAGAGAGCTAGCTAAGTCCAGAAGGGCAAGGGCCAGACAAGGGCAGAGGTGAAATCAGAACTCACGAATCCTGACCCCCAAGTGTGCACCCTCTGTTCTGTGGCCTGACTGCCACTTGCCAGGGTTTGAAACTATAGACACAGAAAATCTCATAAACTCAGAGACTGGTCTTGAGGGTATCAAATCATCGTTGAGTTCTTCATCCAAGGGTCTATGCATTTGTTCAGTTTCTGTTGTAGAAGCGGCCTCCCAAAGGGTGATCGTGCCTTTAAGAGCACTTTCTAAAACCCAGAGTAACTCAAGTGAATTTGGCAACTCTGAGAGGCATTCTGGGGCTCTTCTGGATACTGGTCCAGACAGCATGAACAGTCTACTGCCTTTCACCTCTCTCACGTGTTGTCTGCGGGGCTATTGCTGGCCCATGGAACTGTCTACCCTCCAACATCTCCACTGCCAAGCAGGCGCTGTCCTCCAATGTTTGCAAGGAGCAAACAGGCCAGCTGCATGAAGAACAGTGGGGTTGTATCCCTCAAAATTACAAATGCACTGCCTCTCGGATCCAGCTATCTCACTTCTGGAAGTTTCCCTTCTTATGTATTATCAGATGTGTGTACAAGATTTTCCATTGCAGCCTGTTTGGCGATAGCAAAGATTGAACCCACTCTAAGGGAATATTTATAGAGGACCAGTAAGTGAGCTGTGACCCAAGCACATGAACACTACCTAGCTACAAGAATGAGTGAGGAAGTTCTCCATCAGCTGGTGGAGAATGATTGTCAGCAACATGCAAAACAGTGTCTACAGCTTGCTACATTTTGTGTAAGGAAGGAGGGTGAGTATATTTTTGCTTGTATTTTGCATGAAGGAACACTGGAAAGATGCCTGAGGAACTAATAAAATGGTTACTTTTGGGGGATGGAGAATGAGATGGGTGGGGTGATGGAGGAGTGGGGGTCAGATTTTTTATGGGCATTTTTTATACCATCTTGAGTTTTGAAGCATGCTAATGGAGTCTCGATTCAGACAAACTTGTCCCTGACCAGCCAGCCATGCTGGAGGCTCCTGGAGATACGTGCATTTGAACAGAATCCAAGTCCTTGACCCTTGAGCCATTGCCAGGAATTCATCAAGTCATCGGGGGCATTCTGTTACCTAATGGGAGCCAGGAAGAGAGAATGTGTTACCCCCAATGTAGATATGGTGAAGAGTAAAGAGTGGGCTGGACTGGGATAGAGTGATTGCTTAGAGGATTGAGAAGCTGCACAAGGTTCTTTTCATGACTTCGGGATTTTGCAGGACTCAGGGCCACACCCTCTGGAGTTCAGGTGAATCCCCAGGTCTTCATCCTGCCACACTCTGGCTTATCTGAGACCTGTGGAACCGAGATACACCACTCTAAGAATTCATAGATACTCTAATGCCAGCTCTGCTGCTGGTCTGGCCTTGCCTGGAATGAGGCCTGGCTTCTAGGAGTGAGGTCTTGGCACCAACTGCTTTGTTCCACTATCAGCCTCATGTTGGAGACCTTAAATCACCCCAGGGGCATAGAGTTTTCTCACTCAGCAGCAACCAAGTGCCTGCTGCTCTGGCCCTGCCTGGGGGAGTCTACACAGTACCACTACACCTTACCTCCCCTCACTCCTAACACAAACCTTGCACTCCCCAGATACACCCCTCCCCTCAGGCTATTGGTATGGATTCAGTTCAGGAAGCCCTATAGGCCTTCATTCCACTAGACAAGGTCTCAGTGAGCCAAGCCTTCGTCAGCAGAGCTGGCAGGAAGCCCTGATGGTCGTTATTGGTTGTCCTATACCACCTCCACTCACCGGGGCTGGGGTAACATGTGTGGGAGTAACTTTGTTGGTCTTACCATTTTCCTAGAGCAGTGAAAATAAGGTAGAAAAGAACGGATCTTCCCTGCCAAGCATCAGGTTTGCATGCCACAACTCACACCACTTCTAGATCGGCTTCATTTGTTAGGAATTTGGAACCATGAGCATAGTACACTCTAAGTACCCGTGGGCACTGGGTTAAGTGCTTGAGGACCAAATTAGGCACATAGGAGCCTCAGGACTATTCCTACAGGCGTAATAGAAGCACACCCAGAAAGTGGGGGTCTGCTGAGCAAAGTGGGTTAATTTGGCCAATCTTAATTTGGCCACTCACTTGCCTCCACCATGAAAGACAGAAAAAAAAGTTGTATTTTTTTTATTTGAAATATAGTTAGCACACAATATCATAGTGATTTGGCAGGTCTGTACATTATGCCGTGCTCATTGCAAGTGTGGCCACCGTCTGTCGCCGTACAGTACTGTTACGATACCACTGACGCTATTCCCTATGCTGTGCCTTTCATCGTCATGACTTATTCCTTCCATAACTGGAAGCCTGGACCTCCCACTCCCCTTCACCCAGTTTGCCCTTTCCACCTTTCCTCTGGCCACCATCGTTTTGTCCTTTGTATTTAGGTATCTGTTTCTGCTTTTGTTTGTGCATTTGTTTCATTTTTTAGATTCCACTTATATGTGAGATCGTATGGCATTTATCTTTCTCAATCTGGCTATTTCATTTAGCATAATCCCCTCTAGGTCCATCCACGTTGTTGCTAATGGCAAGACCTCATTCTTTTTTATGACTAAGTAATATTCCATATTTTGCCATATCTGTCTATACTACCACATCTTCTTTATCCACTCATCTATTTTTTTTAAAGATCTTATTTATTTATCTGACAGAGAGTGAGAGCAAAAGCAGAGGGAGCAGCAGAGGGAGAGGGAGAAGGAGACTCCCCATTGAGCAGGGATCAGCAGAGAGCCTAACACGGGGCTCGATTCCAGGACCCAGATCATGACCCGAGCAAAAGGCAGATGCTTAAGCAACTGAGCCACCCAGGTGCCCCTATCCCTTATTCTATTATGGACACTTGGGCTGCTTGCACGTTTTGGCTATTATAAATAATGCTATAATAAATGTAGGGGTGCTTATATCTTTTCAAATTAGTATTTTTCTTTTCTTTGGATAAATAGTAGTGGAATTACTAGATTGTATGGTATTTCTATTTTAAACTTTTTGAGGACCTTGCATACTGTTTCCCATAGTGGCTGCACCAGTTTCCAAGGTGGCTCCACCAATGGTGTAGGGACTTCTTTTTTCTTCCATAATCTCACCAACACTTGTCGTTATTTCTTGTCTTTTTAAAACTAGTCATTCTCAGCATAATACCCTCCAGTTCCATCCACGTTGAAGCAAATTGTGGGTATTTGATGGGTGACGGGCACTGAAGGGGGCACTTGACAGGATGAGCACTGGGTGTTATTCTGTATGTTGGCAAATTGAATACCAAAAAAAAATAAATTTATTATTAAATAAATAAATAAATAAAACTAGTCTTTCTGAGTCATGTAATAGACAATTTCACTGGGAGTTTGATTTGTATTTCCCTGATGATGAGTAATGTTGAGCATCTTATGGGTCTGTTGGCCATCCTTGTGTCTTCTTTGGGAAAATGTCTATTCAGGTCCCCTGCTCATTTTTAAATCAGATTGTGTGTGTGTGTGTGTGTGTGTGTGTGTGTGTGTGTGTGTTGATTTAAGTTCTTTGCATACTTTGGATGTTGACCCTTATCAGATATGTCATTTGCAAATATCTTCTTTCATTCAGTATGTTGCCTTTTTGTTTTGAGGTGGTTTCCTTCACTCTGCAAGCCCTTTTTATTTTGGTGCAGTCCCAATAGATCATTTTTGCTTTTGTTTCCCTTGCTGAGAGACGACCCATCTAAAAAACGTTGCTAAGGCCGATGTCCCAGAAATTACTGCCATGGATGGACTTAGAAGGCATTAGGCTAAGTGAAATAAGTTAGGGAAAGACAAATACCATGTTATTCCATTTATACATGGAATCTGAAAAAAAAAAAAAAAGAACAAACAGGAAGTAGAATCAGACCTATAAATACAGAGGACTAACTGGTGGTTGCCAGAAGGGAGAGGGGCATGGGCAAAATGGGTGAAGGAGAGGGGGAGATACAGCCTTCCAGTTATAAAATGAGAAAGTCATGGGAGTGGGAAGTGGAGCCTGATAAGGAATACAGTCAGTGGTATAGTAGCAGGGAGGTAACAGCGCAGGTGGTAGCTACACGAGTGGCAAGCACAGCGTAACATAGAACCTTGTCACATCACTAAATTGTACACCGGAAACTAATATCACATTGTGTCTCAATGATCCTCAAATTAAAAAAAATTTCTGCCCATGTTTTCTTTAGGAGTTTTTATGGTTTCAGATTCACATTTAGGTCTTTCATCCATTTTGAGTTTATCTCTGTGTGTGGTTTAAAACAGTGGCCCAGCTTCCTTCTTCATGCAGAAGAAGCACCATGTGTCGAAGAGACTATCTTTTCCCCTTTGTGTATCCTTGCCTCCTTTCTCATAGATGAACTGGCTACGTAAGTGTGGGTTTCTTTCTGGGCTCTCTACAGAAAGGAGAGTTTTTTTTTTATATAAGATTTATTTATTTATTTATGATAGACATAGAGAGAGAGAGAGAGGCAGAGACACAGGAGGAGGGAGAAGCAGGCTCCATGCCGGGACCCCAACGTGGGAATCGATCCTGCGACTGCAGGATCACACCCTGGGCCGAAGGCAGGCACTAAACCGCTGAGCCACGCAGGGATCCCCAGAAAGGAGAGTTTTAATTGGTGTCTTTCTTTTCTTCCTTTATCCAGATAGAAGAAATACATACATGTATATATTTGCTTCATACTACTTCTAGGGAAATATCTAGATAGGCCAAAGGAAGACAAGACAGCTTAATAGAAGGAGCTTTGAGCTGAACATCTAGGCTCCAACTCAGGCCCTCCTTACAAATAGTCTGTGGTTGATTTCATCGCAGTCCATGGGCCCCAGTGTTCTACCTGTGGAATGATCCTGGGTCATGGAAGCTTCCTGGAATGAGTAGAAGGACTCTCTTTTGCATGTCTTGGAGGACATTATGAAAATTAATGAACCAGTTGGCGCTTCACCACTGATTCCTTCCCTTCCCACCCACCCTATCTTCTCCAGGATGTGATTATCATGTCCCTGTGTGAAAATGCCTGGAGTCCATGTCCTTAAGGAGCTCACCGTGTCCAGCAGGAGCATGCAAGCACATGCTGTTGGAAAAGCCCAAGGGGAAGCGTACGCTCTATGGTCAACAAGATTGAAGTCATTGGGTAGGATGGTGAGCCCTGAGACCACAAGCCCATGAGGGAGAGTCAGGAGTGATGGCCAGAAGGTGCAGAGGCAGGACCTCAGAGCCAACAAAATGCTTGAGCAGAGAACCAGAGCCATCCTGCAAGCAGGATGCAGCTCCTCGGCCACCGGTCTGGGCCAACCTCTCGGCTGCCAGGACCTCAACACACACAGAGGGACAGGGAGGAAGAAATGGCTGGGGCTCCGATGTCTCAGCCAGAAAGAACAGGAGGCACATAGTGAATATGGGGGATTGGGTGCCTTGGGAGACGGGTTCTGAGTGCTGAGCAATCCCTCCCCCCAGATTAGCACTCAGCCCATCTGTCTGAAGCTAGGAGCCCGGGCTGAGAAGTACCCTCAGCAGCTCAGAGGCCTGGAACTGTATAGGCTCAGATTATTTTTTATTATTGTCATAATGTTACCTGGTGCCTGCATGTGGGAGCAGGAACGTTGTGGAGCCCGCGGGAGCCCCAGTGCCCTGGCTCCCAGCCACAGGAAAGGTCCAGGGTGGGGCCGCCTTCTGCACCAGGAGCTGGAGGCTCTGAGGGATGAAATCATTGATGCCCAGCTCCTCCACGGCCTGCTCAGCTGCTCGGCTTGAAGCGCCTCCTAATAACCCACTTGTCGGTCAAAGAACTGGATCGGGTACATTTCTAGTCACCGATCAGGCGAAGGAGGAAGGAGATTGGTTTCACCAGAAAAACCCCTGCTGCTTTAGAGCTGAGGCACTTGAAAAGGTAACAGCACCTCGCCCCTTGTTTGCATTAAGAACAACCCTAGGAAACCGGCTCCTGATGCATTCATTGTGTTGTGTTTCTCAGAAGTTCTGGAAGAAGAAAAGCAGAATTAGAGCTTAACCAATGCATGTGCAATTGTCTTATATATATATATGTATATATATATATATGTATACAGATCGATATCTCAATTAATTTTTATAAAACTATATATAAACTTTAATCCTATGCATCAAATATTAATTTTCATAAATTAATGTGAATTATATAAACTAAATATACATGTTTTTGAACTAAACTCTCGGAAAAGACTGGCTGTGGGGAGTGACTCAGATTACAGCCAAACCTGGCGACTTGGATGATAAATTTCCCCTGTTTCACTTCTCATCTGAGCTGGTGCCCTACCCAGCAATTTCCATTTCAGATTCATCATTAGCATTTCTGATACTTTAACAGGGCGGGTGGGGGTGTTGTCGAAAGAGCTCGGTCTATTTGCAGGCCATTCTGTCTTGCTCAGTTGCAGAGGCTTAAGTCTACAGCAAAGAAGGTACCTGGGTGGAAAGGGATAGATTCCATGAGGCGGCTGGAAGGTTCCTGGAAGTCCCTGAATGCCTGTTTCATAAACCAACTATCCCAAGGGGCTCTGGAGTGTCCACGCTTTCTCTGAAAATGCTTTTGGAAACAAAATTGCCAAATCCTTGTTCATCTTGGGAATTCTATTTTGTTTCCCCGCGTGGTCCCAGAGGACCCTGGGCCAAGCAAAACGGTCGCTAGTGTTTTCTGGAAAGATACTCATGCCAAAGATGGGCTGGCAATCATTGCCCTAATTTGTTCTTTAAGGAGAGGGGGGATGAAAGCTTGTTTTTGTTTAGGGTCTTGGCTTGCTTTCCCTTGCAGCAGAGGAGAAAGGCAGAAGGAAACAGAATGAGGTCACAGGCAGTGATTGGCACTCGAATGGTTCCACGGGTTCCACGGGAAGGGGGCCTGCATTTGTCAGCCTGAAGGGGGATGCCAGCGAGAAATTTGAAGTTACACACTAGCGTGTTGTCATTGGAAGAGCCTGACCAGTGTGGGGAGTGGGGGGCACAAAAAGAAGTTATGGTCCCACGTGGCTTCGATTGGGGAGGGGTTCCTGAGTCTATGGAGACCAGGCTGTGACTTTAGAAAGGGTGGGAAGGAAACTGTGGCGAAGTGGAGTATCTGGGCCCCACAGCAAGGAGGCACATGAAGAAGCACCAGCCAACGGTTCCAGGGGGAGTATGGGTCTAATCTTGCAAGATGTCATTATTTTTCAAGAGGATATAGACATTCAGGTGTCTGTAGGCAATCTTTTGATTTTTAAAAAAAGTTTTATTATTTATTTATTAAAACAACTAAATTTAAATAATTGAAAAATATTTAAGACCTGAGGAGCATTATCAAAATACGTCTGAAATCAATATATGGCCCTGCAATCAGTTGAGATTTTTTTTTTTTTCCCTTGGCTTAAGACAGGACGATACTTTCCAGGTCTTTTGCAAGTCCACAAGTCCCTCAAGTGACAGAGGTTTACTGAGATCTCTGTGTCCTCCACTACCCTGAGCTCGGAGCAGGAGAGGGAATAGGAGAGGAGCAGGGTAAGTCCTCACCCCTACTTTCAATTCTGGAGGAGATGCAAGGTGAATGCATATTACTTCCTTCCACAAATACCTATGAAGCACCTTCCACGAGCACCACTTTTTAGTAGTGGGTATAGCTTATTTGCCCTTCCAGATTGTAAACTCTTTACCTCTTCAGGTGCTTCCAAGACAAACCAAGGCCATAATAGAAAATCAGAGGTGCACAAATTGCTACATGGCATTCTGGTAAAATGCCAAGATGACAGAATGGAGTCTAGGGATTCAAGGTTAGACTTCTGAAGGAGGGGTGCAAAGGAAAGAGCCCAAGCAAGAGTATGGAGAATGAGGAGCCCACTTGTGCTCAGGAATATCAGGAGGCTCAGTTGCTGGTGGAGTGAGGTCAGTCAGGTGGCTATGACAGAGGAGGAGGTGAGTGATGGGGAGGCCACCAGGATGGAGGCCGTGAGAACATAAATGAAGAGCCCCAGGTGAGAGACTGTGAGATACATATTGATAAGATAAAACAGTGTTTGGAAATGAGGTGGTTGTAGGGGACAGGGCAAGACAACGGTCAGAAATCACCATTCAATCTCCAGTTGAAACCCATGTACTTGGAAATTATGGTGCATTAGTAGAGAGGTCGGTACCAGGAACACACACACACAGAGATTTTTTTGGCAAGAGATGGACAATGACTTCTGGACATAATAAAACTTAGGTAACAGGAGGATACCTAAACGGAGAGATCCTGAATCTGGGGGAAAAAAATATGAGTCCAGAGCTTATGAGAGAATTTGGAGCTAGAGATACACGTGTTGGAATCTTCTCTGTCAAGATGATGAATTTTGAAGGTAGATAAGATTGTTAAGGAGATGGTGGCAGAGAAGAGAACCCAGCTGAAGGAGAACTTTGGAGAATACTGTATTTAGGATGTCAGATATAAAGGATCCCCTTGCAAACAGAGGATCACAAAAAGAATGCAAAGGGAAGACACAGTAAGAGCCCCAAATGCAGTGGAAGGCCAGACCAGTGTGGATCCAGGAGAGTCTGATCATTAGTGAGTCATTGAGAAATCTCCAAGGAGCAGCTTCTCTTAGGTGCAAGTGGAGAGCAGAAGTTGGGATGCAAAAATGTTTAAGAGTAAGTGAGTGAGGAAGAATTCACAACAAGAGTGACAGGAACTATCACTGGGGAGGAAAAGAGCAGGCTCGGCTCCAGTAGCACTCATGAACACAGACAGAAAGCCACCGTGGCAGGTGGTACTTGAGGACGTGGTTTTCCATATGTCCTGTACCCCAGGCCCTTCCCCACGTAGGCAGCCCAGCCTTGCTGTACATACAGTCTCATGGAAGGGGTGCTGCCACAGGCAAAAGGGTTCTCAGGCTATCATTGACAGTTTTGGATGAATACAAGGCTCCCTGGTTTTGTGACCACATAAAGAGCCCCCTGGCTCTTCCCTGGTTGAGGAAGGAAGAGAGTTGAAGGGGAAGCAAAGAAGGTGCTAGTGTTGTTACTTCCTGAGCACATTGTACCATTTTATTTCCTACTGCTTGTAGCTCTGTGATGGTTAATTTTTTATGTCAACTTGGCTTGGCTATGGTGCCCAATGATTTGGTCCAACAAAGGTCCAGGTATGGCTCTGAAGCTATTTTCAAAAGATGTAATTAACATGTACAACCAACAGACTTCAAATAAAGCATATTATATGCCATAATGTGGGTGGGCCTTGTCTAATCGGTTGAAAGCCTTTAGCAGAAAGACTGAGGTTTCCCCTAAACAAAAGGAATTCTGCCTCCAGACCGAAAGAAAGAAATCCTGTCTGGGTTTCCAGGCTTTGGACTCAAGGTTGCAAGATCAGCTCACCTAAAATTTCCAGCCTGTTGGCCTGCCCTACAAGTTTTTTTTTTTTTTTTTTAAGATTTTATTTATTTACTCATAGAGACACAGAGAGAGAGAGGCAGAGGCACAGGCAGAGGGAGAAGCAGGCTCCACGCAGGGAGCCCGACGTGGGACTCGATCCAGGGTCCCCAGGATCAAACCCCAGGCTGCAGGCAGCACTAAACCGCTGCGCCACCAGGGCTGCCCTGCCCTACAAGTTTTGGACTTGACAGTTCTATAATCACATGAGCCAATTCTTCAAAATCTCTCTTTGTGTATGTATATGTATATAGATGTATGTATACATAGGATATCTATCTATCTATCATCTATCTATCTATCTATCTATCTATCTATCTATCTATCATCTATCTATCTCTATCCTACAGGGTTTTGTGTGTCTGGAAAACCACGACAAATACAAGCTCCCTAAAGCTCCCAGAGGGGTTCCCCTCTGAGAGCAATGGGGACTTCCCTGGGTGGTTAGACTTCAGAAAAGTAATGGTCACTGAAGTCAGTCAAATAGAATTGGTGGGGACAATGCTGAAAGGGGGCCCCAAACTCCTTCTAAAAGGACTGACTTCTACTCAACCCCAGGCAAGGGTAGCCATGGAGAATGGATTCTGTCTGGCGTTATCACACGATGTGATTAATTAAGAGAAGCCAAAATCCAGTTTATTATGGGAAATCGCTATAGGAAAGGTTTTGTAGAAGAGGCCGGTTTTGAGCATTCCCGAGAGAAGTGCAATCTACCCTGGAGCCCGGGAAACACTGGGGTTGAGGCCAGAGAGTAAGCTTCTGGCCCCCTTCACACCCAGAAGCCTGTCTACACAAACTTGGAAATAGATCGCAGGGGTTTGAGCCTCTCCAAGGAAAACCTAATGACGCGGACTCCGGTTAACTGAGACATTTGATTTTATATAATCGCCCCAGTGTCTGCTTATGCCGAGCTCCCAGGGGCAGGGAGGAGGAAGAGGGCTCCTCTTTTCCTTGGCTTCATTTATGTCCTGCACTTTCATCCCTCCCAATACGTTTTTTGAAAAAGGCTTGCAATGAATGGAGCTTCAGGAGGACAAGGTAACTTCCTGAAACTTCAAGCCCAGTTATTTCTGTCTTGTTACTTTGCAAAGGGCCTCAGCGCTGGCAGCCCGGCAGGCGGGCGGGCCGGGGGCGGGCCGGGGCGGGGGGGGCGCCAGGGGCGGCGGTTACCTGGCGGGAGGTATGAGGTGAATCACGGAACGGAACAGCCCTTTTATTCCCCGGGGGGAGAAGGTTCCGTGAAACAGACCAACCTATCGTTGAAAGTGGCATTAACGCCCGTTGGTATGTATTATCGCACCATGAAAAGCTCAACTGATGGTGATTTTTTTTTTTTTTCTTTGAAAAAAGCAGCTAATTGCCGGCAATGTGTTTCCTCCTGCTTTTCAATGCATTCTGACGGGAGCACGAATCCCATGATTCATGTAATTGAACAGAAATATGCGTTATTACATAAGAGAAGGGGAACGATTAAATTAGCGCTTGGGTGCCGCTCCTTTCTGGTTCATTCTGCAACGCGCGGAGCACCTTGAAGTTTTCTATCCTCTTAATAGAGAAAAGCATTCTTTGGCTGAAATGGTTTCAGACACACCGTTTGTACTAAGAGTTTAGCGCCCCAAACAATAATCCCCTAATTCTGGAAACCTGCCCTGGAATATGCTGAGTGCCAGATGGCAGTAGGAGCATTAGTAAAAGACAATAATTTCTAATGCAGCGAGGGAACTGCGCATGGCAGATGCCCCTAGCTGCAGGGCCACGTTGGCTGCTGTTGGGGTCCCTGGGAGCTGTGCTTTGCCAGGGGCTCATTTTTCACCCTGTTCAGCTTGCTCTTCTAGAAGACTGCAGAATGAAATAGGATCGTGCTTCTCACCCTCCCTTGAAACTCAGAATCACCTGGGCAGATTTAAAATATGTATTGATGCCTGAGCCTTATCGCCAGAAATTCTTATTTAGTTGATCTGGATTGCGGCCCAGGTGTCAGGGCTATTTTTAAAGCTCTTAAAACTATCTCTGAGGTGCAAGCCAAGCCTGGGAGCCCCTGCTTTGTTACAGAGTGCAGTATGTTATGGATTGAAGAATTCCAGAGCTTGACAAGAACGAATTCCTAGCTTGATGGATGATATAGCTGATGCTCAGTGACATCAAAGGATTTGCTAGAAATCAGATATCTTATTAATAGCAGTGTGGTAACTGGAACCCACCCCAGTGTTTTGTTTTTTTGTTTTTTTTTTTCCTGTAATGCCCTCCCGCCACCGTGCAGGGTTTGGTTGATTGGTGGGGGAGAAATTAGGGACTGACAGGTCCTTGAGAAGTTGTCAGAATATTGTGGAAGTAGCTACCGTGCCCCCTAGACACAGGGCCAGTTGCAAGTTCACCACTCAAAAATGTGGTGCTGGGTTGCTGGGTATCTAGATCTAGTTGGAGCCATGTCTCCGAGCCTGTCCCTCTTTGGGCTTCCTGTTTGAAATTAAAATGTAAAGTCGGCCAGTGTCTACAGACACTCAATAAGCTGCGAGAATAAGTTTTGCACTTTGGTGAGGTCCTTTGTCTCTGCAGACTGCCATGCATGGCCTTTACACCAAGGAAATCCCCTGTTTTGTTTTGTTTTTTTTTAATTATTCTGTGCTAGTCAATCAATTGATCAACTAGTAGAGGCGAGTACCTGCCAGTGATGAGGACCTACGCTAGCTGCTTTGAGCAATAAAAGATGCATGACATGGTTTCTGCTTCTAATTGATGTGGTTTGCAATGGGGCTTGGGAGCCAGCGCTCAAGAAAGAATTCTTAGACGTTTTCAGTGCAAAAAGGGTGTTTTTATTATAGCACGGGGACAGGACCCGTGGGCAGAAAGAGCTGCATTGTAAGTATGAGGAGTGACTGATTATGTAAGATTTTCTATCCCATGGAAGGCAGGGTGATGTTAGGGCTCCAGGAAATTGAGTCTAGTTTTCTGGACGTCTGGCTATTGATCAGATTGCTGTTTTTCTTGTAAATCATTGATACAGTTGCAAACTGATGAGGACTCTTGTCCTGCGTCACCGTGGTCTCTATCAGATAGCCATTTGTTTCTCCCTTTCTTTTGTTCTTGGGCAGCCAGGAGTACCTGAGGAATGTCTTACATACCCTACCCTGGCGCGGGGGAGGTGGTGTTGCCGGGTGGGTGGTAGCTAGAGGTTTGCCCTCAGCTTGCATTTTGCTCCTTCATCACAATCAACATATGATACAAAGGAGGGATGAGACATAATGGCAATCTTTCTTGCTTGCCTAGCATCTTCTGTTTGGGGAACTACCCTTCCCATTCCCAGTCTATAGGTGTGTGGGCAGCCCCACCTCCAGGTTTATGGCTACGCATAAGCCCCAGCCTTGGCCAAAATAGCCTGAAACTAAGGAATGGGCAAGTGCTCCAAGTGAAGCCAGACAGCAATAGCTCTAAGACTTACTGGGGCTGTAAAGAGGGGCTTCAGCCTGTGCAAGGACTCTGATTCTACAGGCAATCAGAGCTGAGGGAGGAGAGACCGGAGCATTGCCCCGATGGCACTGCTTGAGCCCCTGGATTCAGTCGTGCCTGATGTCCTCTGGACTTTCTCGAAGACCCAGAACTTCCCAGGTACATAAATCATAACCTCACTTCCCTTTGTTTTTTTTTGTTTTTTTTTCTTGAGCTAGTTGGAGTTGGGTTTTTCTCCTTGCCAACTAATAAGGCCCTAAGTCATGGAGCTTTATCTTGGACCACTTGAATTATTTGGACATTCTGTTCCCATTCATCTTCCACACGTCAAACCCAGCTGAGCTTTTTGGCCAGCATGAGTGGTGATAAATTAGCTGTGTTTCCAGACCTGTCTAGTGGCTACTTTAAGGTCAATTTATTTTCAGGAGCCCATGGAGAAACTGCTGTGGACATTTGTTTGGTGGTATGTTGATTGATTCCATTTTTACCAATGACACCCCTTTTTGATGGGGCTCTGGCATCACAGAAGCCATTCTTGACGAGACCTGTTACTTTCCTGTGAAATAAATTCATCACCTGTCTGAATACTAACCAGAGGACCAAATTTGGGGTGCCTTTAATTCTTTGGTGGTTAGTGTAAATGTAGGGTATAGGTGAATATGTGACTTGGGACTTTAGCTAGCTTTGGAGTACATAATTCTGTACTGTGAAGTGATCCGTAACCAGGAATGTGCCACTGATGGGGTTTCCAAATAGGCAAAACTCAAACTATGCTTATGGTACCAGAAAAGACAATAAGTATTTTTTGGAACGTATTTGATATTTCAAAAGAAGCACCAAAAATATTCATCATAGGAAATATCAGAACTTTGTGGGTTTTTTTCCCCCCTACTCATTTAGTAATTTGAGTTGTGCTGAGTTTCAATTACACATCAGGAGGGGAGTGGGAAACAAGATAATGCAGCCTCAGAAGGTTTTAGTCTGTCTCAAAGTGCCAAGTAGCATACCAACAAGAACTGAAGAATAACAAGGTATACTAGTGTGGGAAATGAGGGTCCAAAGAATGGGAAAGCAGGGAAAGGCCTTATATTCTTCAATCATTAGGATAGAAACCACTTCTTAGTAGAAAATGTTCTAGAAATGTGCTACCAGTTTGCATTATTTTATGCAGAAAGAGGAGTCTCAGTTCTTTTGGAAACAGTTTGAGGTTTCAAAGACTCTTTGGCTTTCTAACTTATTTAAAACATCCATTGCTTTCTGAATTGGCTTCGAGCACTCCTTGCTAAGTTGTTTCTGTGGTACTTGACAGCCACCACAGGTTTCTATCAAGCCTGGCTGTATAAACAAAGACTATTAACCTGTTGGTTGGATTTAGCTGTCACTTTGGTCTGCTTAAATCCTCTGGAATTTCCAATCGCTTTGTCTTCGGATTATTTGCAGAATAACCACTGAAGGCGACAAGACTGTTTCTTTTTCTTTCTTCTTTCTTTCTTTCTTTCTTTCTTTCTTTCTTTCTTTCTTTCAGACTTTTTAAAAAAATTATTTGAGAGAGAGGGAGAGCACAGAAGGAGAAGGAGAGGGAGAGGAAGAAGCAGACTTGCTGAGCAGGGAGCCTGACCTGGGGCTCAATTCTAGGACCCTGGGATCATGATCTGAGCAGAAGGCAGATGCTTAATGGACTGAGCCACCCAGGGCACTTCAAAGCTCTTTCTAAAGAGTCCTAATGACAAATACTATGTGTGTTCTGAAGAATGACCTCTGGAGAAATGGGGAGGCATCTTATTTACTCTCAAAATCATGGGGAAAAATTTCAAAGGGAGTGGAAGGGAGTCAAGATAGTTCAGAAAGGAAAGGAGGTTCCAGACTGTCTTCATGTTAATGATGCAAACTCCTATTTTCCACAATGAGTGCATGAGTCATAGTAGCCCTTTAGTGGCCAATTGTGAAATATTGGGTTTCCTCCCTCTATATTCTTTCTTAGATAAGCGTTTAGAGGACTGCATGTGTTTGGGCTCACCCAAGCCGACACAGAGGTGAGGCTGAGTTTAGCTAGTTAATTTAGACATGGATCCCAGAAGTAACCTTGAAGGATGTGGATAGTAAGACAGGAAGGGAAGAGAGCCAGTAATCAGTGGATTACCACCACAGGCACCTATAGCTCCATCCTACCAGGAATCCTCAAGTAAAGGAGTAGCAGGAGCTCCAGAACTTTCCCAGGGAAGGTCAAGGAAGATATATTTATCTACTGACTCCCCACCTCATTGGTTGAGGCTTGCTCCTGGGGGTCTTTGAATCCCAGAGAAAACTCCAGGCAGAGAAGGAGAACAGTCTGGTGTTTTGGTGAGAAGTTTCCTAAGGAAAAAGAAAAAGTCCACCATGGCTATAGCTAAACAGATGGAGGGAAACACAGGGCAGGGCATCAATGAGGTCAGCCCACTGACCATTTTTATATGGTTGCAATACCTAGGTTCGTCATGAGATGCTGTATTGATTTTCTCCAGCAGGAAGAGGTTCTATTTGATTACTTCCTAAAAAAAGATTTCAGTGTTAATGACTTAGGCTACGTTTCCCAGCCGCGCCCTCCAGTAACCATGATGTGTGATGTGTGAAAGAGAAGAAAAAATGTGGCTACATTATCAGAGTACCTCTGCAGTGGACAATACTATGAAGCCATTAACATCACACTTTTGGGATTTTTAAGTACATGGAAAACGCTCAGCGAAATGGTTTTGTTAAGTGAAAAACATCAAGTTCTAAAACTGCAATTTCAGTTATGTGAGAAAAATATTTTTACATGGAGCAATAAAAAGGCTAGAAAGAAACATTCCAGCATGTTGAGTGGTGTCTAACTTTGGCTGGATACTTTGATGACTTTCTGTGCCTTTCTTCATTTCCCGAATGTTCTATGTCGAACATTTTTCCTTTTTTTTTTTTAATAAGCAAACATGTTTTTGGTTTTCTCTGTATGATCAGATTAAATGTGAAGCTTGCTGGGTGGACAGGTGGACTTAGCTCATGAGCTTGTTGGTTTGAGCACGGAGGGCAGGCTGTTACCCGGCTCAGTTACTGGGCCGGGAACTCAGCCCAGTTTCCCAGGGCAATCTGACAATCTGTGGGCATTCATTTCAAGGTTAGCTCATGAGTCTGTTTCTGCATGAACTTGCAAGGCCAAGAGGGTAGTTCATAGATGGCGTGTGCCCCGCAAGACTCCTACCACAGCTGTTACTTGCTTGTGACAGAGAGGCCACCGAAGAAGGCAGTACCTGGGATGGGTTTCCCACCCACATGTTCTTTTTTGAACCAAGCTGAAGAGCACATCCTGGTTCACATGTGTTATTAGTTTATTGTCCTGAGCAGCCTTTCAGGCTAGTATTGGCCACTGGGCACTGCATTTCCAGCCCCATCTGAGATCAGGCATGCTGCTGGGGGTCAGGAGTTTCCTTAAGGAAGAAATCTTCCAGAGGGAAGTCATATGATCCATTAATAATGATTGATCATATAAAGAGGATGTGCTAAAGGCCAATGTAACATACAAATAAAATATGTTAGGAGTTTGGGAGGTGGTGGAGATGGCTGAGACTCTAGGGAAGAGTCACCATGGACTGGAGTGGAGTGGAGAAAGGTTTTGCAGAGAAGACAGTGCTTTGAATAAGGGGTCCATCAGAAAATGATGAAAATCTACCTAACTCAGTAGCATGTATTGTTTATTGTCTTGGGTCAAGTACAGCCCTGAGTTCTCTAGAGTCCTGATCAGAGTTCTGTCTCACCTTCCCTGTGTGTCATTAGCTGTACTCTGATGAGTAATTGATGGTAAACATGGAGGTGCTGTTGCCAAAGGCTTAAATATGTGACAATTGGACATACGGAGAGGTACCAGTGATTTTCTGAACTACAAAACAATGATAGTGCTGGAAAACTCAAGGATGTCAAAGACACTTGAAGCTGTGTCCAGATTCAGCAAGCTGTTTAGCATGAAGCTGGTTAACTTTAGGGGACTTAAAAACATCATCAGCAGGGGATCCCTGGGTGGCTTAGCGGTTTAGTGCCTGCCTTTGGCCCAGGGCCTGATCCTGGAGTCCTGGGATCGAGTTCCACGTTGGGCTCCCTGCATGGAGCCTGCTTCTCCCTCAGCCTGTGTCTCTGCCTCTCTCTCTCTTTCTGTGTCTCTCATGAATAAATAAATAAAATCTTAAAAAAAAAAAACACAAAACATCATCAGCACAAGTGTTAGGTTGGCGAGTTGATGGCATACTAGCCTGGACTGGAGGCTCTAAATTCTTGGGAGTGCAGACATTCAGCTAGATTTGTATCAGAGAGGTCACAGAACCTTTGGGAAGAACTCTAAGAGGGCTCCATCTTCTCCAAAGATCTGTTTGACAAACCTAATTCCTCACGTCTTTGATCACAAGACCCCCATTGTGTATTTGCTTATTCCATTAACATAACATGGGAATTGGGAAGCCGTGCCCCCCAAACCAACCAACAAGCAAAAATAACAGAATACGGACCCCGACTCACACAGAGAGCGTACATTTCTTTCTGCTGGACTATTTGCAGTATGGCTGGGCCATTCCTGCACACAAGCTGGTCAGTACCCAGGCCCACAGTGCCAATTCTCCTGTCCTTTGGGCTGGTCCCACTAACTAAAGAGATGAAAAAAGGTTTCAGGTTTACTCAGTCACTTCTGGATGTGAGGAGGGGCTAGGTGGCTCTTTTCACACAGAATGCCATTTTACACCTGGCTGCAAACTGTATGATAAGAGACGTGGTAATGGCTCCAGACTAACCAAACGATACACAGACCATGAAAATGAGGCCAGAGGAATATAGTCATGACATTTCCTGGAGGCAGTATTTGCAGCTCTTTTGCAAATATTGACTCGCTAAGTAGGAAGCTGGAAAAGAAATGTGGTTTATGGCTGGGCCAACCCCATTGAGTGCTTGGGTATGTCCTAAGGGACTTCTTGACGGGCCCTGGGATCCTGCCCAGAGACAAGCACTCCTTTATATGCCACCTGTAGTCCTCCTTGGGAGTATCTTCTCTGCCCCACCTAAATTCATAAAGGGCTTTCTTCTCTGATTTGTAATAGCCTTTTCTTCCACTGATTGGAAAAGTGAGGAGGTAAGATGAACTGCATGGGATGACATGTGGCCTTATTGAAACAGTCATTCTATTTCATTTCATTTCATTATTTCATTTCATTTCATTTATTTATTTGAGAGGGAGAGAAAGCACTAGCAGGGGGAGAGGGAGAAGGAGAAGCAGACTCTCCACTGAGCAGGGAGCCCAGTGTGGAGCTCCATCCCAGGACCCTGGGATCACGACCTGAGCAGCCGGCAGCCACCCCACCAACTGAGCCACCCAGGTGCTCTAGATATGATCATTCTATTTGCGTATAGAAATGTGATGTTTTCTTTCTTTTTCAGTGCAGATGCACTGAAAGGACTTAATGCAAAGTTTCCTTCTTGCTACAGAAGTTTGCCAAGTGAGGCCATCTACCACATGGGAAGACAAACCCTGCTTTGTTAATCATCACCCTATGGGTAGAGTAGGCCAAAATAATTATTATAAAAGAACAGGAAGTACAAGAGGCTTGTGTCTTAGAGGAAGTTGCCTAGTACAGAGGAAGTTCTTTTGGAGCACAAGAGGGAAAAGGTCTGTGGGTCACTGGAGAGGGGAACGTGCCTGTCAGTTAGCTCAGGTTCCTAAGGAAGTGGCCAGTCCTCAAGGGAGATGGGTGGTTGGGTGATGTGCCTGAGGACACAAGCTCTGGGGTTCTGGGTCCTGGCAGCATTTGCTGTGTCTCAAGCGTGTACAGGGCAGCCATCCTCAGAGTAGTGTGTGTGTGTGTGTGTGTGTGTGTGTGTGTATGCACGTATGTGTGTATGGGCCAGTAGCATGGGGCTTCCAACGAGAAATCAGGTTGACTAACATAAAAGAGAGAGAGAGAGAGAGAGAGAGATGTGGTCCTTTTTCCACACCCAAGTAAAAGCAGTAGCTTTAAGCATTTTTCTCCATGACCCACATCAAGAAAATTAAGGACACCTGGGTAGCTCAGTGGTTGAGCATCTGCCTTCGGCTCAGGTTGTGATCCCAGGGCCTGGGATGCAGCTTCACATCGGGGTCCCCACAGGAAGCCAGATTCTCCCTCTGCTTGTGTCTCTGCCTCTCTCTGTGTGTGTCTCTCATGAATAAATAAATAAAAATCATTAAAAAAAAAAGAAATAGAAAATTATCTAGGGAACCTTGGAAGGAGTCTGGGCAATCAGGGAGCCAGACTAATGAACTAAACTTCATTAGTTATGTGGCAAATCCTCCTCTGCTGGTGGGTGTTTTTATATTTTGTCTTGGTTAAGCTGGTAGAAAATGAGCCCAAAAGGACTATCCTCCCTCCCCCCACCATCCATGGACATCCTTCCTTCCCTTGAAGATATTTTGCACTCTCTGATTGCACCACCTTTCAAACCATCCCAACAACGGAGACTCTGAAAATGGGTCATTGACATGAAATGTTTGTTCGGAGGTTTACTCTCTCTTGACAGGGTTACTCAATCAGATATATCCCTTCAATTTTTAAATCTTTTACTGCAGGGCGAAAGCCTTCACTACTTTGGTCACCTCTCTCCTCCACTAAGACTCAGCCTTCTCGTTCTTTATGCAACCATCTTTTAAAAAAGTAGGTAGTTCTTTATTTCTTTTAGCTTTGAAAGAACACTGCTAGCATCAGCAAGCAGTGCAGAAGACTGAGAGGAGGAAGAGGAAGAAAGGGACTTCCACCAAACCTCATCTGCACCATTGATTTGGCCTTGTAGGGATACTGGCTTCTCTCTCTTGATGGTGAGAGCAAGCACAGCTCCGAGTGTCTCTCCATCTGAGGCTCAGCAGATTTCCCAAGATTGAGTGACTTTGTCATGGTGGAAAAATACATAGGTTCACAGGGATGGTCAACGTCCTATGAATCACTCCAGCAGAGAGGTGAATACTGGAGTCCCTTTTTGTAGTCTTTTTGTAAAAAGGCACCAAGAGCCCAATCTCACCAAGACAGAGAGGATCATTTCCCTGAAGATCTGCAAAAGAACGTGCCGTTAATGCTAAAGAACATTCTCAAGAATTCCAAGATGTTCTGTATTGAGCATGGTGTTCATGCTACTCAGCCGGGCATTTGGTCTCATTTGGGAAAGGAAATCACATTGTTTAGGAATTAGACCTCACATATAGTTTAAGAAAAATACCTCCACGTGGTGGAATGTGGAGAGCTTTATGTATAAAACACTGTTTACCTTACCTGACATTTTCTAGTGTTTGCACTGGGCATAATGAATAAAGAAATGACAGGATCTTATCAGAGAAAAGGAAGAGCTTTTATTTGTCTTGCAACATTTGGATTGATGGCCTTGCCTGCCTTTCTTTCCCCCCTTGGTCTTTGCCTTCTTTAAAAAAAAAACAAACTGAAAATTCCAAGTCTTCAGAGGAGGACAAGGAGCTGAAGAAACAGCTTTTGCCTAAAGTGAAAGAGTATGTGGAAGACTTCGAGGTCTTGGCCTCCTCCAGCCACTGGTCAACCAGTCCGGGGACTTGGTCAGCATCCCTCAAGCTGTCTGCCTTGCCTTGCAGGCAGAGGAGGGGTGGGTCATCCCTCCGTTTTTTTCCCAGCTCTGGTGCTCATTGAGTGATTTTCTTCTCGGAATTCCAGAGACTACCTAACTGCCACCTTAGAGTCCAGTCAGGGGAAGCTCGCCCACCATCAAAGGAATAGTCATTCAGAAGATGTTCTGACCAAAGACAGGATGGGAACAGTATGTTCAGACACAGCAGGGAGAGCTAATAGGATTTATCCCCCTGATGCACCCATTGGTGTGGCGCTGCTGTCCATATGGGAGCCTGCAAGGAATCCTAGCAGATGAGAAGGTTTGCTGGGGGAGATGTAAAAGCAAGGGGCAGGCATAGCTCTACTACAAACATTGTCTGACTTTTGGCTAAATCACTGGCCTCTCTGGACACTATTTCTTTCTTTCTTTCTTTCTTTCCTTCTTTCTTTCTTTCTTTCTTTCTTTTTCTTTCTTTCTTTCTTTTTTTCTTTCTTTCTTTCTTTCTTTCTTTCTTTCTTTCTTTCTTTCTTTCTCTTTCTTTCTTTCTTTCTTCCTTCCTTTCTTTCTTTCTTTCTTTCTTTCTTTCTTTCTCTTTCTTTCTCCTTCCTTCCTTCCTTCCTTCCTTCCTTCCTTCCTTCTTTCCTTCCTTTCCTCCCTCCAAGATTTTATTTATTTAGAGAGAGAGTGCACAAAGGAGGGGAGAGGCAGAGGGAGAGGGAGAGAGAATCTCAAGCAGACTCCACACTGGGCATGGAGCCCAATGCAGGGCTCAATCACATGGCCCCAAAATCATGACCTGAGCTAAAATCAAGAGTTGGACGCTTAACCAACCAAGCCACCCAGGTGCCCTGACACCATTTCTTTATAAGTGTGAGGTGAGGGTGATGAGATCAGCCCTGCATGGCTCAGGGGCTTCTGATAAGGCCCAAACATGTATGGAAGTAAGAAGGTTTGAAAATTATATGATGACACACAGACAGGAGGATTGTGATCCCTCCTTGGGAAAGGTGTTTCTGCCCTTCTGCCCAGACTCAGGAGGAGGCAGGGCTGGGGGTTTGTGGCACAGGGGTGAAGGGGGAAGAGTCTGGGCTGAGGGAGTAGAAGAGTCAAGAACAGTCAGGTCAAGAGCAGGGCTGGAGGACCTGTGAGAGCAAGAGAAGGCCCCTCCCTACCCAGCAGCCAGCTCCACGCTGGGGTATTTGGAAGCTCTGAGCCAACTATGTCCACTTCCAAAGGCCATCATTTATGGGCAGTGTGGTCTTACTGTTGGAAATTCCTGTTATACTATTTTCTCAAAACAGAACATGCATAGCTCTGGGATTACACCCCTTACCCTGATGCCCCAACTAGGATGCTCCTGCCTTATGAGACCCATCGCAGCACTGTTTGGTGGCCCTTGCTATGCTAAACAAGAAGCAGACAATTTGAGGACACCTCATTTGACTGATGAAGCTGTCATGGTGCTGAGATGGAAACCAGACCAAGTGATAGCAAGAAGGATGATCATATTTACTGTGTATGCAGCACTGTGTCCAGATGCTGAGCTAACTGCTTTACATACATTTGCTTATTTAACCTTCACAGCTATCCAGTGGGCTTGTTACATTATTATTTTATTCCACTTTAGAGAAGTTAGAGGAGATATGGGAACCTAATCCTAGGAGGGGTCCTGGAACCCTAGATCTCCTGGCTTGTCTTTGTGATGGAATTGACTTTGAAGCTGGTTTGTTTGGACTAGGTTCTAGCCTCCATCATTGTGCTCTTCTGCTTCTCCTGCATCCACAGTTTCTAATCAAGTCAGCCCCAAGTTGTCTGGTTTTCAGCAGAATCCCAAAGAATGAACTGAGTCAGTCCTGAGCAGTAAGGAGAGCAACACATAGCAGTGATCCAAAAAAGGGCCTGACTTGCTCCTCATATATGGTGAGGAAAATATAAATAAAATTAAATTAAATTAAAATTAAATAAAATTAAAAACTATAGTAAAATATACACAGGAGTTCTCTACTGGTCTAGGAAAAGGGACAGGCAATGACTTGCTGCTGGCCATTCCAGCTGGCAGTGCGCTGGTGCTGGCTTGCACTGGCTCACACCTACCTTCAGGAACCAATTGTGTGCATCTCTTCCCAACTCTGCATTTGATGAAATTAGGTGGGTAGTTCAAAGTTGGCCAAGGAAGAGTAGATATTGTATGCGATTTAAGGGGCAGGTGAAGGTGCCCTTTGAAAGCTGCTCAAGTAACTACACATGCTCAAGACAGCTGCATCAGAGTGACAGGACCCCCGTGCCAGTTCTACTGGAGCTTCTCACTTCAGAGCTGCCATCTGTGCCCACAGAGAAAGGGGTCGTGGTCAGAGTTTCCTTTGGCAAGGGCTGGTGGCTCGGCTTGTGACAGCGAGGCTGCAAGTCTGTGTGAATGACCTCTTCCTTCTTGACATTTTACCATAACCTACCACTGATGTCATGGCCAAATGGATGGAAGCACAGAGCCACACCGATTCATCTGTGAAAGGTATTTGTCAGATCACCTAAAACTTTTCAACTGCATCTGCATTCACCAGGCAGGACACTTACTAATGTTACCTATCTGCAGTACAAACTTTCTCAATTTTCCACCAAAATGGGAGCTAGGAAGATGATAACCCAGTTTTGCTATTCCTTCCAGAGTTTTGTTTGTTTGTTTGTTTTTTTAATTTTTTTAAATTTATTTTTTATTTTATGATAGTCACAGAGAGAGAGAGAGAGAGAGGCAGAGACATAGGCAGAGGGAGAAGCAGGCTCCATGCACCGGGAGCCCGATGTGGGATTCGATTCCGGGTCTCCAGGATCACGCCCTGGGCCAAAGGCAGGCGCCAAACCACTGCGCCACCCAGGGATCCCCCTTCCAGAGTTTTGTATGAAGCCTTTTGTCTGAAATGGAGGAGAAATGTGTGCATTTTTGGCTGTTCTCCTAAATCCTCCCTTCCTCTCTCTGTATGTGCTCCTCGGAAAGGGATGGGGTGGAAATGTCTATTGGGCACTTACCCCAGTGCCCCTACCTGGAGTTATGAGAATGGAGCACCAGACAGTCTCTCTTACTATGGCCCCTCTGGTTCAAAGATGCGGTGCCTGAGTAACTGGCATCCGTGGGCTGTGGAACATAGTGAATTCGGCAAGTGTGCAATTCCCAGTGGCTTGAGGGAGGACAGGGTTTTGGTCTCAGCTCTCCAGCAGCTTTAAGACTTTTGTTCTTCCTAAAGAGTACTTGTTTTCCAGATCAGGACTTAACAGGTGGAAGGACACCTTCCTCCAGACTCTCTAGTAAAAGAGCAGCCAGGGCTATGGTAAAAATAAGAGATGGAATGCCCCGCTCTGCCCCACTCTACAGCTCACATTTGGGGACCAGAGGGCATGGGACAGACAGCTGGGAGGCCCTGCCTGCACATTCCTGTCCTGCGAGGCTCTGCTTCTCACGTGGACTGTCTTATATAAGACTCAGCGGCAGCAGCCTGCCCCTCCCTGCTGGGACAGCTCCCAGGGCCCAGGATTAGCTGGCTAGAGCCAGGCTCTATTTCTGGAAGGCAGAAAGTTCAGCTCAAGGGTAGCCACCGGGAAGATACTCATTTACTCCACTGAAGGGAGCAGAGATAGAGCCTCCTAGGGTGAAAATTATTCTGGGAGACTCTTTTGTACAGATACACTGAGAACATTCAGGATCAGAGCAGGGGAAGTGAGCAGAGGAGTGCACACTTGAAAAGTAAGCCTTCCTCCTGTTGCCATGCCTTCCTTTGGCCACTGCATAGATTCAACCCTGGGATTTTAAAAATATAATTTATCCAGTAAGCCTGACGTGACAAGACTGTGGCTTTGTCTTCGCCACCAACCTACACTTACATTTGACTACAGATTTTACATAAATAAATACAGTACATCCTGATTATTCAACCTCCCGTGGAATTTCTGTTAACACAAATAACAGATCCCTGTGCCAGGCTAAACATTTGTTATTATACTCAGGTGGCTGGAAGTGCACAGGCTCACCTGTTCCACTGCCTCACCAGGAAGTTAATTCCTTGGGGACAGAACAAAGTGATAATTTCAGGTGGTTGATTAAGGAAAAACTATCTGAATTCTTGTTTTTAGTGATGGTGATGTGTGTGTGTGTGTGTGTGTGAGTGTGTGATGGGTGTATGATAGTGTGTGGAGTCTACTGGAAAGGACAGTTTTCACTGGGGGATAGGGGAGTGAAAGGGGACAGCCAAGCTGTGATCTAGGAACTGGAGATGAAAACTAGCCACCAAAGAGGGTTGAAAGCAGGGACATTGAGGCTTGTGAGCAGGAACAAATCCGGAAGGCAGGAACCAAATCAGGAAAGGGCTATCCCATGACAGGAAGGAATATAGAATGGGAACCAGGCAAGTGGGCTTTGACAAGACCCTGGACATTCCTGAAAGGCCAAGGTTAGCAAAAGGAGTGTACGCACCAAAAGGAGTGATCCTGGTCTGTGCCATAGGCAGCAGATTCTGTTGCCTGAAGACTGGAATGCCCTACGTGATCACCTGCTATTATATACTCAGACGAACACCCAACATTTTGGGAAGGCACATTTGGAAATAGCTCCCAGAGATAAGTGTTTGAGCAACAGAGAGAAAACCAGATATCCTGAGTTCTTCATCATAGTTTTATTATCTTACCCTTTCTGTTCAAGCATAGAGGTGGCAAGACCAAATTTGTGGTAGATGGAGGAGCATGGGCGGGTGCCTTGGATGCCCATTGAGAAGGCATTGCTGTGCCCAGGACCAGATGATGGTGGCCCAGACCAGGGTGAGGTTGGAGATGCAAAAGAGGGGTGGATTTGGGTGCTAGTTAGACCGCTGGTTGCAAATCAAAATGCCCTAATAAATTTCTGTTAACCATAAGAGAACAAGAGATGGAAAACCCCAGTAACTCTGCTGGAGACCCGCAAGTTAGAAGAGACATGAATGTATCTGCCAGTTGAATGCAGGGAATTTATTTGGAGTCTCTACTCAAACAATCTGTTAAAAAGTTATGAGACATGGAAAGTTGAACACTGACTTTTTTTTATTATTAAGGAGTAGTTTTACATGTGATAGTGGCATTGTGGTTTTTTTTTTTTTTCCAGAGGTCTTATGTTTTTGAGATGTATGCTTCTGAGACTTTATAGAGGAAATGGTATGACTAGAGTTTTCTCCAAAGAATAGGGGGAGTGGGCAGGAGTTAGCTGAAGCTGGATTGGCTCTGAGTTGCAATGTGTCAAAGCTGAATGACGGGCTTGGGGGCTCATTGTGCATGGAGTCAAGACTTTCCTTGTAATGATGGCTGCCAGCACCACACCCCAGAAACTTTTCAGAGCTTCGTGTCTGCTCCACTTGTCTATGAAGGGTCCTATCGCTCTAGGATGAGGACATCCAAATGCTCACGTTAATAGGGACATAAAACAGCCACAAAAAGGTGGGGTTGTAGAGGAGCTTTACTGTTTGTTTTAAATGTATTTATACAGTTCTTCCTGCTAAAAATTGTAAAGAAGCAGCATTTTGGAATTTACTGAGAGGAGTACAGGCACCATCTTATTGCACTTCACAGACACTGTTTTTTGTTTTGTTTTGTTTTGTTTTACAAATTGAACGTTTGTAGCAACCTGTTTTTCTGACGGCATGTGCTCACTTCCTGTCTTTGTGTCACATTTTGGTAATTTGCAATATTTCAAACTTTTTCATTATTATTACCTTTGTTATTGATGATCGGTGATTACCACTCACTGAGAGTTCGGATGATAGCATTTTTAGCAAGAACATACTTTTAATCAAGGTATGTACATTGTTTTTTTAAATATAATGCTATTACACAGTTAATAGACTACAGTAGAGCATAAACATAACTTTTATATGCACCAGGAAACCAAGAAATTCATTTGACTTGCTTTATTGTGATATTCACAGCATTGTGTGATGGTCTGGAATTGAACCTGTAATATCTCTGAAGTCTGCCCGTGATGATGTGTGAGAGAGGCTAGTTGTCCTCCTTCTCTATTCCTTCTTAGCTCAATCGTAATTGTTTGGTAGGCTTCACTGCTGGCCAAACACTTCCCAGCCTCCTTATTAGAGGGCATGGCCATGTGATTTGGTTCTGGCCAATGAGATGTAGCAAAAATGTCACGTGGAACTTTCTGGAAGGATCCTGAAGGGGAGCTGACTCCTCTAGGAAGTTTGTCCCTCCTCACTTCTCCCCATCTGTCTCCTGTTGCCTGGAAAAGGGATGGGGGGTTCAGAGCCCCAGGACCCCTGTTGGACCATGAGGTGGTTTTGAGGATAGAAGCCACACACCTTATATGTCAGAGCAGAATAAAGGAGGAGCCTAGGTTGCTGATGAGTCTCTGAACAGATTGAAAGAAGTGAGAGTGAACTTTCATGTGCTTCAGCCAAAATTGCTTTAGTTTTTTTTTTAATAAAGATTTTATTTATTTATTGAGAGAGAGAGAATAGAAGGAGAAGGAGAAGCAGGGAGCCCAGTGGGACTTAATCCCAGGACCCCAGGATCATGACCTGATCTGAAGGCAGACATTTAACCAACTGAGCCACCCAGGCATCTCCTACTTTAGGTTTTTAATTGTATGCAGAATCTTACTGCCGATTGATACAGGTGACTCTATTTTAATAAATAAAGTTCTATTTGCCATCATCTATCAAAAAGCAAAATATTGAGTCATCAACTCAGCAATTTCAATCAGGACTCCAAACTGTAGACATGCATCAAGAAATAGTATTGTTTGCAAGAGCAAATGCTGTAAAAAAAAAAAAAAAAACCCAAAAAAACAAAAAACAAACTGCACTAAAACAAAATTGTCAGCATCCACGCATGGGACCTGGTTACAGAAACGCACCTTGAGTGGGAGGGCAGACAGCCACTTGAAGAGTGAGACAGGCCTGTTTGTGTTTCTATAAAAGAGCCTCAAGTCTTATCAGTAATTGAAACCAAGGGAGTTATATTTTAAAAAGCGAGTGAGTTTGATTGCTTTTGCATAAATAAGTATAAAAATATGCACATATATTTCCTAGAAGGAAAGAAGAGCCTTGCTAACCGAAGGAAGACAGGGCCAGGGGGTTGGCATGGAAAGAGTGGCATTCTCTTTGTCACTGAATATATTTTTATACAGATTGAATTTTCTTTCTCTAGACTAATAAAAAAACTACTTCTGGTGGTACAGCTTTGCTCAAAGCCTGATATCCTAAATTAACAGCACAAAGAGTTTATGATCATTAAATTTTCTTTGCCATCGTTCTCTTACAATCTCAGGTAGAGATTGATTTCCGTCTGAACTAATGTCAATGGTTATAGCAAAGATGTTTTTGCCCACTTCCCATCACCCTGTCCTTCTATCCCTCCCCTTGTACCTCTCCCCTTGCCATAAATGTTGCTATTACTGATTCTCCAAGGAGCTCGTCTTCCCAGGGCCCAGGAAGGCAATCCGGGAGCCCAGAGCAGAGCAAAGCAACTTGCAGGAATGCTGAGCTGTCCATCCGCTCAGGGGCAGATGGTGACATTCTGACTCAACACAGAGTCCTGGTAACACTCAGTGGCCTCCAAGTAGTTTTTACCAGTAGTTTTGTTTGTTTCTTGCTGATGAATGAGGACACACAAGCTCTGACAGGAGTTGGCGTATGTCCTGGAGCTCATTGACTTGGGCTTCGAATGAAGACCGGGTATTTTTGACTCTTCCCTCCAGCAGGCGAGCTCTGCTGATGAGAGCAGGATGGGAACACAGCAGGAAGACAGCCACGCGCCACAAGGCAGATGGCAGGAGAGGTGACATTTGTTTCCAAAGGATCCCAAAGCCCTAAGGGAGCTCACAAGAGCAGCTCAAATGGCGCTTCAGTTTTAGGACAGTTCTTTCTAGGGGCCTGCATCCTTTAATGAGAGAAATCTGAACTTTAGCAACCCCATGGTCCAGAAAGGATTTCCATAGGATGATCAAGAAAACTCAGGTCTAAGGAATGGCAAGTTCCAGGGTTGGCTTCAGGGTTGGAGTTTCACATAGAGGAACATGAGTTGGCAAAGTCTGAGCAATGAAGGGAGGAGGAATATGTGGGAATTATGGGATCTAGGAATTAGTCACTAGACCAAGTATATTGATCCCGACCACTCTGGTTTGTGAAATGCATGCCCAAATTGAACTGGCTTAAAGAAGAATCAGGATTTATTGATCCATGTAACTGGAAAGTTTGGTCGGTGATTTCAAGTCTACTTAGATCCAAGGCTTGGAACAATGCGTCAAGGACACTGTCACTGCTTCCCTTCCTCTCCCTTTCCTTCCTCTGTATTAGTTTCATTCACAAACCAGCATTCCCTACAGGGGGCTAGAGAGGGTCTCCAGAGTTGATTCTACCAGTTTAGCAATCCCATCAGACACATCTTTCTCTATAGCTCCAACAACGTCAGGGCTGATTTTCACACCTAGTTTGGGACACATGCCCACCTCTGAACCCATCAACTGCCCCTGTGATCTTCCAGGCCTAGACCTGGTACCCAAGCCCGAAGCCAGAGTCACAGCAGATGTTAGAGGGGCCACAGCTGGGGGTGTTGTTATCAGGGGCAGGAGGAGAAGTTGGTAGACAATTAAAGGTATAGTGGACATGTCTGAGCTTCAAGTTTCTTTCCAGGATTAAACAAAAGCAGAAAAGGGACTCCTCCTACACCCCCAGTATATAATCCTTCTTTGAAATGTTAGGGATTAGAGGCTTCCAGACCCTAACCCAGGCTTTGGGGCTTACTCTAGAGTCTTTGGGAGTTTTTTTTTGTGGTTATCCTGAGTGTGGGGTTGAAAATAAATTGGGACTGGAAAACATATACATACTCTTAGGAGTGTTCTCCAGGTAAGGATGGATTCCTGGTCTAGGATACCACTCTGAAAGGTAAAATAATTCTAGAGCTTTCCTAGGTGCTTCCTTTTCTGCCCCAAATCTAAAGGGACCAGCCTGATTTATTTTTGGTTCCACGTTTGCCTCTGTTTTTATAGACTTTTACTAAGTTTTTTTTTTTTTAAGATTTTGTTTATTCATTCATGAGAGACAGAGAGAGGTAGAGACATAGATAGAGGGAGAAGCAGGCTTCCTGTGGGGAGCCCGATGCAGGACTTAATCCCAGGACCCCTGGATCACAACCTGAGCCCAAGATAGATAGATGCTTAACCACTGAGCCACCCAGGCATCCCTATTAATGGTTTTTATAGACTTTTATTAGTGGTGAGCTGGACCCACACCCAAGCGTTCTGGCCCCAAATCAAGCAGGCTCTCCTGTGCTCTGCTGTGGGTGGCTAGGAAGAACAGCAATGGACATCAGTGTCGCCTTCCAGAAACAGGATGTTTGAAAAGAAATCTTTGTAAAACTGAGCAGTGTTGTCTTTCAGAATACACAGATTGAGCCGAGTCTACAGCGACTTGGAAAAGACTGGATCTGAATGCAAATTATGTGATCAGACCAAGTAAGCAAAGAGAAATGCAGCATTGCCAGCTCTTTGCACCATTTCTGAAAATGAGAATTGTGCAAAGACAAGTAGCTTATCTCAGAAACTGACAACTGTCAATTCATTTTCTTACTGGTGACAAGAAAATATTCTGGAACTCTTCCTACAGGAATGGCTGTCAGGCGTACACCAATTTCCAAGCAAAAATTAGTAAAGGAAGAGGAGGAGTATCATTTGTAAATGTGAAGAAAAAAAGAGTCCATCTTGGCCACACAAAAAGCTTGGGTGATGGCCCATATTCATCTCTGTGCTGAAACACTGACTGAGAGGCTATTGGTGGAGAAAATGCCCCCACGGTCCCTGTCAGATGTAGGTCACCCCCCTCAAAAGCACACTGGGAAATTTTTACATGGCATCTGATCAATGCCTTCCTTTTACTTACAGGGAGGATTAGAAAGCTCAAGTAAGACAGGTCCTCCTCACCCTTCTCAGTTCAAGAATTGATCCAGAGAGGATCCCAAATCTGGAAATGTCAACAGTGGTCACCTTACAACTTCTAGAATGGGCCATCCTACCCACCATGTGATTGGACCAGCGATGTCCCCTAACCAAGTCAGAATTCACTAAAATCACTCTTTAGCGATTCTGAACTCAGAGATGCAGATAGAATTTGCCCGTATGGTTGAGGAACAGAAGGAAACAGATACATAGACCATAAGCTGAGACACTAGGGCACCAGTTGCTATAAACCAGCCGCCCACAGGACATGTCTGAAGCACAACATGTTTTGCGTGGCCGGCAGGGTTTGAAATTCAAAATGATTGCCAACACGAGACGCTTTCACATTTTAAAATGGGTGGGCTTCCAGAGCAAACCACGTGGAAGTTGTGACTTTCTAAGAATAGTCACGGGAGGTGCATTTGGGACTTTTCAGACTTTTCGGACAGGCATTCAAACATCACATGTGTTCTCATGACTGTCCCTCTAGGAGCGCCACTGGCCATGCTCCAGATTCTGGAGCTATCTGTGGTGGCTCTACTTAAAATCACTGAGATCTTAGCAAACTTATGTGGGACAGGATGAATGAAGGATTTTATATAAGTGTCCCAGGGTCCCCACCTACTCCTTTCATTCCTGAGACCCTAAGCCCAAGTGACTCCAGTGATTTTCTGTTTTAGATGCCCTGTTGCACACCCACCAGAGGGGAGCCAGTGAACCTGCACTAAGTGGAAGAGCTGGGTTCTGGCCATGGAGGCTTCTGATGAGCCCCGGTTCCTGCCCCTACTAAGGTCTGGTTCATTGGCAATTCCTGAATCCCTAAGACTTCCATACAGGGAGTGAGCATTCTCTCTTCTCCCTGCTACCCCCACACAACACACAATTTATTTGAGCAAATTTGAGTGGGTTTCAGACCTGGCTGCCAAAAGAGCTCTGGCTAAGATGACTTCTGAGGATTAACCTAGCAAAGGGAAGATGCCATGGGGAAGGGCACTGGACAGTGTGGCACTCCATTTGCATGACGTCACCCGAAGCCAATGGCCCCTACAATAAGGTTCTCCATGCACTTTCTTGGTGGCCTCAGGACCCTGGTGGTATGGACCCTTTTAGGCTTCTTCCCACCCACAGCATCTGGGCAGAGCTAACTATATCATAGAAGACATCAAGCTAGAAATGGCTTGACTTTCTCTCTCTCTCTCTCTCTCTTTTTTTTTTTTTTTTTGCCCCCACATTTCTGCTCAAGTACTCAGCTTATATGTTGGGCAGATATTTTTAAGTGTTTGCTTGTTTCTTGCCAAATTTTGGTGACCTTGCTCATTGGGCCTGTTTGTAAATGTCAGAAGGGGTAAAGGTCCCCAACACTGGCACTTTGAGACCTGAGTTCTTTTGGGCTCTTGCCCAAGGGAGTGGGTGTGCAGCATGTTTTAAAGCCATCATGCAGTTCTTTGCTCCTTTGTGTGAGTCAGAGTCATGTGCTGTCTAAAATAGGTGGAGCGTGTGGGCAGGATAGTCCAAACACCATAGTTAAGTCATGGAGTTTATTCCTAGGGAGAGTGTGGCCCCTCATCCAGAGCCTTGGCGAAGCTCCATATGACTTCTGTAGGCATCGCACTGAGCATGCAAACCTGCTGAGTTGACTGCTTCTGCTCTGCCCTGGGGATCCACACACACCTTCACGCTGTGTGTTTAGGAAAGTTGAAACAAGTAGATTTTACCAGATGTTTGAACACTAAACAGGCACATAATTAGTTTATTAGGGCTTCCCTAACAAACTGTACAGAGCATGTGGCTAACTAGGAAGGCACAAGCTCATTCATGCAGCTCCACATGGAGGCATGTTTGGGATTTTTTTACACTTTTTAAATATAAGTTTGGAAAGAAGGTACCCTTCCTCGTACCCCCCGTGCTCCCCAACACACATACACACATGCACATACACACACACACTAGTGTGAACATGTTCTCATAACGTTCCCATGAATGTTTACCTGATGGCTCATGCTGGTTGTGGCACCAATGGCTAAGTTCTAAACCTACCTGTAGCTTGTACTGCTTAGCTGGCTGTTCTGCTGTAGCTTATTGAAGTAATTGCATGACTATTTGAGATGTTGGGAGCTGGTGATGAGCTAACTCCCCACCATCCCCACCTATAATGCCTCAGAGCACAGAGATGGAAACTCTTTCCTGGAAGAGAGGCACAAGGGGGAAGGAAGTAGTTGCTTAGAAGTGTTGCCAAACCCCTGTGCAACAACAGCTTAGTTTGGATTACGTGTAGCAAGTACCTGCTGTGTCCGAGAAAACTTTGAGCGATTGCTTCGTAAGGGGTGAGAAGGAAGGTTTTACTGAGCCAAAACCAAAATCTGATCACCACTCAGCCTTGCCCTAGGCAGAAGGTTAGCCATCAGTCTTCCTCTCTGGAACATTTTCTTGCCCTCCCTCCTGGCTTTTGCACATGCCACCTCACCACCATGCTTTAGATAACCATCATTCCCTCTGCCCTCTTACATTCTTCATTTTTATCCTATAATGAATATCAGTCACTGTGAAATTCTGAGATAACTGTGATCCTTATTGTCAGCTGTGACATAGAAGAATCTATCCTCCTTTTGGTGACTATTATCAGAAGTGGAAGGGCCTGTGGGCAGGAGGAGGGCTTTTTTTTCTTTACTTTCTTGAACCTGCAAATCATGGTTTCAGGCAAAGAAAATAGCAAACAGGAGATCCTAGTGGGGCACCAAGAGCTTAAAATCCACACAGGACAGTGTCTCCAAAAGGGACTTCTATTGTTCTGATGCATTGCTGCTTTTCTTGTTCGAGTTGCTTGTTTAAGTTTTATTTTGTTGCATTTTTGAGAACTTGACATTTTCCTTCCCCCAGGGCTGCAAATGCAGAAGCAGCACTGACCAGCACTTGACATGTCTCTGAGACTCAGGAGACCCTATAGCTTCCTGGTAAGTGTCTCCTGACAGTTCCTGGCTACTGCATTGCGCAAGGGTATTTTAAGTGACAAGAGGGCTACTTACTAACAAACTCCTTAACTGAAAACTTTGCTGTCAGACTATATTTGGGAGAGCCTGTTATCTTTCCTTGTTGTCGTTTGTAAGGACTAACTCGGGGTCCAGCTTGTATTCATACAGAAATGTCATCTGGCTACTTTACTGCTTAAATGTGTTAACTTTTAAGAGCGCTGTTATGGAGACTAAGAAAAGGAAGATTCTGGGATTGTTAAATTTGCTAAAGATTTTCACGGGTTCTCCAGTGATTTCAGAAATGATCACCTTTGAAGACAGATTGCATGCAATGTTGCCACCCTTGAGAGTCCCCAGGAAATGGCCATTCCAAATGGTAATGACTCCAGGAGACCAGTCTTATTCTTGCTAGTTGGAAATCCCAGTAGGATTTCATTTGGTTCAAAGTAGTGTACCTGGACCTCTCTTCACTTACCAAAGTTAATGGTTCTTATCAATGTGCTCAAGGGATATAGTAAGAATTTCTCATTTTCATAAGGAGAAATGAAAACACTGAGAAAGCAGAACTAGAGCTCATTACCACTAAGCATGGGAGTGTTGCCTTTCTTCTATCACAATTATGTCAATTCTTTTGTCAGTATCTTCTTTTTTAAGTTATTTTTTAAAAGATTTTATTTACTTATTTGAGAGAGAGAGCGTGCGCATGAGTGAGAGGAGAGGCAGAAGCAGAGAACCCAACATGGGGCTGGATCCCAGGACCTGGAGATCACAACCCCATCCGAAGGCAGATGCTTAACTGACTGAGCCACGCAGGTGCCCCTTGTCAATATTTTCTAATTTCTTTTTTTAGTTCTAGAGGTTTCCTTCTAATTTCTTCCACCCTCCAATCCCGTTTGACTGAATAAACAATTGCTCATTCTCTTCTGAGTCTTTCCAGTCAACATCTAAATTTAACTTCCTCCTTGTTTCTTCCACTCATTGGCTTCTGCCCTTACCCAGAGTTGAGATTGGGCAGGAGTCTGCTGTCCATGCAGGGCTGGCTCAGGGGGATTGCTGATCAACTCTCAAAGCCTTACACGTTGACAATAGTCCAATTCAGTATCCATGCGGCCTGACATCCATCCACTTCATTAGACACATATTCTGATTACCTCTAGAAAATTCTAGCCTCTTTGAGTACCCCACAACCACTACCAATTTTGAATACGTTTTCCAGTCTCTTGATATCATGTAAATTTTGTGAGCTTGCTGAAGGGAGGGTGGTGCCCAGAGTCATATTCAAAGTACTCTCACACATGTCTTCAGTATTCTTTCCTTCTTCCTCATACCTACTCCCTAGCTACACTCTGTCCAAACTCCGTATTGATTCCGCCTACCTGGTGTTTTCCTGGTCCTTGCTGGAGAAGGCACTATGCAAGCTTGTCTAGATGGTCAACCCCCAAAAGTGTGCAAGGCCCTCATAAGACCGCAGGCTATCTAGACCTTGATCATTGGCCAAAGTGAAGAATAGGCATATCCCACAACTGTCCATAAACATGTTCCCATTTCAATGTATCCAAGTGTATGTCAGTCACTAATATAGAATTCAGCTGTTTTTCAGAGAAACGAATTGTGTTTCAGGGCTAGTTCATCTTCAGAGTCCACTTAATTGGTCCCCCCCCCCCACTGCAGGTTTTAATTAGAACTAAACCAAGCCTTTCTGACGATTAGACAACGTCAAACCCATATATCATGATTATACCGCAGGTTGGCTTCACAACCTGCACACTGGAAAATGACCATAATTAGCTGAGCCTAAAATGCTGCAAGACATCTGACAACTTGACCAGCTAGCCACACAGGAAAAGGGGTTTATTAACTAGAGTGACATCTGATCTGCAACATAAAGTGAAAAATGAAAAATGTTGGCCGTGGCAATGACTAATGATAAAATATCCATTGCTTAAATATCCATGTGTGAGGGCAAAAATAGTGACAAGGGGGACAGAGCTGTTTGTGTGTAAGTTCCAGCTGGTGAGAGTGCCAGGTGGTTCTGAGTCTCTGCTAAACCCTGATTTGTAGGCTGGCTCTCTGTTAATCAACTCTGTGCTTTAGGATGGTGACTTGTAAAAGCTAGGGAGCTTTTAAATACAGCAAACGTAACGATGACCATGATTCTGCTTCCCACCCCCCCGCCGCACCTGATAATTCAATCAAAATGTGCCTGGGGCATCAGTGTTCTCTTAAAGCTCCCCCAGATGATTCTAACGTGCAACCAGAGTTGAAGGCTGCAGTTCTAGGTTTGGTGATGTATATATCCTGAGGATGGACAAGAAAATCTGGTTCCATTTCAGGATGGTGGATGAAGTATCCTACTAAGTACTACAGATTCTTCCCTCCTGCAGCATTTCACTTTCAGTCAACCAGAAACCCTGACATATGGCATGCACAACTGATTGATGCAAAGATAGGAAGCCCCATCTACAATGCACACAGGAGACTATTGTTGGAAAGGTGAAGGGAGCGCTGAGCCTGCTCCGTCCCCAAAGCTTGGGCAAGGCATCAGAAGCAGAAGGGTGTCGAGGATGATCAACATGTAGGTGCTTGGGCCATTGCTGCAGGAGGGGCCAACGATTCATCCTCCACGGTGCCCTTCTGGCTGCTCTTGACCTGAATAACGGTGACTAAATGTCAGCCCTCAGGTAGGAGTCATGGCCAGGGAGCCCAAATTAGATGGGCATGGCCATGTGTCTCGAGGGTGTCCATTGCCAGGGGAATGGGGTGGACCTGAACACCCCAGAGAAATCTCACTCGGTGACTTATCCTTCACTGTCCCTAGAGTAGTCCAGTTCAGACCAGCCATCTCCCCAGGCAGGTGACAAACACCCACTGGCAGGGGATACAGAGTAATGGAGAATCTCAACCATAGGGAAGATCACAGAGCGAAGATCACCACACATTCAAGGAAGACCCACCACTACAAAAGACAAGAGACTGAATGAAACAGACAGCTTAACCCCCAAGCAAGATAAAGAATAGAGCAAAAGATGAATCCAGAATAAACCAGAGAGGGCACCTGGGTGGTTCAGTAGTTGAGCATCTGCCTTCGGCTCAGGTTGTGATCCTGGAGTCCCGGGATCAAGTTCCACTCAGGCTCCCCGCATCAGTCCCACATCAGTTCTCCCTCCGCCTATGTCTCTGCCTCGCTCTCTGCCTCTCATGAATAAATGCATTTTAAAAATCTTAAAAAAAAATAAGCCAGAGAAAGACACATAGACAGATGCCATATGATTTCTCTTATATGTGGAATCTAAAACACAAAACAGATGAACAAGCAAGCAAAAACAGAAACAGACCCGTAAATACAGAGAACAAACCAGAAGGGCAGGGAGGGGATGGGCAAATTGGGGAAAGGGGATAGAAGAGGCACAAATTTCCAGTTACAAAGTCAGTCACTCACAAGGATGAAAAATACAGCATGGCAAATATAGTCAACAAGGCTGTGATGACATTGTACAGTGACTACATTTATTGTGGGGAGCACTGTGTCATGTGTGGAATTGTCAGATCATTGTGTTGTCTACCTGGAGCTATTATATGTCAAGTGGGCTTCAATTAGAAAAATAAGCATAAGTAAATTTCTCCGCTGTGTGAGGATAAAGCCATCACAAATAAATCAACTAGAGGTCATGGAGATGAAAAATTGATCCTTGCAAAAACTGAAGCAGCAGATGAAACTATTTTTTTCTGAAATGTAATTTTATTGTGACAAAGACTAACATGTGTCTTATAACCTAGTGGCTAGAGATAATGCCTAAGTTGAATAGTTCTCTCTCTTGGAAAGCACGTAATATCCAAGGAGGTTGTTATAGAAAGTGTTTTGAAGAATGAAATGTTTTCTGTAACCCTTTTTAAAAGACTTGGTCCATTTTGAAAAAACTGACAACAAATGAAAAATACAATCCAAAGAAGGTAAAGCAAATTTTTCTCCCAAATGTATAAGACACACTTGCTTGGATGTATATTTTAAGTGCCTGGGGTGAAATGGGCCACGTTTTCAAAAGCAGTTAATAACAGCCTGTCCAACAAGAACTTGTTTCATTTGATTTAGCACCAACTGAAATAAAGAATAAATATGCCATTGAAGATACGTGTGTTTCTCCTCTACCTCTTTCCTACTGCTCCACTCCTACCAGGCAACGGCACATGAGCATGTGTCCTACCAGCCCCACAAAGGAATAAAAAAATCAGGATTTAAAAATGTGGTCAGATGACACACACTGACAGGACTTTCTCCTCTTGGGAGAGGATGGCAGTGAGCAATCCCAGGTATCAATTTTCTCCATCCAGAATAAAGAACTCCACCTTCAGCAAACTCACCTTCCTGGAGCTTTTTTACCTCTCATAGAAAGCTTTTTTTATTGCTACACCTGTTACTAATTATGGCTGCTGTATCTGTCCAGGAAATTTCCCACCAGGTCAGCCTGTTCCATTTCCATCTCTTTAATGACCAAGCATGCGCATTTTCTGTAGTGTCACGAGTTTTTCTTCTTTGTTCAAAAAGGACTTTGTTACTCTTCAAGGCGTGACCATCAAAAAGAACTGGCAAGTAGATCATAAGGCACACATTTCTTTACCCCCGTTCCCCCCCCACCTCTGGAAATCTAAGATGTCAATTGCATTTTTTTTTCCATTAAAGAACATGCATTCAACTTTGGTGCTTATCCAAGAGCTTATATCATAATGCCAATTTCTAACATAAGTCATATTCCTCAGTGCCCATATATTTTCAGAAGAAAACAAGTCACATTAAAGTAATATTTTCCTAAATGTTATTTGATACACTTTGATAGCAACTTGAAAATTCTAAGTGAACTGAAAGTATGTTTAACAACAAAATGTAGCTTAGACAGTCACCTTCTAGGTTTCTTAGTTTAAAGGCAGCAGTAAATCTGCATGCTGCACCCAATCTGTAAATCCAGTTATTTTTATCTGGAATTTTATAGATACAGCATCTCACAAAGCCATGTCCCATGTGCTAGAAATGTCTTTTTTGGCATCTGGCTCCACAAAGGCCTCTGATGAGATATTGTCTCCAAATTGGTATAATGTAACTTTTTTTTTACTTTTCCAGAAAGATATGAAACGAGTCACTTTTGCCGCCTGAGCAGAAGTCAGATTACTACCAATTGCTCTTTTAATTTTGCTCTACAAGGATGTTTTAAGCTCGGACATCTCTGATGTTTTTGTATCGTGTACCCATAGCTGGATAAAACACACTAGGCAATTTCCAAAGACAAATCTCAGCATGAGCCTCATTTGGCATTATCCTTAGCATCCAAAATAAAATCTGGAGAAATGAAACTAATTTAACTTTCAAGGACTTCATACACGGTGGAGCCTTAGAACGAGGAACTTCTAACAGAAGAAAGGAAGAAGAGATTATGCTCAGCTTGCTGACTGCAAGCATTTGTCCTCATGGAGTAACCGATGCTTTCTGGTCTATTTGGGGAACTTTTGTTTGCAGGAAAGCACGCACGCAGGGCCAGATCTGGTCGGTTTTCGTTCCGGAGAAAGTCTCCAACACCCCCTTTTCCCGGTAATATTCCAGGACGGGTTTGGTTTGGTCTTCGTAAGCCTTCAGCCTCTGGTTAAGCGTCTCTGGTCTGTCGTCCTCACGCTGAACCAGAGGCTCGCCAGTGAGATCGTCCAGGCCAATGGCTTTGGGAGGGTTAAATTCCAGGTTGTAGACGCGCCCACTGCTCGGATGGATCCAGCGAGCAGAGAGGCGTTGCTTGATGACCTCCGAGGGCACGTTCAGGCTCATCACCAGGTGTATCTGATAAGCTCTCTCCAGGGCCTCCGCTTGTGGCAGCGTCCTGGGGAAACCGCACAGCAGCCAGCTCTCCTGGGTGAAGGTTTTCAGCTGGTGAAGGGTCAGCCGGGTCATGATGTCGTCCGGGATGAGCTTCCCCTGCTCCATGAAAACCTTGGCCAGCACACCGATCTCTGTGTCCCTCAGCAGGTTGTCTCGGAGCAGGTCCCCGCTGGAGAACGTCTTCAGCTGGAAGCCTTTGGTGATGCGCAAAGCCACCGTGCGCTTGCCGGAGCCCGGGGGGCCCATGAGCACTGCCCGCAGGAGCCGCACCGACGCCCCCATGGCTGCTGGGCCAGGCGGGGGCTGTGGACGGTTGGGGCCCGCGCTCCGACCCCGCGCTCCAGCCCCGCGCTCCGACCCCGCGCTCAGGCCCCGCGCTCCAGCCCCGCGCTCCGACCCCGCGCTCAGGCCCCGCGCTCCGGCCCCTCGCTCCCCGCACTGGGGGCAGCAGGTGCGGCGCAGCGAGCACCCAGCCCGTGGTGAGAGCAGGTGTCCGACACTGCCAAAGACCGCGTCAGTGACTTGGAAGACTGAACCACGAATTCCCCCCCACAGTGTCTTCTTTAAGACAAACTCTCCAGGTAAAACACAATGGCCCATGAAGGATATTCCCTCGCATAAAGAGTGCAAAAACTGTTAACTACCTACATGCTCACTATTAAGAGAAGAGCTAAGGGAACCTTAATCCTGCTAGCCCTTGATAGCAGTGACAGACAGAGCTCTCTCTGCGTTAACGTGAAAAAATTTCCAAGACACTGTAAATTCAAAAGCTGGCAGCACTGTATAGTTTATATTCAGTTTATGCTAAAGTACATTACAATGTTCATTTATTTTGAAGGTTTATTTATATATTTGAGAAAGATAGGAGGGGCAGAGGGAGAGAAAATCTCAAGCAGACTCTGTGCTGAGTGCAGAGCCTGATAGGAGTCTCCATCCCAGGATCCCGAGATCATGACCTGAGCCGAAGGTGGATGCTTAGCCAACAGAACCACCCAGGTGCCTGTTTATATTTAAATATACCTGTGAGGTGAACTGGGAAGCCAGGTTTCAAGCAGTGGAAAAGACAGCTTGATTCTTGGTTTTAGAAGATTGCTCCATCTGCAACAATGGAACAAAAGGATGCTATAAGGACGCTAGTTCAGTGGACCAGCAGAGAGGTGAGAAAGAATTTTCAATTTAATTCTCTCAGTAGGAATGAGAGTAAGTACCTTTTCGTTTGTCTACAGGCCATTTCTACTTTATTTCTGTGTAGAAATTTTAAACCGACAGTTATCTGCTGATCACTGCCTTGGAAAGATGCTTTAGGTAGAATTTATTCCACAAGCCACGGAACAGATCCATTCTCAGCTTTGTCTTGGGTGGTCCAGCCAGCTCAATACTACATGGGAGCCTGGATCGTATGGAACTGATTAATACTAACAAGAGGCTGCTGAGCCACCAACCCTACAGCCACTTCATTCCTCAAAAAGATCCATAGAAATGATGTGATGGGTTGTTCTCTTCCTATAAGCAAGAGAAAAAGCTATTTCCAGAATAAAGATCTGGAGTGTAGAAACCTAATTTCTGTATTTGTATTTTGTAGCAGCCGATAGAACTGCTGCTCAAATTGCTCAGACTTTTTTTTTTTATTATTATTTCTGTTATTTCGGGTCTTTGAGTTAGTCATATAATCCCTCTTATTGTTGTCGTATTCAAAAGAGTTACACTGGATGCATCAGAAGACTCAAAAGGCATACGAATACTTAATAGAAATTTGGCCCATATCCTCCAGCAAAGGGAAAAAAATGATGTTGTAATTGCTTTGCGTAATAAAGCAGCATACTCTTAGTGTCTTTTAATTATATACACAAAAATTGATCCTGGCAAGGTCTTTCTATCCTCCTGGATAGATTTAGACTTCTGGTATATTCAACCTTTAATTGAGACTCCTAATTTGGTACTAGAATGTGATCCCAAAATATCCCAGAGAGTATCTTTGGAGAGAAGGTAGCATTTGCTCAGCTGCAGGTGTGAGGGGGCGAAGATGTGCTCCCCAGCAGCGTAGAACACGCACAGTCATGTAGGTACATGTGACTCCTAAAGCACAAGGTCATTTCTGGCTCCTCAGACCACCTTGGTCCTTCCTCCTCTCCCAGGCTGGTAGCACTTCAGCCTTTTGGGATGTTGGTTATAAAACTCAACAACATCTAGTAAGAGACTCTGACCAAAACCCAGCCACCGGGTAATATTACGGAACACATTTGGCCCGCATTTAGCAGAAAATGTCCAGTGCCCACCAAAATGTGACTGTGGACAGTAATTGAAACTTTCTAGATGCTTTTCATGATAACAGACACCAAATGGCATAGCGGTCAAGAAAAACATCAGGAACTCCTCACACTAGAGTTATTTTTTTTAAAAAAGTTTTATTTATTTATTTGGCAGAGAGAACATGAGTTGAGGGAGCAGCAGGCAAAAGAGAGAGAGAAGCAGGCTCCCTGCCGAGCAAAGAGCCTGATGCGGGGCTCGATCCCAAGGTCCTGAGATCATGACCTTAGCCAAAGGCAGATGTTCAACCACTGAGCCACCCAGGTGCCTCTATCTCCAAATCTTTATTCTAGAAATAGCTTTCTCTCTTGCTTATCTGGTGAGAACAACCCATCATGTCATTTTTATGGCTCTTTTTGAGATATTTCAAGGGAAAGAGACTTCCAGAAGATGTTCTCAATGCTATCTTCATGGGAAATTAAATACAGGTTGTGGGTTGTCTGAGTGAAAAGCTGAGGCAGAGAGTAGGGTCAAGTCCATTGTCCAGAGGAGGGGCTCATCTCTTTACTGAGCTGTGAGGTGAACATTGTTTGGACTGCAGGGAGTAGAAGAGGCATGTGGCCCTGGGAGAGGGCAGTAGAAAAGACTTTCCTTCTGTGGCTGCTGAGCACTCTGGCTCATGTCACACGGCTTTGGTTTCATTAGACACTCCTTTGTGTAATAGAAACCAAAGTATCCCCCACCCCCTCTGCCAAACCCTGTGATAAAAATCCCAAAGAAAATATTCTCTGAGTAGAGCCAGAAAAGGTCACAACTTAAACTCCCTCAGGGAGATACTGGTGAGTTAACCCCTCACCTCCACCTGCTTCTCCCAGGCCTGGCATGGGATCACAGAGACTACTGGTGTCTTCTGTGTTGCCCAGAGAACGTTTTGCATTCAGCCACCTGCAGAGGCTCTGCTGCTAACAGCAGCAAATGGAAAGCTAACAGATAAATGGGAAAATCAGCCATGGGCTCCTCTTGTCAGCTAAGTGCTTGTTGCAGCTGAAAGGTGCACTCTTCTTGGTGTTGGCTCACCTGGGGTTATGACATCTCAATCCACATCCATCCTTTTGGGCCTTTGCTGAGCCATATCTGAGCAGTGGTGGAGGGCCTCTGCATTTCCAGCTCCCTACCACAGTAAAGAAAATGAAACACAGAACCATTCTTGGTGTGGCGGGACGTGAACAGCCGATGTTCTCACCGTGACCCTGCTTCACCCAACAAGGATTCTGTTACACTCACTGTCCTCTGCTCAAAGGGAAAGGGATTTTTATCATCCACTTTTGAATGCTTGCCATCAAAAAATAACTGAAAAAGTAAGCTGGGTTTTTTTGTGGTTGGTTGTTTTTTTTGTTGTTGTTTTTTTGTTTGTTTTTTTTTTTTGCGGGGGAGGGGGCGACTGAAGGTTTGGTTTCAGTTTTCTGAAAAAACTGACGTCCACAGTACACTTCCTTCTTCATCTGTGCCAGGAACCAAGGAACCACTGTATTTTTTATGATTCCCAAAGGCACAGGTGACCCCTCATCGGTTTGCATTTGAGCTGGAGCGCTTTTGACGGCATACAGTCCTTCTTAAAAAATAAAAAAATAAATAAACTTTTCTGATGGAATAGTCAGTGGTACAGCAACGTTGCACGAACAGGACAGAGAGTTTTCACGTGTCCCCATCGCCCACTTCCCCGTATTGTTAACATCTTACGTAACTACCAAGCTACGTCTGTCACAACTGAGAAACTAAGGTTCGTACATTGCTATTAACTAAACTCCAGACTAAATTTGGATTTCACCACCTTTTGTGTTGATGTCCTTTCTCTGTTCCAGATTCCATTCCACATAGCCACATTACATCTAGTGGTCTTTTCTCCCTTGTGTCCTCTGATCTCTGACTGTTTCTCACTCTTTCCTTCTTCTTAATGATTGACAGTCTTAAGGGGTATTGGCTGGGTGTGCTGTAGAATGGGTTTGCCTGGTTGTTTTCACATGATTGACTTGGCTTATGGGTTTTGGGGAAGGGTACCACGGAAGTGAAGTGTCCTTGTTGCATCATGTCAGGGGTGTGTGACACCTCATGACATTTCTGGTGATGTTAACTTTTGTCACCTGCTGAAGGAGGTATCTGCTGGGTGTCTCCACTGGACAGTTACTGCTTATTTCTTTCCCTCCTCTGTCAAGTCTTTGGAAGTGGTCTCTAAGTCTAGCCCACCTTGGGAAGGATGGGGTTTAGCGCCACCTCCTGGAGCAGTGGGGAGTATCTATTTACTTGGAATTCTGCAGGATATCCTGTAGAGCCATTGTAATGAAAATTTTAAATAAATATGTTTGTCAAGCTCCCAGATTTAATAAATGTTACCATTTTGCCAAACATGCATCAGCTTGCTTGCTTGCTTGCTTTATTTATTTATTTATTTATTTATTTATTTATTTATTAAGGGAGAGAGGGAAGGAGAGCATAAGCAGAGGGAAGGGCAGAGGGAGAAGGAGAGAGAATCCCAAGCAAACTCTGCGCTGAGTGTGGAGCCTGACATGGAGCCCAGTCTTATGACTCTGATATCATAACCTGGGCTGAACTCAAGAGTTGGATGCCTAACTGACTGGACCACCCAGGTGCCCCCATTTCCTGTAGGCTATTAATTATACCTTTGGTGTGTGAATTGTTGGGAAGCACCTGATACCTCCTGGATTTCATTCTTAGAAGTGGGACTGGGGAGGGTTCTAGAAAGATAAGAGGGAAAGGAGGAACTAGTTATCCTTCTTGAAGCTTCCTACATTCTCTTGTTACTGGCTGCCCCTTCTGCTCTTCTTTCTATCCTGGCTACCTACCTTTCCTGGTGTAGGTGAGCCCTCAGGACAAGTCCCTGATAATCAGGAAGGAATGTCAGGAAGTGGCCATGTCAGCCCTCAAGAGACAATTCAAGGCACCAAGAGAACTGAAGATAACAAGGTTTCTGCACCTAAGCTCCAAACTTGAAGGTCTTCCAACTCAAACTCAGTGTGTGTCAAGCCAGTTATCATCTTCCCCTGCAAGCTGTCCTTCCATCAATGTTGCTAACTTTAAGATGTCTCCAGTTGCTAGAGTCAGAATCCTGGAAGTTGTTTTTGACTCCTGTCACTAAATCAAAAGCTACTCTTCCTTTTTTTTTTTTTTTTTTTTTTATTTACTTGAGAGAGAGAGAGAGCATGAGTGGGGGTGGGGAGGGGCAGAGGAAGGGGGGGAGGAGAAGCAGAATCCCTGCTGAGCAGAGACTCGACCCTAGGATTATGACCTGAGCCAAAGGCAGATGCTTAAACAACTGAGCCACCCAAGTGCCCCAAAATTGACTTTTGTGAAACAAATAGTTCAGAAGCAAGAGTGTCACCAATACTGATACTGAGGGACCAAAGACCTGCGAAGTTCTTCCCAGAGAACCAGAATTGCCCTGCAGAGAAGGGAAGGTCTCAGTGAAACCCCTCAGAGTAGCAAGTTTCTGTCACCGTTTTAAAGGTTTGTGGAAAAGAGGATTCTATGACCTCTCTGGCAAAGTGTTCCAGCTGTTTGGAATGCTGACTCTGGGAAACTTAAGCCTATTGATTTTTTTACTTAAATTTTTCATGCTGCAGGTAAAACCTAATTCCCTTCATCTTTTTGCTGTATAAGGAAACAGGGACTTACAGAAGTTAAATGGTCCATAATCACACCCAGAAGTGCTAGGCTTGAGATTTGAACCCAGGCCTGTCTGATTCTAAAGCACCTCCTCTTTTGCGCTTTCCCCAATGAGCCCACCTTGCATAGACAATAGGATTGTTCAGTCAGTGAGACAGTTCAGTTCCTTAGCTAGCTTGGGTTAAAGATCATGCCCACCATTGGTCATAAACCTATGTGACCCTAGCTCTGTGTCCCCAGGGCCAGGTCAGTGTAAGGCAGGTAGCAAACAGGCTGCCTGGGGAACCACAGGGCAGTGGCAATGAGACTTCAGTGGATCAGGGCCCAGAGTGCTCCGTGAACAAGCCAGAAAGCTCCTGCACTCGGTATACCAGGGCTTTTGTATGGGTTTCCACTTCCCAACAGCCCACAAAGCTCTGATGCTGGAAAAGCAAGAAACACTAACCTGAGCTTAAGACTGGTAATTCTGTCTCAGACCCCTTCCTGGTCTTTACAGTGAGGGTAATGATAACTGTAGTTAGGGATCCAAGCCACATCGCATGCCAAGGGTTGAAACAGAGTCTAGTGGACCATGAGTTCTCGACAAAGCTCACCTATGAATAATATATTTAAGTTGTTACTATTACCTTTATTATTGTTATGATTATAACTAGAGAACAAGGTGTTTAAACAAACCTACAACCAATTAAGTCGTGACAAGGCCCTGTGTACTGAGATGTGTGACCTCAGAGCCAGTCGGAGAAGCTGGTAGCTCACACAGCCGTGGCTAAAATACACACATCTCCATGGGTACGGAGACACCCCAAGAACTTGTGCCTTCAATTTAGCTTTTTCCCAAATTACAGCCATTGTCTGAGAAAACACTCATATCTACTAACAAATGTTATATTTAACTTTTGTTCACAAAGCCTTACTTCCCAGTACTGTTTCTACCAGGTGGCTCTTGGGTTACAGATCAGTGATTTATTCACATCCAGTGATTATTTTTATTAGTCTATACTTACTCTTTGGGTTTTTTTTTTTGTAACTTCTTACTGAATTCTTCTTACTTTTCTCTCTTCATTTGTAGCATTTTATTCATTTCATATTCTATGTGACCTTTTTCCTAATGTTGCATTAACATTTCCTACCTCTGGCTCATCTGTTTTGTTGTGAGATAAATATATATATATATATATATATATATATATATATATATATCCCTAAAAGCCTTTCAGTATATAAATGCTCAGGCTGCACAAGAAAATATCCTTACTGTAAACACAGAGAAATGCATGTGGTTCTTACAAATACTTGTCCATATTTATTAGCTTCAAAATATTGGACACCTGTTTAAAAGTTATAATTGTAGAAACTTAATGTTTTATTTTAAAATCTGCAACCAGGAGCCCCTGGGTGGCTCAGTCGGTTGAGCGTCTAACTCTTGGTTCTGGCTCAGGGTTGTGAGATCAAGCCCCACATTGGGCTCTGCACTCAGAGTGGAGTCTACTTAAGATTCTCTCTCCTTCTGCATCCCCCATGTGCTCACTCTCCCAAACGTGCTCTCTCATATAAATAAGTCTTTTAAAAATATATACAAAAATAAAATTCTGCAACCGACAAAGCTGAGAAATGCATAACATAACAATGATGTGTCCCCTGACATTGTCAATAGTTTATTAATTAACAGACATGGTTCTTATGCGATCACTGGGTGCTTGCACATTCATTAGCTGGAGGAGTCCTGAGAAGAACTCTTTTCAGATGAGTCAGGAGGACACGTCTGCATTCCTTACCGTTGCGTTAGCCCACGGGTAGAACCCATGGGTGCATGTTCCTCTTTATATGCAGACACATATATACCCGTATACCTTGGGCTATATCCTTTTGAGACTTTCTCCTTAAAGACCGCACTTGCTGTTCATCTTGATCTGATTTTATCTCTACATAAGGGAGGGAAGAATGAATGTATCACTAGAAAAGACTAGTGTGCCCATGTGTTTATCCCTTGCCACTTGCCACCCTCCACCTTGACAACCCTACACTTGGAAATAAACATACTTGCTGGAGTGGGGTCGGATAGAAAATACCTACCAGGAGTTTGTTAAGAAGAAGAATGGCACATTTCAGATCTTCCTTGCCATGCTGGTGGATGGCAGGGGAAGCCCCTGTTGTTTGTGTCTTGTCTTTCTCTGAGTGAGAACCCTGTCGTGTCAGATGACATGGTGACCTTGCCAATGGCCTCACACAAATATAAGGAAGTTATTGAGAGGTCAAGGCTCTAATTTAGGAAGATTTAATGGGACCTGCTACCAGGACCTTCTGAGTATACCTTGCTAAAGCATACACACTAATTGTATATTTTGCTGAGGGCCAGCCTGCCCACGTGGAAGGTTCTCAGTGGCCACACAGTGAGTCAGTAGGTGAATACCACCTTGGAGGCTTGTAAACACTACCTCTTGCAGCTCCTTTTAGCTATAGAGTAGTAGGGAGTAGCCCAATTAATGCAGGCGCATCCAAACATCTAGGGTGGAGAAATGAAAAGTATCAGGATGTTAAAGGGTTTTCAGGAGGTTAAAATTCCTGTGTGAACTGCTGTTGAATTTGTAGGAAATTTTGCATTGGAGCTTGAGGCAAAGGAATCTGATTTCTGAAGTCTAACTATGACTCAGCAAACCACAGCCACTAGATTATCAGAGTGTGCAGAATGTGCACCTCGCTCCTAGTCAAAGCAGAAGGTGGAAACAGTTGGTCTGTGAAGATTTATCTGAATGAGTACAGCAGCAGAAAAGGAACCAGGTTTATGTGAGGACCTGAGCCAGGGACTGGAGAGACTATTTTTCGAGGAAATGGCTGCAGGGCCCCCCTCCTTTTTGTACCAGATACGGAAACAAGTATGACTGTCAAGCTCTGAAGTAATTTTATTTTAAAAAGCTAAAGATGGGGGGCACCTGAGTGGCTCAGCTGATTAAGCATCTGCCATCGGTTGGGATCATGATCCTGCGGTCCTGGGATGGAGCCCCGCATTGGGCTCCCTGCTCAGAGAGGCGTCTGTTTCTCCCTCTACCTTTCCCTCTGCCCCTTGCTCGTGCTCTTTCTTTCACTCTTTCTATCTCAAATAAATACATACATAGATCTTTTAAAAAAAATAAAAAGCCAGAACTTCTGAAAGCCCTTGTGGATCTGCCCTCCCGATTACCCTAGTATCTGCCCTGCCAAGTATGTCATGATACCATGTGCCTCCCTGACCTGTTAGGATACTAACTGAAGCCAGCCCCCTCTGCTGGCCTGAGGATTGGATCTTCAGATTGGGGGCCCCAATGTGTGCCCTTAGAGGGACCCCCCACCCACTTTTTTCATTTTTTGTATTCATGGCAGGCAAGGGAAGAGTGCTGGGTTCCTAAAGGCTCCCTAAGGGAGTCTGGTATCATTTTCCACTTCTGTGTCCATAGGACAGAGAAGGACCCAGCAGGTGGCATGGGAACTTTTAAGGTCACAGTTCTGAAACGTTCAACTTGACCACAAATCTCTTTCTGTATACTTGCCTGGAGGTTCGTTTCTTAGACTAAGCCATTTTGTTTTGGGCCATTTTTTAAAATGAAATTTTAACTATACCTATAGAGAATATATATTTTTTAAGATTTTATTTATTTATTCATGAGAGAGAGAGAGAGAGAGAGAGAGAGGCAGAGACACAGGCAGAGGGAGAAGCAGGCTCCATGCAGGGAGCCTGACGTGGGACTCGATCCGGGGTCTCCAGGATCACACCCTGGGCTGAAGGTGGCACTAAACCGCTGAGCCGCCAGGGCTGCCCTAGAGAATATTTTTTAAAATATTCCTTCCCATCTACTTAATATGATCGACTCAGATCTTAAATAGGTTTTTGGAAATGGACCAATTTGCCCCAGAATGCATTCTTCAGAATCAGTCTTGGAAAATGACCACTATTTCAGCAAGGCAATTTTTGCTGCGTAACTGACTACCTTCCAAACTTGTGGGTTAAAACAAAAGCTATTTCTGTAGCTGACAATTCTGTGGCTGCACTTTTGTGGGCAGTTCTGGTCTTGGCTGGGCTTGGTCATGAGTTGGCTAGGTTGGCTGGGAACTGTGGGGTGGTCTCAGCTTGTTCAGCTTTCCCTGATTTACGTAGTCTGCTCACCTTCCTGAGAGCTTACCACCACATAGTTGGCAGTGGAAGGATCCCAGGGAGAGAGAGAGCAGAAATGTTCAAGGCCTACCTTGGAACTGGCATGACATCATTTCTACCATGTTCCATTTGCCAAGGCAAGACACAAGGCCATCTCTGATTCAAGGGCTGGCCTGCATCTTGACAGGAAGGGTTATAAAGGGTCACATTGCTAAAGGCACAGACACAGAAAGAAGAGGAATCAGAGCCATTTTTGCAATCTGTTACGCCTACCAGTAAAAGGTTAACTGTATCCAAATAATTTTATTGCAGGCTCATTTTCCACAGGCGAGAAATGGGCTGATAATAAACTGTATAGCTTTGTACCTTATTTGAAATAGTTGTAAACAGTTCATTACTGCTAATATTGACACCACAAGAACAGGAAACACAAGGTCAAATTCTCAGCTAACTTTAGCCTGGTTTCCTAGATTTTATACACCAGAAGTATAAGTAAGGCCTTCCCTCTTAATGCAGCAGTAACTTCTGTTTTGCAAATGTTTGGGTAGGTGCTGGTTGCAGGCTGAGATTTCTGGGATGGAATGTCAGGTCGAGGGTCTGTGCAAAGCACGTGTCTGGAATCAACACCTGCGATGGAGAAAGAGTGGAGCAGAGAGCAGTTGAGGGGATGTGCAGATCCACACAGCCTCAGACAACCCATGGAGAATTCTCTCCTGTTGGGAGCCTGTCAAAGGGTTTTCCGAGATTGGGCCAAGGTGGATGGGCCTCTATAAACAATCCACCAGTGGGAGTCCTTTGGGAGGGACAGGACGTTGGGCACAGTGGCTTTCTATAGCTAAGACAACCCCCGATGGTGCCAACACATGAAGGCTGTCTGCTGACTGCAGTGCTGGGGCCAAAGGCCATTCCTTCTAGATCCAACAGAATGTTCATGGAATTACAGTGAGATTCTAGCTACCTCCAGACGGCTGATTTAGTCTGCAGGAGAAGCTACATGGACACGTGAGGTATTTATTGACGCTGTTGTTTTCCTCAGATTTCAAAGAGCTTCATGAAGTATCTGACTCAAAGCACTGCTACCTTCATTTTGCTGCTGGAGCTGAGCAATAAGTAGTGGGCTAACTGAGGAATTCACTTAACCATCCGTGCAAGCCTGCCTCATACATATTTTATGCCGCCTCCTCCTCCTCCTCTTCCTCCTCCTCTTCCTCCCGAAGGAGCACTGAGTCCTGCCACCATACCCTTCAGCCAACAATTCCTGGCATGGCAGATGGGGGTGTGGACTTTCTTGCCCTTCTCTCTGGATGACAAGATACCCTCATTGTCAGCAGAGAGTGAACTTGGGCTAAGGGCAGGGTCAGGGCTCGGCATTCCAACTCAACTCCAAGGTAGTCATAGACATAAAAAAAAAAAATCTAACTTTTGACATTAAAAAAAAAATCTAACTTTACCAAATGGATCTACTAGAACAAATATGTCACAACCATATTTTTCTTTTCTTGGTGAAGGAATGAAGCAAGCTTACTAGTGGATTTAGAATAGGATTTCATTTCCAAAAGTATTATTTGCATATAACTATTTGATCATCTGCTGCATTTGCAGCAGTTTAGGAAAGCCTAATTAGAAAATGGTTGGATTTTCCATCTCAATATGGATTGCCTTTTTAAAGGCCTTAGGAGGGGGCACCTGGGTGGCTCAGTGGATGAGCATCTGCCTTCGGCTCAGGTCATGATCCTGGGGTCCTGGGATCAAGTCCCACATCGGGCTCCCTACAGGGAGCCTGCTTCTCCTTCTGCCTGTGTCTCTGCTTCTCTCTCTGTGTCTTTCATGAATAAATAAATAAAATCCATGAATGAATGAATGAATGAATGAATGCCTTAGGTGGTCTTTGCAAGAGTTCGGCCAGCCATGAGGGGAGGCAGAATTGCCCAGCGGTGAAGAGCCCAGGTTCCAGGGTCAGACTGTTTTGACTCTGGTGCTTCGAGGTGTGTGTTCTTAGAGAAGCCATTCTCTCAAAGCCTCAGCTTTCTCATCTGTATACACAATGGAGAGTCCAATAGCTGCTCCTTCCAGGAACTACCTGTAAGGAGGCCTTGCTGAGGTGATGCCCATGAAGAGCCTGACATAGGTCCTGGCACCAAAAGTGTGAGCTTCTCTTCTTTAGGATGATGATGAGAATGGTGATGATGGTGATGGTGATGATGATGATCATGGTGACCATGGTGATGATGGTAATACTGATGATGATGGTGGCAATGGTGATGCTCATGGTGACCACAGTGAAGATGATGGTGATGATGATGATCATGGTGACCGTGGTGATGATGATAGTATAGTGATGATGGTGATGATGATAAAAACAATGAGGCATTTGGTCTCTGCCTTCGATCACATCCCCACACTCAGGTCTCTTTATGGTTAACTTCATCAGCCAACTCTTAATTGTTCTCCTACAAGAGATCCCAAAACCATAGGTAGTAGGTAGATATGAATGAATGCAGAGGGAAAATGTATTTTTGACAAATTCCTAAAATACAGATTCACCTTCAAGATAAGATAGCATGAGTAAATTTTAGGATAATCACATAAAAGTAAATAGCTATGGCTGATTCAGTGGTGTCTGGGAGCAGGCACCTAAGGGAACATATAGAGGGATGTGTTTGTGGGATAGAGTAAGTCACTCGGGTGCAGGACCAGGGGGTCAGGGGCAGAGAGCAGCAGGTAGGGCCAAGGGGCCATGGTTTGTGGACATGTGGGAAGCATACAAAGTCACAATCTTCTCATTGTTGGGTCTGCCAGTGGCTAGCCCACAGTGACTGACCGACAGGGCAGACAGGGCACAAGGCAAATTGTGTAAGATTTCTAAATATAAGGACTTTTGACCTCGTCTGTGAAACTCCAGCTGTCCTATAATAAGCTTTAACCTTTGTCCACCCTAGAACAAGATTTCACAAGAGGTTGGTTTACTCTTGCTTGGCCTCAAGTCGCTATAATTTTTTTTTTTGCAGAGAAGGATGCTGCTGAATTTGCAAACTATTACTATGAAGGTCTTTATTTTCCAAGTGTGATTTAGGTATGAGCTTCATATGCTACAGTGGAAGTGAACATCTCTGTCTTCAGCAGATTTATTAATGTACTTCTTGATTTGGAAGACTTCCTTAGTTGGCATGACAGGCATCTGGTGTGTTCTGATTACTTACTGTCTCGCTGAGCTATTCATTGTGGTCATACTCAGATTATCAACTTTCAAAGAACAGAATTCAATGAAAGGCACTAATGCTGAAGCTGTTTACATTAGTTTACCCTTTTGTCAGTAATTTAGAAGAGCTTTAGAGTCTTTGAGAACCTTGTTGCTGGCATTATCACTGGGTAGTCCCACGGATTTGGAAAAGGTAAGCAGCAGGACCCCACATGGTGTCTGAATATGTCCCTAGCAGCTGATTGGGGACTTCAACTTCTATCTCATAAAAGCAATGAGAAAGGGTGCACATTGGTCATCTCTGAGGAAGGGAGCTGAGTGATTGGGAGTCGGAGGGAGAAGGGAAGGTTTTCACTATTTATCCTTCTGTCTATATAGACTTTGAATTTTAAACCAAGTGACCATTATAACTATTTAAAAAATAAGCAAACAAAATCCATTTCTAAATATTAAGTCTTCTAAAAGCGGGTGAGGCAGTGTCGTGACGTGCCTTTCCCTGGTGGTAAGCAGGAGTTGAACAAACAGATGAGAAGAGTATGCAAGTTCAGAGGTAGAAAGCGAGTCCCTCAGGAAACCACAGAAGAAGGAAGAAGACTCAGCAATGCAGAATTAGGATTGGGTTTTTTGTTTGTTGTTTATTTTTCTGGAATATGACATGCCTCATGAATGCGTATGTACTGGGCTCCCATGGCCCATGATGGGGAACCAGACAGGTGGGCCGATGGCAGGCCAACGTTAGATGCCGGAGGTGAACGTCTAGAAATCCCTCATGAGTCACGGCGGCCTACCCAGCAGAGATGGCTAATATTATTCAATTCTGTACAAATGCATGTGTGCGTTTCTGTGAGGGCACAATTAGGGATTCGGAAACTTGCCCAGTGTTTCATTTTGTGAGGCTTGTTTACATTCTAGGCGTGAAGGTGCTGGCTTTTGATGATACCCTGTCATAACATCTCCTGTAATGAAACTCCATTCTCCCCAAACAGAATAAATTTGTGTTCCCTGGCATAAACGAAAAATAATGTGTAGAGAGCACTTTACAGTATTGGTTAAGGCTGTTTCTGTAATCTGCTGTGTGCATACCTGTCACTTTTTCTTGGTGACAAATAAGCTTAACACAGTGAAGAAGCTATCACAGAGCTCCCCCTGCACAGCCTGCAGAGAGGAAGTTACTGTTCAGTGGGTTTTCAGACCTGCAACAGGCCACCAGCACTAAAACTTTTCAGAGAAATCCACAAATGTTAAAAATTAGAATGTACTTAATAAGCATCCTGAATGAGGATCCTGCTAGCTTCTCTGCACAGTCTTTAAACTTTGGCATAGTTTGTTATTTTTTAAAGATTTTATTTATTCATGAGAGACACAGAGAGAGAGAGGTAGAGACACAGGCAGAGGGAGAAGCAGGCTCCCCGTGGGGAGCCCGATGCAGGACTAGATCCCGAGACCCTGGGATCATGCCCTGAGCTGGAGGCAGACACTCAACCACTGAGCCACTCAGGCGTCCCAGGGTTGGGTTTTTTTTTTGCTTGTTTGTTTTTTGGTTTGTTTGTTTTTCTTAGAAAAGGAAGACATGCCCCAGATTTACTCTCTTGGCTGTATGTGAAGGACACTGAAAAAGTTCATACCAAAATATCATTTCATGACCCTAACCCTTGAGAGATTTGAAAATCAGCAAATCCCTGAGGTGAGCAGAATTTTCTCCTGAACTAGAATCACATGAGCCACCCCTTCCAGGACCACAAAACCGTGCTAGAGACCAGAGCCCTTCATTTTGTTTCTCTCCTTACAGTCAGATTAACTATCTTAGTTTGACAGCTTAAACAGTGAGCATGGATTATTTCATGAAATCTTCTCAGCTGCCAGTTGGACTGTAATTATTGTGTTTTATGGATTAAGAAGCTGAGACAGCAGCTAAGTCATTTTCCCTAAATCAGACAGTTAGTTGGTCTGACTTTCTAACCAGCATGCTAACCACCATATTGCACCACTGCTCTGAAGAGAGGTACTTGTGTTCAGCGGGATCATGTTATATAAGCTATGATTAATGGAAAATCATTAACTTTATGCTTAAATATTAGAAGTAAAGAAAACTGTCGTAAATATGGGCTGCCATGTACAGTTGTGCAGGGGAGCACTGCCCAACCCTGGGCGGGGGTGGGGTGTGTGTGTTTATGTTACAGTCTCTGTAGGACACCTAGAGCTGGGCAGCACATAGTGTAAGTTGATTACAGAAAAAGAAAAGCAGGGCGCCTAGTTGGCTCAGTCAGTAGAGCATGTGACTCTTGATCTCAGAGTTGTGAGTTCAAGCCCCACATTGGACTTGAAGCCTACTTAGGAAAAAAAAGAAGACAAAGAAAAAGGAAAGCAGAGGAAGGTAAACCATGTAAACCATTAAGTGATTGGCAAATATATTTTTTAACTATATGCTTCAAGTCTGACAGATTGAGTTAGCTTACTTTGCTATGAGAGATGTAGTTATTAGAATTATCTTCTATCATCCCATATCTCTTTTCTCTATCTTCCGGTTATTGTTCATCATATTATCCACCCACTGAGCCACCCAGGTGCCCCTCCATGTGTCTTTCTCTGTGAACTCTCTTTTTATGTCTTTTGCCCATATTTTGGCTGGGTTTTTGGTAAGGGCTATTTATTTTTGATTTGTATACTTATTTATATATTGAGTAAATTAGCCGGAGCCATCTGTTAATAATAGTTAATAGTAGTTAATAGTAGTTCCCAATTTGTAGTTCACCTTTTGTCTTTTTTTTTTTTAAGTATTTTTGGCCATGAAAAATTTTTTTACTTTTATAAGGCAGATTCATGAATAGTTTATGATGTTAGGTTTTGTGTCTTCCTTAGAAAGGCCTTCTTCATGCCAAGATTGAATTTTAAAAGTATTTCATATTTTCTTCAGGTGCTTTTTTAGTTTCTTCCTTTTTTGAAAGTTTTTATTTATTTAAATAATGTCTACACCCAATGTGGGCATAGGATCTCACCACCTGAGATCAAGAGTTGCATCTTTATGACTAAGCCAATCAGGTTCCCCTTGTGATTTCATTTTTTTATATTAAATATTTGACTCATCTACTACTTATTTCAGAGTAAGGTAGGCATTCAGTTTTCTTTTTGTTCTAATTGTTAGCCTGTTGAACCTCAAATGCTCCTTCTCCCCCCTGCTTAAAAATGCTGCTCTCAAAAAAATCAGTTTCCACTGGAAAGGTACTTAGGGCGACATCTCGGATTGTGTTTCATAAATGTTGGTTTGCAGTTTGGTGTTGTATTGGTCACTTCATCATCTCATGAAGGCCTCATTAAAAATACAGGTCCCTGACACTGGCCCTGCAGATTCTGAAGATTTCAGGTGGGGTTTAGATTATTGTCTTTTTTCCCTGTTCATTTGAAAATTTTCAACTGCTTATAAACATATCATGAGTAGTTCAATAACAGCTGTGCATACTTCACCTACATTCACCATTACTAACATTTTCCCACATTTATTTTAACTTTCTATATATTTATGTACCTACACACACACACACTTTTATTCTTTGAGCCCTTTGAGAGTCACAAACACAATTTCTCTTCACCTTTTTATATTTCCACATTTTTATCCTGAGAACAGAGATACTCACCTCCGTAGCCATGATACAATGAGGTTTACCATTGCCAACCATACTCCTAGCTAACAATCCATATTCATACTTCCCGTTGTCCCATAAACTGTCCTTGATAGTTTGGGTTTTGTTTTTTTTTTTTTTTTTTTTCATCTCCTACCCCATCAAGAATCCTCAACACATTTGGTTTCATATGCCTTATATCTCCTCAGGACAGTCTCCAACTTTTTCTTCAATTACCTTGACATCTTTGTTTTGCAGAGCGACCTTTGATTTGGATGCCTATTTCCTCATGGTTAGATTCAGCTTGAGCTTTTTTGGCGGGAACACTGCAGAGATGATGTGCATCATGTTAGCAGGCACACAATGGCTGCTGGTCTCATCGTCAATGATGTTAGGTTTAACCGCTTGCTTGATGCGGTGTCCACCAGCTCTATAGGCCTCTGATATTTTCAGATGCCCCGTGTGATTCTGATGCAGAGCCTGGTTTGGAATTCACCAATCAAATTCACTGTCAGAGATGGGAGTCTCCTCTGGGGGGTGGTGGGGTGGATTGGGGGGTGGGAGGTGATCTTTGAAGGCTGGATGTTTGCAGGAATTTTATTGGCTCTGCAAAAGGGGAATAGATGGATCCTTCATCTATTTTGATCATTACAATATCTTTTTAATACCCAAAAGAAAAAGAATTAAAAGCAGGGACTCAAGGGGCACCCAGGGACCCCTGGGTGGCTCAGTTGGTTAAGTGTCTGACTCTTGGTTTCAGCTCAGGTTGTGATCTCAGGGTTGTGGGATTGAGCCCCACATTGGGTTCTGCACTGAGTGTGGAGTCTGCTCCAGATTCTCTCCCTCTGCCCCTCCCCCTGTCCATTCTCTCTCTCTCAAATACATTTTTTTTAAAGAAGATTTTATTTATTTATTCATGAGAGACACAGAGAAGCAGAGACACAGGCAGAGGGAGAAGCAGGCTCCCTATGGGGAGCCCAATTGGGACTCGATCCCAAGGACTCCGGGATCACTACATGAGCTGAAGGCAGACGCTCAACCACTGAGCCACCCAGGGGTCCCCTCATACAAATCTTTTTTTTTTTTTAAAGCAGGGACTCAAACAGATACTTGAATACTCATATTCATAGCAGCATTATTCGCGATTGCCCAAAGGTGGAAATAACACACATGTCCATTGACAAATGAATGGATAAACAGTATGTGGTTCATGCATACATACAATGGAATGTTATTCAGTCTTAAAAAGGAGAGAAATTCTGACATATGCTGTACCACGGACACAAAGCATCCTAATTTTTGATGTTTCTGAGTGAAGGAAGCCAGACGTGGAAGGTCATATACTATATGACTCCACTTGCACGAGAGGTGCCCCAAATTCTTAGAGGCAGAAGGTAGAGCAGTGGTTGCCGGCCGTCGCGGGGAAGGGAATGAAGAGTTAGTGTCTCATGAGTACTGAGTTACAGTTCAGGAGATGAGAAGGTTCTAGGGATGGGTGGTGGTGGCTGTGCAACAGTTTACATGTAGTTAATGCACTTAAAAGCTGTTGACATGGTAAATTTCATTTCACGTACATTTTACTGCCATAAAAAAACTGGACTTTTTACATTTATCTATACTAAGACAAAATAACCTCCTTTGTTACTTCCCTTCCTTAGTTTTGGCTTCTGGAACTGCACCAGATGCACTTTTCTCTCTTCTATATAATTTCTTTTCTCATAGTTTCTAGCCTGTTACATATGCTGCCCTTCCTGGATCCCCATATCCCCAGCCATGGTGGGAGCAGTATAAAGTCTAGTGGAAGTTTTACTTCTTACCAATTGGATAGTAAAACAGTCTAGGACTGCCTTAGGGGATTTATATATATATATATATATATATATATATACACACACATATATACATATATACATATACATACATATATATACATGTATATACATATAATCTTTTTAAAAAGAAAATTAAAATTAAACATTTTAATATATATGTACAATTTTTAAAAAAAATTAAAATTAAACATTTTACTAGTAAAGCAGTCCACCCATTTAGACATAGGACAGTATCTGTGATCCTTGCCTGGAGCTCTCCCTTTCTGTGTTCGGAGCCTGTGCTCCAGGCCCATGCCTGCAGAGGCTCTGTAGCTGCTGCTAGGAAGCAGGTGGCATGGAATGATTTATATTAAACAAACTGTAGAGAATAGGCTGGGGTCTTTTATCTCCTTTCAGGACAGACAAAGGCAAGCGTCGTCAGCTGCAAACAGCTTGACATTTCTTGCTAGGTTCACATAACGATCTATAGGCTTTTGACAGAAATGGTTCACCTTTGCCATAGCAACAGATCCACGTTCTCCAGTGATGTAGGCCCTGTCCAGTTCCTAGCAGAGCTTTGCACTCAGCCTTCTGGCTGCAGGCTTTGTGTCAGGTGCCCCTTGCAACTCCAAAATGAGGCCTAGCCAGCTTCCTTGGTGTCTCCAGGCTGATCATGTGGGCCCAAGGACCCTTCCTGTCCCAAGGAAGTCACTGAGTGGGTGGAGGGTCTCTCCCTGCCCTCATGGCTGATGCTCAGTTGGGGAGACTACACCAGCCTGGGTTCATCGGTACTCCTTGAGGGGAGATTTGTGTCTTTTGTGGAACAATGAAGGGCAAAAATAGCCAAAAAAGAGGCAGGAAAGAGAGGAGTCCAAAGTGAAGAGAAAAGGAATGGAGCATCAAGGGCCTTGGAAGGGAGCCAGTCTCTGCTTCTCTAGAGTGCAAGCCCCCTGGACCCACCAGCTTGCAGAACAGGCCTCAGAAAGGAAACAGCTCTGGGCACCTGTAACCTGACCCCAGGTTCCAGCCTCCTGCTATAGGGTCCTGGGCTTGTGTACTCCAGTCTCTCCCTAAGGTAAAAGTGGCCCCTCAGGTATTGTGTGGAGGGATGGCTGTGGTTAAGGAGGAGGAAGTACAACCAAAAATCTCTAAGGACTCAGTGGCCATCAGCCCAGGAATGAAGAGGAAAAGGTGGGCCTCTGAGTGTGCCTTGGGCCCAGCCTGATCCTCCCAAGGCCTGGAGAACAACAGTCCAATTCAAGTGGGAGGTCAGCCCTTTATCAAGAGTCCCAGGCAGGAGACTGGGGATGGGGGTCCCACATCCTGAAAGCAAGGTCTTCTCCTACCACCCACCATCATTTTTCCTGCCACCATCCTTAGGCTGAGGCCATGCCTGCAGAGTTTTGAAGTTTAGGTTCCTAGCTGAGGGAGGTGGGAACACCCAACAGAAGTCACTGAAGTGCCTCTTGACTGCCTTTTCCCATTTCACCCACTGCCTCCTCTCTGGCAACCACCAATCTGTTCTCTGCATCTATGAATTTTGTTTTGTTTGTTTCTTAGATTCCACGTGTAAGTGCAATCATGTGGTATTGGTCTTTCTGTGTCTGACTTATGTCACTTAGAGTGATATGCTCTGGGTCTATCCATATTGTTGCAAATGACCCGATTTCATGGTCACTTATACTTCAGAAGAAAGAAAAGAAAGAAAGAAAGAAAGAAAGAAAGAAAGAAAGAAAGAAAGAAAGAAAGAAAGAAAGAAAAAAGAGAAAGAAGAAAGAAAAAGAAAAGAAGAAAAGAAAAAAAGAAAAGAAAGGAAAGAAAAGAAAAGAAAAAAGAAAAGAAAAAAGAAAAGAAAAGAAAAGAAAAAAAGAAAAGAAAAGAAAAGAAGGGGCACCTGGGTGGCCCCATGGTTGCACGTCTGCCTTTGGCTCAGGGCGTAATCCTGGGGTCCTGGGATTGAGTCCCACATCTGGCTTCCAGCAAGGAGCCTGCTTCTCCCTCTGCCTGTGTCTCTACCTGTGTCTCTGTACCTCTCATGAATGAATAAATAAAATCTTTTAAAAAGAAGAAAAAAATAAATAAAAAATTAAAAAGAAGAAGAAGGGGAAGAATAAGAGGAGGAAGAGAAGAAGGAAGAAGAAGAAGAAGGAGGAGGAGGAGGAGGAGGAGGAGGAGGAGGAAAGGGAAAGAAAAGGAAAAAAAAGAAAAGAAAAAGGAAATTGAGGATACCATGCCCTTGTATATATATATATATATATATATATATATATATATATATATATATATATATATATATATATATATATATATATATATATATATATATATATATATATATATATATATATATATATATATATATATATATATATATATATATATATATATATATATATATATATATATATATATATATATATATATATATATATATATATATATATATATATATATATATATATATATATATATATATATATATATATATATATATATATATATATATATATATATATATATATATATATATATATATATATATATATATATATATAGCTAAGAAGCATCTGTGCTGAAGCAAGAGGTGAGGGGAGGAAGCAGAGTGGGGGAGGGCTGAAGGTCATGGCAAAGATCTACTTCCTCCACTGAGTGTTTAGTCTAAGGGGCCTGACCATCTTTCTGTACACTCAGTTCTGTCCTCCAGAAATAGGTATAGTGATCCAAAAAAAAAAAAAAAAAAAAAACACTATGAGTAAGCAGGGTGCTTCTAAAAGCCTTTGGTGGGGGTGCTTGGGTGGCTTAGTGGTCAAGCATCTGCCTTCGGCTCAGGTCGTGATCCTGGGGTCCTGAGATCAAGTTCTGCTTCTCCCTCTGCTTATGTCTCTGCCTCTCTCTCTGTCTCTCATGAATAAATAAAAATCTTTAAAAAAATAAAATAAAAACCTTTGATGATTTGTCTGATTATCTTTGTAGGTCATTACAGTAAGCAATCTCTTAAAAACATATATATATTTAAAAGATGAGAATTGACACCGGGACATGAAATTGACACATTGACATAAAGTAGTCTGGAATTTCAGAAAATAAAAAATAACAACAGAAATATCAGCCCGTTTATTGTTAAGGAAATGCATTGGAATCGCTTCTCGGCCTTTTGGCTAAGATCAAGTGTAGGAAATGCATTGGAGAGGGAAACATTGGGTCTCCAAATATTCCCCGAGAAACAAAACACTGTGCCTGATTGTATGAGAATGTGGCTGTAAGATTCTCCGCACAGAAATACTTTCTTGGCACGCAAAGCATGTGCAGTAAACAGCCATGGGGACCTCTCCCAGTTTCCACTGTTCTAGTAAATACTGTGAGATCACATTCCAGATATATATATATATATATATATATATATATATATATATATATATATATATATATATATATATATATATATATATATATATATATATATATATATATATATATATATATATATATATATATATATATATATATATATATATATATATATATATATATATATATATATATATATATATATATATATATATATATATATATATATATATATATATATATATATATATATATATATATATATATATATATATATATATATATATATATATATATATATATATATATATATATATATATATATATATATATATATATATATATATATATATATATATATATATATATATATATATATATATATATATATATATATATATATATATATATATATATATATATATATATATATATATATATATATATATATATATATATATATATATATATATATATATATATATATATATATATATATATATATATATATATATATATATATATATCATGCCCTTGGACCGAGAAGCCTTCTCCTTCAGTCTACCTAAGCCGACCATGCTTTCCTTCCTCATTCTCTCTGCTGGCAGATTGACTCCTGCTCTGTAAGATAGTATATTCCTTGTGGTGACAAAGCCTCCTACACAGCTCCCATCCAGGCAGCTGTCACCCACTCATCTGGAGGACACTATTTTTGTGCCCAGTGGGCTTCCTGGGAACTACGCTGTCTCCCTGCCTGCGGTGCAGATGGAAAGAAAAACAAAACAAAAGAGAGCCTTGGCATTAAGAGCTGAAAATTGAGAGCAGCAGTAAAAGCAGCTAAGAAGCATCTTGTGCTGAAGCAAGAGGTGAGGGAGGAAGCAGAGTGGGGGAGGGCTGAAGGTCATGGCAAAGATCTACTTCCTCCACTGAGTGTTTAGTCTAAGGGGCCTGACCATCTTTCTGTACACTCAGTTCTGTCCTCCAGAAATAGGTATAGTGATCCAAAAAAAAAAAAAAACCACTATGAGTAAGCAGGGTGCTTCTAAAAGCCTTTGGTGGGGGTGCTTGGGTGGCTTAGTGGTCAAGCATCTGCCTTCGGCTCAGGTCGTGATCCTGGGGTCCTGAGATCAAGTTCTGCTTCTCCCTCTGCTTATGTCTCTGCCTCTCTCTCTGTCTCTCATGAATAAATAAAAATCTTTAAAAAAATAAAATAAAAACCTTTGATGATTTGTCTGATTATCTTTGTAGGTCAATTACAGTAAGAGCAATCTCTAGAGAAAACATATATATATTTAAAAGATGAGAATTGACACCGGGACATGAAATTGACACATTGACATAAAGTAGTCTGGAATTTCAGAAAATAAAAAATAACAACAGAAATATCAGCCCGTTTATTGTTAAGGAAATGCATTGGAATCGCTTCTCGGCCTTTTGGCTAAGATCAAGTGTAGGAAATGCATTGGAGAGGGAAACATTGGGTCTCCAAATATTCCCCGAGAAACAAAACACTGTGCCTGATTGTATGAGAATGTGGCTGTAAGATTCTCCGCACAGAAATACTTTCTTGGCACGCAAAGCATGTGCAGTAAACAGCCATGGGGACCTCTCCCAGTTTCCACTGTTCTAGTAAATACTGTGAGATCACATTCCAAGCTTAAACATTCTCCCTCCATTGACACTGCCTACCATCTTGGAACACTCACAGCAGTGCCTGTGAGGAGGTTAGAAGGAGCTGGAAAGTCACCTTTGGGAGCAGTCCCACTGCCCTGAGCTCACTGATACCAGTTTCTCTCCACTGCACACTCTTGAGGCAAGGAATGGACAGGGAAGATCAGGGAGGGACCAGCAGCACCCCTGAAAGAGCCCCACCTGAATGGTCATCAGGGGAGGAAACCATCAAACAAAACACTGATGAAGAAAAAAAAAAAACACTGATGGGACCATCATGGAGAAGGGATCAAGATGGGCCTGAACCCATGAGGCCCTATGTGAGGAAGCTCAGCATTCCTTAGAGCAGGAGAGTCGGACTTGTGTCTCCTGGTGTGGTGAACGAGGTAATCCATAACATCGCCTGGCAAGTATTCTTGCCCCCCATTTTTTAAAGAGTTTATTTATTTGAAAGAGAGAACATGAGGGGACGCCTGGGTGGCTCAGAAGTTGAGCCTCCGCCTTCGGCTCAGGGAGTGATCCCAGGGTCCTGGGATCGAGTCCCACATCTGGCTCTCCGTAGAGAGCCTGCTTCTCCCTCTGCCTACGTCTCTGCCTCTCTCTGTGTGTCTCTCATGAGTAAATAAATAAAATCTTTAAAAATAAATAAATAATAAATAGTGCTATAAAGATATTATACGCAAATACAAATATATGGCTCTTATTTGTTTTTGGTTTTGGGGGGTTTTTTGTATGTTTTTTTAATTGGATTTTGATTTGCCAACAAATAGTATAACACCCAGTGCTCATCTCGTCCACTGTCCCACTCAGTGCCCATCACCCAGTCACCCCATCCCCCCACCCACCTCCCCTTCTTCTACCCCTTGTTCGTTTCCCAGAGTTAGGAGTCTCTCATGTTTTGTCACCTTCTCTGATTTTTCCACTCATTTTCTCTCCTCTCCCCTATAATTCCTTTCACTATTTTTTATGTTCCCCAAATGAGTGAAACCATATGATTGTCCTTCTCCGATTGACTTACTTCACTCAGCATAATACCCTCCAGTTCCATCCATGTTGAAGTATTTGTTGTTTCTAATGGCTGAGTACTATTCCATTGTATACCTAGACCACATCTTCTTTATCCATTCATCTTTGGATGGACACCGAGGCTCCTTCCACAGTTTGGCTATTGTGGACATTGCTGCTAGAAACATCGGGGTGTAGGTGTGCCAGCGTTTCACTGTATCTGTATCTTTCACTGTATCTGTATCTCCAGCAGTGTAATTGCTGGGTCGTAGGGCAGGTCTATTTTAAACTCTTTGAGGAACCTCCACACAGTTTTCCAGAGTAGCTGCACCAGTTCACATTCCCACCAACAATCTAAGAGGGTTCCCCTTTCTCCACATCCTCTCCAACATTTGTTGTTTCCTGTCTTGTTAATTTTCCCCATTCTCACTGGTGTGAGGTGGTATCTCATTGTGGTTTTGATTTGTATTTCTCTGATGGCAAGTGATGCGGAGCATTTTCTCATGTGCATGTTGGCCATGTCGATGTCTTCCTCTGGGAGATTTCTCTCCATGTCTTCTGCCCATTTTATTATTGCATTGTTTGTTTCTGTGCTGTTGAGTTTAATAAGTTCTTTATAGATCTTAGATACTAGCCCTTTATCTGATATGTCATTTGCAAATATCTTCTCCCATTCTGTAGGTTGTCTTTTAGTTTTGTTGACTGTTTTCTTTGCTGTGCAGAAGCTTTTTATCCTGATTAAATCCCAATAATTCATTTTTGCTTTTGTTTCCTTTGCCTTCATGGATGTATCTTGCAAGAAGTTGTTGTGGCCAAGTTCAAAAAGGGTGTTGCCTGTGTTCTTCTCTAGGATTTTGATGGATTCTTGTCTCACATTTAGATCTTTCATCCATTTTGAGTTTATCTTTGAGTCTGGTGTAAGAGACTGGTCCAGTTTCATTCTTCTGCATGTGGCTGTCCAATTTTCCCAGCACCATTTATTGAAGAGACTGTCCTTTTTCCAGCGGATAGTCTTTCCTGTTTTGTTGAATATTAGTTGACCATAGAGTTGAGGGCCCATTTCTGGGTTCTTTATTCTATTCCATTGATCTATGTGTCTGTTTTTGTGCCAGTACCACACTGTCTTGATGATCACAGCTTTGTAGTACAACTTGAAATCCGGCATTGTGATACCTCCGGCTTTGGTTTTCTTTCTCAATATTCCCCTGGCTATTTGGGGTCTTTTATGATTCCACACAAATCTTAAGATGATTTGTTCCAAATCTGTGAAGAAAGTCTGTGGTATTTTTATAGGGATTGCATTGAACGTGTAAATTGCCCTGGGTAGCATTGACATTTTCACAATATTTATTCTTCCAATCCATGAGCATGCAATGTTTTCCATCTCTTTGTGTCTTTCTCAATTTTTTTCAGAAGTGTTCTGTAGTTTTTAGGGTAGAGATCCTTTACGTCTTTGGTTAGGTTTATTCCTAGGTATCTTATGCTTTTGGGTACAATTGTAAATGGGATTGACTCCTTACTTTCTCTTTCTTCAGTCTCATTGTGAGTGAATAGAAATGCCACTGATTTCTGAGCTTTGATTTTGTATCCTGCCACGTTGCCGAATTGCTGTATGAGTTCTAACAATCTTGGGGTGGAGGCTTTTGGGTTTTCTATGTACAGTATCATGTCATCTGCGAAGAGGGAAAGTTTGACTTCTTCTTTGCCAGTTTGAATGCCTTTTATTTCTTTTTGTTGTTTGATTGCTGAGGCGAGGACTTCTAATACTATGTTGGATAGCAATGGTGAGAGTGGACATCCCTGTCATGTTCCTGATCTTAGGGTAAAGGCTCTCAGTTTTTCCCCATTGAGAATAATATTTGCTGTGGGCTTTTTGTAGATGGCTTTTAAGATGCTGAGGAATGTTCCCTCTATCCCTACACTCTGAAGAGTTTTGACCAGGAATGGATGCTGTATTTTGTCAAATGCTTTCTCTGCATCTATTGAGAGGATCATATGGTTCTTGTTTTTTCTCTTGTTGATGTGATCTATCACACTGATTATTTTATGAGTGTTGAGCCAACCTTGCATCCCAGGGATAAATCCCACTTGGTCATGGTGGATAATCTTCTTAATGTATTGTTGGATCCTATTGGCTAGTAAGTTGTTGAGAATTTTTGCACCTGTGTTCATCGGGGATATTGGTCTATAATTCTCCTTTTTTGGTGGGGTCTTTGTCTGGTTTTAGAATTAAGGTGATGCTGGCCTCATAAAACAAGTTTGGAAATACTCCATCCCTTTCTATCCTTCAGAACAGCTTTAGTAGAATAGGTATTATTTTTCCTTTAAATGTTTGATAGAAGTCCCCTGAGAAGCCATCTGGCCTTGGACTTTTGTGTCTTGGGAGGCTTTTGATGACCTCTTCAATTTCCTCACTGATTATTGGCCTGTTCAGGTTTTCTATTTCTTCCTGTTCCAGTTTTGGTAATTTGTGGTTTTCCAGAAATGCATCCATTTCTTCTAGATTGCCTAATTTATTGGTGTATAGCTGCTCATAATATGTTTTTAAAATTGTTTGTATTTCCTTGGTATTGGTGGTGACCTCTCCTCTTTCATTCATGATTTTTCTTATTTGAGTCTTTTTTCTTTTTAATAAGGATGGCTCATGGTTTATCTATCTTATTAATTCTTTCAAAGAAACAACTCCTGGTTTTGTTGATCATTTCTACAGTTCTTCTGGTCTCTATTTCATTGAGTTCTGTTTGAATCTTTATTTTCGCTCTTCCTCTACTTGGTGTAGGCTATACTTGCTGTTCTTTCTCCAGTTCCCTTAGGTGTGAGGTTAGCTTGTGTATTTAAGTATTTTCCAATTTTTTGAGGGAATGCTGTATTGCGGTGTATTTCCCTCTTAGGACTGGTTTTGCTGTATCCCAAAGATTTTGAACAGTTGTATCTTCACTTTCATTAGTCTCCTTGAATCTTTTTAATTCTTCTGTCATTTCCTGGTTGACCCATTCATCTTTTAGTAGGATGCTCTTTAACCTCCACGTGTTTGAGTTTCTTCCAAATTTCTTCTTGTGATTGAGTTCTAGTTTCAAAGCATTGTGGTCTGAAAATATGCAGGGGAGAATCCCAATCTTTTGGTATCAGTTGAGACCTGATTTGTGACGTAGTATGTGGTCTATTCTAGAGAAAGTTCCATGTGCACTTGAGAATAATGTGTATTCAATTGCGTTCGGATGGAAAGTTCAGTATATATCTGTGAAATCCATCTGGTCCAGTGTATCACTTAAAGCCCTTGTGCCTTTGGTGATGTTGTGCTTAGAAGATCTGTCATTTGCAGAAAGTGCCATGTTGAAACCTCCTACTATTAGTGTATTATTATATAACTGTGTCTTTACTTTGGTTATTAATTGATTGATATACTTGAGGATATATTAAAGGCCTAAATATTCATGATTGTTAGTTCTTCTAGTTGGATAGACCCTTTAAGTACGATATAGTGTCCCTCTTCATCTCTTACTACAGTCTTTGGGATAAATTTAATTTATCTAATATGAGGATTGCTACCCCAACTTTCTTTTGAGCAGCATTTGAATGGTAAATGGTTCTCTACCCCTTCATTTTCAGGCTTGAGACCTTCATTTCCTTAGGTCTCAAATAAGTGTCTTGTAGACAGCAAATAGGTGGGTCTTGCTTTTTTATCCAGTCTGAAACCCTGCATCTCTTGATGGGATAATTTAGCCCATTCACATTCAGAGTAACTATTTAAAGATATGAATTTAGTGTCATCATAATACCTATTCAGTCCATGTTATTGTGGATTATTTCTTTGGGCTTCCTCTTTCTTCTACAGAGTCCCCCTTAATATTTCTTGCAGAGCTGGTTTGGTGGTTACATATTCTTTCAGTTTCTGCCTATCCTGGAAGCTCTTTATCTCTCCTTCTATTCTGAATGACAGGCTTGCTGGATGAAGTATTCTTGGCTGCATGTTCTTCTTACTTAGGACCCTGAATATATCCTGCCAGCCCTTTCTGGCCTGCCAGGTCTCTGTAGAGAGGTCTGCTGTTAATCTGATATTTCTCCCCATATAAGTTAGGGATCTCTTGTCTCAAGCTGCTTTAAGGATTTTCTATTTATCTTTGGAATTTGCAAGTTTCACTATTAAATGTTGAGGTGTTGAACAATTTTTATTGATTTTGGGGAGGACCTCTATCTCCTGGATCTGAATACCTGTTTCCCTCCCCAAATTAGGGCAATTCTCAGCTATGATTTTTTCAAATATGCTTTCTGGCCCTCTGTCCCCCTCAGCACTTTCTGGAACCCCAATTATATGTAGATTCTTCCTTCTGAGGCTATCGTTTATTTCTTTTAACCTTTCCTCATGGTCTTTTAATTGTTTTTCTATTTTTTCCTCATATGGCTCTTATTTGGATCCTGCTTACAACTGTGTGTGTGTGTGTGTGTGTGTGTGTGTGTGTGTGTGTGTGTTGGGGGCTGGAATTAAGGCAGTTAGGAAATCTTGTATATGGACTTCATGATACCAAGGAATTATCCTTAATTTTGTTGGTTATGATATTATCACTGCAGTAAGAAAATGTCCTTAACCTGGGTGGCTCAGCAGTTTATAGCCTGTTTATATCCTTAATTTTGTTGGTTATGATATTATCACTGCAGTAAGAAAATGTCCTTAACCTGGGTGGCTCAGCAGTTTATAGCCTGCTTTCGGCCCAGGGCATGATTCTGGGGTCTCAGGATCGAGTCCCACATCGGGATCCCTGAATGGAGCCTCCTTCTCCCTCTGCCTATGCCTCTGCCTCCCTATCTCTCTCTGTGTCTCTCATGAATAAATAAATAAAATCTTTATAATAATAATAATAATAATAATAATAATAATAATAATTCCATTTAAAAAAATCCTTAGTTTTTAAAGATATATCCTGAAGTTTGTGGGGTCAAATTATAAAATGTCTGATACCTTCTTTTAAAAAAAATGATTTATTTTATTTTGAGAGAGAGAGAGAGAGAGAGAGAGAGGGAGAGAACCAGCAGAGGAAGCAGCAGGCAGAGGGAGAGGGAGAAGCAGACTCCTTGCAGAGGAGGGAGCCCCCACATCCCAGGATCCTGAGATCATGACTTGAGCCAAGGCAGATGCTTAATTGACTGAACCACTCAGGAGCCCCTGATACTTTTTTTAAAATACTTGAAAGACACCTGGGTAGGTTCAGTCAGTTAAGCTTTTGACTCTTGATTTTGGTTCAGGTCATGATCTCAGGATCATGAGCTCGAGCCCTACATCTGGCTCCATGCTCTGTGGAGAGTCTCCTGGAGATTCTTTCCCTCTCCCTCTACCCCTCTCCCTGCTTATGTGTGTGTGTGTGTGCGCTCTCTCTCTCTCTCTGTCTCTCATAAATAAATAAATACACAAATAAATAAATAAATCTTTAAAAATGAAATACTTAAGGGAATAAAAGGATAGAAAAGCAAAAATACTTTTTAGAATTCTTATAAGATACTTGTATTCATGATTTTATATACATGAAAATATAGTGTACACCAGTAAAACAAATTTACTCAGTGAAATATACACACACAATTGAAAACATGTTGGGCCTATTAGCACACACTTAGTGGCAGAAAAAGTATTTTCCTGAGTCTCTGGAAATATATCTGTTCTTTCTCCCTCTTTTGAAATAATCAAAATCAAAAGAACTTTAAGGCACAGATAGCTTACATGCAAAGAAATATGGATGACATTTGAAAAACATAATTTCTTTGAAAATCCACTGATTTCTAAGAAGTTTAAAAAACAATAACCTTGCAGTTGTCACTTGGAACAAAGTGAGGCTGGATTCTTTCCTGGCACCCAGCTTCCTCTAGGGCAGTAGTCTTCAAAGTATCACCTGGGAACTTTTAGAAATGCAAATTCTCCAGGTGTACCCCAGACCTACAGAATCATAGGTCTGTTGATCACCCCAAGATTGTGGGGTGAGGCCATGATCTTGTTTTAACAAGCCCTTGGAGTGATAATGATGAAAACCACAGCTCTAAGAGCTGCCAAGTTAAGTGTTGAGAAAGTGTGTCAATTCTGGGAATCCCTGAGAGGCTTGTTCAGTGCAGTGCAGAAGTAATGCACTAAATGATTCATCACTCCTATTTGCTAAATGGTGGTGGTGGGGGTTATACAGTGGTGATATCCCACATCCCCTCCTGTGAATATCTCAGCTTATAGCTATTGCCAGGAAGTATGGGTTAACAGTTCTCTTTAAGTGCAGACCTGGCCAGGAGCTTAATGTTCTCAAAGGATTTGGAATCTGGTTGCCAGCTTGTGTCCTTTTCACCTCTTATTCTTGATTTGATGCATTGCATCCTTGAAGTTTTATCAGCTGCGCTATATTTGGTGGAGTCCTTTGGCCTTAGGAGATCCACTCTTTCGCAGGTCCCCAGCGAATTTTGAATTTATGCAAAAGTTAGAAACAGGCAAAGAAATTAGCAGACATCTGTGTTACATTGGAAACATTTTCTCTCCCTTTGATATCTGTGAGAAGTGAGAAATCTTAGTTCTGCAAGGAAAAATGTCATAGTGTTCAAAGAGGAAAATCCCCTTGGAAAATACAGTTGTACTTCTAAATCAATCACTGAATGCTAACCCCTGAGTGAAAACAGAAAAAAAGGAAAGTCACCTGCTGGCTTCATGGACTTCTGGAAGCAGATTTGAATAGGCTGAGGATGCATTGCTGGAGGGTCCAAGGACCCAGGTCTTCATCTTGGAGAAAAATCAACTTGAACAATCTTTAGTTTGAAAGACACAGTTGCCCAGTCTCACAAGGGTCATGACTGCTTATCAACTTGAAGATACAGGTCTAAATTTCTGAAAGTGGAAGCTATTCTACAGATTTAATGCAATCCCTATCAAAAGGCCAACAACATTTTTTCATAGAAATAGAACAAAAACTCCTAAAATTTATGTGGAACCACAAAAGACCCTGAAAAGCCAAGGCAATTTTGAAGAAGAAAACCAAAATTGGAGGCATCACAATTCTGGACTTCAACTTATATTACAAAACTGTGGTAATCAAAACAGTATGGTACCAGTACAAAAATAGACACACAGATCAATAAAACATAATAGAAAACCCAGAAGTAAACCCACAATTATATGGTCAATTAATCAATGACAAAAAGGAAAAAATATACAATGGAAAAAAAGACTGTCTCTTTAACAAATGGTGTTGGGAAAACTGGACAACTACATGAAAAACAATGAACTGAACCACTTTCTTGCACCATACACAAAAATAAACTCAACATGAATTAAAGACTGAAACCATAAAAATCCTAGAAGAGAGCAAAGGCAGTAATTTCTTTAACATCAACTATAGCAACATTTTTCTAGGCATGTTTCCTGAGCAAGGAGAATAAAAGCAAAAATAAACCATTGGGATTACATCCAAACAAAAAGCTCTGCACAGCAAAGGAAAACAATCTAAAAAACTAACAGGCAGCCTACAGAATGGGAGAAGACATTTGCAAATGACATATCCAATAAAGGGTTAGTATCCAAAATATATAAAGAATTGATACAACTCAACAGCCCCCAAAATATTTAATCCAATTAAAACTAGGCAGAAGGGGTCCCTGGGTGGCACAGTGGTTTAGCGCCTGCCTTTGGTCCAGGGCGCGATCCTGGAGACCCGGGATCAAATCCCACGTCAGGCTCCCGGTGCATGGAGCCTGCTTCTCCCTCTGCCTATGTCTCTGCCTCTCTCTTTGTCTCTCTCTGTGACTATCATAAATAAATAAAAAAAAAAATTAAAAAAACTAGGCAGAAGACATGAACAGACATTTCTCCCAAGAAGACATCCAGATGGCCAAGTCACATGAAAAGATGCCCATCATTACTCATCATCAGGGAAATGCAAATCAAAACTACAATGATATATTACCTCACATGTATCAGAATGGCTAAAATCAACAACAGGTGATGAACTGAACAATGGTGCACAATGGCGAACAATGGAATACACACTGGTGCAGCCACTGTAGAAAACACTATGGAGGTTCCTCAAAGAGTTGAAAAGATATAATAATTGCAACAGTGAGTATTTGCTCCCCAAGTACAACAACAATTCAAAGGGATACATACACCCCTATATTTATAGTAATAGTATTTAGAATAGCCAAGAAATGGAAGCAGCCTAAGTCCGTCAATAGATGAATGGATAGAGAAGAGGTGGTATGGATATACAATATTATTCAGCCATAAAAAAAGAATGAAATCTTGCCATTTGTAACAACATGGATGGAGCTAGAGAGTATAATGCTAAGCAAAATAAGTCAGTCAGCGAAAGACAAATGCCATATGATTTCACTTATATGTGGCATTTAAGAAACAAAACAAGCAAAGGGGAAAAAAGAGAGAGCCAAACCAAGAAGCAGACTCTTAACACTAGAGAACAAACTAGTGGTCACCAGAGAGGGGGTAGGTGGGCGAAAGAGATGATGGGGATTAAGAGTGCACTTACTTTGGTGAGCACTGAGTTATGTATAGGAATGTTGAATCACTATACTGTGCACCTGAGACTCATATAACACTGTAGATTAGCTAGACTAGAATTTAAAATACAATAAAATAAATATGAAAGCTGGTTGCCTTGTAAATGACAAGACGGGGGTAAAGAGCGTTGATCTGAAAACCTAACAGCCCAAGTTTCAGATCTCATCTGAATATCTGTTTGAACTAGATCAGACTTGTTATTCTGTGAGCCCCCATTCCCTCACTTATGGAATGAGAATAACACCTCGCTTGCAAAGGTTGTCTGAACTGATACATGCACGTACACACACACATGCATGCACATACACGCACAGAACATTCTGCTCTGCTGCACTCATGCTTTTATAAGCATGACTTCGCTCATATGTGATTGCTACATCATGGAATAATGGCAGTGTAACATGGAGGTCCTGATGGGCTTCCCCAGCCTGCTAATGCTTCCCAAGTGAGTAACAGCAGCTGACCGTGGGGTGTGTCTACACAGCTGAACATGACAAATGTACGGAACACAGTACTGTCCATGATGACTAGTTGCTTGTTATTTTTTTGGCTCAGTGCAACTCACTGCTCTCAGAAAGTATTCGCCGCTTGGTTTCCCACAATCTTTGGGAATGTTGCTGCCACACCATAACTCAGCAGCTCCACATTTCCTTTTATACCCAACCCCCGTCAAGATGGGTTCACTTCCTAATTTTTTAAAAAATATTTTACTTCTTCATTCATAAGATACACAGAGGGAGAGGCAGAGACACAGGCAGAGGGAAAAGCAGGCTCCCTGCAGGAAGCCCGATGTGGGACTTGATCCCAGGACCCCAGGATCACGCCCAGGTGGCTCAACCGCTGAGCCACCCAGGTGCCCCTAATTATTTTATGTAAAATTTTAGGTTTACTTAGTATCTCTGTGTTAGGAATGTCATGTTTTCACTGTGCTAATTTTTTTATTAAGATTTTTTTTGTTGATGCCCTGGCTACAAATTTTTGTAGATTTTTAGGAGGTACACTTCCACTGTTGTTTTCCCAGAAGCCCTGCTGGTTAAGGGTAAATGCTAATTTTAGTGTGAATTCTGTAGAATGCTGTGTTGATTAGGAAGACAAATACTGTAGTGAAACAGAAATTGCATAATGCAAAAAAATACTTATATACCCACATAAATGTACATGCATGGGTATACACACGTATACACACAGACGTACGTAGATATACCCCCACGCACACACATACATATGTAGACCCTCACATACACACGTTTGGCTTCCTGGTAGCAGTGGTAGACTCTTGCTGTTCATTTTCTCCCTACTTCTAGATTTCTGTCCCTGGAGGAGTCATCCTCACCCTTATCACTTTCATGGGGATAAAGATTACCTCTCAATATAGAGTCTAAAAATGCTGGATACTCACTTGCCCACCCCCCTTGCAGCAAGGGCAGAGGCCCGTGCCTCCGCTCTGCCACCAGGGCCACCCCTGCCGAGACCCTGCTGTAGGAACTAGCAACGCTCAATCTGTGGGCCAGGAACTCTCTGTCACTTCTGTGATGATGGTTTGGGGCTGTAGTTCTAATGTGCTTTCTTCCTGCTTAGCCTGGAACTAGTATCTGGAGGCCTTCCTATGATCCACACGTTACCCACTCTCCTTTCAAAAAACTTGTCTGCATGACTCCGCCAGAATTAGCTTCTGCTGCTCGTTATAAAGAATTGTAGCTGAGGGGCACCTGGGTGGCTCAGCGGCTGAGCATCTGCCTTTGGCTCAGGCCATGATCCTGGGGTTCTGGGATCGAGTCCCACATTGGGCTCCCTGCATGGAGCCTGCTTCTCCCGCTGCCTGTGTCTCTGCCTCTCTCTGTGTATCTCTCATGAATAAATAAATAAAAACCTTAAAAAAATAATTCTAGCTGATACAGTAGTCATTATTATCATAAATTCATTATTTTTTAAAAACATCTACCTCATCCACTCCACTTTAAGGGATACCCAAATTGCCAAATTACCTATCTGCTGCAGATATCTATTGCCACATCTAACCAGACCCAAATATTAGTAGCTTAGAACAGCCATTTATTATTATCCTGATTCTGGGGGCTGACTGGTCTCTTATGCAGTGGCCATTAGATAGCAGCTGAATCATCCGGAGGCTGGCTTGTGCTGGTCATCCAGGATGGGTCCTTACCTGGCACATCTGGCTCCTTGTTCTCTCTCTCTCTGTCTCCCTCCCTCCTCATGAAGTCTTAACCTCCAGGGCCTCATCACATGACATAGGGCCTTTCACAACGTGCTGGCCTCAGAGTGGGCACACATGGCAGCTGGATTCCAAGAGGCAGGAAAGGAGCACTTAAGGACCATGGCTGGAACTTCCTTTTTTTTTAAGATTTTATTTTTTTACTCATGAGAGACACAGAGAGAGAGACAGAGACACAGGCAGAGGGAGAAAGCAGGCTCCCTGTGGGGAGCCCAATGAAGGACTGGATCCCAGGACTCTGGGATCACACCCTGAGCCGAAGGCAGACGCTCAACCGCTGAGCCACCCAGACATCCCCATGGCTGGACTCGAGGGTGGTGAAGAAACGGAGGCATGACCTCTAGTCCTTGAAGTGGGAGAGCCAAAGTCTAGTTGGCACTGCCAGAGACATATTTGTGGTCATCTTTGGAAAATAGAATCTGCCACACTCACCTTAAGGGCATAGGTACTGTCCAGAGAATAACAGAAAACATTCAGGAGTGTGGTTTTTTAAAGGACAAAGTGCCCATCCTTACGGGACAAAATGGGATGTCCCTGGAATTGTACACAAAATATACAGTGGTCTGATTTCTAAAGGGAGGGGTCAGCTTCTCATGGGAGAGACTCCCTCGCCCTGTTTACCCAGAGCCCTCATCTCTACTTTGTGGCGAATAATGCAGTGCAATGTGGGACTTCTCTGACAGTTTTAGAATCCAAGGGAAAAATTCTCTCCCAGTGAGTGGCTTTTTTTTTTTTCAATACTCGCAAAAATCTACCAAGCCAAGAAAATGATAAGCAGCATCCTAGCTAGTAAAGCTTTGGAATCGAGGGTTTAGAAGGAGGAGGAGGAGGAGGAGAAAAGGAGAAGGAGAAGGAGAAAAGGAGGAGGAGGAAATAAAAAAGATAGTAAATGCACTGCTGAGGTGCAGGCCTTTCTCCTGGAGCTGCAGGAGACGTGAGAGCACCATAAAGGAAGTGGAACAGAGTTCCTGAATTTGATTTTCGTGGTTAAAACTAAGGACGTTTGAACACAACTTGATTTAACACAGTGTCTGCCCAAATAAGAGTCTATTTACCTTCCCACAAAGCAATCGTTTCTTGTGGCTCTTCTTCAGGGAGGCAGGAAAGCGGACTTTGTCTTTGATCTCCTAGACCTTGGAGTCTTACAGACCAATTTTCTTATTTATCATTTTGACATTATTGCTTAGGGCTGCCTGCACTCTTGGTAGCAAGTACCTGACAGAAGTACCTCTCTTGGTTTCACAAAGTCTCTGCATCTAGCTTTAAAAAAAAAATCTATTCTGGGGTCACCTGGGTGGCTCAGTCGGTTAAGCATCTGCCTTCCACTCAGGTGATGATTTTGGGGTCCCTGGGATTGAGCCCCGCATGAGGCTCCGTGCAGGGGCCCTGCTTTTCTCCCTCTGACTATGTCTCTACCTCTTTCTGTGTCTCTCATGAGTAAATAATATCTATTTTAAAAAAATGAATGAATAAGTAAATAAATAAAGAAAAATAAATTAAAAAAAAAATCTGTTCTTCCACACTTGACCAGAAAAATGTCTTCTTGTTCTGGAGACCGAGGGATTTTGTGTCTTGTGTATCCTTTTTGGTTCATGTACTCCACTGAGGCCAAGGTGAATTCCATTTAGCTGAGAGAGGGAGCCAGAAGCTCTAAATGCATTACAAGCAACAGCTATTAGGGGCAAACAACAACTATGAGTGTTATTATCACCATCATAATTCGTTCTAAGCTACCATTATTTGTATGATGCCATTTAATCTATAGCACCTGGTACTTGATGGCTGCATAATCCGTGTGGAAGGAATTAGCTTTTTACTTATGATAAACGTTAGTTCAGTCCTCTCAACTGCCAGGCAGGGCTGCCAAGAGGCAGGTGCATAAAATGAAGAAAAGCGTTACTCCCTTGAAGCATTAATAATACATCAGAGTTTAAAGCAGTCCTTCAGATCTTTATTATTAGATTGTTTTGATTGCATACGCAGCATTTGCTCCTGTTACCAAGTGAAATATGTTTTATATTTCCGTATAAATGGATGGTTTTCTCCCTAGGTGAGCCAATGAATCTGACACACTTTACTCTTAGCCCGATTGGAATGCTTCCAAAATGCACCTTCACATGTTACAGATGCACCTCCATTCTGGTGCCTAACTGTCTGAGTGGCAAGTCTTCCCGCAGCCCTGGGGGTGGAGAAGGAAAGCAACTGTCAAGACACCTTCAGCGATGCAGTGGGGACATATTCTTTTGCCTCTTTCCCATCGTGCTGTCTACGTGTACCCTCTAAGCGGGGAAAAAGCAGCTCATCACTCTCCAGGGTCCAGACTTTTGGTAAAGGACAGGAATGGGGTGGTACTCAGAATGGCACACAGCTCATACCGTTCTGGATGCTTAGAGACAAGATGAGCCATAACTAGCACCACCGGATCTGCATAGAGCGGAGTTCTTAGGGTAGTAGGGAAAATTCTCCCAACAGAATTACAGTTGAGAAAGGCTGAGCTGGATCTTGATACATCATCCTGTTTGATTTGAGTACTCTATTGTCTTTTTTTTTTTTTTTTAACTATTTGACAGAGCACAAGCAGGGGAGTGGCATGCAGAGCGAGAGAGAGAAGCAGGCTCCGCCAAGGAGCAGGGACTCAGGGCTCCATCCCAGGACCCTGGGATCATGACCTGAGCTGAAGGCAGACACTCAACCAACTGAGCCACTCAGGTGCCACCCTCCCCCCCATTGTCTATTGAAGAAAGGAAGATTAACTACTTGTCTGACCATGGACAGGAAGGCAAATCAAGATCTTCCAAATATACACACATACGCACCTGTCTGTATAAGACATATATTTGTACAATGCATCTTATGTTTAATATAGATAACATCGGGCAGCCCTGGTGGTGCAGTGGTTTAGCACCGCCTGCAGCCCAGGGTATGATCCTGGAGTCCCGGGATCGAGTCCCACATCGGGCTCCCTGGATGGAGCCTGCTTCTCCCTCTGCCTGTGTCTCTGCCTCTCCCTCTCTGTGTGTCTCTCATGAATAAATAAATAAAATCTTTAAAAAATATATAGGTAACATCTATGGTCAGTGTCCAATATATACTATATATTTCAATATATATGTGTATATCTGCATGTATGGTGTATACACACACACATTTTTTTTTTTAACTTCAGGAAAGAAGTGCATAAGACATGCAGCCTCCTGCATATGACGGAGAGAAAATCCTTCCTCAGCCCTAATGGCTCCCCCCTTGGAAATGGGAAACATTCCAGCCCAGTGGGAGCAAAAAATTGCAGTATAGTCCGATTCACCCTTGGGCCCTGACCCCATCATTGCACTCTTTAAGTCTGCCCTGAGGGGCAGGTGTGTTCCACATCAACAGCTTCTCGGAGGTGCTCTGTGCTTTGGTGGCTGTGGTTGGTCCTCTGCACCCCAGGGAGGAAAGCCAGGTGGACCTCATGGAGAAGCATCCTACTGGCTGCCCTCTTCCTGCCCAAGATGGCAGCCCTTCGAGCTGGAAAGAGGCTCCCTCCATTCTGCATGAGGTGAAATATGAGTAATGGCTTTGTCACAGCTACTATAGTGCCCTTTGGCCATGGAGGCATTGAAAAGATTCCTTCCAGATATCTATCTTCAGGGCCTGGAATGAGAGCTCTGGGGAAATATCTAGAAAGACCTATGAGCCTTCTGACAAAGTTATAGAGGTCAGAGCTATTGGGCAGAGACAGATGGCACCTTCTGTGCACCTGGCCAAGGCTACAAGCAGCAGAGAGCCCAGATACTCTAAATAAAAGTGCAGCCATCACCCTACAGGCAGCTATGCAGGCAGGGTAGGTCGGGTTAGAAGGCTCCTTTTCTTTGTACGGCGAAGCCTTCAGAATAAGCCTCCTCCTCCCTGAGGCACAGATCAGAGATGAGCTGGACACCTTGTGTTTACATCCTGCTTTTCATCTGGATCCCTGAAAACCCTTCCTTGGAGAGAATTTCTGAAAAGAACTCTGAAAAGAGACAGGAGGAAAAGCGAAGCATCACTGTTAGAGCCTCCCTCTGGTTTTAGAACACACTGAAAAGAAAGGGTCTGTTATGTCAATGAATATTCATGTGCATTTTCGCTCTTCTTCTCCCCACTGATTCCCAGAGGTAACTCAGCAAATAGCCAGCATTCAAGGGACTTCATTGGTCAGGCCTATGTTATGAAATTTTGACACATGAAGGCAGTTTGATGAGCAATGTTTCAGATTTGATTTTTCATTAGAAAAGGAAATGGGAAGTTGGGAATTGAGTGGGAACAAACTAGCGAGGGTATTTATTCCAACTGCTAAATCAAACAAACAGTGAGTCATCTGGCTTCACCCAGCCCTTCTCTGTGAAAGCTGCCCATGGACTTTGCTGCCTGCCTGTATTTGTCAACTGCCAATAGGTTCAAAACATGATTGATAAAGGGTAGATTGACTTCACTCTTGTCCCCCTTAAGGGCTGACCTCAGAGGTGAACTTGGGTATGGGTTTTATTTTTTTAAAGATTTTATTTTTAAGTAATCCCTACACCCAACGTGGGGCTCAAACTCACAACCCCAAGATCAAGAGTTGCATCCTCCTCCGACTGAACCAGCCAAGCGCTGGGTGGGTGGTGGTGGTGGATTTTATTACTAAAAACTGTTCAAATATTTCATGATTCGAATACTTATTTAATCCTTCATTATTTCTAATGTAAAATAAACTGACCTATTTCACCTAGCCCCAGTCTCGTAGAAGATATAGTTTACCTTCTATTCTTGGTCATATGAATATGAACTATTTGCTCCAACACAAAATAAACTCAGAGAGCAGTTTGAAATCAGGTCAGATAAAATCAGTAGTCAGGTTGGGTCACAGTCTTTTCCTCTACATTTGCCTTCTTTCCCACCAGTCTTAAATTTTCCATTGGAGAAAAAAAAAATCTTGACTACAGAAGAAAAGAACAAAAGAGGGAAATAATAAAAACAGAATATGATGAAAATACGTAAAACTGGACCAACAGAATCCCTGTCGGTGGCAAATGCATCTATGTGGAAAACACAGCATTTTTGCCTTCCATGAGCTTATGAGATGTTTATAAAGCACCCAGTGTGTAACTTCTACACAAGAGACACAGGTGAGATGATCTGAGGAGGTCATGAGTCATAAACTCACATGGCTACAGGACCAAACCAGGTAACACAAATGTGTGATCATGACCAAGACAAGAGGGATGAGCAGGCAAACAGGAGAATGCTTATTCTGTCTAAAACATTCACAGTTAATTGAAGGAAAAAAAACACCCAGGGCCTGTTGTGGGATTCTGGTTTTCCTTCCTTACAACATGAGGAGAAAGTCAACACTTAGGGAAAAGCTTATGTTTGGGATGCCTGGGTGGCTCAGTGGCTGAGCGTCTGCCTTCAGCTCAGGTCATGATCCTGGGGTCCTGGGATTGAGTCCTGCATTGGGCTTCCCTTGGGGAGCCTGTTTCTCCCTCTGCATGTGTCTCTGCCTCTCTCTGTGTGTCTCTCATGAATAAGTAAATAAAATCTTTTTAAAAACAGAAAAGAAAAACTTTTATTTGAAGTAAACTTTGAAGAATGACTAAGATTTCCAAAACATAAGAAGAAAAAAGAGTAAGAGTAGAAGAAAAGACATTGTCCCCTGAAAATTTTCCCAGGTTGCTGTGGGAGAGGAGCCCATGTAGTGGGATGAGGAGGAATGTAGACTTTACTGAGTAGGTCCAGAATAGAATTCTAGATCACCTCCAAACTGTTCTTTTCCCAGAGTCCTGTAGCTCACAAATGGTACTCCCGTACCTCTTGTCACTCTGGCCTGAACCTAGGAGCTGTCACTTTTCACTTTTTCTCTTAGACCCCAGGGACAGGGTCAGGTTTTGTGGAAATAAATCTCACACATTTGTGTAGGGAGAGGGTTCTCTTTGAGAGAAAGACTATAAAACTAAGTGCATAAAATGAATATTTATTTTGGATGGGCTGGTGCAAGTAACAGGGAGCCCATCTCTGCAGAGCCTCTACCAAAGCCATCATTAGCATCTACCTTCAAAAATGTGTCCAAAGTTCAACTTCTCCTCCTGACATCCACCAGTCCCTGTCCAGCCCAAGGCACCAACCAGCAGTGGCGTAGATACCTACACTTTCAGCCCCTTACTCTCTCCTTCCCCACACCCTTGCTCTGCTGTTCTCTGTCTGTTCCAAACACCCCAGGCACAATGATCCTTTGAAATCGAAATCAGATCACATCATCCCTTTCCCCCAAACCCTTCATGGCTATCCATCCCACATAGAATAAAATCCAAAATCCTTCCTGGAGGCTCCAGAGTCCTTGTATCCAGCCCCTTTTCACGCCTGTCAGTATCTCCACTGATCACTCCATGGTAGCCATTCCTTTTTTTTTTTTTTTTTAATATGAATGCAAATAGCCATTCCTTTAACAAGTCCAACACTCCACTGCCTGAGGGCCTTTGTATTTGTTTTTCCCTCTGCCTGGATCACCTTTTCCCTAAATATTTTCATGTCTATCTCCTTCACTGTATTCAGCCTTAGTTCAAATGCTGCCTCTGATGACTCTGTCTAAATGCACCACCATTTAACCTCTATCCCCTTGCTTGGTTCACTTGATATCTATTATCACTGCTTGCTTTATTATTATTTATTCATTTGTTGTTATGGAGTGTTCCCACTGGAGGTACACTCCACTTAGCCAGGAATTTTGTCTGCTTTACTTGCTTCTGTTTTCCCAAAGCTGAACCTTCCACCTGCCATAGAGAGTACTGTAAATCCTTCTCTGGGGGAATATGATATCTTCCAAAGCCTCCGCAATTTTTTTTTATACACTAGGCCTAGCATTTAATTTAAAAAAACTTTCTGATGGGTACCTGGGTGGCTCAGTGGCTGAGTGTCTGCCTTTGGCTCAGGTTGTGATCCTGGGGTCCTGGGATCGAGTCCCAAATCAGGCTCCCCACAGGGAACCTGCTTCTCCCTCTGCCTGTGTCTCTGCCTCTCTCTGTGTGTCTCTCATAAATAAGTAAATAAAATGTTTAAAAATAAGTAAAAATAAAAGAAAATTCTGAGCATATCAAGAAATAAGACCAAAAAGAGGAAAAAACAGACAATAGAAAGAGATCCATGGATGACCCAATTATTGAAATTATGAGGCATAGCTTCCGTGTTAAGTGTAATTAATATGTTTGAGAAAATAAACTGAACATATGGGACATGACGAAGGTACAGATGCAGTATGGTAAAAAGGCCTAACATGAGCACACCTGGGCTCCTGAGATGAGTGCAAAGCAGAAAAGAAATGGGGTATTTGAAGAGATAATGGCCAAGGATTTTCCAGAAGTGATAAAATACATTCAGCTACAAATTCAAAAATCTCTCCAAGTGCCAGATGGGATGCGTACAAAGGAAACCACAATTGGGCCTATTGTAGTGGGACTGCTAAAAACAACAAAGTGGGAATCTTTAAAAACGGGGGAAAGAAAGAAGGAAGAGGGAAGAAGGGGAAGCTGGAAAAATAGGCACTACTTCCAAAGAACAGCAAGAAGGATGACAAATTGGTTCCCAAGAGATACTTTGGCAATCATAAAACAAAGGAATAGAGCATTTTTAAAGTACTATGAGAACAAGTTGCCAACCTAGATATCTGTAAAAGCAAGCATATTCTTCAAAGATGAAGGCCAATTGTAATTTCCAGATAAAAAAGTCTGAGAAAAATCTGCCACCAGCAGACCTGAACTAAGAAATGTTCATCGAAGTTTTTCAGGCAAAGGGAAAATTATTTCAGACAGATGTTCAGAAATGTAGGTAATGAGCTTCCTGCCTCTCAGCATGGAAACCAGCACCTGCAGGGCCTCCTGCCCACATCTGCACCCTGATTTCCTCTGCAGACCTCCCAACCCCAGCTCACCCCCAGCCTAGAGGACTCCCTTTGAGGCCCCACTCCCTCTGCTCACCCACGCCACCAGTTGCTGATCCCATGCTGCCACCTGCACTCCAAAGGGTTGCTTTCTGCTTACCCAGTGACAATATACCAGCTCCAGCTGGGGCAAGCCAGTGAACTTGCCTTCTATCCACTGGGCTGAACTACACCTCTGATGAGGTCTGAACTCTCATGTTTACCTTTCCTCCAGTGAGGAAATGCTCAATGCTCTGAGTTGTAGGATATCATATAGAGCTTCCTAACACTTTATAGTCACTCTTAGATTAAGGCCCAGACACTTCCACATAGGCTGCATTCATCATGCCAACAGCTATCTTGTTCCACTATAGGCATTAACAACTATCTCACTGCTTCCACCACAGCTCAGACTTTGGAAATGTGCTTTTGTGTCTCACGGTGTCTAATGAGTTCCAGAGGGAAACTGACTCTAGTAGGTAGTCAGTGGAACATTCTTAGACTAGGGTAGAATATTTATAAAGGGTGTTCTCTCCCACAAATGAAAGTAGGGTAGACCCTGATGCAGGCAGAAAGGCTGGGAAAGCTGGACATAACTGATTCCAGAGGTATTAGATTGCCTTAGATTCCAGAGAGTGTTATTCTCAAAATACAGGTTGAAAGTGGTGGTGGACATTTTTATATTCTACTTCTCTCCTCAAGTGTGGAGATGGTCAGTAAACTTGGATGCATAGCTTCATTAGTGGTGCCTTGGAGGTGTGTTAATGATGAAGCATGAGGCAGTGTTACCTGAGCAGGGGCTCTATCTGTTACAGATGAGAGACTGAACCAGAAATTAAGAATTTGGCAGAAGGGAACAATTGAACCAGAGATGGCCAGAGATGTGTAAGCTTTTAAGAATCCTTGGAAATAGCTGGGGAAGCCTTGGATGATAAGTCCAATCATGCCGTTTGAAAACTAAGAGAGCTGTAACCTGGGATGCCTGGTTGGCTCAGTGGTTGAGCATCTTCCTTTGGTTCAGATTGTGATCCTGGGGTCCTGGAATTGAGTCCAGCATCGGGCTGTCTGCAGGGAGCCTACTTCTCCCTCTGCCTGTGTCTCTGCCTCTCTCTCTCTCTCTCTCTGTTTCTCTCATGAATAAATAAATACAATATTTTTAAAAATAAAGCTGTAACCCCCCAAATTCCAAGTATTTAGGCATACCCAAGAGATACCTGGGTATCACCAGCATTTATGAACTGACTTTATTCTCTAAGTGGTAAAATGGTCAGGAAAGCAATAATTTACCCATCGTTTCACTTTCCAGAGTTATATTTTTGGTTACACCAGAGCCAGATTTTCAGTTGTTTTTATTTTCCTATCACATATGTAAAAAAACAAAAACAAAAACAAATCTATATTGGTAAACTTCAACAGCCAAGGTTTTCCTCATTTTGAAATGTTACTTGACATCACCTACAAAAAATTAACAACTTAATTATTTTTTAAAGGCGTCTAGGTTTGATTACCAGAAAATGCTATCAGAGGCCATTAATTACACTAGATGCAAATGTATAGGCTTCGCTTACATGGATTTTTGTTTGGGCAAAGAAATACGATAACTCCAGTCTATTCTTTTTCCTGGAACAGTGGTTAACTTTTGACCATGAGATGAAGAAGAAGTGAATTCTCCCTGTATAGGCATCTAGGAGGTGTTACAATCATGCAGATGTGCTGATTCCTGGGATGAATCCAGAACGTGCTCACATGTGCTCTCAAGATGGCGAGGATGCGAGAGACCTTTCCTGGAACAGGTTTCTGGTCATCTGGTTTGATTTCAGTGGTCAGTTGTACTACCAGTCTTCTAGAAAATTATCTGAACTCCTGATGTATCTTAATATATTTTCTTTTGTCTGTGATAGTCTCATTCTTAAGCTAGATGCTTCTAGGAGGGTGGGGAGGACTCTCAGTGAGATACAGGAAAGTAACATTGTCCTCTTTGTATTTTTCTGGGAGACCTTAGTCTTAATAACTAAAATTTGAATATGGCCTTTACAGCTGGCAAATAACTTTTCCATATTCATTTGATTCTTGAGAACAACATGGTGCAGCACAAAAAAAGCAGGGCCATTGAAGCCAGAGGGGCTTGACTTTCAATTCTAGTGTGACTATTTGCTTGCTCTGAGTTCCTGGACTAGCTACTTCATGCTTTGGTGGATGCTTTTGACAGCAGGTAATTGAGATCCAAACCAAGCTAGCTGAAATGAACAGGGAATTTGTAATCTACTCATTGAAAAAAGTCTAGAGGGAGGCGACTGTCTGGGTCCTCTCCGTCCAATGGCTGTCTTGCCATCCCTCCGCCACCCCAGAGGGTCCTCCTCCAACTGGTAATGAGGTGGACAGAGCAGTTCCAGACATCACACCTGCCAACCGGAGGATAGCCAAACCAGTTATTAGCATCGTAAAATACTTTGGTACCAGTTGATAAGTAGCCATTGCTCTGAACCTGCTGAGTACCCCCAGCATCGGCTGCTATAACTCCCCACCCCAGGACTTCCCCAAAGTCCAGCACTAACAGAGTGATCTGCAGCCCAGCAGGGAGCCCCAGATCCTGCTTTGGTTGTATCTGGCATTCATCATGATAAATATGCACCAATTAAACATTATTTCTATTACTCTGGTAATGTGTGTTAACATTTGGAGGAGGAGAGCCTGTCTTTCCCTATGGCTTCATGTCTGAGCAGGGAAACATACTTTGCAGAAGTCCCTAGCTCACTGTTTCCCAGTTCCCCTTGCCCCACCTCAATAATGTGGTCATTTCCTGACCAGTTTATATGACCGCTTGTTAATTGAGAATAAAGTTCAAAAGCTGATCATCCGCAAAGGGGATAGACTCACTCCCAAGGTTAACGGGAGGGAGGACTTCCTTGCTAGGTCAGAGAGGAGTAGATATTAGCACAAAAGTCAGAATATGCTCATTGTCAATGTTCTCTCCTAAGCAACAGTCTGGTGAGGATCAGATGAAATCACATGGTACATTACTTAGAACAGAGTTTGGCTTACTGATTCACACCAGGTGCTCCACAGATGGCAGTTGGCCACATTCAAAACAGTCATAATGGCTCTGCTGTTGTCAAGAACTGTGGAGGGTCTGAGATTTCACACCACTTGCAAGCTTAACAAGTAGGCCTGCCATAGTTTCATGGATCTTGGCAAAGGACACCACACTCGTGGGGCAAAGACACAGAAACTTACCACTCATAGCAGTAGCCAGAGTATCAGCATTATCAGGGCTTTGAGACCCAAGCCCCACAGGATGATTCCAAGAAGGCCCAGGGACCCCACCATGTGCAGTGAGTTGCATTACAAGAGAGGAACCCTGAGCTTAAGAAAGCCCAGTATTGGGATCCCTGGGTGGCGCAGCGGTTTGGCGCCTGCCTTTGGCCCGGGGCGCGATCCTGGAGACCCGGGATCGGGTCCCACGTCGGGCTCCCGGTGCATGGAGCCTGCTTCTCCCTCTGCCTGTGTCTCTGCCTCTCTCTCTCTCTCTCTCTCTCTCTCTATCATGAATAAATAAATAAAATCTTTAAAAAAAAATATCCTGTAACCTCTAATTATACCAAGTTAATGAAACCAGGAGAGTCAGCTCAAATTAGGCTTAGTTAAAAAAAAAAAAAGAAAAAAGAAAGCCCAGTATTTTTATATGGTGTGGGGAACATGCCTGCCCTTTGCTCAGGAGGGAGACGTGATCTCTGTTTCCCAAGGCTGTTCTCTATACAGACATCCTTGAAAAGCTATTTCAGAACAACGGCAACCAGTGCCTCTTTTCACAAGACATGCAGCATTTTGAGAGATCCCACTGAGCATTATCTCCCAAGAGCTGTTGTTTGATGGTGAGTTAAAAAGTTGAAATATCTTTCCATAGCAGGCAAGTTTTATTTTTCTTACTTGGAGCACTTGACTAGCCCTCTGTTAGTGTAAGAGTTGCACTGTGTATGTTATGTTGGTGGGGGACCACATGTTCCTGGGCCCATATGTCAGAAGTCTTAGTAGATGAGATAAACTTGTATGATCTGTAATCAATATCCCTGTGGACAGCTCATATTGAAGTGTTCGCCGATACCTCGGGCTGCTCTCACTGACATGTCTTACAAATGACACAGGCTAGTGGGAACTCTAGCATGTATGTGGAAAACCCAACACAAACTCATCTATAGCAAGATCACCTCACCTTAAATCAAATGGACATTTAAGAGGTTGGGTGAATCTGGAGAAAGGACTGGCTTGTCTGGAAAAAGACAGCAAGACATAGAATGTTCAACAGAAGGTATTCATAACTACTCAAAACTATTATTTAACAATAAATGAAAATGACAGGTTTTCTGTAAACATCCAAAAGCACTGGACCTCTACTTGACTGTCACGGCAGAAACTGAACTTTGCTGCATTGACTCTAGGTCTTAGGACTCCAGTGGACTTTGGAGTCCAGCAGACATCCCAGCCTCTGCGGCTTGCTAGCTGTGTGAGGATACACAAGTTTCACACAAAGGAACATTTCTGTTCTTTAACTAAAATGTAGAACTAATAGCACCTACCTCATAGGCCATTTTGAAGAGTCAATTCTGGAATTGAACTTAGCCTAAAGCCCAGTGCATGTTGTCAGTAACAGTGGGTGATATGCTTGTTTAAAAAGCTTTACTAGTGAGGGCACTGGGGTGGTACAGTTGATTGGGTGTCAGACTCTTGGTTTTGGCTCAGGTCATGATCTCAAGGTCATGAGATTGAACCCCATGTCCGGCTCAGCGCTCAGCAGGGAGTCTTCCTAGTGTTCTCGCTCTCCCTTCCCACTCCCCTTCCCACTCACGCTTTCTCTCTCTATAAAATACATGAATACATCTTTAAAAAAAACCCACAACTCTACTGATGATAATGTTAATAATATATCAAAAAATATGCCTATACTCCATCTGTGTTTCTCTCCAGACATATGTGGGACAAAAAGGCTATTTCATAAAGCACCTACACATGGGGAGCTTAGACGGGTCATCAAAATGATGAGGCATCCCAGAGACCCAGTACCACCTGTGTGCCACCATAAAGTCTCTCCGGGTAATGCATCTCTCCATTTCCTGGACTCTGTGCAGCCACAGAGCCAGCTCCCAGCTCTGGGAGATGGGCTTAAGGTACAGTGATCAAATTCTAGAATGTTGGGTGTGCATCCTGGCTCCACTGTTTTTGACTGTAAACAGATCACCTCAACAAAGAGTTGTAATGCTTAAATATTTTATTTATTTTTTAAAAAACGGTTTTATTTATTTGAGAGAGTAAGAGAATGCATGCGTGCGTGGTAAGGTGTGGGTGAACCGGGGGAGAAAGAGTCTCGAGCAGACTCCACGCTAAGCGCAGAGACCAAAGTGGGATTAGGTCTCACAATATGAAATCCTGACCTGACCCAAGACCAGGAGTTGGGAGCTCAATTGAGTGCACCATCCAGGCACCTCTAAAACACATTGATTCTTAACTAGCACAATTTCTGGCACATTTTACACATTCAATAATTATATATTCCTCTCTTCCCATCTCCATTACAAAAAAGCAGTTGTTTTTCTCCAAGAGTGTGTCAAGCTGCCACTTTTGGGTGGCTAGAAAGGAGCAGCCATTTCAGCGAATCTTAAACTCCTTAAATGTTAGTGAGCATCAGAATCACTTGCGAAGCTAGTTAGAAATGCATATTCTTAAGGCCCATCCAGAAACATGTTGCACAAATAAATCTGGGGTGGCACCCAGAAATCTGCATTTTTAGGAAACTCTGCAGGGGATCATTCCGGTGTCAGTGATGTGTTGACTACACTCAGAGAAATGCTGTCTCCAATGTGCCCTACTGTGTTGGTCTCAGCTATCTATCTAGTATTGCTAATGTCTCTTTTCTTTCTTTCTTTCTTTCTTTCTTTCTTTCTTTCTTTCTTTCTTTCTTTCTTTCTACCATATTACACAACAGAAATTTTATTTTCAAAGTGATATGTAGAGCAGTGGCTGAGGGGATCCACCAGGGTCAGGGAAGGCAGCTCTGCATTTTCATTTTAGAATCCTGTTCACTTCTCAGGACCTAGAAGTGACAGTGCAAATAAAAAGTGAATTTTCCCGTGAGTAGGAGACTCAATCTTAGTTTGAGATAAGAGCAGTGGAAGAGTGTTCTCATTGTAAGTGCACAGAAACACTCAAAAGTAAAGGGTTGTCTGGTAATAACAAAAAGGATTTTATCAAGCAAGAGGAACTCAATCCAGGGGCGCCTGGGTGGCTCAGTCAGTTAAGTGTCCAACTCTTGATCTTGCCCAGGTCTTGATCTCAGGCTTGTGAGTTCAAGCCCCATGTTGGGCTCCATGCTGGGCATGAAGCCTACCTGAAAAAAAAAAAGGAGAAAAAAAAAAAAAGAACACAATTCATTAATGTGGTCAGTGAGTATTCGGGTTATTCTATAGATGAACTCAGAAATGGTTAGAATTTTTCAGGAATGAACATAGACTCAGCTTCTTACTGTGTTAATCTGTAACACTGATATCTCCTGTACTTGAGAAAAGAAAAATTATATGCAGATAACATTGGTGATAAATGCTCCACCCTCTTTCAAGGTATAATGTTGCGTATGGAGGTGCCTGGTGGGGAATGGCTGTTGGTTCTTCCCTACAACACAGGCCTTGGAATAAATGGGGTATTGTGGTCTGTTCCCAGCTGGCTATTTCTAAGAAATAGAGTATTTCTGTGACAGAGACTCTCTTCCTAAGGGAAGTTCCTTATTCATTATTCAAATCCATACCCATCCCTGGAACAGGTTCAGCAACAGAAGTTCCTTTGCTTTAGGATGGTGAGGTATAAATAGTTCTGTAGGATTGAATGCCCATATTATCTCATAATATTGAAAGCATTGGAATGTAGCTGTGAATCAGGTTTCAAGCTGTTGTACCATTTCTTGGGGGGAAAATGACTTTAACTAATCCAGCCCTCAAAGGTCTAATGAATTTAATTGCTCCTATTTTGAGGCTAGCTTCGAAAGGTATACCCAATTAACCTGGCTGTATTTGAAGGGTGAGGGGAGGAATCATCAAGTCAAATAAGAAGGCGACACTCAGAAACACAAAACTCAACACGATGTTAGCTTTTGGGGGTAGAGATTGACCCGGGGAGACGTGTGGCACCTCCGGGCCATCCTAAACTTGAGAACGAACATGGACACAGTGATGCGGAGTGGATGATTTCCTTCACACACAGGGGAAAGAAGAGCCTTTCTGCTCCGCTCCGTCTCTAAGTAAGCGGTATCACGGCCTCTGCCCCGAGGGGAGAGAAGCCTTCCCCCACCCCCACCCCCACCCCCGCCTCCCGCCTTCCCAGACTGCGGCACAGAGGACACACAGCGAGCGAGTGGTGCTGGAAACGACCATGCTGTGCCTGTCATTTTGGATCTATAGGACAACAGTGACTTTCCATAAACATCTCATTTCCTTTGTCCTTCCTTAGATGTAGTAATCCATCGGTCCACCTGTCCGGCTGTCCGGCTGTGTCTCCATCTCCTCCATCCTGCTCAGCCTTGTTATTCAGAGATCTCGCTCCTGGCACTTTCCCCATCGGGCTCCCTGCATGGAGCCTGCTTCTCCCTCTGCCTGTGTCTCTGCCTCTATGTGTGTGTCTCTCATGAATACATAAATAAAGTCTTTTTTAAAAAGTTTCCATTTCCCTTTTAAGTATCAAGATCTCCCACTCCCCCACCCCCACCCCTCCTGTCACACATCTGTGGGGAGGCAAGTCACTGTCTTCTCTCCTGGTTCTGTGATCTTGAGCCTGCTAGGCTTGGTACCCCAAAGCAGAGGGGCTGGACTCCACCTCCAATACCCCTCGGGTTGGGCAATGGTTTTGAGCCGTGAGGAGGAGCTGGTGCAGGTGGAGGATTTCCCTCCTGTGAGCCCACGGGGCACCCCAGGCCCGAGGTGGTAGAGGGAGGTCCTCCCATGGGGGGAGGGAAGGCCCACATCGTTGGGGACCTGGGCTCATGAGCACTCACATGACATTCCCAGCATCTTCCCTGTGAGCCAGTCATGCCATCTCCTGGCCCTCAGGTTGTTCTTTGTTAATATATCCCGGGAGCAGACTCCAAATGCAGAAAAGCATCAGGGGCTCTAAGTCCTGGTGGTTTTAATCACTTCTGATATTTATATATATAAACTCTCAGGAAAATCAGTGCTCATTGGTTTCCTTTCTCCTCTCCGTCTCTTCTTCTCTCACACAAAGAAAACTCGGGGTGCCTTCCACTCTGTACTTGTCTCCCCTCCGAGTGCTCCCGGGCATTTCCAGACTGAAACACAAGGTAGAACTGCTGATTTGGGGCAAGGAGTAAAGAAAGCATTTTCGCAGAAACTGAACCAAACAAAAAATGCCTATTTATGTTTTTTGAGTACGTTTGCATTAACCTGGAGGAGATAGGCGATGAAAGCACACCCAGGTCATGAGACCTGGACACATCAGAGAGGGGAGATGACAGCAGAGAGGCAGCAGAGGTGGAGTTTATACTATTAAGGTTTTCTGTATGCTTCTTTTTGTCATTCTGCTTGTCAGGGTGAACATTATTTTGCAAATTAAATAAAAATAGAGAACACTTTTCTTTGTTTAGATTTTATTTATTTATTTGAGGGAGGGTGCACATGAGCAGGGGGCAGGGGGAGAGGGAGAGGCAGGCTCTCCACTAAGCGGGACCTGATGCTGGACTCGATTTCAGGACCTTGGGATCATAACCTGAGCCGAAGGCAAATGCTTAACTGACAGAGCCAGCCAGGTGGCCCCAAATAGAAAACATTTTATTTTACTATTTTTTAAAAAGATTTTATTTATTTATTCATGAGAGACACACAGAGAGGGAGAGACACAGGCAGAGGGAGAAGCAGGCTCCTTGCAGGAACCCCGACATGGGACTTGATCCTGGGACTCCAGGATCACGCCCTTGGGCCAAAGGCAGGTGCTAAACCGCTGAGCTAGCCAGGCGCCCCGAAATAGAAAACATTTTAAAAGGAGTAAGTGGACTTCCTCTTCTAGGAAGCTGACACAGACATACTTTCCCCTATCCTTCCCACTAAACACAACTTTAAAAACTAGACATTATATATAAAACAAAAATAAAAGACTCTGCAAGGTGGAGAGATAAGGCAGACGATCTCTGAGCAGCAGGAGTCCCTGGAGCAAGCTGATTTCCTGGGTTTTCATTCTGCCCCCCTTTATCCTGCACTTGGAGCTAAAGATGCCATCCCGCCAGGAAAAGCCAGAGGGTATAGACCGACAAAGGCCCACCAAAGCCTACTCTCTGCAGCCAAAGGATGGGGAAGAGGACAGCCTCGCAAGGTTTGTGAGGACATAATTACCATTCTAGCCCAGTGGTACACCACAGGGGAAACTAGGGCCCCCACCCCAGCAAAGGTTGACTGGGAACTCCAACCCCAGCCCGGGCTGTACGAAGGTGGGAGAGGCTTTCCTCGGACAACCACCTCCGTCCAGGATGTCAGGTGGGACCGTGTGGGGGGCCTGGGATTCCACGCTGCGTGGGTCCAAACAAGACACTCTTCCTTCCCACTGGGATGGTATCAGAGTCAGCCACCAGCTCTCAGTGGTAATAAGGCTTCCCTCGCCAGCTGCGCCCCGTGTCGATGACTCAGAACAAGGGACTTCCACCCCCTCCCAGCCAGGGACGTATTAACAGAGGCCTATGGGGCAACCTGAACTCCCACCCCGCCTAGCAATACCTTCTATCATACAAAGTTTTTAAAGCATGGAGACTCAGAATAAGTACAGTAAGAAATGATATATTTACTTGAGTCTGTTAATGAGTAGTTGGATGTTTGAAATAGCTGGTTTCCTCTGTTTTAAAAACTTTTATTTTATTTTCCAGTTAGTTAACATACAGCATAATATTAGTATCAGGTATACAATATTGTGATTCAACACTTCCATACATCCCCCCAGTGCTCATCAGGACAAGTGCCTTCCCTAAGTCCCACCACCTGTTTCAGCCACCCCCCCCACCCCCTCCCCTCTGGTGACCATCAGGTCTCTATAGTTAAGAGTCTGTTTCTTGGTTTGCCTCTCTTTTTCCCCCCCTTTGCTTATCTGTTTTTGTTTTTTAAATGTCACATATGAGTGAAGTCATACGGTATTTGTCTTTCTGACTTATTTAATATAGCATTATATTCTCTAGCTCCATCCACATCATTGCAAATGGTGAGTTTTCATTTTTTTAATGGCTGAGCAATATTCCATTGTATATATTTATACCACATCTTCTTTATCCATTCATCAGTTGATGGACACATGGGCTGCTTCCATAATTTGGCTATTGTAGATAATGTTGCAATAAACAGGGGTGCATGTATCCCTTTGAATTAGTGTTTTGTATTTTGGGGGTAAATACCCCATAGTGCAATTACCAGATCTTAGGATAGTTCTGTTTTTTAACTCTCTGAAGAAACTCATGCTATTAAAATTTTTAATTAAAAAAATTTTTCACGATACATGAATATATTCTAATCTTTTAAAAATTCAAATTCTAGGGGGATCCCTGGGTGGCTCAGCGGTTTAGCGCCTGCCTTTGGCCCAGGGTGCGATCCTGGAGTCCCGTGATCGAGTCCCGCGTCGGGCTCCCGGCATGGAGCCCGCTTCTCCCTCCTCCTGTGTCTCTGCCTCTCTCTCTCTATGTCTATCATGAACAAATAAATCTTTTTAAAAAAATCAAATTCTAGGGGCACCCGGGTGGCTCAGTGGTTGAGCGTCTGCCTTTAGCTCAGGTCATGATCCCTGGGGTCCCGGGATCAAGTCTGACATTAGGCTCCCTGCATGGATCCTGCTTCTCCCTCTGCCTGTGTCTCTGCCTCTCTCTGTGTGTCTCTCATGAATAAATAAATAAAATCTTTAAAAAAAATAAAGAGGTCAAACTCTATAGAAGTATGTAGAAGAAGGTAATCATGGCTAACAGACTTTCAGTTTTATATACGTCCTTCCAGACAATTCTATGTCCGTTTATATAAATACATACATACTTACAAGTCTACATTTAGAAAACTAGCCATTGATGTTTTTTAAATAAGTGGCATCAGATTCTATGGGTGAGTCCATTACTTTTTTTTTAAGTTTTTATTTATTTATTTGAGAGAGGGAGAGAGCATGTGTGCAAGCAGGAGGAAGGGCAGAGGAAGAAGGAGAAGCAGACTCCCCGCTGAGCAGGGGGCCCAATGCAGGCCTCAATTTCACGACCCTAAGACCATGACCTGATCCAAATTCAAGAGTCGAATACTTAACTGACTGAGCCACCCAGGCACCTCAGCTCTACTGCTTTTTTAAAGCTTTTTAAAAACTCAACACATTATAATGGGTGCTCCATGCCTAGTACATGATATTTACTGTCAGTACAGGGTTTTTCCCCCCACAGTTATGAATGTATCACACAATTCTATCATAAGCCAATCACTCTAAGGGCCATAGTGTTCATAACCTTGGTATACGTATAGATGTATGTTTCTAGGGACAATATCTAGAATTGGAATTTCCTGATTGACAATCATGCACAAAGCGTTGATCCCTTTGGCCACACAGCTGCTGGTGAAGCCTGTGCTGAGGCGTGCTCCCGGTAGTGTGTATGGCCTGTCCTCACATCTAGTATCCAGCACATCCGAGCTGAGAACATGCGCCAGAACAGCTCCCAGCCCCACAGCAACCCTCTGCAGCAGGGTCCCTCTCTATCCAGTCCTGTCTTCTTCCTGCCTTCCAGGCAATTTTTTTTCAACATTTCTTCCACATAATGGCAACTCTTGTTTTCTTTTTTTCTTTTCTTTTCTTTTCTTTTTTTTAATAAATTAATTTTTTATGGGTGTTCAATTTACCAACATACAGAATAACACCCAGTGCTCATCCCGTCAAGTGCCCCCCTCAGTGCCCATCACCCATTTCCCCCCACCCCCCGCCCTCCTCCCCTTCCACCACCCCTAGTTCGTTTCCCAGAGTTAGGAGTCTTTATGTTCTGTCTCCCTTTCTGATATTTCCCACACATTTCTTCTCCCTGCCCTTATATTCCCTTCTTGCTTTCTAAGCATTACTGTATTACTTATTTTTAAAATATATATCCAGTTATTTGAAAGGACTTGGAGATGTGGGCATATGTGCTCGGTCTGACATCTTGCTCTCTCTCAGCTCCACCAAATGGAAGACAGGTGGTTCAGAATAGTCAAAAGGGAAAGATGTGCTCAGAATCTTTACATAGAAACTCTCTAGGAAATTTGCCTTTTTGGAAATCTCTGATCCGTGGGCTCTGTGAAACATCATCTGTAATGTTAGTTTTTCTGTTGAATACCTCTAGCTGTGGGTCATGGAGCAGAGGACAGAGATTTTTATGTCACCCTAATGGATTAATGGTTTGAAATCAAATCCTGGCAGAGCATCAAAGACTCACATCAGAAATGCAAGGGTAAAAGTTCTATCTCTTGAAAAAGCAGAACTTTGAGCCTGTTGTTTTGTTTTGTTTTGTTTTTTTTACACATTGAGTACATTGATCATATTCTTTTAATCTAAAAAACCAAAAGAAAACCCCATGGTGCCAAAGAAAGAAAGCGTCCAGAGAATAAAGAGTGATTTTGGAAGCAATAAAATTTCCTTTAAAGGATTTGCTTCTTTTAAAGAGCACCTAAATGACCTCATGTTCCATACAAAACTCTCAAATCTGGACATAGAGTTTCTGTTTTCTATTTAAAGTCCTGTACAAGAGACCAAGCAAATGCTTGGCCTGCAGGTATTATACCTTGAGCTGCCTTTGCTCTGCCAAATTTTCACCCGCTCAAATCAGCAGGAAAGTTTCTGGCCACAAACCCCACCCTCAAGGCTGGGTCTCAGCAATGTTCTGAAGCAGAGAGGGTTTTTTTGTTTTGGGGGGATTTTGTTTGTTTGTTTGTTCAGTCCCCTGGCTTCCCAACCTGGGTAATCTTTTTCCTTCTTTCTGTGTTTTCTTCTTTCTCCCAGTGCTTCAGAACTTTAATATTCTTTATTAGATTTAGGAGCCTGCTTCTCCCTCCTCCTGTGTCTCTGCGCCTCTCTCTCTCTCTCTCTCTCTCTATGTTTATCATAAATAAATAAATAAATCTTTAAAAAATATTTAAAAAAAGATTTAGAAAAATAAAAAAATAAAAAATAAAATAAAAAAATAAAAAAAGATTTAGGTGCAAATGGCTATTAGCTTTCTTTATTTTTATTTTTATTATTTTTTATTGGAGTTCAATTTGCCAACATATAGCATAACACCTTTCTTTTATTGCTTGGAAAATATCTGCTTGTTAACATATGCACTTTAGGGATGCTTGGGTGGCTCAGTAGTTAAGCGTCTGCCTTCAGCTCAGGTCGTGATCCTGGACACCCGGGATCGAGTCCCACATCGGGTTCCCTGCGTGGAGCCTGCTTCTCCCTCTGCCTATGTCTCTGCCTCTCTCTCTCTATGTCTCTCATGAATAAATAAATAAAATCTTAAAAAAAATAGGTGCTTTAATTATAGAGACGGGGTTGACAAGCAGGTGTGGAGCAGGTGCAGGGGGCCAGGTGGCCTTCAGAACCTTCCAAGTTGGTGAGCAGTACCTCCTTCATCTGCACACCTGGGTGCCACTTCCAGCTTCTCACCATGACTTTCATCTGGTTGTGGCCAAAACAGGATCATACTTCTGTGCCTCTTAGGTTCAGTGAAGAGGTAGGAGTCAGCCGGGCTTTGAGCAGTAACTGCTCAGAAATGAGCCTCTCCACTGCCTCCAGGGAAGGAAAGCAGTGAGAACAAGCAGGACCTTCGCCCTTCCTCTACCTATTTTTAAAAAATGTTATTTATTTATTTGACAGAGAGACAGAGAGCAAGCCGGAGCAGGGGGAATGGCAGAGGGAGAGGGAGAAGCAGACTCCCCGCTGAGCAGGTTGCTGGACTCGGGGCTCAATCTCAGGACCCTGAGATCATGACCAGAGCCACCGGCTGCCCCCTCCTCTACCTTCTTCTTCAAAACAATTCCTTATTTGTCCTTTTTTCTTTTTTTCAGTGTGAAATGTTGAAAAAGGGAGTTCTGTGTCCAAAATAAAGATGGAAAACCTAGTGAAGGCAAGCATGTTCTTTGGAATGGAATAGGGCTCTGCTTCCTGCTTCTTGGAGCTCAGGTGAGTTCAGTATGCAGCGCTAGTACAAAATAAGTCTTGGTCAAAGAAGACCTTGGCCAAAAGTCACATTGGGCCAATGAAGATGGTGGCCTACAATCACCTCCCAGCTCAGGCTGCACTTTTGTAGGGAGGGGACCTGTGCATTCTGTCCCCTGGGGCAGGAAAGCTAATATAGATGAGAGACCTTTTCAGTGACTATGGAAACGCAGACTGTTGCTGATGACATGTTCTATTTTAGCTAACTCGCCAAGCTTTGGTGTCCTCATCTGTAAAATGGGAATGATGACAGTGACTTCACAGGGCTGCTGCAACAGTTGAACAAATAATATGTGGAAAGCTCTCTGGCTAGCGTTTGGCCCGAAGTCAATGCACATGCATGCTATTGTTACTAAGCACCTGCTGTCTCAGGTCTCTTTATGTGAGAACCACGTGTCGCCCAGCTGGAAAGGAAATGCTTGGATAGAATTATGCTTCTCGGCCTATATCCTGCCTTCTCCCATCTCCCCACAGCCCCCAGCACACAGTGAGTTCTCAGCAGATACTGCTAATTGACTTATATGTAGTGCAGCTGAGCTCACGCGCTCCCCTTTCTCCTGTAGCCCCTGAGATCCTGTGGTTCCACTTGCCCTTGTTTCTGTTTGTTCTTTTATGGAGAATGCCACCTTCACTCCTAAGCACTTTTTGATTTTTTTTTTATTTTATTTTTTTAGAAAAAGAAGTTTCTGCAATTTGATCTTTTGGTTTTCCTTCATGAGGTAAAGGAAAAGAAACGATAAAAATCAAGGGTTTTGTGGGTTTTTATTTTTTCTAAGATTTTATTTATTCATGAGAGACACAGAGAAAGAGAGGCATAGACATAGGCAGAGGGAGAAGCAGGCTCCCTGCTGAGTGGGGAGCCCGATGAGGGACTCCATCCCAGGACCCTGGGATCATGCCCTGAGCCAAAGGCAAATGCTCCACCACTGAGCCACCCAGGTGCCCCGTGGTTTTCTAAATGTACCTTTTGAGTCAACCCAGCAAGAGCTTGTTTTTCCCGCTCTTAAACTATAGGATTTTGGAAAATATTTTTGGTTTCACTTTGCTTTATATTCTACACTTGTAAAAAGAGGAGAATTTTGAATGCAGTGGAGACTATGGTTTTTATAAGATGATATCAGTAAAGAGTCACTACATAAAGTGTATTCAATTGTAGGCAGACAAAGAGGATTATATTCTTCACCACTGGGTGAATTTTGAGTTAAAAGTAGATCTGATATGAAATGAATTATGCATACATAAATTATACATAATCACATAAATATACATAATAGATATTATGTATCTATATGTGATATAGATACTATACATTATAGATATCACATATCTAAAATATACATAATAGATATCACAGTTGATGTTGAATTCACAAAGAAGTTTTCTTGCTTAACGTATACTTTATTTTTTTAAGATTTATTTATTTGAGGGGGGAGGGGCAAAGGGAGAGGGAGAGAGAAACCTAAGAAGACTCCACCCTGAGCTCAGATACCAATTCAGGGCTTGATCTCACGACCCTGAGTTCACAACCTGAGCTGAAACCAAAAGTGGATGCTTAACCAACTGCACCCCGAGGAGTCCCTATTTAACATATACTTAAAGATAAATAAAAAGAAATAGTATCATCACTTCGGAATACAGTGGGTCAGTTTCCTGAAAACTAAACATGCAGTTTATATTATCTAGCAGTTGTATTTGTGGGTATTTATTCCAGAAAAATGAAAATTTATGTTTACACAGAAACTTGCCCAGGCATACTCATCATAGCTTGTTCATGATATCCCCAAACTGGAAATAACCAGATGTCCTTCAGTGGTGAATGATTGAACAAACTGTGTTACGTCCCTACTATAGATCACTCCTCAGCAATAAAAATGATGTATTCCAGCTACATGCATCAGGAATTTTGTGAAGGAAAAAGCCACCCTCAAAAGGTTATATGCCATCTGACTTTCTTTATGTAGCATTCTTGAAGTAACAAAATTACAGAGATGGAAAACAAATCATTGATTGCTAGATGTGAAGGAGAGAGGTGGTCGCTATAAAAAGGTAGTACAAGGGAAGCTTGTGTTGATAAAACAGTTCTGTATTCTGAATGTGATGGTCTACACTTGTGATAAAATGACATAGAGCTGCATACACACACACACATGCGCACACGCACACATACACACACACACACACAAATAACAGCATGTAACACTGTGACACCAGAATAAGTTCTGTGTCCTCTACCAACATCAATATCTTGGTTTTGATGCTGAACTCTAGTTTTGCAAGGTGAAACAGTTGGAGCAAACCAGGTGAAAGGGTACATGGGATCTCCCTGTATAGATATTCTGCAACTTCTTGTAAATCTGTAGTTCTTTCAAAAAGAAAAAAAAATTCTTTTCAGAGAGTCAACAGTGCATTTTATCATACATCTTAGATTTATACATTTCACATATGCTTTTAAAGCTTCAATTAACAATTTGATACAAAATAAAAAATATATATGCAGCAGTGGTTCTCAGGCACAGAATTTAGGAGACTGGAGCAAGTTTTTTTCCTAGCATATAGTGAGTATTACGAACCAAAATAGTGGAATGTTTCCATCTGACCTAGCTGCCTTTTTGATTGAATTTTATTACAGTGAAAGGCTTTAATAGGTATGAAATTGCTAACTGGAAACAATGAGACTCAAGTTTATAACCTGTATTTTCTTGAAGTCTGTAAGACCTAAATAATTACTTTTTTCCTAATACAGCCCCAAGATCATCCAATGAAAATAATACTGTCCATAAGATATCTGGAGCATCAGGCTAAGAACCACTGCTCATGGTTATTCAATGTCTTCAGGCCTCACAGGATGAGGTAAAGGTATGTCTGAGAAGAAGACACTTTCTTCTCAGTGTCTCTGGAAAGTGACATATCATAGGCGTCCTCATCGGGCTCCCCATTGCTGGCTGAGTAGTACTCTATGACTGTCCCATAAATACGCTGTAGCCCAATTGCTTGTACATGTTCACTGCAACTTGGTTAAATACTCTTACAAAGAGATCAACAAAAAATCCACCCTTGCTTTCTGAAATCTCCTCTAATAACTCCATAAGTTTAGCAGCCAAAACAAGGCGTCGAAATTCTGGGGCAACAGAGAGAGATGTGATGTGCCCATGCCATTCTTCCCTAGCTACTGAGCCTTCCGCTTTACCCATGATATAACCGATTAACTCTCCACCAGGTGCCTCCGCAACAATGAAGTACTCTGGCCAGTGGGCGAGGTACTATAAGTAAAAAGGAATCCCATAAGTTTCTGTAAGTGGATCTAAGTTAATGTTGTTGAACCGGAACAGGTCATTGCATGTGAAGGCCCCGATCGTGGTCATTGTGCTGCCTCCACCGAAGTCAGCTCCCTGTGACCCCCTCAGAAAGAAAATTTTAAAACAAAAATATAAAAAAGAAAGATAGTTCTGTCCAAATAAATGTCCATTGCAGATGCTAGTTTTTTCAATAGATATATCTAAAAAGGGAGCCGTGTGATATTACAAATGATACACACAACAGGGACTTTGGAGGCACCAGGGTGGCTCAGTTAGTTGAGCATCTGACTCTTGGTGTCACGCAGGTCACTATCTCAGGGTCATGAGATGGAGCCCCATGTCTGGTTCCATGCTCAGCATGGAGTCTGCTTGAGATTCTTTCTCTTTCTCTCCCTCTGTCCCTCCCCCTGCTTGTGCATGCTGTCTTTCTCTCTCTCTCTAAAAAATAAATAAATAAAATCTTTATAAAAAGAAAAAGAAAGTGATCTTTGGGGATCAAAAATGTAACCCAGCACACTTTCTCTTTGACTTAGCTTATGAACACAGAGTCGATTTGATCATAAAAACTTTGATCTCCAAATCAAAAACTAGATTTGAACTTCCAAGTATTTTTATTAATCTCTTAAACATTCAAGAGTACTGCCAGCATAGCTGTTAAAGAACACGCGCACTTGTCCATATTTTCAGAGAAAGAAAATGAAACATAAGTTTCTCCCTGTATGCTGTATACTGCAGAATTTCCATTAAAATTCCCTATTATCCATAGTTCTCTGTATTTATCTCCCTTCTATTTTATCCTTGTGATAATTGTATGGAGTATGTAGAGGAAAGAACAGAAGCAGAAAAATCCTAGGCTGCTAATACTACCATTATGAACTGCCAAGATGATCACACATAGCCAGATATAAGTATCCCCAATAACTCAGAGACCATCCCTGGGTATCCCTCACATATTATGCCAAAAGGACACAAAAATGTGGAGTGACTTGACAACTCTTCCAAAGCACTGTGCTGATGTAAACATTGTACTATATGGTTCACTGTATTTCCCAACATTTTATTCTCCTTATTATCCTGTGAGGTAGGCATCTTATAGATAAAGAAACCACATAACTCATTAATCTGCAAATGAATCCTATAGGTGACTGAGCCTGGGGCTCGTCCTGGCCCAGCCACATTCACAGTGACTTGGCAGTCACCTTCTGGAGCCATGCTACATGGGTGTGAATCTCAGCTCCACAAGGTGTGAGCTGTGCCATCCAGGCCTGTTACATAACCTCTCCGTGCCACAAGCTCCTCATCTGTAAATTAAGGGCAGTAGTAACAACTGAGGTGCTTTGAATATCAAATAACTTTATGCTTATAAGTCACTTAGGAGTCATCAAGCTCTGTCTCGTGGGCCCCTATCCAGCCGGCTGCCTGTTTTGGGGGATTAAGTTTTATTGGAACAGACCCACACTCATTCCTTACCTGTTATCTGTGGCTTCTTTCTCACTCTAAAGCAAAATTGAGTAGCTGTGACAGAGATCATGGCCCAGAGAGCCCAAAACATTTGCTATCTGGTCCTTTCCAGAAGAAGTTTGCCAATACCTGATTTAGTTGAATATGTGGCAGAAGTTAAGTGTTCAGTAAACATTGGCTCTTGTCTCTGTTGCTGTTAAAATCCATGCTGAAGGCTTGGAGAACAGACTCCCCCACCCACTGAGGGCCCGGCACAGTGCGTGCTTCAAGCAATGTGTGTTTCAATCATAATTCACTTAGAAAACCCACACAGTTGGCCGTGTCTTAGGCCTGAGCAATAAGGGCAGCATCCTGGTAGAACAGGTTTCTCCTTACGAGAAAACTGCAGAGTCACTGTAGTTAATCATGGGAGGGGGGGAGGTTTGGTCAAAAAAATCTTGCTTTGGAGCATAGTTGCAGCATGACTTTTCCAGGTCACACCAACCAATGCTTTTGCTAAGTGACTATGAGACAGTGGACTGCTTTTCCCCCCTGTGCTAGGTCACACCACGGTCAGGTTCTCCAGGGAGGGAAAGCATCATTACCTAAAAGGGCCTGGTGTTTCCGGAGGACAGGTCTAAAGCTCAGGAAGAATAAAGGGGAGGGATTGGGAACTAATCTGGATTTGCAACAGATAGAAAATAAAAATAGGAATCCTGTTACTGGCCCTGGGTGAGTTTGTATCAGCCGCATTCACAAGGCTAAAATAGATCTACTCTCCCCGCAGCATGCAGAGTTACCTGTGAAAGCACAGGTCAGATTGTGTCCCTCCCTTACCTAAAGTCACACACTTCTCATTTTAGTGTACAATCAAAATTCCATGATTCTGCTCTGTCCCCTTCTCTGACCTTAACCTGCTGTGCCTCTCTCCCCCTTGTTCACCTGGGCTGACCCAAAGGCCTTCTTTGTTTGCTAGCCATCATGTATGCTTGCTCTCTCTTCTCCCTAGTTTCTGCTCATGGTTTAGGTCTCAGCTTCACTGGCACTCCCCCCAGCCAACTGTCTCTGGAGATCATCCACTCACATTTTCCAGCACTTCTTCCCATATGATTTCATTCTCATCACCCTCATCACCAGCTGAAATGATCTTATTTATTTGCTTGCTGACTTGATGATTGTCTGTCTTCCTGCACCAGCACATGAGTTCTGGAAAAGCCTGGAATTTCTCTTACAAAATCAATACTTGATAAATAGTTGCTCAATGAATGAATGAATTGGCAAGGTTTTTAACCCCACAACTTAAAAAAAAAAAAAAACTGGCCGAGATAGAAGATAAGAATTCTTCAGGGAACATTCATTTAGGTTAAGGAGCAGGATGTAGTTGGAGTGTAGTCAAGGGACAGAAGACTGTGTCCAACAGAACTATTTGGAATGCGCTTTCGAAATGCCTTCTTCTGATACATGCATCCTCTCTCCTGCCATTTAGGCAACGTACTCGGAAAGTCTGCAGAAATGCGTTTTAACCAACAATTCTACTCTTCCTCATTAATCTTAATCAGACTGCCTGTAAAACCAGCAGACAGATGCAAATGCCCTGAATCTCTTAAATGCCAAAAGGTCATCTTTCCCTTCAGTGTTTCTGGGATCAGGGTCAAAAAGTCAACTCCCTCCTTCAGAAGAGAACATTCTTTGAATTTTTTGTTTATGGCTCAATTTCCTGTATTTTTGAAAAAAAAAAAGTCAAGTTATTAACATATAAAAAGACCATTAAGGAAAAAATAAATAACTAAAAAATAAAAAGACCATTAAGGAAAATAACCTTGTACCTGAGAGTTCTTCAGTATTTTCACAAAAAGTAAAAGTAGGCTTATCATAGGCAAGAAATGATGTCTGTCATTGGCCCTTGGAAAGCCTTCTAACAGAGTTCTATTTTTTAAAAGTTTTATTTATTTAAGTAATCTCTACACACAACATGGGGCTTGAGCTCATAACCCCGAAATCAAGAGTCTTGAGAGATCTAAACAGCCTCGTAAATTACGTACACTAGGGTAAGCTAGGACTGCCACGAAAACAGGCATCAGATCTTTCAGGATCCACTCTGAGGACCAAGCATGTCCAGTGCATTGGTTAATAGTGCATGGGTGTCATATTGAAAATGTATTTAAATTAACATACAACATAAAATGTACAGTTCCATACACGTGGAAAGCTCTAGATGAACTTTAGAAATTAAAGGAAGGGGAGAATTTCAGAGAATTCATTGAATTTAGGGGGAAAAAATGCATTTTGAGGTAAGAAGCTCCTAAGCACAAACTTTGATTTCTATTTTTTAAAAAGATTTTACTTATTTATTCATGAGAGACACCCAGAGAGAGAGGCAGATACAGGCAGAGGGAGAAGCAGGCTCCATGCAAGGAGACTGATGTAGGACTCGATCCCAGGACTCTGGGATCATACCCTGAGCCAAAGGCAGACACTCAACCACTGAGCCATCCAGGTGTCCCCAGACCTTCATTTCTGGCTCAGACATTATTTTTTTAGTTGTGCAGTAAAAACCTTCTGCTTCATTCATTCATTCATTCATTCAACAACAACTTACAAACTACTGCTTATGTACCAGTTGAAAGTCTAGGCTCTCACAGAACTTACCTACTAGTGAAGTGAGACAGACAAATATCAGATAGGCAAAAAAATTAAATTCCAGATTTTAAAATGGAAGTTCTGAATGTCAAACAAAATATCTGAGTTATAGTTTTGACTAATCTTTAATATTCATCAGGTAAATTATTTAACATCTATCTGGACAGACCTAGGGAATATTAATGAATATTAATTCTCATGAGAATTCTGAATTCCACATAGATGCAGATTTGAGTTAGAGTTTCAAAGTGGGGCCAAAGAGAAGTGTGTCTTCCAGGAGGATTACATTTTTTTTTTTTTTGAGGATTACATTTTTATTGTGAAAGGATTGGGCTCAGATTTTATGGAAGAAAATTAGATACAGGACATTTGTTCTCATCATGTAACAAAAAGTATTTTCTAAATGGAGTTTATCAAATAAAATAGCTTTTTATGTATTTGGTGGATTAGAAAGATTAGTGTTTCAAGGAGCGGCACCTTGTGTTGCTGTCCACAGAGAGCACACTCTGGAGGAGAGCTCACATGTATGGGAAAGCTCAAGTCCTTGTTTGTAGATTGCTCAGTCTATGCCAGTTGCAGGGACCTCAACACCTTGCCGCGGGCTTTGCAACCATGACCACACTTAAACCATAGACACGGGAAACAAACGGGTGTTACCAGATGGAGAGGGCTTCAGGAGTAGGCAAAATAAGCAAAGGGGATTAAGAGGTTCAGACTTTCCAGGTATAAAATAATCAAGCCATGGGGATGAAAAGTACAACCTAAGAATGGGATCCCTGGGTGGTTCAGTGGTTTAGTGGCTGTCTTTGGCCCAGGGCGTGAATCTGGAGTCCCGAGATCAAATCCCACATCAGGCTCCCTGCATGGAGCCTGCTTCTCCCTCTGCCTGTGTCTCTGCCTCTCTCTGTGTCTATCATGAATAAATAAATAAAATCTTTTTTTAAAAAAAGAGAAAAGTACAACCTAGGTAATATAGTCAATAATATTGCAATAACTTCATAAGATGACAGATGGTGATGACACTTGTCATAGGGATCACTTTGTAATGCATGAAAATATTGAATCACCATGATGAACACCTGAAATGAATAGGATATTGTATGTTGATAAAAAATTTTTTTTAAGATTTATTTACTTATTTGAGAGAGAGTACATGTGCACAAGTAGGGGCAGGGGCAGAAGGAGAGGGAGACAGAGAATCCTCAAGCAGATTCCATGCTGAGCACAAAGCCAGTCATGGGGTTTGGTCTCATGATCCTGAGGTCATAACCTAAGCTGAAACCAAGAGGCAGACACTTAATGCACTGAATCACCCAGGCACCCCAATAAAAAAAAGTTAATACATAAATAAAATAAACCTGACAGGGAAACAGAGGGAAACAGAGTTAAGTAATTTGCCCACAGTTGCCACAGCTAGTAGGTCAGCGATTTTAGACCTGACTCTAGGGTCCATAAGAACTCAATCACTTTCCTGGAGCTCTTTCTCAGTTGAGAAATGTTTCATCAAACTTGAATCTGATGGGCCACCTGGGTGGCTCAATTGGTTAAGCATGGGCCTTTGGTTCAGGTTATGGTCTCAGGGTCCTGCGATCAAGCCCCTCATAGGGCTCTTCACTGAGCAGGGAGTCTGCAGGAGATTCTTTCCCTCTCCCTTTGCCCCTACCTCCCCCCTCATTAAATAAATCTTGTTTAAAAATGAATAATAATTATATTTATAGCTAAAGCTATTTGCCCACCTCACTTGCCTTTCCTTTCTTTCCTGGTGCTGACCACTATTTGTTTTTATTTTGTTGTGTTTTTAAATATTTTTTCTTTATTCATGAGAGACACAGAGAGAGAGAGAGAGAGAGAGAGAGAGAGAGAAATGCAAAGACATAGGCAGAGGGAGAAGCAGGCTCCCTGTGAGGAGCCGGATCCAGAACTCAATCCTAGGACCCCAGGATCATGACCTGAGCCAAAGGCAGACGCTCAACTGCTGAGCCATCCAGGTGTTCCTGACAACTATTTGTTTTAATTTGAGGATCTAATTGGCTTTATTATTCAATTCATGAGTCAGGCAGCACCCATGTCGCCAGTCGAGGGGAGCCCCTGAACAGTGCCCTGATACTCATGTATATGTTTCTCAGCAAAAGGGTTTTTCTAAGGCAGATATCTCTGAGTTAACAAATGCTAGCTGATGAAACAGATGCACCCTAAAATCTCCATGATTTAACATAATGGAAGTTTATTTCTTGCTTATGTGAAGTCCCAAGTGTGAGGCAGGAGTAAGGAAGGGAGGAGACAGCTCTGTTCCAACAGAACCATTCCGAGACCAGGCCTCCGTTTGGACACCCTGCCTCCCTTTGAGATCAGCCTGTTTGTCAGCATCCAGCCAGAAGATAGAGAAAGAGTGGGGAAGGTACACTAGCTCTTTAACTGCTTTGGTTCAGATAATACACACATGACTTCCACTTACCTTCCAGTGGTGAGAACCAGCTCACCCACATGCAAGCTGGCCAAAATACTGATCCACCGCCTATGAGAATGGTGTCTCAAATTAAGAATTAGAATCCAATGAAAGTAGCTTAGTCATTGTCATTTGAAACTAAGGGGAAAGGGATGGCAAATATGACAGGACCTACCCTCTGTTTTTCCTAATTCTGTTCCATCTGGTTTTGGCCCATCACACTGAGAGTATGATCCGCCTTGTTAAAGAACAGCCACTCTTCCTGAAAGGGATTCTTAGCTGGGGGCTACACACCCCACACTCCAGGGCAAGTACAAGTAGCCTTGAACCTGTTCAAAGGGCTACAGACAAAGGAATGGAGGAGCAGAATACTCACAGAACTGTGATCACAGAATGGTTTCCTTTAGAGAAGCACCTCTTTATAAGATTTTATTTATTTATTTATTTATTCATTCATTCATTCATTCATTCATTCATTCGAGACACAGAATGAGAGTCAGAGACATAGGTAGAGGGAGAAGCAGGCTCCCTGTGGGAGCCCAATGTGGAACTCGATCCCAGGACCCTGGGATCACAACCTAAGCCAAAGGCAGATGTTCAACTGCTGAGCCACCCAGGTGCCCCTCTTTATTAATGTATTAAACATACTTTTGCAAGAATGATTCACTGGTATCCCCTCCTGTGACCAGTTTAGTTTATTTATTTGTTTATTTTTAAAATATGTCTATGTGTTCTGTTTGGGGCAGAGTTCTCCAGCATAGGGCCATCTTGCCAGCTGATGCATTAAAATGTCTCTGAATAGGGGCATCTGGGTGACTCAATCAGTTGAGCATGGGACTCTTGATTTCAGCTCAGTTCATGATCTCAGGGTCCTGAGATCGAGCTCCGCAGCAGGCTTTGTGCTCAGCAGGGAGTCTACATGAGATTCTTTCCTTTTTCCTCTCCCTCCCCTTCTGTCCCTACCTCCTCCCCACCACCTCCACTTATGCACATACTCTCTTTCTCAAAAGAAAAGTTTCTGAATAGCCTGATCTAAACACAGTAGAGTACTCTGCTTCTTTGCCATCCTAAACTAAGAGGCAGCATAGAAGAATCAGGGGGAAGAGAGAGTGGTGATAATGTCCTTTGGTGATTTTGATACACACGCCAGCCTAAAACCCACACTCCCTCACTCAGCCATCTTTGGGGAATAAACAGTTCTAAATCAAAGATGGCTGGTGGCCGTTGGCCATGATAACCTTCCACTCAACAGGGAAGTTAACTTCACTATATCCTTTTTAATGGGCTAGGAGGGAAGTAAACCAAAAGTAAATTTCACCAGATCCTTCTTAATAGGCTAGAAGGGGGAAACATGACCACAACATTTTTAATAATTTGTGATCCTAGAATAATACAGCTGCGACATAAGTGGTGACTTAAAGGAGGTATGCTTTAGAAAGATTCCTGTGGGTTTTGCCTTACAATTTTGCTTTCTCCACAACTTACTAATCAACCTTATCAAAAGGAAATTCGTGGCATAGCTCAATGCTAAAAGACCAAGGAACAACGTTAGGGCTGGAAATAGTGACCTGATTTTGCTAGATATTGCAGAAAAATTACAGATTTATAGGTCACTGTTTTTTTTTTCCACCAGAAGTGCCTGAATAAATTAGATTATGGCCTGCAGGTCCTTCACCTGTCTCTTATACAAATAAAATTTCCCAAGAGTGCCCTTTCAGCCCTATGCATTGGATGACTGGCACAAACATGATTTAGCCGAAATAAATTACCTTGTTTGTCTGTTTCAGGAGAAATTTGGTTCTCTTAAGAGGGGATGGCATGAAAATTTGTTCAAAGCCAAAGGTGAGTGATGAAATACAATAGTCTCTAAAAGGATCCTTCTGCCTCTAAGACCACAGAATTCTATGATTAGCGGATGTGGAATGGAAATTAATGAGATCTGCTCTCCACAAACGAGCAGATCTAGGATGAGAGAGGTATGTTGTAACTTGAAGACAACCTCAAATTTATTTTTAGTGTGCACGAATCTTTCAAGGTTCTCAATTTCAGGAACAAAACCCACTCTAGCTAGTTTAAGCAGAAAAAGAATTGTATTACAGGTAATATTGTAATAAATTACTTGCTTCTGCATGGAGGTCTCCATGAGGTGGGTCTGATTGGCAGAACCTGGACCCTCTGTCCTCATATCTAAGATGTCAGGAGAGTTTCTGACTTCTTTGGGGAGCAAACTCTCCAAAATTAGGACATTCTCTGAATATAAAATAGGCTGAAAAGCAATAGGTGGCCAAAAAACATGACAAATGCTCACTGTGGCAAAGTAGTATAACTCCAGCTTCCCCTATGTGCCTGGAGAGGCTGAGGATGCCTTTCCATGAGAGTTAGTGATCCATGGGGCAGACTCTCAACCCATGGGACACAAGGAATGGGAAAGAGCTGGCAGAGAAATTTCTTTCCCTTCCTCTGTCTTGAGGGTCTGTCTTGAGATGAAGTAGTTTCTTTGGTCTTGCTGAACACATCCCAGGAGCATTAACCTCTTGCAACCGATCACAGGCTGACTCCAGCCTCTCACATTTACCCCTGACCCATTCCCTTTTGACTCTAACTTCCCTGGGACTGCATCTCCCTACAACGGGGCAGCTCATGAGCTTTCCCTTGGGCTCTGGTTTCTCAGAAAGCCCACGCTACAAGAGCAGCTTACTGCAGGTGCAACGTGGTCCCCATGACCAGCTTCAATTATTTTCCCTAGAAAACTAGTCATAGATGCTCATGCTGATTTATAAACCAGCGTTCGCCAGAGCTGTCACTCATGTTGAAGACTTCTCCTGTCTCTCATTTAGAGAATTATTCATTGGGAAATTGGGTTAGGAGAGTGGGGATGGAGGAGTTCGCTTGCCAAGTCTCTCAGGGTCCCTGGGAGTCTCCTAGCTTCTGGTTGAAACAGCTTTATGCTTTTCTGCCAGCACAGCCCTAATCTTTTTCAAGTTGTCTTCTAAAAATCTGTGCTTTGGAGGCATCTGGGTGGCTCAGTTGGTTGAACAGCTGCCTTTGGCTCAGGGTGTGATCCTGGGGTCCTGGGATCAGGCCCTGCATCGGGCTCCCTGCTCAGCAGAAAGTCTGCTTCTCCTTCTCCCTCTGCTGCTCCCTCTGCTTGTGTTCTCTCTCTGTCAAATAAATAAATAAATAAATAAAATCTTAAAAATAAAAAGCTGTGCTTCCTCTTCTCTTATCTCTAAAACGAAATGCTTCTTGTCCTTGAAAACTGAGCTTGGGTGTGTCTCCTCCTTAAGGAAGCTCTCCTGAAGACCCCCAACCACAACCCTAATAAATGCTCAGCTGTGCATTTCTATAGCACACTGTGCAGCATATTTATGTAGGCTACACTGGACTTTAGTGATTGGTCTATTGGCCTGTATTCTCTCCAAGAGGTTAAACCTGTTGTGGGCCAGGATCATGTCTCATTTGGCTTTGTAGTCCCAGCTTCAAGCAGCGTAACAGGCACTTAATAATTATTCAGTAAAAAGCTGCTGAATGAACAAATACAATTTGTGGGATAACTCACTGAGGAGTCCCAATTAGAGTCCCTGTGCAATGTCATGGAAGTGCCAGGAAAAAATCTCCTTTCTGAGCCCTCCTCTGGCTCAAAGAACTGTTTTACCCTTCCACTCAGCTGAAAAAGTCATACTGCATTGTACCATCCTGGTGAAAAAAACCCTGTAATTTCCCCAGGAAGGAAGAACACCGTAGGAAAGGGTTTGGTGACACGTTTGGTTGGTTTTTGAGTCCGTGAATTACAGTGATAAGAGACTGAATTTCTACTTCCAAGAAGTTCTTTCACTTGAGACTGGCCTCAGAGATGACCAATGTTCTTGTCAACCATATATACTCATTCATTTATTCATGGATCCATTTAGCAATATTGATTCTAACAGTGGGTCCCTATCAGGCATAGGGTTGCAACAGTGGACAGAGCAAAGATCATCCTTCATGGAGCTTGTACTCTAATGGGGGAGGCACACAAACATTGTAATCTGTACTCAATAATTCTTCCTTTCAACAAATATTTATTAAGTGTTGCTAATTAAACTCCACTGTGGCCTATAAGGCAGAGACGTAAGGGTGCCCCATGGAGGAGGTTCCCCTTTAGATCATATCATCACACAAATAGATCATAACAAATGGTAACATCTGTTATGAAGGAAGAACAGATTAGAGGGAATCCAAATCTAAATGGCACTGAAGGTGGCCAAGGAAGGCTTCCTTGAGAGCTGACATTCAAATTGTGTCTAGAAGGTTCATGACTAATAAAATAAAGGGAGGGCTGGAGGCTCATTCCAGACCCAGTGCCTAATATCCTGGCACATTCGTGGACCTGAGAGTAACCCAAGGCAGCGGAAGAGCCAGGAGGGCAAGAGAGGGAAGCAGGAAAGGTGGCCAGGGTCAGATAATGCAGGGTTTTATAGGTCATTGAAGGAGTCTGGTCACATGCAGAAGAAAACAATAGACTACAGAAGAGGAAATGAGGTTGTTGGTAAGAATTAGTTCATGAACTTCAAAGTTACTCAGTCTCTATTCTTTTGGTTTACCTTCTGGTATAAGCAGGTGAATGTTGGGTTTTTTATATCATATAGAAATTGGTAGCATTAAAAACTATTCCAACGACTTCCATTAAAAAGAACTCTTAGATTTAGTATAACATTTGGTAACTGAAATCTGTTTCAGAGGTGAAATGTCAGTCAGCTATATTTGAGAATCTGAATACGTGTAAATGTTTTTATTTATCTGCCACGTTTCAACTGGCCTGCACCTTCCTACCCATATTGCTGATATATCCTAACAAGAATATTTTAATTTTCATGCACAAAAAATGAGAATATTTTTCTTTTGCAAATAATCACTCTTGCTTACTGTTTCTCAGGTGACATCTGGTGGTTAAAAAGTGAAATGCAGTTTTCTATAGTTAAGAAAGGTGAGGTTCTCAAATTCTTTGAGCAGGAAATCATTAAAGCATTTGATTTGCATTGGTTAAAGATTAAGTTTGCTTAAAATTTTGGCGTTGTGTGATCCACAGCAAGTAGGCGTATGGTATGAGATGTGATGGAGAGAACAGTAGTGCGTCACTGGATTTGGCAGGCTTTCAGCCCTTCCCCCTGACAATAGCTAGAAGATTTGCTTTTGTGTTTGCTTTTCAAAAGCGCTTTCGGGGTGCCTGACTGGCTCAGTCAGTGGAGCTTGCGATTCCTGAATTCAGGGTTGTAAGTTCCAGCCCCACACTGGGTGTAGAGATTATTTAAAAATAAAATCCTTAAAAAAAATACTTCTGAACTAAAGAAACAGATTAGGTGCAGGCAGACAAAAATCAGGTTGATATTGGTACTATACTCAATACAGTAGTAGTATTGCATAAAGTAGAAAACAGAACAATATCTTCAATGTTCTGAGGGAAATTTACTTATTTTTTAAGATTCTGTTTATTCATGAGAGACACAGAGAGAGAGGCAGAGACATAGGCAGAGGGAGAAGCAGGCTCCCTGCGGGGAGCCCCATTTGGGATTTGATTCCAGGACCCCGGGATCACAACCTGAGGTGAAGGCAGATGCTCAACCACTGAGCCACCCAGGTGTCCTAGGAAATTTACTTTTACCTAGAGTTCTCTACTGAGCCAACTCTTCTTCAGATAAAAGTATTTAAAATACTGTCTTTATTGAACATTTCATTTTATCTTTAGGTATTTTCTTTTTTGCTACTATAATATGCATCTTTATTTCCATCACACTCTTTCTCTTCTTCCTTACTAAGGTATAACTCATACACAACTATTGTATTTGCTAACTGGTTATTGTTTGTATAGATGAAATCAATTGATTTTGTGCCCTTCCATGTCATAAGTTCTCATAGTTTATAATAGATTTATAATTGAGTTTCTTGGGTTTTCCAGGTATACAGTTATCTGTAAATAATAATAAATGTACCTCTCTTCCAATGTTTATACTTCCTATGTCTTTCTCTTGTCTATTCACATTGGTTAAACCTCCAGAACTATGCTAAATAATAGTGGAGATTGTAAATATAATTGCCTTGCTATTGATTTTTTTAACATTACCCATCTTTTCAGCTTTATTTATTTATTTATTTTACTTTTCTAAGTAGGCTCCACACCCAACGTGGGGCTTGAATTTATAATCCCAGGATCAAGAGTCACATGCTCTACTGATTGAGCCAGCCAGGCATCCCTTGCTGTTGATGCTGTTGATTTTAAGGGGAATGCTTCTAGTGTTTCTTCATTAGGCATAATGCTGGCTTTAAAAAAAAAATCAAAAAAAAAATCCATCTTTCCTATTTTAAGAAGATTTTTAAAAAATCAACTATGACTAATCAAATGTAGCATCTCTGGAGAAAATCTTACAATTCTTTTTTCTCTTTTAATCTGTTTTATCAGCCAGCATTCAGTTGCAGGAAACAGAGGGGATTTATTACAGGGAATCAAACACTTGTAAATCAGTGGGGAGCTGAAGGAGGAGGTTCTAGAAATAACTCTCAGAACCATAGTGCAGAGCCAGCCCACCAAGAGAGGGGCCACCTCCACAAAGGTCAGGAAATCATGCTTCTGTCTATTAGTTTCCAGAACACACCATCCTAATGTGCTCTGGGAATGAGACATTGCCAACAGAATTCTCAGCTCCAGAAACACACCTTCTTATCTGTCACCTCTGGATCTCAAAACCAGTGCTAGAACTGTTAGCCTCACAGTTTCATATCTGCTACAATCAACTCCAGCAAAATGGATGCCTCAGGCACCACTTCTTTCCCTGTTGAATTGAGTTCTAAATCCAAGTTTCACATAAGTGCATCTGATTGGCCAACATAATTTACAGTGAAGACCCTAGCTGCAAGGGAACCTAGGAAATGAAGATTCTAGAGCTTTCTAGCCTCTGCAGAATGGGAGCCAACCAGCCATGCTCAACCACTTCCTAACATAGTGAATTATGTTGAATCGTTCTTGCAATCCTAAGAGGGAAATAAATCTATTTTTCTCTTAATTCCTCCAAAGTACTTCAGGAATCTATTTGCTAAAACTTTGCTGAAGATTTTTTGCATCAGTGTTCATAATTGATTTTTGTTATAAGTATTTTTTTTTGTGCTATTGCTGTTGGTTTTGGGTAGCAACTATATGCTACTTTTACTGTGAAAATTCAGAAGCTGTTCCCTTTTGTGTCTGTTCTGGAACAGTTTAAAAAGCATCAGAACCCATTTGTTTCTTAAGATTTGGTTAAGATTAGCCTGCGAGGTCCTCTGGGCCTGATGTTTTTGTGGAGTCTACCATTTTAGCAATTTTTTTCCTTTTTCTTAGGTTTTTCATAGCTAATGGTTAGATGTTTCTTTTATCAATGTTAGTAAATTGTATTTTCTTAGAAAAATTATTCATTTCATCAGGATTTTCATATTTATTTGCAGACAATTGAACAAAATAGTCTCCTGTGATTCTTTTACTTTCTTTTGCATTTTATATTACGTATATTTGTGATTTCTTAATTCCACATCAGGTTAGCTAGTAGTTTACCTGTCTTATTGGTTAAATTTATTCATGGAGATCATTTCTCCATCTTTTTATTTCATTATTTTCTGCTTTTACATTTCTTGATTAATTTTTCTTTATTTCCTTTTTTGGTTATTGATTTTTCCCAATTTTCTTGAGTTGGATGGTTAATTAATTTACTTTTATTCTTTTTTATTTATTAATATAACTTTTGAATTTGCTTCTGAGGATTGCTTTAGCTGTATCCTATGGAAACTAATATGTAATGTTACCAGAATTTTAGTTTTGATATCCTCTTTGGCTCTAGAGTTTTATGAGAATTTTAAAGTTTCACATAACAGAGTCTTTTTGTCTTCTCACTCCATTTGCTTTGTGATCAGAGAATTGTTTCTTCTTTTTGGAATTTATTGAGGTTTTTGTGGCCTAAATATATGGTCAGTTTTTGTGAATGTTTCATGAGTATCAAAAAAGAAAGTATTATTGGGGGCGCCTGGGTGGCTCAGTTGGTTAAGCATCTGACTTGGGTTCAGGTCATGATCTTGAGATCCTAGGATCCAGTCCTATTTTGGGCTCCCTGATCAGCAAGGAGTCTGCTTGTCCCTCTCCCTCTGCCCCTCCTCCCACTTCCCCACCCCCGCTCATGTTGGCTCTCAAATAAATAAATACTCAGGGAAAAGAATTCTTTGAAGACTAAGTGGTATGGCCACAAAACTATCAACCACACAGATTTTTCATTTCCCTGAGGCTGATATGAGGGATGCCAGCCTAGCACTTCCTACAGAAGAATAATCAACACCCCTTCAAACACAATTGATTATCCTCTTTATTTTCTAGTAGCTGCCAGAAAAAAAAAAAAAAAAAAAAAAAAAACTAATCTTTCAAAGAAAAAAACTAGACTTGGAGGTTATTATGGTTTAGCAAATTAAGTATTAATTGTAAAGTCAGATCCAGGCTTCATGGTCGGCTCTGCCATAGTCAAGCTACATTATTTTTAAAAATTTTTCTTAAAAAAAAAAAAAGGGGGGGGGGCAGCCCCGGTGGCGCAGCGCTTTAGCGCCGCCTGCAGCCCAGGGTGTGATCCTGGAGACCAGGGATCGAGTCCCACATCAGGCTCCCGGTGCATGGAGCCTGCTTATCCCTCTGCCTGTGTCTCTGCCTCTCTCTCTCTAGCTGTGTCTCTATGAATAAATAAATAAAATCTTAAAAAAATAAAATAAAAGTTAAAAAAAATATTTTATTTATTTTTTCATGAAAGACACACAGAGAGAGGCAGAGAGAGGCAGAGACAGGCAGAGGGAGAAGCAGGCTCCCTGCAGGGAGCCCACTGTGGGGATCGGGGATCGATCCCAGAACCCTGGGATCATGACCTGAGCTGAAGGCTGATGCTCAACCTCTGAACCACCCAGGCATCCCTTTTTAAAAGTTTGTTAACGAAGGTTCCCCACGTTAATTTATTTATTTAAACCAAAGAGTAGTGATGGAGTTAATGAGTGTGTTTGACACACAACAATCAAAAGTAAGGATTTTACCTATTCACACTGTTTTCCAGACCTGCACTCACTCTGCCTTGCAGCCATATCTGAAGCAAAGATTCACTGATTTTGCACCTCCTGTCATGGTGATTATTCAGCAATAAATCTTTTGGGCCCGTCTCAAGGAGCTGCTAGTGTGCTAGAGAGTATCTGGTAGGGAACCCCAACCTTCCCCTAACCCACCAGACTGAGGACTCTTTATATCACTGTTTCTTTTTAGTGTCCAGGAATACAGACAAGTTCAAACCACTTGAACATTTTGTATGGAAATAGTCATTTAAAGGTCAACTATTTTTATTTGAGAATGAAAATAGTGGAAGGTGTTATCATCTCATGTATAAATAGGATTGGTTAGCTCTTCTGATTTCTTATTTCTGATTTCTTGCAGCCCTGTCAATTTTTGCTGGTGGGTTCTGTAGGGCACCCTAAAACCATCCCTTTGTTAGTGTATTTACAACAGTAATACAAATATTTTGTTAATAATTAAGCCTTTTTAAAAAAAGATTTTATTTATTTATTTGAGAGAGAGAGAGAACGCGCAAAAGCAAGCAAAAGCAGGGGGAGAGGCAGTGGGAGAGTGAGAAGCAGACTCCCCACTGATCAGGGAGCCCAACATGGGGCTCAATCCCAGGACCTCAGGATCATGACTTGAGCCGAAGGCAGATGCCTACTGAGCCCCTCAGGTGCCCCATGAAGCGTTTTAAGAAAGAGCAAATCCGGTGCCTGAGCATAAGAATATATTTGATTTTACTTAACTCTCTGGAGCAATTCTACCCATTGCCAGCATATCGGTCTGTGACTCTGAAATAGTTTATAACTGTTTCACCATCTGTTCAAATTTCAGTAGGGATCTTTAGGGCAGTAGCAAAACAAAACATTTGCATTCAAACAAAACACTTGTGGGTGCCTGGGTGGCTCAGTTGGTTAAGCGTCTGCCTTCAGCTCAGGTTATGATCTCAAGGTCCTGGGATGGAGCCCCATGTCTGGCTCACCCCTCAACATGGAGTCAGCTTCTCCCTCCCTCTGCCCCTCTTTCAGCTCATGCTCTCTATCTCTCTCTCACATAAATAAATAAAATCGTAAAAAATAAAAACCCAATATACTTGCAAATCCCTAGTCCTAACACGTGTAACTAGTTTTTTATTGAGCTGAACCTGGTTAGTTATAATTGGAAAATAGCCTCTTTCTTCCCCGCACTGATTTCTCTTCAAATGTCCTCCACTACGTCTCTCTTGTCTGCCCCAAGGTAATACTTTAGGGGGATCTCATATGTTGTCTGGTCTCTTAGGATATTAGAACAATCATGTTTTCTGATGTTAAAAAATCAATGTTGCATCTCTTGTCCAATTCATTGCATCCCCTGCCCCAGAATCAGTAAGCAGGAGTGGAAGAGGAAAACATGTTCTTCTCTCCCCTTTTCACTCCCCTTGCTCTGCCTCCTTTGTGTGCTCTTATGCTACTACTGGATACTTCTGGATCAAAGTGAATAGGAAAGGCAAATAGAAAGTCAAGAATTGGTGACAGTAAATATTGAGTTGGTTTTTTTTTTCTCCCAAAAAATGGCAGTGAAGACCAGAAATATAAGACTGTAACTTGGCCCACATATTGTCTCAAAGCGAAGTTCAATTTATAGGCTACAGGCAAGAGACATGCCTACACAAAATGAAAAAATATTGAAATTAGTGGGTGGACAAAGGCCTACTGGCAAAAAAAATACCTATAAAAATGAATCACCAGATAATGCTCTTAATAGAAGACAAGATTGAACTCAGGGCAAAAATCATTAAACAGGAAGGGTGCTTTACAACAGTAACAGGTGAAATCCACAGTGAAGATCTAAGAATTATAAATGTGTATACACTAAGTCACACGGCATTGACATCCACAGGAAGGACCACAAGAGCTAAAGGAAGAAAAAGACAGAGAAACACTAGCACCAGGAGACTTCAATTTATTCTCTCAGTCTAAGATCAAGAATTCAAAAACCTAAGTATGGATTGGGAGGGAATACAATGATGTGGGGCAAAATTGACTGTAAAATAAACTATTCGTTTTACTATTTACTAATGCTATTATTATTAAAATAATTTGGTCTTTTTTTTTTTTTAGTAATAAATAGATCTAGAGAAAAAATACATTTGCATGTAAAGACTGAACCAGGTAATATAAGAATAATTTAAAAAGCCAGTCAGGCTGTTAGAACAGGCAGTGCTAGCAAGTATCAGCTCATAGCAACCCAGATAAATACCCTTTTAGGATGCTTTGCAAATAGGGGTGGTCATGTGACTCAGTTATAGTCAATGATATATAAATGGAAGGCACACCATAGAGCTCTTAGGAGAGCTTCTTAAAAAAAGGAACAGATTTGCTGTCAAGCTTCTTTTGCTCTTTGCCTCTGTAGCAAACATTGTAGGTGTCCCATCTCTGAGTTAACCTATCTTCACAGAGAGCTGCCCACTTCTGCCCAGGCCTCTGCTTCTTGGCTTAATGGCTTTCTCTGGGAGATTGTTTAGTTATTGTGTGTGGCAGCCTGTAAATGCTGGAGTTTAATGGCCCCAGAGAAGTCTTCAACCAAGGAGTTTTGGGATTTGTTGGATAGATATGTAAGATTCCCCATCCCTTGGTAGAGCAGTTCTGAGAAATGTTCTGTCAGTTTCCTTAGGAGGTCCGTAGATAGAATGAGTCCATCTGTCCACAGCAATAACCACTATAGCCTCTTTATTGGCTTTCCCTCCCTTCCCTCACTTGTCTTCTTGGGACCACCTCCAAAACAAGCCTCCTCCTCTACCCAAGTCCTTCACTCATGATCTGATTTCAGGGAAACCCAAACTTGGAGTCTTCTTTCTTCTTTCTAGTTGGAATATAGGCATGAGAATTGGAAGGGAGGACATAACATGATCTCTATTGGCAGATACTATAATAGCATAAATTGAAACCCTAAGAGAATCATTCTAAAGATAATACCAAAATTAGGATAACTGATTAAAACACAATATAAAAAACTAACAAAAATCTATTATCTTCATATACTCAAAGAATACCTAGTGAAAGGATATGAAGGAAGGGGAAATCACACTTACAGTTGCATAAAATCTTATGAATAAACTTAAAGGAAAATGTTTACTCATCAAAGATGAAAAGGTAGACATGAATAAATGTAAAGGCATACCTTATCCATGAATAGGATAACTTTATGTCTTACGTGTGTTAATTCTTCCCAAGTTAATAAATAAATTTAATGTGATTCCAATAAATATCTAGAGTTCTTTTCCCTCAAAATAGATTATTTAATTCTAAGTTTCTTATGAACAATTGAATAGGAAAAGGTAAGAAAACCCTGGAAAAAATAAACAATGAGAGGAACTAGACCTATAAGATATTAAAACATCTTATAAAAACTCTGTAATTTTAAAAGCGTATATTCATTGGTACATAAATAGACACACAGAAGGATAGAATAGAAAATTCAGAATAGGAGCAACTGGGTGGCTCATTTGGTTAAATGTCCAACTTTTGATTTTGACTCAAGTCATAATCTTGGGGTCCTGAGATTGAGCCCTGCATCCGGCTCTGCTCTCAGTGGGAAGTCTGTTGAAAATTCTCTCCTTCTCCCTCTCCCTCTGTTCATGCCTGCTCTCTCTCTCTCTCTCTCTCTCTCTCACACACACACACACACACACACATAAATAAATAAATAAATATTGAAAAAAAAGCAAATTCAGAATAGAACAATTTTATATGAAAAGTTAAGTGACACCTAAAATCAGTGTTGAGAATATACTGTTTTTAATAAATGTTGTTGGCATAATTAGATAGCCATTTGGGGAAAAAGCAAAATTTGATGCATATCTCATACCGGATATCAAGATTAAGTCCAAATAATACAGATATCTACCTGTAAAACGCAAACCACACAAGAAAACAAGAATTCATTTCTTTGCAAACTTGAGTGAGAAAAGCCTTTCCAACTGTGATTATAAATCCAGAAGCATCAAAGACAATTCTAAAATATTGACAAATTTAACTACATAAGGATAAAAATAACTTTTTCAAAGCAAAAACAATCACAAAACAAATTAAAAACCTAGAAGAAAATATTTACAATTTATATCACAAAATTATATCAGATTCACCTAATTATTAAAGAGCTCTTTAAAATGGAAAGAAGCCCAAATACCAATGGGGAGAGAATGTGAATAGAGAGTTCAAAGAAAAGGAAAGTCAATAATGTCCTTCCACTTGTGAAAAAAGGCTGACCTTCACTCATAAGAGAAAGGCATATTAAAATTACTGAGAGATACCATTTTCCACTTATTCAGACTGTCAAAAATCCAAATAAGTTGAAGAAATCCTGTGATGGCAAGAGCAAAGAAATGGGCACCCTCAGGCTTTGCTAGTGAGGGTGCAAAATAATACAACTCCTTGAAGGGAATTTAGCGATACCTAACTGCATTGTTTGCTTTGACTCAGCAATTCCACTAAAGATACACTGCCCTGAAATGAAATACTTATGAATCATTGCTTGTAACACCAAAAGATTGGAGATAACCCATACATCTATCAATAGAATACTGGTTGAATAAAACAATGGAAAGGTAGGTGTCTGGGTGGCTCAGTCAGTTAGACGTCTGCTTTTGGCCTCAGGTCATGATCTTGGGGTCTGTGATCAAACCCAGAGTTGGGCTCCCTGCTTGGTGGGAGTCTACTTCTCCCTCTACCCTTCCCCATGTGTGTGTTCTCCCTCTCTCTCAAATAAATAAATAAAATCTTTAATAAAAAATTAAAAAATAAGACAATGGAACATGATGCCTGCATTAAAAAAAGAAACTGCATTAAAAAAAGAAATGAGGAAGATTTCTGTGAACCAATTAAGTTCCAGGAGATATGATTAGGTGAAAAATGTAAGGTGTAGGGAATTATATATGAGTTGAGTTGTGTCTTTCAAAGAGATGCTGACATTCTAACACCGAGTATCTATGAATGTGAACTTATTTGGAAATATGACCTTTGCAGTTGAGTCAAGTTAAGGTAAGGTCTTACTGGATTAGGATGGAACCTAGTCCAATGCCAGGTATCCTTATAAGCAAAGGAAAATTTGTACACAGACATCACGTGGGGGGGAACCCCATGCAAAGATGGAAGCAGATGTTGAAGTCATGCTTCTAAAAGCCAAGGAACACTGCAGGTGGCTGGTGACCGTCAGAAGCTAGGAATGAGCCATGGGACCAATACCCACTTTGAGCCCCAAGAAGGTACTTCTGGCCTCCTGAACTGTGAGGGAATAAATTGCTATTGTTACAAACCCCTCAGTTTGTGACTTTGTCATGGCAGCCCTAAGACACTAATATAATATGCTACATATTTTTGTGAGAAAAAAATAAAAATAAAAATAAAAATAAAAATAAAATAAAAATACGTATAGGGGCACCTGGGTAGCTCAGTTGGTTGAGCACCTGACTCTGTTGCAGCTCAGGTCATGATCTCATGGGTTGTGGGATTGAGCCCCACATCAGGTTCTGCAATTGGCAGGAAGTCGGCTTGAAGATTATCTGCCTCTGTTGCTTCCCCCACTCATGTGTGCACATGTATGGGTGCTTTCTCTCAAATAAATTTTATTTATTTATTTATTTATTTACTTACTTACTTACTTACTTATTTACTTACTTTTTTTTCCCCAGTCAAAGTCCCTTTTTTTATTAAGGATTATCAAGCTGTACACAGTTCCTACGCCTTCCGCTGTGAGCCCGGGCAGCACCGTGTTCCACACCCGCAGCGAACCGGGCCAGGCGAGGGGTTGGGGCGGAGAGTAGGAGCTGTCTCTCAAATAAATTTTAAAAAGAATATATAGGGCAGCCCTGGTGGCCCAGCAGTTTAGCGCTGCCTTCAGCCTATGGCATGATCCTGGAGACCCGGGATCGAGTCCCACGTCCGGCTCCCTGCATGGAGCCTGCTTCTCCCTCTGCCTGTGTCTCTGCTTCTCTCTCTCTCCCTGTGTGTGTGTATGTGTATCTCTCATGAATAAATAAATAAAAATCTTTACAAATAAAAAAATTTTTAAAAGAATATATATAAGGCTATATACTTACATACATCTTATATATACAAGATATGATATATATATAAGTATACATGACTGTATATATGACTATGTATAAACTACCCCTCCTCCCATTTGTGTGCACACACCTTCTCTCAAATAAGTTTTTAAAAAGAATATATATACAAGGTTATACATATACTTGCATATATCTTATATACATACATATTATGTTATATGTATATATACATATACAGAAGATATGTTAGTATATATATACTATGTATATAACCATATATAAACTCATTTTTGTGAAATGAAACATAAAAGATGAGCCAGAAATTGATAAAAATTGTTACACATAGAGGATAATTTGAAATGGCATGGAGAGAATGTGTTAGCAAGACTTCTTTAAATAGACCTTGTTGTCTCATTTGACTTTATATATGTTACACATGTTTTACATCTTTCTTAAAAAGTAAACCAGAAAGAAAAAAAAAAAGAAGACTGAAACTGAACACAAATACTATCGAAAGAACCCAACTGTATACAAACTGACTCCATAACCACAGAGAGAAGACAGATTTCACAAAACCGTCAAACACAATAAATATTCTGATGGGATATATAGTGTAGGACAGAGTTGAAGGACAAAAAGAATGCAAAATGATCTTAAATTTCTCTCAGTAGGTTTACTGTTTGTGGAAATGCTACAACTGTAATTTAAGAGTATGCAATTGTTGCAAGAAAATGCAAATAAGTAACATGTTGGTAGTGTAAGGAACATAGATTTTCAGTGTAAGAGAAAAGAAATGCAAATACAAAGGAGGTGAAGGAAAAACAAATCTCTGATGTTCAATTAGAACTGGTACAAAATGTAAGAAATGAAACTGTATAGTACAAATGAAACTGTATAGTATTTTGTAGCTCTCATCACTGAAAGGGGCCTGGCAGCTGCCTAATCTCATTGCAAAGGTCTGCTCTCATTTTCTGTTTGTGAGATTCTTAATCACTTCCCAGAATTTTCCATCTTAATACATCATTGAAAGCCTTAAACAGTAGGCATATTACTTGCAGTGTGTATATTCCCGTGGATTATCCGTTCCAGTGTTGCCCCTTGCAGAGACCACTGAAATGAAGCTGTTGATTGACTGCCCCCGAAGCTGCCAGATTTTTCCAGACTAACAGTTACAGGAGCTCAGGGGGTGCTATAGCAACAGATCTCATTTTGGACAAAATGTGCATATCTAAATTAGAGAGGTTTTACCTTCACAATACACCCAAGCTGCCTACTTCCTCCTGCTTAACGAAGAGAGGAGAGGAAGCCATCTTCTCTCTCCACATCTACCAATCAGCTTGCACTGCAAACATCCAGTTGGGAAGAGCCTACACTCATATCAAAGACAGACATTTCCACTTCTGTCCTGGACTCCAGGGCACAAGCACTCTCTAGTAGTCCTCACCCTGAAACACAACACAGCAAAGATCACACATCTTCTCTGGTCGCACATCTTCCAAAGACCACCTCATTTGTCTGATCACCTGTATCACAAATTCATCAAAACATCAGTTATTTCTATTTCTATTCCTCATGTTCAATATTCCCTCAACCGTCTCAGTGAGGCTTTGTCCTCACCATCCCACTGGCGCTGCTCTTCTTGGGGTGGCCATGGCCTCCCTGTTGGCAAATCCAACCATCATTTCTCTGTTTTCCTCTCACTCAAGCTTCTGGGCAGCAGACCACACAGTGCATCATTCCCTCTTCAAAACACTTTTTTCTTCCACAGACTTCTGGTTTTCCTCCCTTCTCTCAGACCTCTCCTTCTGAGTCTCCCTCCTATTCTTCCTGTCCGTGGTCACCTATTTTGGAAGGCCCTAGGACTCAGTTCTTAGACTTCAATTTATCCTCCTCCTGTGTGAGCTCATTCAGAGTTATTTAAAATATTTTCTACATGCAGGGATGCCTGGGTGGCTCAATTGGTTGAGCATCTGACTCTGGATTTTGGCTGGGGTCATGATCTTGGGCTTATGGTATCAAGCCCCACATAGGCTGGGGAGTCTGGTGCAGATTCTCTTTCTCTTTGCCCCTCTTCCCCTCAAATAAATAAATACTTAAAAATAAAACAAAATAAAATAAAATATTTTCTACATGCAGATGAAGACCAAAGTCACATCTTAAGCTCCAATCTCTCTCCAGGCTCCAGAGACATTCATCCACTTGCCTGTTGAACTTCTCTACCAGGATGATCTCTGGAGTCAGGCTGCTGAGGTTTGTATCCTTATTTGTGAAAAGAAGATAATAGTGATATCTACTTCACTGGGTTACTTAGAACAGTGTGAGCACAAAGTAAATACTCAGTAAATACCCTATTTGTTTACTTGCTTAAATTCCCTAAAAGTTAGAGAGAAGGAACCTCATATAAGTGTGTCTGTGTGGGTGTGCCCCCATGTGCATACATGTGTCTAATTGTACAATGAATTCTAAAGGCCTAGAACAAGGCCTGGCCCCTAGCAGGAGCTGGATATTGATTGAATGAGTGAAGGGATGAACGGATGAATCCATTTCTTTAGAGGAGGAAAAGGCGGTGGTGAGTCCAGGAACCAGGCAAATTGCCACTGGTTGTCTGTGCCTTAATTGCAGGAGTCATCCATCTATGGATTTTTTCCAACTCCCCTACACAGTGTCTTTGAAATGTCCCTTCTTATTGACCAAGTGTGGCATTTCTGCCTCTGGCGTCTGACAGTGCGGGGCATGCCCTGCTTCGTTTCTTGGAAAGTGTAAAATACAGTTAATTGTTCAAACTCATAAATAAATGCTTTTACAGTGAGACTGTTTCACCAGCACTTAGTAGAAACCTAGAAAGCAGTCCTATTAGGTAAAATATGTATCTATAGATAAAGCTATATCTATATATAACACAAATAAATGTGACAGTAAAAGGTGAGTAGGGGACTGGAGGTAAAGGAGGGGTTTAGAAAGATTTTGCTGAATACCAGTAGCGAAGCTCTTGGGAAAGTTGACGCGCGCCCGCAGCAGCGCTAAGGTTCTGGCCGATCGCCCCGCCCCGCCCCGCAGTCCGGCCCCGCCCCGGCTCGTACTCCGCCCCGCCCCTGCCCCGCCCTGTTCCCGGGCCGCGCCCTGCCGGCACCCAGGTTCCTCCCGGCCCCGCAGTCCGGCCCCGCCTCTGCTCGTACTCCGCCCCGCCCCTGCCCCGCCCCCAGCCGCGCCCTGCCGGCGCCCAGGTTCCCCCCGACCCCGCCTCTGCTCGTACTCCGCCCCGCCCCTGCCCCGCCCTGTTCCCGGGCCGCGCCCTGCCGGCACCCAGGTTCCTCCCGGCCCCGCAGTCCGGCCCCGCCCCGGCTCGTACTCCGCCCCGCCCCTGCCCCGCCCTGTTCCCGGGCCGCGCCCTGCCGGCGCCCAGGTTCCCTCCGGCCCCGCAGTCCGGCCCCGCCTCTGCTCGTACTCCGCCCCGCCCCTGCCCCGCCCCCAGCCGCGCCCTGCCGGCGCCCAGGTTCCCCCCCGGCCCCGCCTCTGCTCGTACTCCGCCCCGCCCCTGCCCCGCCCTGTTCCCGGGCCGCGCCCTGCCGGCACCCAGGTTCCTCCCGGCCCCGCAGTCCGGCCCCGCCCCGGCTCGTACTCCGCCCCGCCCCTGCCCCGCCCTGTTCCCGGGCCGCGCCCTGCCGGCGCCCAGGTTCCCTCCGGCCCCGCAGTCCGGCCCCGCCTCTGCCCGTACTCCGCCCCGCCCCTGCCCCGCCCCCAGCCGCGCCCTGCCGGCGCCCAGGTTCCCCCCGGCCCCGCCTCTGCTCGTACTCCGCCCCGCCCCTGCCCCGCCCTGTTCCCGGGCCGCGCCCTGCCGGCACCCAGGTTCCTCCCGGCCCCGCAGTCCGGCCCCGCCCCGGCTCGTACTCCGCCCCGCCCCTGCCCCGCCCTGTTCCCGGGCCGCGCCCTGCCGGCGCCCAGGTTCCCTCCGGCCCCGCAGTCCGGCCCCGCCTCTGCTCGTACTCCGCCCCGCCCCTGCCCCGCCCCCAGCCGCGCCCTGCCGGCGCCCAGGTTCCTCCCGGCCCCGCAGTCCGGCCCCGCCCCTGCTCGTACTCCGCCCCGCCCCTGCCCCGCCCCTGCCCCCGCCCCGCCCCGTACCCGGCCGCGCCCGGCCGGCACCCAGGTTCCTCCCGGCCCCGCCCCGCATCCCGCCTTGGCCCCGCCCCACGCAGATCCTAGGTCCCGCTCGGTCCCGCGCTCCGACCCCGCCCCACACCTTGGCCCCGCTCCCAACCCGTTCTACACAAAGGCCCCGCCTCGCTCCCGCCTTGCCCTGAATCAGCCCCGGCAGAGCCCGGCCCGATTCCCCCGGCCGCCCTGCGCTTGGTCCGCGGTGCCCCCGCGCCCCGTCCCGCCCACGACTCGGCCCCACCCTGCCCTCGGCCCCGCCGCACGTCTCGGCGCTGCTCCGGCGTCGGTCCCGCCCCGCGCCCCGGCACCGCCCCGCGCTCCAGCCCGGCTCCGCATCCCCTCGGAGCCCCGCCCTGTCCCCCGACCGCGCCCTATCCCTCTGGCCCTCCCTGCACTCCCGCCCGCATCCCAGTCGGCCGCGCCCAGCAACGCCCCCAGCTCCCGCCGGGTCCTGAGCCCCGGCCCAGCTCCACGACTCGGCCCCACCCTCCATCTCCGACCCGCCCTGGCCTCGGCCCGGCCCCGCCCCTCGACTCGGCCCCGCCCCTCGACTCGGCCCCGCCCCTCGACTCGGCCCCGGCCCCGCCCCGCCCCGCGCCGTGGCCCCCCCCCCCCCGAGCCCTGCGTCCCGTGGGGCTCCGCCGCGCAGGGAGCGTCTGCAGGACCAGGAGCTCCCGCGGCCCGAACCCCGTGGCCCGGGTGGCCGCTGCAGCCGAGCGGCCGGGCGAGGGAAGATGGCCGCCCTGACGACGGTCGTGGTGGCGGCGGCGGCCACGGCGGTGGCGGGAGCTGTGGCGGGGGCGGGCGCGGCCCCCGGGAGCGGCGTGGGAGCCGCGCAGGTGCCGCAACAGGTAAATCGCGGCGGGCCGGAAGCCGTGCGGGCGGCGGGCGTGGGCCGCGGGGCTGTGGGCGCCGGGGCGGGACGGGGTCGGGCCTCGCCGAGCAGGGTCCTCTGCAGCGCGGTTCCGGCCGGGGGCGCCGGGGGCGCCGGGGGCCTCCCGTGGCCGCGGCCGGGCCCGCGCCGGGCGTTGCGCTCTGCGGGCTTGTGCGTCCAGCTGCTTTCTCAGAGCCACGGCCATGCGGTCTGGCATCGAGGAAGGTCGGTGGGAACCGTGGCTCTGCCGCTTCCTGGCCTTGCGACGAGAACCTCTCCGCCGGCGACGCCGTGCCTTGTGGAAAGGCTGGATCCGAGCCTGGCACCTTGCCTGCAGCGGTCCTCACGTCTCACGTCCGGAGGGCCCTGGCCCAGTGCCTGGTAGGAGAGACTCGGGGCCGGGCGTGGTGGCTGCCCCGGTGTGTATCTGAGCGAGGAGCACAGGAAGAGATAAGTATGGGTGGTCTCACGTCCGCCTGGGACCTGTTTCTCTCGCTGAGGACCCGAGGATCCTCAGGAATGGTTGGATCCAGTTGCTTAAGGCAGAGACCTTCATTGCTCTCGTTCCCCCACAGCCCACACCCAAAGCCTGGGCAGCCCCTTCATGTTCTGCCTGCAGAGTAAGTCAGAAATCCACCCTTCACGTCTCCAGTGCTGCTGTCCTTGCCCACACCGTCATTTCTCCCTGGCTGAAATACTTTCTTAATTGGTTTCTGTTCTAACATTCTTGCCTTCTTCAAGTATCCTCAACAGCCAGGGCAGTTCAGTCCAGTAATGACACTCCTCAGCTCAGAGCCCTCATAGTAAAAGCCCATGTCCTCACCACGGTCTACAGAGCCTTCCGGTTGTCCCTCAGACATGCCTAGCACTCTCCTGCCTTGTGAGCTTTGTCCTTGCGATTCCCTCTTCCCTCTTGATTCTATGGCTAGCTCTGTTTTTTTCTTTTTTTAAAAAAAATTTTTTTTTATTTATTCATGAGAGACACACAGAGAGGCAGAGACACAGGCAGAGGGAAAAGTTCCCCTCTCTGCTGAGCAGGGAGCCCGATGTGGGACTTGATCCCAGGACCCCGGGATCATGATCTGAGCCAAAGGCAGACAACGGTCAACCATTGAGCCACCCAGGCACCCCTAGCTCTGTTTCTTTCATGTAACTTTGTTCAAGTGCCATCAGCTCAGTGATTCTTTTCTTTCTTTTAAATTTTATTTATTTATTCATGAGAGACACACAGAGAGAGGGAGAGACATAGGCAGAGGGAGAAGCAGTCTTCATGCAGGAAGCCTGATGTGGGACTGGATCACCAGACCCTGGGATCACACCCTGAGCCAAAAGCATCTAGACGCTCAACCACTGAGCCACCTAGGTGTCCCTCAGTGCTTCTTTTCAAATACTTAAAAATAAAACAAAATAAAATAAAATATTTTCTACATGCAGATGAAGACCAAAGTCACATCTTAAGCTCCAATCTCTCTCCAGGCTCCAGAGACATTCATCCACTTGCCTGTTGAACTTCTCTACCAGGATGATCTCTGGAGTCAGGCTGCTGAGGTTTGTATCCTTATTTGTGAAAAGAAGATAATAGTGATATCTACTTCACTGGGTTACTTAGAACAGTGTGAGCACAAAGTAAATACTCAGTAAATACCCTATTTGTTTACTTGCTTAAATTCCCTAAAAGTTAGAGAGAAGGAACCTCATATAAGTGTGTCTGTGTGGGTGCGCCCCCATGTGCATACATGTGTCTAATTGTACAATGAATTCTAAAGGCCTAGAACAAGGCCTGGCCCCTAGCAGGAGCTGGATATTGATTGAATGAGTGAAGGGATGAACGGATGAATCCATTTCTTTAGAGGAGGAAAAGGCGGTGGTGAGTCCAGGAACCAGGCAAATTGCCACTGGTTGTCTGTGCCTTAATTGCAGGAGTCATCCATCTATGGATTTTTTCCAACTCCCCTACACAGTGTCTTTGAAATGTCCCTTCTTATTGACCAAGTGTGGCATTTCTGCCTCTGGCGTCTGACAGTGCGGGGCATGCCCTGCTTCGTTTCTTGGAAAGTGTAAAATACAGTTAATTGTTCAAACTCATAAATAAATGCTTTTACAGTGAGACTGTTTCACCAGCACTTAGTAGAAACCTAGAAAGCAGTCCTATTAGGTAAAATATGTATCTATAGATAAAGCTATATCTATATATAACACAAATAAATGTGACAGTAAAAGGTGAGTAGGGGACTGGAGGTAAAGGAGGGGTTTAGAAAGATTTTGCTGAATACCAGTAGCGAAGCTCTTGGGAAAGTTGACGCGCGCCCGCAGCAGCGCTAAGGTTCTGGCCGATCGCCCCGCCCGCCCCCGCAGTCCGGCCCCGCCCCTGCTCGTACTGAGCCCCGCCCCTGCCCCGCCCCGTTCCCCGGCCGCGCCCTGCCGCCACCCAGGTTCCTCCCGGCCCCGCAGTCCGGCCCCGCCTCTGCTCGTACTCCGCCCCGCCCCTGCCCCGCCCCCAGCCGCGCCCTGCCGGCGCCCAGGTTCCCCCCGACCCCGCCTCTGCTCGTACTCCGCCCCGCCCCTGCCCCGCCCTGTTCCCGGGCCGCGCCCTGCCGGCGCCCAGGTTCCCTCCCGGCCCCGCAGTCCGGCCCCGCCCTCTGCTCGTACTCCGCCCCGCCCCTGCCCCGCCCCCCAGCCGCGCCCTGCCGGCGCCCAGGTTCCCCCCCGGCCCCGCCTCTGCTCGTACTCCGCCCCGCCCCTGCCCCGCCCTGTTCCCGGGCCGCGCCCTGCCGGCACCCAGGTTCCCCTCCCGGCCCCGCAGTCCGGCCCCGCCCCGGCTCGTACTCCGCCCCGCCCCTGCCCCGCCCTGTTCCCGGGCCGCGCCCTGCCGGCGCCCAGGTTCCCTCCGGCCCCGCAGTCCGGCCCCGCCTCTGCCCGTACTCCGCCCCGCCCCCTGCCCCGCCCCCAGCCGCGCCCTGCCGGCGCCCAGGTTCCCCCCGGCCCCGCCTCTGCTCGTACTCCGCCCCGCCCCTGCCCCGCCCTGTTCCCGGGCCGCGCCCTGCCGGCACCCAGGTTCCCTCCCGGCCCCGCAGTCCGGCCCCGCCCCGGCTCGTACTCCGCCCCGCCCCTGCCCCGCCCTGTTCCCGGGCCGCGCCCTGCCGGCGCCCAGGTTCCCTCCGGCCCCGCAGTCCGGCCCCGCCTCTGCTCGTACTCCGCCCCGCCCCTGCCCCGCCCCCAGCCGCGCCCTGCCGGCGCCCAGGTTCCTCCCGGCCCCGCAGTCCGGCCCCGCCCCTGCTCGTACTCCGCCCCGCCCCTGCCCCGCCCCTGCCCCGCCCCGCCCCGTACCCGGCCGCGCCCGGCCGGCACCCAGGTTCCTCCCGGCCCCGCCCCGCATCCCGCCTTGGCCCCGCCCCACGCAGATCCTAGGTCCCGCTCGGTCCCGCGCTCCGACCCCGCCCCACACCTTGGCCCCGCTCCCAACCCGTTCTACACAAAGGCCCCGCCTCGCTCCCGCCTTGCCCTGAATCAGCCCCGGCAGAGCCCGGCCCGATTCCCCCGGCCGCCCTGCGCTTGGTCCGCGGTGCCCCCGCGCCCCGTCCCGCCCACGACTCGGCCCCACCCTGCCCTCGGCCCCGCCGCACGTCTCGGCGCTGCTCCGGCGTCGGTCCCGCCCCGCGCCCCGGCACCGCCCCGCGCTCCAGCCCGGCTCCGCATCCCCTCGGAGCCCCGCCCTGTCCCCCGACCGCGCCCTATCCCTCTGGCCCTCCCTGCACTCCCGCCCGCATCCCAGTCGGCCGCGCCCAGCAACGCCCCCAGCTCCCGCCGGGTCCTGAGCCCCGGCCCAGCTCCACGACTCGGCCCCACCCTCCATCTCCGACCCGCCCTGGCCTCGGCCCGGCCCGGCCCCCCTCGACTCGGCCCCGCCCCTCGACTCGGCCCCGCCCCTCGACTCGGCCCCGCCCCTCGACTCGGCCCCGGCCCCGCCCCGCCCCGCGCCGTGGCCCCCCCCCCCCCGAGCCCTGCGTCCCGTGGGGCTCCGCCGCGCAGGGAGCGTCTGCAGGACCAGGAGCTCCCGCGGCCCGAACCCCGTGGCCCGGGTGGCCGCTGCAGCCGAGCGGCCGGGCGAGGGAAGATGGCCGCCCTGACGACGGTCGTGGTGGCGGCGGCGGCCACGGCGGTGGCGGGAGCTGTGGCGGGGGCGGGCGCGGCCCCCGGGAGCGGCGTGGGAGCCGCGCAGGTGCCGCAACAGGTAAATCGCGGCGGGCCGGAAGCCGTGCGGGCGGCGGGCGTGGGCCGCGGGGCTGTGGGCGCCGGGGCGGGACGGGGTCGGGCCTCGCCGAGCAGGGTCCTCTGCAGCGCGGTTCCGGCCGGGGGCGCCGGGGGCGCCGGGGGCCTCCCGTGGCCGCGGCCGGGCCCGCGCCGGGCGTTGCGCTCTGCGGGCTTGTGCGTCCAGCTGCTTTCTCAGAGCCACGGCCATGCGGTCTGGCATCGAGGAAGGTCGGTGGGAACCGTGGCTCTGCCGCTTCCTGGCCTTGCGACGAGAACCTCTCCGCCGGCGACGCCGTGCCTTGTGGAAAGGCTGGATCCGAGCCTGGCACCTTGCCTGCAGCGGTCCTCACGTCTCACGTCCGGAGGGCCCTGGCCCAGTGCCTGGTAGGAGAGACTCGGGGCCGGGCGTGGTGGCTGCCCCGGTGTGTATCTGAGCGAGGAGCACAGGAAGAGATAAGTATGGGTGGTCTCACGTCCGCCTGGGACCTGTTTCTCTCGCTGAGGACCCGAGGATCCTCAGGAATGGTTGGATCCAGTTGCTTAAGGCAGAGACCTTCATTGCTCTCGTTCCCCCACAGCCCACACCCAAAGCCTGGGCAGCCCCTTCATGTTCTGCCTGCAGAGTAAGTCAGAAATCCCACCCTTCACGTCTCCAGTGCTGCTGTCCTTGCCCACACCGTCATTTCTCCCTGGCTGAAATACTTTCTTAATTGGTTTCTGTTCTAACATTCTTGCCTTCTTCAAGTATCCTCAACAGCCAGGGCAGTTCAGTCCAGTAATGACACTCCTCAGCTCAGAGCCCTCATAGTAAAAGCCCATGTCCTCACCACGGTCTACAGAGCCTTCCGGTTGTCCCTCAGACATGCCTAGCACTCTCCTGCCTTGTGAGCTTTGTCCTTGCGATTCCCTCTTCCCTCTTGATTCTATGGCTAGCTCTGTTTTTTTCTTTTTTAAAAAAAAATTTTTTTTTATTTATTCATGAGAGACACACAGAGAGGCAGAGACACAGGCAGAGGGAAAAGTTCCCCTCTCTGCTGAGCAGGGAGCCCGATGTGGGACTTGATCCCAGGACCCCGGGATCATGATCTGAGCCAAAGGCAGACAACGGTCAACCATTGAGCCACCCAGGCACCCCTAGCTCTGTTTCTTTCATGTAACTTTGTTCAAGTGCCATCAGCTCAGTGATTCTTTTCTTTCTTTTAAATTTTATTTATTTATTCATGAGAGACACACAGAGAGAGGGAGAGACATAGGCAGAGGGAGAAGCAGTCTTCATGCAGGAAGCCTGATGTGGGACTGGATCACCAGACCCTGGGATCACACCCTGAGCCAAAAGCATCTAGACGCTCAACCACTGAGCCACCTAGGTGTCCCTCAGTGCTTCTTTTCATGACTTACCCAAACTGAAACCCCTTACTCATCACACCCTATTCCCTCTTCTCGTTTTGTTTTGCTCCATGGCACTTATTACCAGTAGGCTATATGTTACATATTTTCCTTTTTCTCTTGTGTTTTAGTCCTGAATCATAGTAGGCACTCACTGAGTATTTGAGGACCAATACAGACTTGAAGGAAGGCTTTTGTGAAGTGAGGATAGGTTCTCTCTTTTTCTTCTTCTAAGAGAATATAGCAATTTTCTATCTTGACTTGAATTATAAGCTCAGGAAATTCCACCTCAGCCAAATGTTTCACAGCATTCCCCTGTAATTCTATTATGCTACCTCTGGCCCAGATGTCCAAGGGGGAAACAAGTAAAATATAATAATGCATTAAATACTTTAAAAATAATTTTTAACATTTTATTTAATGTATGATCCCAGGGGTTTAGCCAGCTTGCTGGCTTTCTCCATGAAACCTTTCTGGCTTACTCTAGTTCAAAGTGATTTGTTCTCTAAATTCTGTCATCATGTTTTGCCTGATAATGTTATTAATGGGCCTTTTTATCACTCCTTTCTAGTGATGTTTGCCTTTCCAGGGGTTGGATCAAAATCACCTGTGGAGCTGTTTGAAATATTTTATCTATTTCTGACATTTAGCAATGTCTGGAGACATTTTTGGTTGTCACAACTGGAGTGGGGTTGGGTTGTGTGTGCCACTAGCATCTGGTGGGTAGAAGTCAAAAGATAGTCCCCCAACAAAAAAATTATCTAGCCCAAAATGTCAGGAGTGTTGAGGTTGAGACACCCTGCTTTATATGTTTTCATCATTTTAGGGAAGGAAGAGCCTCGGAGTTGATAATGACAGCAGTTAACAATCTTTCAAGGGTGTTTGGGCTTTAAAAAAGAAATTAGAACCATGCTGTACCATATTGTGAGGTTTTTGAGGATTTTAGCTAGGTATAATCCATCTTTGCACTTCCCTCATATACCACACACACCTACACACTCAAATTCTCAGCTTACCACTGAACTTGAGTATTTGTTATATGATTAAATGCATGAATATTCCCACTGACTCTTATAGTGAAACCAACTAATGTTTTTTGAGGAGAGATTTTTCCTGATGACCACTTCATGATGTAAGAAATGTTTGCTAAAATAGCTAAAATTCCTGTATTAGTTTGTTAGGGCATACTAACAAAGTATCACAGACTAGGTGGCTGAACAACAGAAGTTAATTTCCTCACAGTTCGGAAGGCTAGAATAGTCCAAGGTTAGGGTGCTGCTAGGATTGCTTTGTGGTGTGAGCTCTCTCCTTGGCATGTAGATAGCTGCCTTCTTAAGTGTCTTCACATGGCCTTTCCACTGTGCACAGAGAGAGAGAGAGATCACCAGTGTCTCTTTCTCTTCTTTTTTCTTTTTTTAAGGTTTTATTTATTTATTTGACAGAGAGAGTACAAGCAAGAGGAGCAGCAGAGGGAGAGGGAGAAGCAGGCTCCCCACCGAGCAGGGAGCCCAGCCTGAGGCTCAATCCCAGGACCTCGGGATATGACCTGAGCCAAAGGCATGCACTTAACCAACTGAGCCACCCAGGCACCCCCTGTTCCTCTTCTTATATGGACACTAGTCCTATTTGGGTGGGGCCTCACCCTTATGATCTCATTTAGCTTTAATTACCTCCTCAAAGGCCCTATTTCCAAGTATAGTCACAAAGGGGGTTAGGGCTTCAATATATGAATTGGGGGGGAAGACATAAATTAGTCTATAACAGCTCCTTCACATTATTTTGGAGAAATTATCTTCGAAGTTTTAGAAACATTTTGTATTGTTTTTTATTCTATAACCTCCTTAGGGTATGGAACCTATAAAGAAATTTCTTATCCATAATGAAAAGTAATAACGCACCCTGTTTATCCTTTCTCATATTTATGTTTATTGATAATCCCCCTCACCATTGTTTTACAAGTCTGAAGACCACAAATCCTTACCTTCCTCTCAAATACTGTTTCCATCTTAATCATTTTAATAGTTGAATTATGAGTTTTAAAAGGTATCTATAATAGCATCACACTAGCGTGTGTCCCTGCTTTAAACCAGGATAGGGCTGTGTCCTGTTGTATTTTTTTCTTAAGTAAACTTCCCTCTGATGGCCTAGATGTTATGGCCCTTGGCTGCTTGGAGTAGTCCTTTAGTAATAACTACATTTCTTCTCTGACTTTACCTGATTACTTATAAGGAATTTCCTCTAGAAGATTATACACATGTGTAGGGTTATGTCTCTGTTCAGGTGTGGTAGGCTGAATAATGCATCCCTCCCCTCAGGATATTCACATTCTAATCCCCAATACCTGTGGCTCTGTGACCTTACATGGTAAAAGGGACTTTGCAGATGTGATTTAATTAGATATCTTAAAATGGAGAGATTATCTTGGCTTATCTGTGTAAGCCTAATGTATTCACAAAGGTCCTTTTGAGAGGGAGGCAGAGGGATCAGAGCCAGTGGTAGGAGATGTGACAATGGAAGGAAGAGGGTACAACGATGTGAGGAAGGGGCATGAGGCAAGGATGGCTTTTAAGAGCTGAAAAAAAGTATGGAAGTAGATTCTTCCCTGAAGTCTCCAGAAGGAACACAAACCTGCCAACACCTAGGGCTCCAGAAATGTGAGATAATAAATTTATGTTGTTTAAGCCAGCAAGGTTGTGTTAAACTAATTTGTGGTAAGTTGTTACAGTAGCATTAGGAAACCACTACACTGGGGAAGACCTGAGAAAGCCCTAAGCCTTCATCCTTGGCTGACCTTGAAGCTCTGTGCAAGTGATGAGTGAAGGCTGAGTTTGACTTGTAAACAACCTAAGTGTTGAAGGTGTACCCTGGGATGCGTGCAGACCTCCTTAGCAAGGGCTGGAAGACGTATTGGTTCTCAGGATCTAGGAAAACCTCTGACCAGTCAACCATTAGATGACAACTGAGCTAACCAGGCAGAGATTTCAGTGCCACACAAAGAATATAGTTTTCACAGAATTAGTTCAGGAAGTTGACTAAACAGCAACAACAACAAAGCTTGGGGTTGGAAGAGAATCTCATTTTGAGGCAAATTATATTTTTAATATAATTATTATGTTTATAATGTAATATAATTATTTTAATATAATAGATTAACCAAATTATATGTTTAAATATCAAGTTTTTAACAAAAAAAATATGAGCTATGCAAAAACCAAAAAAACACAAGATAATTTTTTTTTTAAGCAGGATAAAGAAACTGTCTTAAGGAAGACTAGGTGTTGGAAATAATAGACAAAGACTTTAAATAAGCTGTTTTAAATTCATTCAAAAAAAACTAAAGGAAACCATGGCTACAGAACTAAAAGAGCATGAGGATGATGTCTCACTAAATTAAAAATACCTATAAAGAGATTAAAATTGTAAAAAATTAAATAGAAATTCTGGAGTTAAAAAGTACAAGAACTCAAATGACATGTACCCTAAAGGGGCTCAGCATCCAACTTCAGCTGGCAGAAGAAAGAGTCAGAAACTTGAAAATAGGCCAATTCAGATTATCCAGACTGAGGAACAGAAATGAAAAAAAGAAAAGTGAACAGAGTCTCAGAGTCCTGTGAGACACCATGAAGATCATATATACTGAGAATCTCAGAAGGAGAGGAGAGAGAAATCAGAAGGGGCAGGAGATTATAAGAAATTATGGCGGAAAAACTTCCCCAATTTTTTTTTTAAGTAGGCTTCACATGCAGTGTGGAGCCCAACATGGGCCTTGAACTCATGACCCTGAGATCAAGACCTGAGCTGAGATCTAGAGTTGGAGGCTTAATCAAGTGAGCCACCCAGGTACCCTGAAAACTTCCCAAATTTAATGAAAAATATTAATCTACATATTGTTAGAGCTTGATAAACTCCAAGTAAACTCAGAGTTCATACCTGGACACATCATAATCAAACTGTTGAAAGACGAAGACAAAAAAAAAAAAAAATCTTGAAAGCACCAAGAGAAGGAAATTGTCATATACAAGAAATCTTTAATAAGATTAACAGCTGACTTCTTGTCGGAAACCTTGGATTCCAGAAGGCAGTGGAATGATTTAGTTAAAGTACTAAAAGTAAAGAACTGTTAAGGAAGAATTCTGTGTCCACCCAAATTATTCTCTAAAAATGAAGAAATTTAGACATTCCCAGACAAACACTAACATATATGCCAGTATATATGCCCTACAAGAAGTATTAAAGCAAATCCTTCAAAGTGAATGAAAAGACATAGAAATTCAAATCCACATGAAGAAGAATATCAATGAAAAGTACTGGTAAAGTAAATGGGGAGGTAAACATAGAAGTCAGTATAAATGTAGTTTTTTGTTTGTACCAAAATTGTTTCAGAAACTGGAGGAGGGGATTTTTTCAATTCATTCTGTGAGACTATTATCATCACCCTGATACCAGAATCAGACAAAGATCACAAGAAAGAAAATAACAGACTAGTATTTCTTATGAATACAGATGCAAATTCCCCAACAAAATATTAGTAACTGAAATCTAACAATATATGAAAAGGATTCATACCATGATCAGCTGGGATTTGTACCAGACATACAGGTTAGTTCAGCATATGAAAATCAATCAATCAATAATAGAACTTATTAATAGAGTAAAGGACAAATCACATGATTATTCCAGCAGATTTAGAAAGAGCAATTGACCAGATCCAACACCTTTCCATGATAAAAAAAACATTCAACAAACTAGCAGTGAAAGAGAACACATCAATCTGATAAAGGCTCTATAAAATGCCCACAGCTGAAATAACACTCAGTGACGAAGGATTAAAAAGCTTTCCATATAAGATAAGGAACAAGACAAGAATGTCCGTTTTCACCACTTACTGGAGATTCTAGCAAAGGCAATTAGGCAAGAAAAACAAATTGGAAAGGAAGAAGTAAAACTATCCTTATTTGCAGGTGGCATAATCTGTATATAAAAATCTTTAAGGGTCCACATAAAAACTACTAGAGCAAATAAATTCAGCAAGATTGAAGGATAAAAAAACAATCGATAAAAATTAGTTATAATTTTATATGCTAGCAATGGACAATTCAAAAATGAAATCAAGAAAATTTTGTTTATAGTAGAATCATAAGAATAAAACACAAGGAATGAAGTACACAAAAGTACACTTTCTTCACAAAAGAAGTAAAAACTTATGCTCTAAAAATTCCAAAACATCATTGAAAGAAAAGAAGGAAGACCTACATCATTGGACATTTTAGGCTCATGAATATGAAGAGTTAATATTGTTAAGATGGCAGTACTCCCCAGATTGATTTGCAGAGACAGTGCAATCCCTGTGGAAATCTCAGTTGCCTTTTTGTTTGTAAATTGATAAACTGATTCTAAAATTCATATGGGAAATGCAAGGGACTCAAAATAGCCAAAACAGTCTTGATGAACAAAGTTAGAGGACTCATATTTCTTAATTTCAAAACCTATTGTGAAGCTACAATAATCAACGGTGTGGTATTGGCATAAAGATAGACATACAGATTAGTGAGAGTTAAGAGGTAAAGCCTACGTTTATGGGCAATTGATTTCCAACAAGTGTACCAAAATAATTCAGTAAGAAGATTCTTTTCAGCAAGTGGTGTTGGGATAACTGGATATCTACATACAAAATGAAGTGAAATTGGACTCCTGCCACACACCATATATAAAAAAAAATTAACTCAAAATAGATGGAGACCTAAGTGTAAAAGATAAAAGTATAAAACTCTTAGAAAAAAATGTAGATGTGAGTCTTCATGACCTTTGAATGTTTCTTCTGTATAATATCTAATACACAAGCAGCCAAAGATAAAATGGATGAATTGGACTTTATAAAAATTGAAAATGTTTGTGTTTTGAAGGATGTTATCAGGAAAATGGAAAGATGACTCAGGAAAAAGGGGAAAATATTTGCAGGTCTTTTATCTGATAAGGGAGTTATATCCAGAACATATAAAGAATGCTTCCAGCTAACAATAAAAAAGACAACCCAATTTTTATTTCTTTACTTTTTAATTTCTTAATGATTTTATTTATCTGAGAGAGAGAGTGCATGCATATGCACACATGCATGAGTTGGGTGAAGGGCAAAGGAAGAGGGAGAAGCAGACTTTCTCCTCTGAGCAGGGAGCCCAACCTGGGGCTCGATTCCAGGACCCTGGGATCATGACCTGAGCTGAAGGCAAATGCTTGCTTAACCAACTGAGCTACCCAGGCACCCAAGACAACCCAATTTTTAAAGTGAGAAAGTAAAACAGAATTACCTTGTGATCCAAAAATTCCACTGTTAGGTGTATGCCCAAGAGAAAGCATATTCATACTAAAGCTTGCACAAAAATGGTCATAGTAGCATTATTCATATTGGCCAAAGAGTGGAAATAGCCCATTTTCCATTAACTGATGAATGGGTAAACAAAATATGGTAGATCCATATAATAGAATATTATTCAGCCATAAAAAGAAATGAAGTACAGATTTATGATACAACGTGGTTGAATATTAAAATCATTATACTAAGTGAAAGAAGCCAGACACAGGGTTACACATTGTGTGATGCCATTTATATTAATTGTGCAGAACAGGCAAATCCATGGAGTTGGAAATAGATTAAATGGTTGCCAGGGGCAAGTGGGGAAGAGGGGTGAGGAGTGACTGCTGGCACATCCGGGATTTCTTTTTGGTATGATGGAAATTTTCTGGAATTAGGTAGTAGTGATGTTTGTACACATTTGTGAATGTATTAAAAACCATTGAATTGTACACTAGATGGATATACTCTATGGTAATATGAATTACGTATCTCAATGAAAAAATATTTCCTAAATTCATTACTTTTTTTTTTTTTTTTTGGTTGCTTCTAGAAATGTAAACTCTTGTTTCCTTTCTCTCTCATCTCCTACATCAATCTGTCAGCAATTCCTCTTGGTTATAGATCCAAAATATATTTGGTCTTACTACTTTTTTTTTTTTTTAAAGATTTTATTTATTTGAGAAAGAGCAGGGGGAGGAGCAGGAGGGAGAGGGACAAGCAGACATCACACTGAGTGCAGAGCCAGACGTGGGACTCAGGACCAGGACCCAAAGATCATGACCTGAGCTGAAACCAAGTCAGATATTCAACCAACATAAGCCACCTAGGCAGCCCTGGTCTTACTTCTTGTTATATCTGCCACCACTCCCGTGCCCCTAGACACCATCATCCCTCATCCATGTTCTGGATGTACCAGCTCCTTCCTCCATCCTTCTACTTCCAGTCTTGCTTTACCTCCTCCCCCCACCTCCCACCAATTTATTCTCTGAAAATGGCCAGAAAGTGTTTCTTAAAAATTTCCATCTATCATGATATTCTTCTGCTCAAAACTCTTGAGTAAAATCCAGACTCCCTAAGTGACTTGAAATGCCAATGAGATAGGCCATGTACCTGCCTGTCTACCTTTACCTCCTACCAAGCTCCCCACCTCTACTAACATCATGTCATCACTGCTCTTTCTCTGCTTGAACCAGCCAAGGTCCTTCCTGCTCTGCAGCTTTTGCACACACTGGGCCCTCTGCCTGGGACCCCTTTCCCTACTCTTTGTGGCATGGCTGGCTCCAATATTCCTTAAGCGTCATCCCCTCAATAGAACTTCTGTGGTCATTCTAACTGAAAAACCAATCCTTTAATCCATTATCTCCATCTCAGTCCTGTTTCTTCCCTCTCCCCCGCTTTTTTTTTTTTTTTTTTAAGATTTTGTTTACTTATTTGCGATTGAGAGAACAAGCAGGGGAGCAGAACAAGCAGAGGGAGAAGGAATAGCAGGCTCTTCGCTAAGCAGAGAGCCCAATGTGGGGCTTGATCCCAGAACTCTGAGATAGTGACCTGAGCCAAAGGCAGCCCTTAACCAACTGAGCTACCCAGGCACCCTTATCCTGTTTATTTCTTAAGTAGCACTTATTGCAGTTGGTGTTTTTTCTTTATTGCTGGTTTACTTTTTTCTTTTTAAATGTTTCCCTCATTAGACTTTAAGCCTGGGGCCATATTGATGTAGGTCATCATTATTTCCCTGGTGTCCAGAGCACCACATATCACAAGTGTTTAATACATATTGCTAAATGACTGAAATACTTAGATCTTTTTGTAAAAATCCCCAGACTTAATATGTTTTAATTTAGCATTTTAAAATTAAATAAGATCGGCCCCCAAATTATCCCTCAAGAAACTTGATTACTGACACTTTATCTCCGAGAAAAAAATTCTGCCTTCATCTTTTGCCATTTTTATTATTGATGGTAAATCTGTTTTTGTTCTCTGTGTAGAATGACAGTGGTTTTGGTACTTTGGGTGGGATTCGTCCCTTTCAGCTTCAAAACTGGAAGCAGAAAGTCAGTCGGACAAAGAAAGCAGAGTTCATACGCACAGCAGAAAAATTAAGAAATCAGTAAGTATAAGAACATTATCTTCAGTTAACATTACTAGTTGTGTTATTTGAATCAGTGTATTTCAAGGGAAACAAGACAGTTAATTTGTTCAGATCGCATACATTGGTACATTTTCAAGATAAGCACTTGGTAAATATTTTTGAGTTCAGTGATTTTAATGAAGAGTCTGTACCCTCGAGTTGTTTTTCTTGAAATGGCCTTTTAATTGATCTCCCTCCCTCAGTCTCTCCTCTTTCAGATCCGTCCTGCACATCATGTCTAGAGTAATGGAGAAGTTGCCATTTACTTTCATTTTTCATTTTTAGCATATGTGTATTTTTTCTTTAAATAACCAGTGATGTCTGTCGAATGTTCATCATCAGCAGGACCATGATATAAGTATTGTAAAGGATGATCAAAAGAATTATAACTTACACACCCAACCCTACCCTGCAGTTGAGGGCTTTTTTTTTTTTTTTTTTAAGATTTTTAAAATTTGTTTATGAGAGAAGAGAGAGAGAGGCAGAGACATAGGCACAGGGAGAAGCAGGCTCCCCGCAAGGAGTCGAATGTGGGACTCGATCCCAGATCCCAGGATTACGCCCCTGAGATGAAGGCAGATGCCCAACCGCTGAGCTACCCAGGCATCCCAGCTGAGAGCTTTATACGAACACTGCTTGACTTTGTATAGTACTAATTTCCTAAGGAAATCAGGAGAAATAGAGCCTATTGTAAGGAATGGTCTCTAGATGGGCATGAATGTGGCAGTTCTGTTTAGAAATTCTGCCAACAAAAAAGTATACTGTTTGCGTTTTGAAACTTATACCATACTGTAGCTTTGGGAGATTGATTGTCTCTGCATTGATGTAATAGTTTTATTTTTAATACTCAGAATTTGAGGAAATACAATTTTATTTTATTTTTTATTTCTGAAATGTATGATTTTAGGTATAACTGGACTCTAGGTTAGGGGCTGGATTATGTTTGTCTCTAGACAGGGTAATCGGCCAAGTGGTTAATAGCCATGTTTATAGCAAACCAGTCAATTATGGCAGTATATATACTTTGTTTACCAGTATGTGTTAGGTTTTATAGCTCTGAATAGACTTTCTTCATCTTGTTATAAGATTTTGGAAAAACTCATGGAAAGAAAGAGTGTTAGAAAAATCCATTAATAGAGTGTTTCTGGCCAACAATTTTCATTGAATACAGAAAAGCAACAGTTTAAAATATAGTTCTGTTTTTGTTTTCAGCATAGGTAATACATTCACATGGTTCAAAAATCAACATACATCGAAGGGTACAGAGTGGAGAGTCTGTTTCACCCCAGATCCCAGTCACCCACCTCTTCTCCCTTTAGACAGCCACTATTTTTATTTTCTTATATCCTTCCACAGGATTTTTATTTGCTTAGGAGGAAATAAAAATACATATTCAGATTTTTCCTTTTTTATATAAGTGGTAGCATACTGTACATACTTTTATGCATCTTGTTTTGTTTTTAACTTAAGAGTATATCTTAAATACCAAGCAGTTGTTGATTTTTGTCAGACATGATCATGGCATTACAGTAAGTCAAGTATTCATAATCTCTAGAGATGCATATTCAGGTATGCTGGGGTGAAATTGAATCATGTAGTAGATTTACTTTAGAATGCTTCAGTTAAAGAGAGACAAAGAGAAGGGATTAAAAAGTAGAAGAGCTAGGTGAACCAAGAGAGGTAAAATTATCAAATCAGAGTGGATGTGAAGGTAGGCAAGGGGAGTCATTCAATCGCTCTCTACTTTTGGGGTGTATCTGATATTCTTATGTAAAACCTTTGTTAGAAGAAGAGTGCGTTTTGGAACTCTCTCCCTATCAGCACACAGAACACAGTATTGCTGTGCTGTATTCCAGGGCACAAATGCACCATAATATATGTAACCTGCCCCATACTGATGGACATTTAGGTTATATTCAGTCTTTTGTCATAATGAATCATAGTTATCTACATCTGTCCAATTGTTTTCTACATGTGTAAATGTATCTACAGGAAAAATTCCTAGAGGTAGAAATGCTCAGTCAAAGGCCCATGGGTTTGTAGATGTAATAAATAAATACTGTTAAACAGCACCCCACAGGCAATTTGTAATTCCACTAGAAATGTGTGAGAGGATTTATTTCTCCACAGTTTTATCAACAGAATATGTGTTTACACTTGTGATTTTTGTCAACCTGGTAGGTGTATGATGTTACCATGGTGTATTTTTACTTTGCATTTCTCCTACTATGAGCAAGGTTGGGCATCTTTTCCTATATTTAGCTATCTGTCTCCATTAGTACATTTTGAATGTCTTAGCAGGTAAATATTTCTAACCTAGGAATCACAGAACATAACTTACTGTTATAGCAAACCCTGTGTACATGCAGACATTTCTCTCTGATCCTATAATTTCCCCCACCTGCCACCAGAACCTGGATGGCCTTCCCAGTCCTCAGCACAGGACTCCCTCAGCCCTTTAGAGTTGACATGCAGACTGAGATCTCTTTATATATTTTTTTAAGATTTTATTTTTTATTCATGAGAGACATACACACAGAGAGGCAGAGACACAGGCAGAGGAGTGCTTCTTAAGCAGGCTCCATGCAGGGAGCCCAATGTGGGACTCGATCCCGGGTCTCCAGGATCAGGCCCTGGGCTGAAGGCAGATGCCAAACCGCTGAGCCACCTGGGCTGCCCTGAGATCTCTTCAACAGCTCTGTTCTATCTTTGGCTTCCTCACCCATGCTCATGTATTACGGTAATAATCTTCTCAGCCTTTGGGGCAGCCAGGTAGGGCCCAAGACGTCTCATCTGTTTACCCCACTGTACCTTATAAATATTAACTTTTTTTTTAATGGATGCCAAAGTAGAAAATACTGGGAAACTCTCCCTTAGGTTATATGAAATTAAGTCAGTGGCCAGAGATATCCCAGTATTCGTTAAATACAGGATTACTAGAGAATAATTTGTGTTCATTTCTGGAAGAAGAAAATAAACTTCTTTGACCAACCAGAAAATCTTTTTGCTAGTACTTGTTTTGTCTTACCCCAGGGTTCACACTAGCATTAGCACTCCTTACTGGTAGATGAACTAAATCCAAAGAGCAAAGATGACACTGAAGAAGCACTGAAGTCCTTATAGGTGATTTCCCTAAATATACTAAATATACTAAATCACCTTGTAGATGACTTCCCTAAATATACTAAAGTTCCTGTCTTTGTAGATCATTTGCCTCTTGAAATTTTAGGTTTATTAATATTAGTAATGCATTTCTGTAGTACGTTTTTACTGCATGAACGTCTGTCATATAATTTAATCACATCCTGGTTTAGGTCATTGAGATCTGTCATTCACATTTAGTGAGGAGGAGGTTCACTGCAGGGGAAGTTAAAGGTCTTGGCTCAGTTTACAAAGCTAACCCTATCTCCTATTGAAAGCAGCCATTTGCAGTGGTGGCCATTTTCAGGCCACAGCAAGATTGAGTTGGAATCAAGAGCCAAATAGCTACTGTGTTTTCAAAGTAAGTCCACGACTGCCTTTTCCAAAACTTACATTTTATAATTTTAATAGCAGTTCAATTACTCATGATTGTAATTGAACTTGACTCTTTAGATGTATTAATTCTAGTAATTATATATGGACTCCTTAGATGAATTAATCCATCTATAAGTACTGATTATAATGAGTGTCTTCATATTTTAAACAATTTAAAATATGTTTAATCATATTTATGCCATTTGTTTCTTTTTCTGAAGAGTTATTAACATAGAAAAAGATAAACACAGTCATTTCTACAACCAAAAAAGTGACTTCAGAAGTGAGCAGAGTATGCTGGAAGACTTAGAAAATAAATTGATTAACAGCAGGAAAACAGAAAGTAAGTTGAGTTCATGATGAGCTACAAACTGTTGAGTGACACTAAGTTGTAGTTGTTTTGCTCTCTCCGTGTGCATTGACTGTGTGCATTCTCTGTCAAAATCACTTTCTAGTTGGTAATAAGTCTGTCTTTTAGGGATCTGTATTTTTTCAAGTCACTATTCAGTCATTCGAACTGGATTGTTTTCTATGTATGTTTTTTTCTATTTAAGAGGAAAAAGAGGGTTTTGTTTTTTGGTTGCCACATCAGTTAAAATTTCTTAAAATGAAGGGAAATCAGTTCTACGGCTCTCATCGCCCTGGTGTTGTTGACTGAATAAGTAAACACCAACAGATGCAGATGCCTTACTCAGCTGTGGTAGGAGGTGGGCAAGGCCAGAGTTCCTTAAAACGGAGTTCCTTGTCTGTGATAGAAAACCTACCATTTCTGCCTCAGAGGAGCTATCTGTGCATCCAGTGAAGTGTAATACATGAGAAAGTACTGTATAAAGTGCACAATGACTATGTTCTGCTGTTATTAATAAATACTAATCACTGGTAACAGTGTATTAAATGTTGCTCTTAATGAATTCTGTAAAAATATCTTGTTTTGTTGTAAAGAGTTTCTATGTTGCAAAATCCTTGTTATAATGAAAAAAAAACTGAAGCATTGCATAAAGGAAAAATAATGGTTATCAACTAAGCATTATGAAATATTAAGACATATAAAAGCTACACTGCTTATACTCCTTTATAGTCGATTAAAAGAAATTCTTAAATGTTTTCTTTCAGAATCTAAGACTGCAGTATTATAAAAAGTCATCCTCTGTCAGTTAGTGGCAAAAATCATTCTTCCTCTTCTGTTGGGATGACAGCAGGCCCTAATATAATTATCAAATGCCTAGTTCTTTACTTTGTAGAGAAATCTTAACATCCCTCATTTAATATTTCTTTTTCTCAGTCCTTTTGTAGACAACAGAGAGATGGATCTTTTTTAAAATTAATTAATTAATTAATTAATTAATTTTAGAGAGCGAGAGTGTGAGCAGGGGTAGGGGCAGAAGGAAAGAGGGAGAGAGTATCTCAAGCAGACTCCCTGCTGAGTCAAAATCAAGAGTCAGACATTTGACTCCCTGCGCCACCAGGCAGCCTGAGACTGATCTTTCTATGTCTTAATCATGCCATTACTGGAGTATTTCCCTTCTGTGCATTCCCTTTTGTAAGACAACTTTATTCCTATCTTTTCATTTCCCATTGTTGTACAGTTCTGCCTCTCTTTATTCACACTTTGTGTTTATCTTATCTAGGAGAGGATGGAATGTGCTGTCTTAGCATAAGTATATAGAAAGTTTCTTCTTCCCATATTACAACTTACAAGTAATAAATACCTTTTCCTTGCCTCAAATATCGCACTGCAGTTTGGGCTTGCACTTATGTAATACTGTATGTGATGGTTGGCCCATTCTTAATATTAGTTCCAAATGAATAATTAAGGGATCATTTGCTCTATGACAGTATCACTGTAGCTGGTCAAACTATGGCAAAAACAAAATAACAAAACTTTCCTAGTTATTACAGTTTGCTCGAGAAGCTGCCCAACCTAGAGTTCTAACAGTGAGTGAATGAGACCCTGTAAAATATGTTGGATATGTTTCTGCTTTTATGGAACTCTTGAATTTTAATAAAAAGTAGAACAAACCATGGGGCACCTGGCAACTCAGTTGGAAGAACATGCAACTCTTGATCTCAGGGCCATTCAAGCCCCACATTGAATGTAGAGATTACTTTAAAAATTAATAAATAAATTACTTTTTAAAAAAAGGTAGAACAAAGCAAAACCTCATACACATGTGTGAGGTTTGTTAGCACTGACTCTGGGCCTATGGGTAAACTTAAAAAAAAAAAAATTGGTTTTAAGGGACGCCTAGGTGGCTCAGCTGGTTAAGTGTCTGCCTTTGGCTCAGGTCATGATCGCAGGGTCCTGGGATTGAAATTGTCCTGCCTTGGGCTCCCTGCTCAGCGAGGAGCATGCCTCTCCCTCTGCCTGCCACTCACCCAGCTTGTGTGCATGTTCTCTCTCTCTCTGATAAATAAATAAAATCTTAAAAAAAAAAAAGTAATTGGTCTTAAGGACTTTTGGACAAAGCTGTTTAGTGCTTCATGCTTATTTGTGGAAAAGTTACAAAAAAGAAAGAGGGGGTATAAAGTACCCAACGATGATAAAATAACAATATTATTATATGAATATATGATATTAGCATAATAATTTAAATAAACATTAAAGTAAGGTTATTACTTCAGAAAGAAAATAGGAAAAAAGAATCCAGTCTTTCTGCTGATACAGAACATCTGAAAATGTCTTTGAGACCATCATCTGGCTTTTATTGTGGGTCTAGCATGTTCTTTCAGGCTAGTCCCTTGTTTGAGCTTGATAACCTATAACAAAGGTACCACTACATGGCAGCTGGGGACCTCCTCAAGGCCATGACAATGACACCAGTGGGTCTTACCAACCCCTGTCACAGAGGATGTGTTTAGATAGCATTAATTCTCATTAGGAAGTTTGTTGTATATTCATGGAGTTAATATTGGTTAGGCAGTTTTAATATTCCAACAATAAAGATCAAATTCTGTTTCTACAACTGATAACACATTTAAAAGAAAAAAACTTTTTAAGAACAAAACATGAGTACATCTGAGCTACTATTCCATGTATTTAGAACAGTGTTCAATCACTCAATCTCCAAAGAGTTTAAAAAAAAAAAAAAAGAGAGAGAGAGAGAGAAAGAAAGAAAAAATTTAACCTAGTGGGCTTTTAAATATTGGAGGAAATTGTGAGTTACTTTATTTAGATCAAGGGTACTTGAAATGTTCAGGCTGTTTTGACACAAATACTCATCTTTTGTCCATTATTTAATTGCTCTTGCTTGTCTTCTACTAAGTGATAGGGATCAGTCTTTTGTGTTGCAACCACCTTTGTCATAGAGTTATTTAAAAAGTACATGCTTCTTCCTTGTAGGAGCAAAAATCCAGCAACAGCTGGCCAAAATACATAACAATGTAAAGAAACTTCAGCACCAGTTAAAAGATGTGAAGCCTACACCTGATTGTGAGTGAATTTAGATTTCATGTTCTGTCTTATGTGTTAGTATTTGCTATTGCTCATTAGAAATATTTATACTCTCCCAATAAGCACTTTTTCTGTTTGGCTTTACTGGAGCTAGGCCATACTGTATTGGTTAGGGATCAATAAAGATACATTAGATCATTAACTATAATATCTGGCATTTATGTGGTTGCTTTACCTTTAAAATGCTATCACATCCTTACAAGTTATGAAGTAGGTAGAACAGAGAATAGTGTGTACAGAATGGAAACTCTGGTCAGCTAATGAAGAAGAAAAAGATTAATTTTCTGATTCCTAGCCTAGTGCTTTTCCCACCATTGCTTTTTTCAAACAGTCACCTTTGAAATAATTGCATTTCGAACACATAAGGAAAAGGTTAATAGTACTGGGACAAAAGGTAGCAATTTGGAAAAAAATGAAGTGGCATTCTTACCTCCCTGCGTACACCAACATTCATTCCTGAAGGATCAAATCACTTATTAGTTACATGCTTTTAGGCAATTACTTGATCTTTCTGAGCTTTTATTTCCTTAGCTGTAAAATGGAGATAATCATAGGACCTACCTCAGGATTCTGGGGAGATGAAGTGAGACAATGTATATAAAGCACTGTTCAGTGTTTATAACCTAGGAAGCACTAAAAAATGATAACTATGACTCTCCTAATTTTTACTAATATATGAAGCCATAAATATCCTAGGAAACAAGTTTTTATAATTGTATTCTAGTTTATAAGTATGATGAAAAGAAGCCTTAAAGCCAGAAGTAGACATCACTGACTACTTCACCAAAAAAAAAAAAAAAAAAAAAAAAAAAAACAAAACCCAAACCATAAAGTTGAAAAACAAATTAGGAAAACACCAGCAATACATATGCAACTTTAAAAAACTAATGTCTGTAACATACAAAGAGTGCCGACAAATTGGAGCAACAAAGGTAAATAACCTAATGGAAAAATGGGTAAAGATTATCAGGTACTCGTTTATAGCAAAAGGAAAACAAAACACATTAAAAAAATGCTCAGGCTCATAAATGATCACAAAATATCAGTGAAATCAGTCATGATCCGTTTCACCTCTCATTTTGGAAATGGTTCAAGGTGCATAGGAGGTGGCTCTCAGGACCTGTATGTGAGTTAAGCCTCCCTGCAGGACCATGCACCAGCATCAATCATACTGTGAAGTGCGTATACTTTTTAATTTGGCATTTCAAATTTCCAGTTATTATCTAAAAACACTTGAGCATATAGAATCACTACACAAAAAATATTGACCTTAGCATTGCATCTATTGGAAGGCTCATCACTTGGGAGAACTAATTAAATGGTTGAGGGTGAATGTATAGACAATGAAATCCTATGAAGCCATGAAAAGAATGAGAGTGGACGCATGTATATTGACATAGAAAGTTAACCACATATTTGACTGCATTTTGTTAAATGAAAACTACTTGTCACAAGGCAGTACGTGTAGTATAAAACATTTCTATGGGAAAAAATAATGATATTAAGGTTTAATAACACATATTCAGAGGAATAAATCTGTTATTGGAAAAAAATAGTCATAAACATTAGCTTTATAAGCATAAGTGTCTTATCCTTTAGGTTAAAAAGTGTGTTTAAAGTAAGGCAACATTTCATTTTTTCTAACATTTTAGTCTTAGTCCTACTAAAATACAACATAACAGTCTTTGTGTGTGTGTGTGTGTGTGTGTGTGTGTTTTTTTTTACAGTTGTTGAAAAGCTCAGAGAAATGATGGAAGAAATTGAAAATGCGATTAACACTTTTAAGGAAGAACAGAGGTTGATGTATGTTTTAAATTCATTTTGATATAAAATTACTGACTTTTAGTTTTCAATAATTCTCCACTAGGTTGTTGTATATAAACCATTTTATTGTTCTGTATTTGGTATTAGTCATAACACAAGAACGGTTTAACACCTCTCTCCTTTTGTTTTATTTTTTAAATTTTTTTTTAAGATTTTATTTACTTATTCATGAGAGACACAGACAGAGAGAGAGGCAGAAACACAGGCAGAGGGAGAAGCAGGCTCCATGCAGGGAGCCCGATGTGGGACTCAATCCTGGGTCTCCAGGCTCACACCCTGGGCTGAAGGTGGTGCTAAACCGCTGAGCCACCTGGGCTGCCCTCAGCTTTTGTTTTAGCTTTGATTGCTTTTTATGTTTTAAGTGATTTTTTGCTTGTATTTGGACAAGATAAAAACTCTAGAATTTGAAAGATGTGGGTATTATTTTCCCCTTTTGGGAAACTCTTTTAAGGCTTAGATTTACAATGTTAATAATTTTAAGTCGAGAAGATGACATGAAAAGAGTAAAGAATAATGAAATTCAAGAGGGGGGAAAAGGCAAGGTTAATATGGATTGGTTTCTATCTTATTATTCAAAATTTACCTTTAAAATTTTAGATATGAAGAGCTTATTAAAGAAGAGAAAAGCACCAATAATGAGTTGAGTGCCATATCAAGAAAAATCGACATGTGGGCTTTGAGTAGTTTGGGAGCAGAGAAAGCTTTCAGAGCCATGTCAGGCAAGCTTCCTGGAGACAAAGTAATGCCAAGCACTCTTCCAGAAGAAGTGGTAGATTTTGAAAAATTTCTTCAGCAAACTGGAGGGCGGCAAGGGGGCTGGGATGACTATGACCATCAGAACTTTGTAAAGGTCAGAAACAAACATAAAGGGAAGCCAACGTTTATGGGAGAAGTTCTAGAAAACCTTCCTGGAAGAACACAGGATGAAGTTCAGCAGCACGAGAAATGGTATCAAAAATTTCTGGCCCTGGAAGAAAGAAAAAAAGAGGTAATAGTCATGACAATAGCTATTATTCATTGTATGTTGCTGCCTTCTAGGCATTGTGCTACCTCTTTAACACGCGTCATTAACTTTACAACTGCTCATGAAGTGCATTTAGAGTTTCTCAACCCACTGTCTTTTAAAAGAGAAACTGAGGCAGTGAGAACCTAAGTAATTTTACCCAGCTAGCGGAACTCCAGTTGGATTTCTTCAAGGCCGAGAAATACAACAACAGGCCATAAAACTTCTGATAGTGGGCAGAACCCTGTGTGTCTGCCTGAAATGTGGGAAATCCAGAGCTATTTAGGGTTTGGTAAAAGTTATCTTACCACCAAGGCCAGATTGTTTTCAATGGAAAATAGAGACAGTATGAAAAAGTCTTTGGTTCTTAAAAGTTTCTTGGAGTTTGGGAGTGTAAGCCTCACTGTTTATTTTAAAAGACTCAATATGTTGGCTACCCCAGAGGAAAGAGTAACTCTTCATGGTAGCAAATACCTAACAGGTTCCGTTTTCACAATAAGATGACTCTGGCTTTGGTTTAAACCAGGACTTCTCACCCTTGGCACTGTTGACTGGGCTGGAGACCTCTTTGCTATCTTGTGTCATAGATGGTTAGCAGCATCCCTAGTCTCCACTCTCAAGATGCCAGTAACACCCCTTTAGCTGTGATCATCAAAAATGTCAGATGTTGACAGATGCCCCATAGATGGCAAGAATTGCCCCTAGTTGAATACCATGGGTTTGGATAGTCTGTCTCAGTCTCTTACTTATAGACTTCAGCTGTAATAAACGTCAACTAGCTTGGTTTGACAGCAAAAGTATGATTGTTCAACAGATGACATACCTCAAAAGTGGTGAAGAAATGTTGATTCCATATTTAATTTAAAATTTTAGAGAATCGGTGCCTGGGTGGCTCAGTCAGTTAAGCATCTGCCTTCAGCTCCTTGGGTTGTGATCCCAGGGTCTTGGGATCGAGTGCCACATCAGTCTCCTTACTCAGTGGAGAACCTAGTTCTCCCTCTGCCTGCTGCTCTTCCTGCTTGTGGGCATTCTCTCTCTCTCTCTCTCTCTCTCTGATAAATAAAATCTGTATAAAAATAAAATTTTAGAAAAAATAACTAGGGTTCATTTGTTGTTTTTTCCCTTAAAAATAAGTTGAATGTAGGAAAATTGACATTTGGGACTTAAAGAACATTTTTTAAAACAATTTTTTTTTTAGTGAGAGAGCACACAGGCTCATGGAAGGGAGAGGGAAGGAGGGCTGGAGGGAGAGGGAAAGAAAGAATCTTAAGCAGACTCCACACCTAGTGCAGAGCCAGACGTGGGGCTCAATCTCATGACCCTGAGACACGACCTGATCCAAAATCAAGAGTCAGATGCCCAACTGACTGAGCCACCCAGGCACCCTGAAACAACTCATTTTTAAAAAGCCAAAATATGAGCTATTAAGAATTTATTTAGGCTTTTTTTCCAGGATACTGAAAACATGGGGTCCCTGGACCAGCAAAGCCAGCATTACCTGGGGACTTGTTAAAACTTACCAGACCCCTCCAACCACAGACTAAATCTGAACCCTGGGTGTGGGGGGAGCTATCTGTGTTTTCACAAGGTCGTTAGGTTATTCCATCACAAGTTAAAGTTTGAGAGCCACCTCTGTAGGGAAGAGGAGCAGACACAGTATTCTGGTAATAAACGTAAACCTGGATTCTGGCTCCCTCTTCTCACTCTATTTCCTAGTGTGTGATGACTGATCGAATATAAGGGTGAGGTGGGTGGGGTGTGCACGATGAGGGGCCATTTATTGTGATACAACATGTTGGAGGAGAAGAGGGAAGTTTGGGGGAAAGGATCAGGACTGTAGCTTTAACTCTTCTTAGTTTAAGGCGATGAGTAGGAGGGGTGATCAAAGGGCTCGGTGGGTGGAGCAGGTGACTGCATCTTGGGGTTGGGAGTTCAAGCCCCATGTGGCTGTAGAGATTACTTAAATAAAACTTAAAAAAAAAAAAAAGATGAGTAGGAAATTCTCCATGCTTACTTCCCACTTCCCTTAACATGTCCTGTATTTTGCCCAAATGAAGATACTGATTTTCAGACATGCCTTGAACTTTCTGGCCTGAGGACCCTTGCTTGTTTCTGTTTCTGGAGCCTCCATCTTTCTTTCCCTTTCCACTGCCAGCCCATCACAATCTGACCAGATCAGATGCTACTTCCTGCTTGCCCATCAGACACAGGAAGTCCTCTCATAATTTAGATTCTTCATATATACCTTTCTTTCTTTTTTCTTTTTTTTTTTTTTTTTTTGAGAGAGAGAGAATGAGCAGTGGGTGGTGGGAGGGAGAGGGAAAGAGAGGATTTCAAGCAGGCTCCCCACTGAGCGCTGAGCCTGACCTGGGGCTCGATCCCAGGACCCTAAGATCATAGCCTGAGCTGAAATCAAGAGTTAGATGCTTAACCAGTTGAGCCAAACCAGGCGCCCCTTGTTTATACCTCTTTTATGATGTGCGAGGGCGCATTCTCTATGCTGGTGTTTATGCACATATCTTATTTCACCTAGAACAGTGCTACTCAAACCTGGTCCATGGATGTTAGTTTGTTAACTATTACTGGTTTCCAGGAGAATAAATTGACTGCACCAGAATCAGCTACTCAGTAAGCTCACTGTTTAGTCAGTTCACTTTTTTTTTTTCCCTGTAGAAAACTTTCTCATGGAAGGAAGCAGGGCATTAATTTACATTCTGGTGTGAATTCCTGATATTTTTGTGGACCTGTGCTTTGAGAGAATCTGTACTAGATGGCACTTGGTATTGTTTTAATTAACTGTGGCTCCTACTACATTGCCTTGCATATAGTGCCCTTATCATAGGGATTTATCTAATGAATGTATGATACAGCATGAGAAAGGGTAAAGAAACTGTTTCCTGACTAGTGGGGGAAGTAATTCAGTGGATATATCCTTAATGGCTGCTAGCAGACTGCTAGAATTTTAAATAATATTTATATAGCCATATGCAATATAGCAATTTTACTTTTTTTTCACACTTGTGAATCGTTATGTGCCAGGCACTGACTCACTGACCCTTCACAACAGCCCTGTTTGAGAGGTACTACCCACCACTTTTACAGATGTGCAAAATGAGGACAGAGAAGTTTAGTGACTCATCCAAGTTCACATCTACTAAAATGCAGAACCAGTATTTGGTCTCAGATGGCCTGGCTTCAGACCCCATGCTCTCCACCAGCCCACTTTTAATTCCTCTTCTGATTTTTGACCAAAGGAAAGTCACTCAAAGTATTCTAAGCCTAGACAGAGAATTTGGAAGCTGAGTGGGATGATCAGAAGAAGAGATGTTCCCCATGAACGCAAAGGAAGGAAGTAAAGGAGAGGAGGCTACTTGATGAGTTGCAGTCCTTGTGAACCTAGGGATTCAAAGAAGAAGAGGAAGGCCAAAAGAATAAGCCATTACTCAGGGTTTAAAAGATAAATTTATTTTAAAAAAATGAAGTAGAAAAAAACCTGCATTTGTTTAGGGGGAAAGAAGCTTTAAAACTCCAGTAACCAGCATTCTGCCAACCATATTCTTTTTGGGAAGATGGATATGAGGTTGCATTTTCAAGTGCTCCTGGTTATTAAAAATATTTTTCTCTTGCTGTCCTTTTTATTTGTTTAATCATATAGTCTATTCAGAACTGGAAAACCAAAAAGCAGCAAAAGAAGGAGGAAATTTTCAAGTTAAAGGAAAAAGCAGAGAACCTATCTCTACTCTTTCATAATAAAAAAGAAGATAATCAAAAACGCAAAGAGGAACAAAGAAAGAAGCAGAAACTGGCCGTGGAAGCGTGGAAGAAACAGAAAAGTCTGGAAAGGTCAATGAGACGTGCCTCCCAGGTGAAGGAAGAAGAGGAGAAAGAGAAGAAGCAGCAGAAAGAGCGCCGACGCCAGTTTAAGCTAAAATTACTGCTGGAGAGTTATGCGCAGCAGAAGAAAGAACAGGAAGAATTTCTGAGACTTGAAAAGGAGATGAGAGAAAAGACAGAAAAGGCAGAAAAAAGGAAAGCTGCTGCAGAGGAGATCTCCAGGTTTCAAGAAAGAGTGAGTCAATACAGTTCCCGGGACATGCTTTCAGGGCTGCACGCAGCAGAACCCAGGGCTTCTCGAAGCCTGTCAGGCTGTACCCGGTGTTCGTCCAGTCGGAACAGGAAAGGCTGTTCCCTGATTTCCAGTAGATTGTAGTCTCGAGGGAGAGACAGGTGTTCAAGTGGGAGATGTCAGGAGAACGCGGTGATGGAGGTGGGTGGGGCCCGGTACTTCGGGAGATGGACAGGCAGCCCGGGCAGCTTCCCCCATAGCGGCGAGTGTCAGACAGGAGGTGACGCTGGCATTGACCCTTGGAGGAAAAAAATGGAGGGATCCTTACTGGCAGAGGGAACAGAGGAGTGGCCATGTGGCTTGGCCGGGAACTGGGAGAACTGCAGTAGTCTCAGGGCACCGTGCACACAGGAGATGGGAAGCAGCTGGGGATGAGGCTGCAGGGAGCAGCCTCATCAGGCTCCACAGGGAGCTGTGGGCCCGACTGCACAGGTCTGGTCTTTGCCAGACCAGTTGGTCCTACACCGTAGGTGATTTGCTTACTGGTTCACTGTCCGTATCCCCCCCATCGTCATGAAAGTTCCATGAGAGCAGAGGTTTTTGTCCTTTTTGTCCATCCTTGTACCCTAGGGTCTGCTACCATGGAGAAACTTGGGATATATTTAAGGGCATCCAGGTTACTGCTGAGAGGTAGGGGATGATCAGGGATTTTTAAAAAAACATGCAGAAGAAAAATACTAATCAAAGAAAGAGTTTATGATTTTACCAGTAAAGTGGAATTCAGTCCAAAAAATATTTTAAAAGACCAGGAAGGACTCTTTCTTTATTTTTTTGAAGATTTATTTATTTATTAGAGAGCTCGAGCACATTCAAGAGGCAGAAGAGCAGGGGTGGTGGAGCAGAGGGAGAGGATCTCAAGCAGGCTCCCTGCTGAGTGTGGAGCCAAGCTTGAGCTGGGGTAGGGGAGCTCGATCCCACCCTGAAATCACCCCCTGAGCTGAAAGCAAGAGTCAGATGCTTAACCAACTCCACTACCCAGGCGCCCCAGGAAGGATACTTTAGAATGAAAAAGTTCGCATGAGATACAACTGTTAGGAATATAATCATTAGGAATTCTTCTATGCATCCAAAAGACATAGTCGCAACTTTTCATAAAGCAAAAAGTAAAGGAAATACAAAGAAAAATAATAGACAAAAACGCAATAATAGGATATCTCTTAGTCCATATGTAAAAATATTCCTAAATAACAAAAGATCACATGCATTCTCCCCACCCCCCCCCCCACCCAAAAAAGGTGAGCAGGCCACACAATAAAAGACCATGGGGAAAATAAAGAAATCCTGTAAAATGAAAAAAATTCAAGAGATCTAAAACCAGACATATCTATATCAGTAAGTGAAAATGGGCTTAGGTCAACTATTAAAAGGAGTTTTAGATTAAACCATAGAATAAAACAAGATAGCTAAAAAAAAGTGCATGTCTTACATTTATATTCAGGAAAAATACAGCTCTTAGCTTTTGTTGCAAAAAAGTTAATTATTGGAGGAGTAGTGATACTTAGGGTAATTTAATTTTACCTACAAGCAACCAACCTTTAAGTCAAATTCCAACTAATTTTATTTTCTTAATATTGCCCTTCTTTTGTTGGTGTATTTCTTAGGATTTACATAAACTCAAATTGAAAATTCTGGATCGACAGTTAAAGGAAGATGAAAAGGCAGAAAAACAAAGAAAACTGGCAAAATTGAAAGAAAAGGTACTGCGTGCTGAGATTCATTTATTTTTATTGGTACTATCCTAGACCCTTGATCTGTAAGGAGACAAGCATAAAACCCACTTTCCATCCATCCGTACTGTATTTCGGTGTCATTTCCCCCAAGTCTCGTACTTGCCCATTCACATAACGTGAAGCCCACCTTCGTGCAACTTAAGCAACTGTCATCGGAATTCTCTCGTTTCACCTTCTCAGCACCTTATTCTCTTTTACCCTGAGTTTTCTCTTCCTACACTCCCTTCTGTTTTTCATTTTCTCTTTATGTCCCTCTGTGTCAGACGTCCGGCAGCTTAGGAGCACTGCTCAGTATCCCTGGTAGTGCATGGACTTCAGATGTTGGTGCCTTTCATGGGAGCAAAGAACTTCTGGTGGTTATTTATCCTAAGTCCATTGTCTGGCTATCCCACCGTCGTACTTGGCTGCATTACACTTCCCTCAGAATAGAAACAGAGAAAAATAGAACCACAGTGGAAACAGAACAAAATAATTGGACTAGAAAAAATGAAACTAAATTAACAGTTTGTTAATAGATTGATGGAGTCCAGGTTTTATGTCAGGTCTAGGAGCACAGTGAGAAGTTTACTGAAAAGGTTATTAACAGTTTTATTTCTGTTTAGCTAATATCAAGGATGTTTCTTATAACTGCTTGCTGTTGTTACTAAGGATCTCACTCACTAGTCCAAACTTAATAGTTCATTTTCTTTCTGATTACAGGTTGAAAACAACATTAGTAGAGATCCCTCTAGGCTTTACAGACCTACCAAAGGTTGGGAGGAAAGGGCCAAAAAGACAGGACCCACCAGCTCTGGGCCACTTCTGCATATCCCACACAGGTAAAAAGGAGTTAGAGTGGGTGTCCACTTTATAACAATTATTAAATATAACTACATGTTTATATTTTGTACAGTTTCTATATATATGCTATATTTTACAATAGAAAGTTGATAAAAGTTGCTAAGTAATGTTCATTTATATAGATGTTCTAGCATTCCTAGACTTTGAAAACTTGAGCTATTTATTCTTACCCAGTAATATAGAGTGGCATTTCACATGGGGGCTGGACTCTGTCATGCATTACTCAACAGTCTGTGTGGTCAAAATCACCCATGAAAAGCCTTTTACTTACCCAGGAGGCATATTGTAATCTCTTTCAGTGAGCCCACCATAGAATTTTAATTAATTAGGATTTTTAAAAATTTTCCTTTGTATTTATAATTGCTCTTCTTCTTCTTCCTAGGGCTATTCCAACCTGGAGACAAGGACTTCAGAAAAGAATATGAGATAATGAAGTTGGTATTCAGTTGATGAGAATGTCCACATATTCATAACGGGAGAGAGTCACTAACCATGTTCTTAAATTGTACTAGCCCCATTCAGATTGATAACTGTGTTGTATGTGAATCAACAGGCAGTGAGTTTCGTGTGGCACTGTTGTATTTCCTGTTTCTACTCAGAGGGTATTTAATGTGTCTGTTGGCCTATTATTGATGTAAAAGTCTTTTAAATAAGTTGATGCTACAAACGTTATTTCATTTAAATACTCAGAACACTGCAAAGATATTTTGTTTTTGTCATGGCATGGCAAAATAAATTGGGACAATCATAGAGTAACATTTTTTTTAAACAAAAATTTTGTAACATTTATAACCTGGAGGTGAATTAGCCCAAGTAACAAAAATATGAAGGTTTTCCTGTTGGCAGGGGTGGGGTGGGGGTGGGAGAATAAGGTAGTATTTTTCTAAGCTTAACAAATTGGTAGTTTGTCAGTTGCTACATTTTTTGCGTAATAAATATTTTGTATTTGTTGGAAGCATGCTTTGTTTTAGAGAATATTTATTTTAAAAATATGCCTTAACTCATCTATACCCTATTATTTATATTATCAATATTTTTTTATTTTCTTTAGCTATTCCAAATTTCCCTCCAGCCTTTCTGGACTTGACACATTTATAAAACCTTTGTGTCTTTCACATCTTCCTGGCTGATGCAGTTTTCTTTACTGCTTCTGTTTGGCTCAAAATATTTGGTTAAAAGAATTAATTTTAAAACTCCCAAACTTTTGTACATGAAAACACAATTTAACTTAATATGACTCAACTTTTCCTATTATAAAATCTTAGTCCCTAAATTTAATCAGTCCCCATCTTATAGGAAAGGTACTACATACATAATAAATATAGGAAACTCGTTTCTTTTAACTTTTATCTTGGAGTATCTTTTTTTATATAAATTAATTTTTTATTGGTGTTCAGTTTGCCAACATATAGAATAACACCCAGTGCTCATCCCGTCAAGTGCCTACCTCAGTGCCCATCACCCAGTCACCCCCACCCCCACCCACCTCCCCTTCCACCACCCCTAGTTCGTTTCCCAGAGTTAGGAGTCTCTCATGTTCTGTCTCCCTTTCTGATATTCCCACTCATTTTCTCTCCTTTCCCCTTTATTCCCTTTCACTATTTTTTATATTCCCCAAATGAATGAGAACATACACTGTTTGTCCTTCTCCAATTGACATTTCACTCAGCATAATACCCTCTAGTTCCATCCACATCGAAGTAAATGGTGGGTATTTGTCGTTCCTAATGGCTGAGTAATATTCCATTGTATACATAAGCCACATCTTCTTTATCCAATCATCTTTCAGTGGACACCGAGGCTCCTTCCACAGTTTGGCTATTGTGGACATTGCTGCTATAAACATCGGGGTGCAGGTGTCCAGGCATTTCATTGCATCTGTATCTTTGGGGTAAATCCCCAGCAGTGCAATTGCTGGGTCATTGGGCAGATCTATTTTTAACTCTCTGAGGAACCTCCACACAGTTTTCCAGAGTGGCTGCACCAGTGCACATTCCCACCAATAGTGCAGGAGGGTTCCCCTTTCTCCACATCCTCTCCAACATTTGTGGTTTCCTGCTTTGTTAATTTTCCCCATTCTCACTGGTGTGAGGTGGTATCTCATTGTGGTTTTGATTTGTATTTCCCTGATGGCCAGTGATGCGGAGCATTTCCTCATGTGCTTGTTGGCCATATCTATGTCTTCCTCTGTGAGATTTCTGTTCATGTCTTTTGCCCATTTCATGATTGGATTGTTTGTTTCTTTGCTGTTGAGTTTAATAAGTTCTTTATAGATCTTGGAAACTAGCCCTTTATCTGATACGTCATTTGCAAAAACTATAGAACACTTCTGAGAGAAATTGAGGAAGACACAAAGAGATGGAAAAATATTCCATGCTCATGGATTGGAAGAATTAATATTGTGAAAATGTCAATGTTAGCCAGGGCAATTTACACGTTTAATGCAATCCCTATCAAAATACCATGGACTTTCTTCAGAGAGTTAGAACAAATTATTTTAAGATTTGTGTGGAATCAGAAAAGACCCCGAATAGCCAGGGGAATTTTAAAAAAGAAAACCATAGCTGGGGGCATCACAATGCCAGATTTCAGGTTGTACTACAAAGCTGTGGTCATCAAGACAGTGTGGTACTGGCACAAAAACAGACACATAGATCAATGGAACAGAATAGAGAACCCAGAAGTGGACCCTCAACTTTATGGTCAACTAATATTTGACAAAGGAGGAAGACTATCCACTGTAAAAAAGACAGTCTCTTCAATAAATGGTGCTGGGAAAATTGGACATCCACATGCAGAAGAATGAAACTAGACCACTCTCTTGCACCATACACAAAGATAAACTCAAAATGGATGAGAGATCTTAATGTGAGACAAGATTCCATCAAAATCCTAGAGGAGAACACAGGCAACACCCTTTTTGAACTTGGCCACAGTAACTTCTTGCAAGATTCATCCATGAAGGCAGGAGAAACAAAAGCAAAAATGAATTATTGGGACTTCATCAAGATAAAAAGCTTTTGCACAGCAAAAGATACCATCAACAAAACTCAAAGACAACCTACAGAATGGGAGAAAATATTTGCAAATGACGTATCTTGGAGTATCTTTAATTATAACTTGATACATCTAGGTCAAATGATTCAGAAATTTACTAATAGTAGTAACCTTTACTTATTTTGTAGTTAATATAGTCAAAGTAGATGGCTTCCAAATTTTGGAAATGGATTTTTTTTTAAGATTTTATTTATTTATTCATGAGAGACAGAAAGAAAGAGGCAGAGGGAGAAGCAGGCTCCCTGCAGGGAGTCTGATGTGGGACTCGATCCTGGGACTCCAGGATCACGCCCTGAGCCAAAGGCAGATGCTCAGCCACTGAGCCACCCAGGTGTTCCAGAAACTGAATTCTAATTACACTATTATTGGTGCAAAATGAGAGAAATGACATAAAACATCCTTACTCAGGAATGCTTGTTTTATTTGTAGTCCTTGTTCTCTATAACCTTTTCAAATGATTGGAGGCAGCTTAGAAATAAAATATTGGACAACAGATTTTAAAAACAGAATGGAACTATGAGATGATACACAAAAGAAAGTTTTCTTACATACGGCTTTTGAACAAGTTGCTTTTTGTTGCGCACAAAAGCTTTCCATTTCCTGCATCTAAGGAAGCATAATGGGTAGTATGATTTTATGGCTTTTTACCTGTTTTTTGGTTTGTTTTTTAATAAAAGTATGGAATTCTCATTCACAAAACCAGTCCTTCAAACTGAATCCAAAATAAATGAGAGATTTATCATATGGATCCTCTATATAAAGGATGTAGAAATAGCATAATTAAGAGTACCTTCAATTACAGGCTCATAGACAAGATAAATAAACATTTCTTATAAAGGATATGGGTAAGAAATTTAGGAAAAACTCTAAGGGAAAATGTTAATAAAACACTCATAATTCCATCACTCCAGGGTAACTTTTTCAAAAAATACTTACATATTTTAAAATAGTTACAGTCATAGAGTACATTTTATTTACCATACTAATTACCTAACATTACGTTATACATACTTTCCTATATTTCTATAGAATTCAAACATTATTGTTTAATGGCTAAGTGTTCTGTTTTATAGATATTCTATTATTCGTGTACTTTGAAAACTCGAGCTATTTACACTTCTTACTTAATAATGTAGAGTGGCATTTTATGTGGGGGTTAGGTTCTGTCATGCATATGTCAACAATCTAAATGTGGTCAAAATCATCCATGGGGAAGAAAAAAAATATATATATATGTATGTATATGCACCTAGAGGCAGTGAGTCTACCATAGAATTTGGATCAGGCTACTGGTTCTTGAGCTGAGAATTATATGAAATATCTGGGTTTCCTTTAAGGCCCGTTGAATAGGATTTTCTTTCTGAGCACATATAGATTGCATTATTCATTCTAGTAAATTAAATGTGTGTGATATGACTCATTTTGAGCATCCTCAGACATTTGGTGGTGTATGTAACTGTAATAACAGATTGAGCACTCCTCTAGACTGGACATATCTGAAAAGCAAGGAATGTGGCCTCCCTATTTGTAAGGAAGCACCAAAAATGCCCTCCAATTGTATCCAGCCCTTTGGTGATGCTGTATTTGTTAAAGAGGTAACAGGAGTACTTGTGAATTAGTAGTTACTAGAACCTAAAATTAGGCACTTTGGATAACTGTAGTCCACACAGTATGTATTTTAAATAGATTTTCTAAGAAAGCTAATAATAAAACTATACTCAAACTTAGCTGACTATAAAGAACATAGGTTTTGGCTTGATATTTGGCTGAAAATGATCCCCCCCCCCCCCCAAAGAGTGCTTCATGAACTTTTAAAGGGAATGGTAACATACTGCTGAAGCAAATCAATCTCTTTTAAAAAAAAAAAAAAAAAAGCTAGAAGCATGTTCATTTTTTTAAATATACAGGTAGTTGGAGAACATTTTAGGTTGGTTGCTATGTATGGTAAATTGATTCAACATTGATGCTAGATGGATGCACTGACTCAAGCATGAAGACTTGAAAAAGAAAATGATGCGGTCACGTATGAATAGGTTATAAGTGTATGTTATATTTGTGTGTGTGTGTGTGTGTGTATATATATATATATATATATATTTTTTTTTTTTTTTTTAAGTGATTGCTGGTATCCTAGAGAGGACCAGGAATGTCTCTGACCTTAGGAAGTGTCAATAATTATTTAATCTCCACAGCTTTATTTGCAGGCCTAGCTTGCCTATCCATTCAGCTTTAAAACTGTGGCCTTCCAAAAAACGATTTACTCTGATCCATCCGTTTTCCCTTTAAGCCCCTGATGCTTTCCAAGCCATCTAGGAGCTTTTCATCTTGCACTTCCACAAATATCGAATGAGGATAAGAGTTCTGCAAGGATCTGTGGGCCGCATTTTACAAGGCGTGAGAGGGGTCTCCAAGCCTGTGGAGCTCAGAACGGAAAAGGTGGGGCCGGAGAGAAATCCGAGGCCTAAAGCGCAGCGTAACTCTGCCAACACCGAGGGTATCAACCGCAGCCTCCCTGCGCCTGGCGCACCGCCCTTCCCCACGCGCCAGCCCCGGGTTGACCCTCGGGCTTCCTTCCCGCCGCGCGCCAACTGCTTCCGGGTCGCGGCGGACGTCGCTTCCGCAGCAGCATGGCGGCGCCGGAGGACGAGCGGCCGGCGGGGAGCGGCGAGGGAGAGCGGCTGGATTTCCTGCGGGACCGGCACGTGCGGTTCTTCCAGCGCTGCCTCCAGGTCTTGCCCGAGCGCTATTCCTCGCTCGAGACCAGCAGGTAACTGGCGGCTCCGGGCCCAGGCCCCAGCAGAAAGGCACCGCGGAGCCTGCCGGCTGACCCGCCTTCTGTGGGGCCTGCGCCGCCGCCCACCCGGCGCTGCCCGGTGCCTCTCCCTTCGGGCGGCTCGGCGGTCACCCTCACGCCCCCGAGCCACGGCGGGGGGATTGGGGCAGCGGTAGGGCGAGGGCGTGGGAACTTCCAGTTTCTGCCCTTCTCTCTTCCCGACCGTTTTCCCTGTCGCTCTGAGCTTCCTTTTTACTCCCTCTGCGAGGCTGCGAATCTCTGGCCTCACCGACTTCCGAGTGTAGGAGAAAGACCAGTCATTTCGTCTTGGTAGTTTAGGTGTATAGTCTCCCATGCTACCCTTTCCTCCGACACCTGATTAACTCTTAATTGAATACCTGTACGGTGTTCGATGTGTAGGAGCGGCGCAGACCCTGTAAGGTTTGTAGAAATTAACTTTCCAGGAATTGTGCATCTCAGGGTAGGGAAAGGTTGGCGGAAGAGGTGCAGCGTCCGTGGAGCATCCTGTTAAAAGTGTATTTGCCGTAGCCTTGGGAGTTTGGAGTTGGCTGAGGAGTGTGATTTGGCTGCGGCTAAAAAACTGTGAATTAGTCATTCAGAGTAAAAGTCTGGAGATGAGAAGGAGGAGGAGGCGGTCCTCGCTCTGCATTGCTGTGTTTTGAAGTGGGGCTCCCAAGCTGCATGGGACTGGGTAAGAGAGCAGATTGGTTTTGCTCTAATCTCTCCGTGTTTTCTGGACTCTGGTTCTCTGGTGTGTTTCAGACGTTGCATGGCTGGGTCAGACTTGGAGGTTTGATAGTTGACTTCTGCCTAGTGGCCTTGAAATGTATGATGCTGGGTGCTGGAGTACAGCCGCACAAGACAGGCTGTTTCAGTATAGAGTTCTGTGCGGCGTGTTCGCCTAGGGTTATTGGGAGCGTGTGTGAGAGCAGATTCCCAGCCCAGATGTCTTTAGAGACGCCTTCCCGAAAGAGATCCACCCCTTCCAATCACCACCTAAAATTACGTATTTGTTGGTTTATTTGCTTACTATTTTTCTTTCACGCTGGATTGTCAACTTCACAAGGTTATCTTTTTTCTAGTTTACCTGTATGATACTAGAGGGGCCCTGTCCAATGTAGTCACGAACCACATTTGGCTGTTTAAATTTGGATTAATTAAAATTAAATCACATTAAAAATTCAGTTCTTTCCAATTGCAGCAGCCACTGCATTTCGAGGGCTCCATCACCTCATTGGCCAGTAGCTTTTGTTTCTGCTTTAACATTTCCATTATCCCAGAAAGTCTATAGGGCATTGAATATATTATCTCGTATATAAGAGGCATGAAGTAAATATTTGTCGAATAATGTGAGCTGAGCCCTGAACAATGAACATATTATTGCTAAAGAAAGAGTGAAGCATCATTTTATATTCCTTTCTGTACCCATAGGTGTTGATTGACTAGCAGAGCATATCTCTAGAGCTAAATTAAGGTTTCCAAAACTCACTCTATTGATTGGAATGATATGTGATGGAACAAATGATACTAATAAATCACATATTTTATGGGGATTAACTTTATGTGAATTCGAAGCATTTGGATAAAAAAAAATCTTCCATCCTATTGTGCTTGTTAAACAGTTGAACTTTGCTCATAGGTATCATTTTAGGTCTGTGGTTGCATTTTCAAAATGCCAATGTTTGTTCTATTTAAAATTTCAGCATGGACAAAACCATATATACTAATGTATGTTGGTAAACTGATGATGCTCATAACAAATAAAACTGCAAAAATTGATTGAAAACTGATTTAAAAACTTTAGTGTAATCTTCGAATCTACAACAGGCATTATAAGAGAGTGTATTATGTCATGGTGCGTTAAATATTATTACCTTTGTAATGCCTAATGTTTATCACTTGAATATTTATAATTTCTCGTTTTCTTAGGGCACACTTAATAACCACGTTTAAGCTAATGTGCACATAGCAGTTTTTGTAGTAATTTTTTAAAGTTTGTCAGTTTTTCTCTTTTCTGATTCAGTCTTAGTTTAGCATTAAGTCCTTTCATGGTGTATGTGATCTCTAATTGACTTTAAGATGCTTGTGAAGGAGCTCTGAGCTTTTAAGGAAAGGTGACTGACATATCACAAAATTTCTACTGATACCAGAGTTTTCAGATGAAACAATGTGTTTGCTAAGTCACAGTTCTTCATCTGGTATTGCTGTTTAATCTTTCAGACATTTATTTGAGGGCCTGCTGTGTGTCTGGGTACAGGGATACAGTGCAAAACCAGTGATTTTGGTGTTCCTTTTTTCTTACTGATAGATATGACACAGGTGACTCTGGGGAAGGCTGATAACAAACTAGATATTTAGACACTTATTTTCTGACCCACCCACCTGGCAAAATTACCTCATTCCCCTGTTTCTTTTAGTCTGACAAATAGGACTAAATAATTTTTATTTTTCTAATAACAATGGGTTTATGAAAAGAACAAAGTCTTTGTTGTTTCACTTGTAGCTTTCTTTTCATATTAACTTCTGGAAAGTGGCAGCTTTTAGTTACCTCAGGTGAATATTAAAGCTTGGATTGTGAGCTTTGTGCATTAACAGATTTCTTTTCTATGAGCTTTTTGGTCATGAGTTGTTACTGCCATTTGTAGTTGGGTAATGGGAGTTAGAGTAGGTTTTTTTTTAAATCAAAGAACATAATACTGACCATTTTCTATGTATGTTATTTTTACAGATCCAGCTGCTCTTGAAGAAGGGTTTAGACATTTGGTTTTTATTTTCTGAGACCTCACAATCTACCTGGTCTTTCTGTTCATGTGTCCTTCCGTTTTCCCCTGTGTAGTCTGTGTCATAACTGTCCACATGATTAACATCTAGCAATTACTCTGCTCTTTCATTTCCTCCCTTATCTGAAATATATTGCAGTCCAGCGGTGTATTTCTTAAGGTGTGATGATGATGGCAGGAGGCTCCAAATCAGTGACATCATCACATGCTTTGTAAGACTGCAAGTACCTGGGCCCCTCCCCAGTTCTGCTTCAAACTCTGGGCTTGCCAGTGTGCATTGTGACAAGCATTCCAGATGGTATTCATGCACACTGGAGTTTGAGACTGTTTGCCTGATAGGAGAGACAGATGTACAAACATTCTTAAAACAGTTCCTCCCAACTCAAATGGGCATATAAATCACCTGGGGATCTTGTTTAAATGCAAATTCTCATTGCATGGATCTGGGAGGGGTCTGCATAGAACCTGAAGTTCTAACAGGTTCCCAGGTGGTGCTGATGGTGCTGATTGCCTGACCACACTTGAATTTGTTTGCACAATGATTGTGGTATCCACAGACATGGAAGAACCTTAGCTCAACCTGAAGAGAGACATGTCTCAGAGATGGCTTCTTGGAAGAAGTAATCCTGGAGCTAAATATTAAAGAATGTGTTAGGTTTGGAGGAGTGGGGGATGGATTATAGGCAAATGCACAAGACAATAAAGGTAGACGAGTGAGTGTTGAGCAGAGAAACTGCAATCATTTGTCTAATAGTGGTTCAAGATGTAAGGCAAGTGTGGTAGGAATTGAGTCTGGAGGGCAGACATGGGCCAGATCACAGAAGGCTTTGTGTGCCAGATCAAGAAACTTAAATTTGATATCACATAAGTGATGGAAAGTTGCCCAGCAGTGGATCTTTCTGGTTAGGTATGCATTTCAGAGTCATCCTTGAATTTGAGATTGGTTCCTCTGGAAAGTGGAACTAGACCAAACAAGGAAGATCCGTTAGGGAGCTGTTGTAGTATGCAGGAGTCTGAGAGCCGTATGCTGGGGCAGTGGAAGCAGGGATAGAATGAAGAGGTATAGGAAGAAGGAGGAGTTCCAGAATTCTAGGTTTGGATCTGCCATCTGGTCTAGAGAACAAGAGGCAAAAGGAGTAGGTTGAGAAAAAAAAGATGATTTTTTATTTTTTTTTTTTGACAGCAAGAGCACTAGTTGTGTGACATGGTGGGGTGGAAAGGTGAAAGGGAGGAAGGAGAGAGAGAATAGAATCTTAAGCTCCATGCCCAACACCAAACTGAGGCAGGGCTCGATCTCACAACCCTGAGATTAAGAGTCATACACTTAACTGACTGAGCCACCCAGGCACCCTGAAAATGATTTCTATTAATAGTACATATATAACTACTTAGTTATTTTCTCTCATAATTTAACCTGCTTAAGGTTTGGAGGCTTATTTTATTCGTTTTTGTCATGACATCTGCTCTCTAGTAGATGTTTAGTAAACATTTCTTATTGAAAAATTATTTTGCGTGTAAAATAATTCCAAAGATGTGTGACTGTACTTAAAATACTTACCATTGAACCAGCTATTTAAAAATATTACAGATAAAGAGTAAGGCTTACAATTCTAGCATTCTTGCAGCATTGCAGTCATTCATTCCAGAGTATTTATTGGGACCTCTGTTTGCTGTGTATTTTAACTTCATGATTAATTTCCTCTAAGGAAATTATTAATTAAGGAATTAATTAATGACCTCTAAGGCTCTCTCATCATTTCGACTGTTAGCAATTTTATCCAGCAACTGTGTTCCTATTTCTAAATATTCCCTATTTCTAAATGCTTGTTAATAATTTAAAAATTCTTTGCAATATGGTTTAATTATAGCCCCACCTGAGAGCTAGGCAGGAATGCAGTTACATTTGGGGATGCTAGTAAATAGACTGTACTAGAAAGAGGCAGAGCAGGTAATCCAAAGTTTGGGAATCTAGTCAGTGCCCATAAATTAGTGTTTCCAGTATATTCCAAATGGTTACTTACCTGTCATAGCCTAACAGTACACTACTCGTTTAGTAGTACAGGAAATCATATTGCTATTACTCAGTTCTTTTATCTACTGTCCAGACTGGTTTTCTTTTCTTTCTTTTTTTCCCTATTTAATCCATGGGAGCTTGGGCGACTGTTTCCTAAGCCTGAAAACTTGGAGATCTTCTGGTGACATCATTTAGTTGATGCCTACCATCTGTGAATTGATCCAGTGGGGCAGCACGTTGATTTAGAGGAGACAAACTTTACTGCTTCATCCATGTAAGATATACTTTCCATATGTATTGTTCAGAGTGGAAGAAGGGGCAGGAAGATGTGGCTGGCTTACTTTGCTTTCTCAGGTTATAGTTTCAGAGTTCAACTCTAGGGAAGAGAAGAAAGGAAGGGAACAAATGAATACTCACCAAAGTAACAAAATTGAAATACCTTCACTGGCTTGATTTTAGGCATGTGTCTTGACACGATTTCCCCTCTAGACACCTGCTCCAAGGTGGGTGGGCAGCAGTCCATACCCCAAATACCACTCAATGGGGCACTGTAAAAGCCTCCATTATTTCTCTCAGAGGCCCACAGCCCAAAATTGCTTTGTTTTTCTTATGACTTCTGTAATTCTCTCCCTCTCAGAATTTTAGGACTGCTTGAGAACTCTGCTGTGATGAGAAAGGATATTTTTCCAGCCTATCTTAGAGGGAGGCCAGACATTTGCTGCAAATTGATTCCTTGGTTCTGTCTGCCAGCCTGCTGGGTGTCTTATTTTATGACCATAAGCTTTTCACTATAGCTGTGTTAATCCTATAAACCTTAGTCTTACCTGCTAGTAGTTGAAAATCCTGGACTCTCAGAAGCCTTTAATAATTAAGTATGCAAGATTTTAAAGTAGTTTACCAGCAACTGACTTGATTTCTGGTATTTGCATCCATATTCAGAAGCAAGTAAAATGAAAAACAGTCATTCATATAACACTTAACATGTAGGTAACAGTATGACGTTAGAACAGGGTTACTTAACCTCAGCACTGTTGGCATTTTTTTTGAATGACGCTGCCCTGTGTGTTGTAGGTGGGACATTTAGCAGCATCCTTGGCTTTACCAGCTAGCTGCCATTGGCACCCTTCTCTAGTGACAGCCAAAAATGTCTTTAGAATGTCCCTACCGGCATCACTGCTCTAAAGCAGTGCCTTTTTTTTTTTTTTTTAAACAAGCTCCATGCCCACAAGTGGAGCCCAACATGGGATTTCAACTCACCCTGAGATCAGGACTGGGCTAAGATCAAGAGTTATACACTTAATTGACTGAGCCACCCAGGCACCCCTAGAGCAGTGCATCTAAAGCCCTGCTGCACATTACCCTCACCTGGGAAGCTTCCCACACCTGCCTCCCCCACCCTAAATACCAGGTACCCAGACCCCACCTTCCACCCAGAATTTCAGTTTTATAGACTAAGGCCCAGGCCTCTCTGTTTTATTAGCGGTGTTTTAGGTGTTTGTTTTTAAGCTAATTCTAATGTGTAGACGGGCTTGAGAAACACCCTTGTGGAGAACACCACCATGCAACTCAGAGTTCCTAAGTAGCTTTTTTTTTTTTTTTTTTTTTAAGATTTTATTTATTCAAGAGAGACACATGGAAAGAGGCAGAGACATAGGAAGAGGGAGAAGCAGGCTCCCTGCGGGGAGTCCAATGCCTGACTCATCCAAGAACTCCAGGATCATGCCCTGAGCCAAAGGCAGAGGCAGAGGCACAACCGCTGAGCCACCTAGGTGTCCCGAGTTCCTAAGAAGTTTTAAGTGGTTATCTAGGGTTGAAATCTCAAGCAAATTACTGGAGTTCTTTGGACTTCATGATCTTGAGCTAAAAAAATTTGAGAGTACTTCACTTAGAAAAGAATACCAGCTTATTTTTATAGCTTTTTAGATGTTTTCTAATTATACATTTTTTATTGTGCAGAAGATCTTCAACTTATTCAGCCTTAGTAAGTTGTCTTATCGACAATCCTATGCTGTCCTTCACTTTTATCTTCCTTTTATTTTTTTCTATAATAAAGCTTTAATAAACGTAATTATTAGATAATTTTAATTAATTGTATCTGACTATAATCATTTACAACAAAACTGAAAATCCCATTGAGAGTTCTCCAAGAGGGTTGATGAGGTATTGCAGGTCTTTTATTAGTTAATTCAATAAATATTTGAGTACCTATTACCACAAGGCAGACTTTATCTCCTGAGACATAATTATCATGAAGAGCAGTAATTCTGACACATGGCTGCTATTCTATAGACATTCTTCTAATTTCTAAAGTAGCATTTTGTTTTGGGAAAGAACAGGGTTGTCTGGGGGGCAGAAGGTGCCCAATGACCTAGAGAAAGGACCTGTAGTGTGATTGTGTTTAGATCCTGAGGTAGTCATTAGCTCCTGTCAAATCAGGGAAATCTCAGTAAGGATATTCCTTACTGAGATTTCCCTGAGGTCTTGCTTGCGGGCAGGTATCCCAGTAACTGTGAGGTGTAATGTTTTACAGATAAGGAAGTGGACTTAGAAAAGATTTAGCAAAGGTCCTACCTAGGTTATAAATGGCTAAATCAGCCCACCCATTTGAACATAGCTCATTTGATGGTGAAGCCTGAACTCTGAACCACAGCCTCCCACATTAAGGGGTTTGTTCACTGCCCTTAATTTAATCCTGGTCTCAGATAAATCATGTCCCTAGTTCTGGTGGATCTCAGTGGTTTGTTAGAATTAGGGTAGTATGTAAGAAATTTTCTAGCTCGTTGTCTGGTACATAGTAATAGTGTCTCAATAATCTATGTTTCCCAAAATCTGTTGTTGTTAAATGTACCAATATCTCATTAGTCTTAGTTTTTTGCCCTTAAGCTTTGGTTAGAATTAAATTACTCCCTGATTTCTTCTCCTATTATTTAATGTACACCAGCCTTTTTCAACGAGGGATCAAAGAGAATTATACCCTTAAAAAAAAAAAAGTGATTTTTCTCATTTTTCCTTAAGTTGGTAGTATTTTTCTAGATGCATGGGAAAGAAGTTAATTTATTACACACAGTGGATGCCTTAGGGTAGTAAGGCTTATTTATTTCTCTTTTTGAATCTTAGTTGAAAAGGTTACAGAATGTGTCCAGTGCCTTTGCTGTCAGATTTTAGGCCAATCAAAGTATTAATTTGTTATTAGTCATAGGAATTATTAGAATACAGAAATAAGATACCAAGCTCAGATAGCAGTTTTGCATCTTAGCCTGAAAAGAATTAAATATAACAAACTCTTTGTATAAAAAATAATCACCAAAGTACTAGTTTTTATATGAAAACAAAGTTAACACTTCTCATTTAGTGTACCGTCTTAGAAGGAAGGGATTGTGTTGCCTTCCTGTTTTTCATTCTATCATAGAATCCTCTCTGGGAAAATGGAGTTGAGACGCATATGTATTTTTAAAGTTTTATTTCCCAAAATTCATTTTAAGTTTTTCCCAGTCACATTATTTGTAAACCAGTTTGAATACAGATGGATTCTAACATTCCTTCAGAATTAAGCACCAACTGTAAGCATAGTTGCTCTTGGCAAATAAGTGGAAATTGGGATTTTTACATATTTTCCAGCCTTTTTTATTTATTTGTACTAATTAGGTGCAGAGAATTCTTTTTTAAATTCTGCTTTAGCCTTTAGGTTGCTGAGACACTGCCTTCAATGAATCCATATATGCTTCAGATGAGTAGCACAAGTTTTTTTTTTTAACTCCTAACTATTCCTTTTTACAAATGAAACAAATGTGTGATTGATATTAAACTAGAACTATAAATAGGACTTTTTGGCTTTTGCAAAATGAGACTGTTGTTTAATTTTAAATTAGAAAGACTTTATTATTTTTCTGAATCAGAAAGACTTCAGTGTTTTGATAGTTAAGATGGAAATATTATGTTTGTTTGTTTGTTTGTTTGTTTTCTTTTAGGCTGACAATTGCATTTTTTGCGCTCTCCGGGCTGGATATGTTGGATTCCTTAGATGTTGTGAACAAAGATGATATAATAGAGTGGATTTACTCCCTGCAGGTCCTTCCCACAGAAGACAGTGAGTGAGTTTTTAGCATTTTATTTTTAGTGTGACTAGTTAGTTGTACTTGGCATAACATGTGTCAGACTAGCAAATCTCAGTATTAATTTATAAACTATTACCATATTTTATTCATCCATGTTTTCCTTGCAGTGTTGCACTCCCCTTGTGTTCAAATACAAACACTTAAGAAGTCTAATCATTGGAGCACCTGGCTGGCTCATTCAGTGGAGTGTGTGACTCTTGATCCCAGGGTCGTGAGTTCAAGCCCCATGTTGAGGGTAGAGATGACTTAAATAAAAATTAAAAAGTCTAATCATTGCTCTCTCTTTCGAGAGAACCATTGTGCAGTTGTCTGGGACTCGAGATTTGCAGTTGTAGCCACATGTTATGTTCCGCACTTCCTCATTGATGATTGCATATTGATTATTTGTATTTGGTATTTATGTTTGATTAGTTTTATAGCCTTTGCTGTATTTTTCATTCCCAGCCATTCTTTTTGTCTTTTCAGTGAACTCTTTGCTGTCAGAAAATTTCTTTTCAGTCTCCTGGTGGTTTTCTCTCTTGTGTTTCACTAGCCTTTCTCTGATGGTTTCTTAGAACTCTTACTAGCACTACAGTCATTTTTATGCTTCTTAAACTTTATAAATTTTGGTCAGTTATTTTTCTTTTCGTAACTAATTTTCAAAATTTCTATGTTTCCTGATCAACTAAATGCCCACAAGTTTTATACACCTTATTGTTCACTCTGTTAAGTGTAACATACCTAACATTGATTTAATTTACAAATGTTAGAAATTCTAACCTTCAAAAGAGAAGCAGATAAACTCCTGAAAATGACAGTTTTTATCATGCCTAAATGAGTCAACATTTATAAATTAACTGGGTGTTTCGTTGGTTGAAGTAAACATTTATAAATGTCTCACCTAGATGAACTTTAGGGAAATAATAAGCTGAAACTTTATTTAGAAAAAAAGAGGTTTGGGGACACAGGTGGCTCAGTGGTTCAGCGTCTGCCTTTGGCTCAGGGTATGATCACGGAGTCCTGGGATTGAGCCTTGCAGGGAGTCTGCTTCTCTCTCTGCCTTATGTCTCTGCCTCTCTCTGTCTGTGTCTCTCATGAATAAATAAAATCTTGGGCAGCCTGGGTAGCTCAGGGGTTAGCGCCACCTTCAGCCCAGGGCCTGATCCTGGAGACCCGGGATCGAGTCCCACATCGGGCTCCCTGCATGGAGCCTGCTTCTCCCTCTGCCTGTGTCTCTGCCTCTGTGTGTGTGTCTCCTGAATAAATAAAAAAAACCTTTAAAAAAATCTTTAAAAAAAAAATCTTTAAAAAAAGAAAAAAGAGGTTTGATCTATTAGCAGATGTTTTTGGACATTGTTTTATGTCTTTCTACATTATTGTTATTGGATTTCATAGTGTTTGTGTTTATATAATTTTTAAAATCTGGCCTGTCAGTGAATTCTTACTTAAAAATGATTAGACATTTTGAACTAGGTCTGGCATACACAAGTATCTACTCACTTTTCACCAGCTGCATGAATCAGTATGTATGATATATTGGTAAGTAGTTAAAGATTCTAGCATGTTGGTGAGTAGGATTTACTGAATGTGCTGCTACACCTGTAAATACGGGCTGTGATAATTAATAAATAATGCTACTCATTTTTTCGGAGCTTATGGCTGAGATTTGGTCACAATTCTAGATGCCCGCAAAGTGGAAGTAATTTGTGTTTTCCCTTTTTACTAGGTTGTTTTTTGGGTTTTGGTGGGGGGGGGTTGACTAGTTTAAATCAGTCTGGGTTTTTTTTTTTTTTTTTAATTTTAAAAGTTAAATATTACATATAGTATTATTCTGATTCTGATTTTGGATTATTTTTTTTTTTTAAATAGTTTATTTATTTTTTTTTTAATTTTTTTTTTTTTTATTTATTTATGATAGTCACAGAGAGAGAGAGAGAGAGGCAGAGACACAGGCAGAGGGAGAAGCAGGCTCCATGCACCGGGAGCCCGACGTGGGATTCGATCCCGGGTCTCCAGGATCGCGCCCTGGGCCAAAGGCAGGCGCCAAACCACTGCGCCACCCAGGGATCCCCCTGATTTTGGATTATTAAAAACACATGTCCTGATTAAATTCTACACTAATTTCTTGAAAGCACCTCACATAGTATGCATAAGGAAATTATACAGTGTGAGTCATAGAAAAGCTATTCTCTATTATGTTTTTGCTAAAATATATATTATTTTTAGAAAAAATTTATTGCTATTCATTTCTCTGAAATAGCCGTTGCTACTCTAGAAGAGTATAGATCATAACATTTGAGTGAGAGAACTCATACTACTATATTCTTTGCTGGGCTCTGTGATTGAACTAAGCTATTGTTTTTTCTTAAAATATGTTTACTTTCTTCTACCATTTTATTGTAAGTTTTTCATGGTAGTTTACTATCAATACACACTTTTTTTTTTTTTAAAGCAACTTGCAGAATGGTTAAAATAACTGATTAATTATTTCCCCAGTGGAAAAGCAGTGGCCACAAAACAATAGGCTGCTGGTTTTATGCTCTTAAACATGGATTTTACACATGTCATTTTGTTATCCCTTGGGTGTGTGACTATGTTCATGAACTTTTTTTGTGTGCAATTAGTTTAAAACCCATATTCTTGGGACATCTGGGAGGCTCAGTCGGTTGGGTGTCTAACTCTTGGTTTTTGCCCAGGTCGTGATTGCATGGGTCATGGGATTGAGCCCCTCGTCAGGCGCTGTGCCCAGCAGGGAGTCTGCTTGAAGCTCTCTGTCCCTCTGCCTCCACTCCCCCCATCCCATTCACACACTCTCTCTCTCTCCCTCCCTTAAAAAAATAAATACATCTTTTTAAAATACCCGTATTCTTTCTAAAGACTGCTTTGTTGCGAGAGGTTTGCTAATATCTGAACTCTCATATTATTCATAATGTGTTTGCTACATACTCACTAGAAGGCTAAAATGGAAAAGGCAGAAAGTAACAGCACAACTGGAACTCACACAAGCTGAAGGAAAACTGCCAATTTACCAACTCCTTTGGAAAACTAGCCGTACTCACTAAAGCTGAACATGTGTGCACTTCTCCCTAGTCCACACCCATCAGAAGTGAAAACATGTTCACCAGAAGGTATGTTCACAGCAGTGTTCTTCACAAGAGTCCAGAAGTTAGGAACCATACAAACTACCTGTCTTGGATATAATGGATAAATGATGTATTAATACAGTCACACAATGGAATTCTTACAATGGAAAGTGGGAAAGAACAGTCTATAACTATATGCAAAAATTTTGATGAATATCACAAACCTGTTTTGAGAGAAAGAAGTTACCTAGTGTATAATTCTATACAGAGTACAAAAATAGACAAAACCAGTGGGAGCTTTTGGGGAGCAAAGGAAGAAGAGGAAGTAGGGGGCTTCTGGAGTGCTGTCATGTACTTTCTCTTGAGCTGAGTACTGGTTATGTGATAAGTTTACTTTGCAAAGTTCATTGAGTTGTTTATGATAATGCGCTTTTCTTATGTGTATTACAGTTTGATGGAAGTTTTAAAATTTTCTTTGAATTCCAATTGGTACTCACCCCATCTCTTTTGAGGCTTATCAGAATTCTCTTTTGTGTTGCACTGTCCTCTCCATGGGTTTTGTTGGTTTGAAGCACATTGCTAATTGTTTTTTCATTCATCGCTGCTTAATTGTTACTTAAAATATTTTTGCTTGTGCCTGAATTCTACACTTCTGGAGGGCAAAGAATGTATCTGTCTTACATTTCTTTTGTCTTTTAGTGCCTAAAGCTTTGTTGTGTATCAGGAGTTGTTGGACTCTTAAATCACCCATTCATCCTCCACCTTGACTTCTCTGTGTTTTCACATTTGGTCTAAAGCATCATGATATTGTGATTTATAAGAAATGTGTATTTGGTCTTCATCCACAGTTCCTGGCTCACAACTCCCAAGACCTTTGGCATTTCCTAAGGGTTGAGAGTGATAGAAATTGTCTTTTGTTACCTTAGGTGACTTTTGTAAAGCACCTAAGGATGGGACCTTTATGCCCTTGGAGCCAGCCAGAGATTAGAGTCCCACCACCTGAGCTCCAGGGAGGGGAGGGGTGAAGGGCTGGGGGCTGAAGCCATTGCCAGTGGCCTGTGATTTAATCCATCATGCCTATGTAATGTGCCTATGTAAAAACCCAGAAGGACAGGGTTCAGAGAGCTTCCTGGTTGGTGAATACGTGGAAGTGCTGGGAGAGTGCCACACCGGAGACGGCATGGAAGCTCTGTGCCCCTTCCCCATACCTTACCCTATGCATCTCTTCCATCTGCATGTTCGTGAGTTACATTCTTTTACTATTAACAAGTTTTTCTGAGCTCTGTGAGCTGCTCTGGCAAATTAATTGTGCCCAAGGAGAGGGGCTCATGAGAACCTCCAGTCTGTAGCCAGTTGGTCAGAAGCAGCACAGCTAATGGGGCTTGCATCTGAGGTCTGAAGTTGGGGGGTGCGTTGGAGTGGTTTGCAGTCCTGGTGGACTGAGCCCTCAGCCTGTGGAGTCTGCATAGTGTCTGCAGCCTATCTCTGCATAGTGTCAGAATTGAGTGGATTGTATTGAGTTGTATTCAGTTGAGTTGAATGAATGGCTGGCCTTCTGAGAATTGCTTGTTGGATATTGCATCTCAAAACACCTAATTTTAGCATCCTCTTGCTCCTCAAATATTTTCTCATTCATAAGGGATTTGCAGAATGAGTAGAGTGTGCCTTCTGTGACTCCTAGGTCTGTATTTGTCCTACCTTGTGATACCATGTAAAATCTTAGGGAATTGAAAAATCCAGAAATGTTAAAAATCCAGCACCATAAAATAAAAATGTGATAAATTTGATTAAACAAATACTTTAAAATGTTTTGTAGTAAAAGATAAGGCTGAGTAAGTGACAGGCTTGGAAATTGTGGTAATATATGTAACAAAATATTCATATCCAGACTGTGAAGAACTCTTAAAGATTGAACGGTAAATGACACATCACTGTTTAGAAGATGATGAAATTTAAGAATGGAGGACCTCGAAGAAGTCAGTAAATAATATATAAGAGAATTAGCCTTACTAGCAAAGTCAGGGAGATGCAGTAGAAACAAGGTTGCATTATTTTTTATGTAACATCAATTTAGCTGGAAGTTTTAAAAATTGGCAAGAGAGGTGCCTGGGTGGTTCAGTTGGTTAAGCGTCTGCCTTGGGCTCAGGTCATGATCCTTGGGCACTGGGATAGAGCCCCACATCAGGCTCCCTGCTCAGCGGGGCGGGGCTTCTGCTTCTCTTCCCCTCTGCCCCTCCCCCTGTTCATGAGCTCTCATTCTGTCTCTCTTTCACTCACATAAATGATGAAATCTTTTAAAAGAAATAAATTAAAAAAGTAAAAGTTGGCAAGAGTACTGGGGAAAGAGCACTTCATTTTTGTGGAAGTGAAAATCATTGTATCCTTTTGAGAGACATTTTAGTGTATGATTTTTTTTTTTTTTTATCACATCTGACACAGTCTCATGTGTGTTATAGTGGCTCCGAAAAGATAGATCTGCTTAGAACCTCAGAATATGACCTTAGTTGAAGAAGGGCCTCTGCAGGTGTAATTAAGGTAAGCATCTCCAGATCACTGCCTAGTGCCCTTCTAGGAGAAGGGAAGAGGGAGATTCTAGACCCCGAGGGGAATGCCCTGTGGGGGCAATGGCAGAGGTTACAGTGAGCTTACTGCACAGAGGAATGCCAGGATTGCCCAAAACCACCAGGAACTGAGAGAAGCATGAGATGATTTCTCCCTCAGAGCCTTCAGAAGGAACCAGTCCTGCTAGCACCTTGATTTTGGACTTCTGGTTTCCAGAACTCTGAGAGAATATATTTCCATTGCTGAAAGCCTCCAGATTTGCGGTGATTTGTAACCTCAGGAAACTAATAACATGCATAAAAATCTTTGTAGAATATGTTTTGGCATTGTTCGATACACAGACAAATTAGAAGGGGAATAAATGTTCACAAAAGTGAAACAGTTAAATTAACTATGGTCTACCAAAAATAGTTTACTCAGTTAGTAAAGTGATTGAAATAGACCTATGTATATACTGACATGAAAATGCTCATATATAGTTAAGCTATAAATACTAACATGTACAGAGATGTTTTGTGTTAATCTTTGACTAATAAGTATATAGGGAAAACTCTGAACAGAAACATAGAAAATATTTATGGAGGGGAAGTAGATGGGAACACATGTAGGAGGATGACAGGATAAGGTAGTACTTTGTTTTTATTCTATGTATCTGCATTATTTGTGTATTCAAAGTATGTTTCCATATTTAAAAATCCAAGTTAAAGGAGAGCCTTGGCAGGCAGATCAGTTGGTTAAGTGTCTGCCTTTGGCTCAGGTCATGATCTCAGGGTCCTAGGATGGAGCCCCACATCGGGCTCCCTGCTAGACGGGAAGCCTGCTTCTTCTCCCTCTCCCGCTACCATTCCCCCTGCTTGTGCTTGCTTTCTCTGTCAAATCGATCTTTAAAACAAAATTCAGAAAACTTCAACCTCTCTTCAAAACACAACTAAAATTAAACTAAACTTAATGTTATATGGTTATATACAAATGCTGATATTTTGCTAATGCAGAAATAATGTTATACATTAATTAAAATTTATGCTCTTTAAGGCACTGCCAAATACATTGTCACATTGTTCTAATCTGCCTTCCCCAGAAGAGGAGAATGAGAGACATAGCAACTAAGAGAGCTGCCTGAGGCCACACATAGGTATTAAGTGATAGATCAGACTGAAATCCCAGGCTTCTGACTCCCAAGCCCCAGGTTAGCTTTACTGGTGAAGTTTTTGGTCCATGGTGGGGACTATGATGTGTGGTACTTAAGTACGTTGTGAATATTTAATCAGAATTAACCCTGGCTTTCCGCTTAACTCCAGGGGTATAAAGACCCCACTGGTATCTTAGTTAGGTGTATGGTTAGACCATTGGAGGATTGGGCCCTTCTCATCAATCTCTGGAAGTGTTTAGAAAACACAGAGGATCAAGCTGGGGGTTGTGTGTTCCCTTCTCTTATCAAGGGCACAGCCAGAGAAGTTTAGAGCTAGAGTAGAGCAAGGAATATTATAGTCCATCATTTTACACATGAGGATATTAAGATCCAATGGGATGAATAATTTGTCCATGATAATATAGCTTGATAATGCTAGAGGCAAAATTAGTGTACAGTTTTTTGTTTTCTAGTCCTTTGAGATTCCCATTCCTGGCTATCTCCAGTACTGATTCCGTACAATAGGTGCTGTGTTTATCGTGTATGTTGTCCTGTGAGATTTTTTTTTAAATAGATTAAGTCCTGTTACTGCGTTTTTTAAATAACATACTTACAAGTGTGAGTATAGTTGCATGTGGCTAAACTGGGCATGTTGCACATTTAAAAATAGCATGTCTGGTTTGGAAGAATTGTAGATCAAGAATTTTTTGCAGAGATGGCCCCACAGTGGTTATGTGCCCAACTGTCCCTCACCATGTGTCTGGTAGGCCACACCACCAATCTTGTCACAGTCTCATTCTTCATTTACTGTTTTGTTGCATGAAACTGTTAAATCTCTATGAAGGGAAGTCTCCCACCTGCCTTTTCCTTAGTTAATCTAGTTCTGACTCTGAAACGAATTTGTGAAATTTAGAAAATAGATAAACCTATTTTGTAGGCTCTAGAATGTTTTGTTCACCTTGTCCAGTCTCTTGAGAATCTGAAACCAGGAGTTGTGTAAAGTGTATCTAGATGTTTATGAGATCCTGCTAACTAAACTACTTGCATGTAACAAGATAAACTAGTTTTACTCTGTGACTCTGATTGTGGAGCCACATCAGTGGTTCTCGATTCTGGCTGGCTATCAAACAGGGATTGTTCTTTGTATATATGATTGTCCAGGCCCCATTCTGAGGGTTTTCATGTGGGCCTGAGTTAGGACCCAACAGGCCTGTATATTTTTTCAGACTCTGCAATTGATTCTGTTGAGACCCAGACCCACACTTCCAGTTTATTCTGCTGCTACTGAATAGGAACACTAGATGGCACCGTGTAATAACCTCCAAGGAAGCTTAGACTACTGTGAATATGCATCTGGTTATAAATTTGGAATGGCTCATTTATACTTAATAATTATCATGAATAGGTAAGCTTACTAGAATATAAAGGAAAACACAATAGCAGGCAAATCTTGACAAGAATCAGAATGAATTGCCCAGTGAATTTTTTTGAGTGACAATATATACTCTTTTGGAAAGGGGGAAGAGGAAGTCGTTTTTGTTTTTTTGGTTTTTTTTGTTTTTGTTTTTTATTGTTATTATATTTTTTAATAATAACTTTATTTTTTATTGGTGTTCAATTTGCCAACATACAGAATAACACCCAGTGCTCATCCTGTCAAGTGCCCCCCTCAGTGCCTGTCACCCATTCACCCTCACCCCCCGCCCTCCTCCCCTTCCACCACCCCTAGTTCATTTCCCAGAGTTAGGAGTCTTTATGTTCTGTCTCCCTTTCTGATTTTTCCTACCCATTTCTTCTCCCTTCCCTTCTATTCCCTTTCACTATTATTTATATTCCCCAAATGAATGAGAACATATAATGTTTGTCCTTCTCCGATTGACTCATTTCACTCAGCATAATACCCTCCAGTTCCATCCACGTTGAAGCAAATGGTGGGTATTTGTCATTTCTAATGGCTGAGTAATATTCCACTTTTTTTGGGGTGCCTGGATGACTCAGTTAAGCGTCTGCCTTCAGCTCAGGTCATGATTCCAGAGTTCTGGGATAGAGCTCTGCATCAGGCTCCCTACTCAGGGAGGGCTTCTGCCTCTGCCTCTTCCTCCCTCCCCGTCATGCTCTCTCTTCTTCTCTCTCAATAAATAAATAACTTTTTTTTTTTTTAAAAAAAAAGAAACTTTTCTTGTTCAATTGCAACAGAAACTGATACTTTTTTCCTATTTCACTTTTTGTAAAAATCTAATGAATCTGTTTGAACTGGGTTACTGTTGATTTCCGTTGGTCACTGGACAGAACATCATCTGCCTGTGTCCTTTAAACATTGCAAGAACCCTGCAAAGTACTGCTTGCAATATGTTAGGTTCCTTGTTCAGAAATGGAGGGAACTAGCTCAGAGAGGGTATTATTTGCCCATAGCATACAGAGCTAGTAAGAATAGGATCTTGAATTAGATTCCAAACATCCATGCCACAGTCTCCTAACCTTTGGTGATATTTTTGAACATCAGTATTTTTGCTGCTTTTCAGATAATTTAAAGGTGTAAGTAAATAAGCTAAATACTTAGAAATGAACAGTTTCCTTTACCTGTAAGGAAATAACATTTCATTCAGAAACAGATTTTTTATACTCTAATAGGCATTCCTCATTTTATTGTACTTTAATATGCTTTGAAGATACTGCATTTTCTATAAATTGAAGGCTGGTGGCAACTCTCTGTCATGCAAGCTTATTGGTTCCATTTTTCTAACATTTGCTCACTTCATGTCTCTGTTTCATATTTTGGTAATTTTCTCAGTAGTTCAGTTTTTCATTATACTTACTATGGTAATCTGTGATCAGTGATCTTTGATGCTACTATTCCAATTGTTTTGAGGCATGACCAACTGTGCCTATATAAGACGGTGCACGTAATTGATAAACGTGTGTTATGACTATTCCATTGACCTGCCATTCCCCTTCATCCCTCTCCTCAGGCCTCTTTAGTCCCGCAGACACAATATTGAAATTAGGGCAGTTAGTAACCCCATAGTGGTCTCTAAGTGTCTAAGTGAAAAGAAGGGCTGCACATCTCTCACTTTAAATCATAAGCTAGAAATGATTGAGCTTGGTGAAGGAGGCATGTGAAAAGCCTAGATAGGTTGAAAGCTAGGCCTCTTGTGCCAGTTGGCTAAGTTGTGAATGCAAAGGAAAGGTTTTAGGAGGAAATTAGAAGTGCTACTCCAGGGGTCCCTGGCTGACTCAGTTGGAAGAGCATGCAGTTCTTGATCTTGGAGTCGTTAGTTCAAGCCCCGTGTTGAGATTACTTAAAAATAAAACTTAAAAAAAAGTGATATTCCAGTGAACACACCAATGTCAAGAAAGCAAATCAACCTTATTGCTCATGTGGTGGAAGTTTTATTGGTTGTACAGACACTAGGCACTTATGGACTTTAAAGATGAAGTTAAGGTTCCTGGTCAGCTGACCTCAAAATAGGAAGATAGGTGTTTTATGTACTGGGGCGAGGAGTTGCCTGGTACAACCACATGAGCCCTTTTAAAGGAGAAAAGGCAGGAAGAGTCAGAGAGATGCTGCAGAAGGAGAAGCTAGAGAGAATCCCAGCACAAGAAAGATTTCAGCTGTGTTGCAGGCCCATGGTACAGAGGCCCAGATACAAGCAGTGGCAAGAGTGGTCTCTAGGAGCTCTGGGACCTAGCTGACATGAGCAAAGGTGTGGGCACCTCAGTGCCACACCTGCTAAGCAAGCTGAGGGAACTTGAGGGGAGGTTATTTCCCAGAACCTCCAGTGGGGAGTGCAGCCCCCACTGGCATGCTCATCTAGCCTGGTGAGACCTGTCTTGGACTTTGGAACCTGCAGAGCTGTGAGATAATAAAGGGGTGTGGTTTCAAGTTAATAAGTTTGATAATTCATTAGGGCAAAAATGACTCATACAAAAAACAGAATTCACTCTCCTGTCATTCCATACAATGTTACTTTATTTATTTCCTTCTGGACTTTGTTGATAAGCCTCCTTTGCTTAATTATAAACATGATCACATAAATGTGTCCTGTTTTTTTTCTTGATCATTTCTCCATGTGGCTATATAGTTTTCCCTAAGTATTTTTGTAGCAGTTTAGTGTTCCTTTGAGGAGCTAGAGTATTGCATTTAACCTGCTGGACTCCTGTTTGTTTCTGAATCTTACCACATGTAGCACTGTATTGGGTGTGTCTGTGCACCTGGCCTTTCTTATCCTGAAAGTTACAAGAGTAAATTCTAAGATGTATCCTTACCCTGTCAGTCTGAACCTTTTTGTTACTCTTATTATACATTGACAAGTCTTAAATAGTTTATGCATGTAAAAGTCTTTAGCAAAGATAATAGAGCTATGTTCGTTAATATCACCATTAGATAATACCCTTTTTCAAATAAATTTTTTGTTAATAGAGGAAAGTGGTTAGTGGAAAGTTTTAAATTTGGTGTGTAAAGTTTCCTAAATTGTTCAAGAAATTAACGTTTAAGCTATTCTAAGTACTGTGGGAAATACAGAGAATAGAGTACCTGATTTGAAGGAATATAAGAATGAAACCAGTTATTATGAATTAGTCATGTTCCAGTCATAAGAGATACGAAACTAGTTTCTCACGTCAGAACCTATTTATAAATCTACTTGATTTTTTTATTAACAGTGCTTGTACAGTCTATGGATATTACATTTCTGTCCTCTTCATCTATCATGCTGATTGTCTAATAGGTATCAGAACCATAATTACTTTCTTACTGTGGGTATAACTAATTTTTCATTTATAGTTTTTTTATTTTTCCCAGTTTTATAGAGATATTATTGACAGAATATACGTAAGTATAAGTTATACAACATTATGATTTGATACGTGTATATATTGCAAAATGATTACCACAGTATCCTCACATACCTTTTGTGTGTGTAGTGACAACATTTAAGATCTCTCCTATAACTTTCAGGTATATAATACAGTCCTATTAATAGTCACCATGCTATACATTAAGTCCCCAGAATTTACTCATCTTACAGATAGGCTTTTGTATGACTAACATCTCTCCATTTCTCTCAGCCCCTGGGAACCACTATTCTACTATTTCTGTGAGTTCAGCCTTTTTAAATTGCACATACAAGTGAGAACATAGAGTATTATAGTATTTATTTCTCTCTCTCTTATTTCATGTGGCATAACGCCCTGAAGTTCCATCCATAATGTCACAAAAGGCAGAATTTCTTCTTTTATGACTGAATCATATCCTGGTTGGTGTGTGTGTGTGAAAAATTTTCTTTATCCACTCATCTGTCAGCAGACACATCTTGGCTATTGTAAATTATGTTGCAGTAATCATGGGGGTACAGACATCTCTTCGAGTTAGCGATTTTGTTTCCTTTGGATATATACCCAGTAGTGGGCTTGCTGGATCATATGGTAGTTCTATTTATAATTTTTTTAAGAACCTCCATCCTATTTTCCATACTGGCTATACTAATTTACATTTCCCACTACCAGTGCACAGGGCTCCCTTTTCATGGACATGACTGAAGTTTCCAGCTTATTTTCTTAACTTCCCAGTACTTCGAAGTGGGTTATTGTGTTGAAATGCAAAATACATAATATTTTTTTGTGACTAGAGCAGCTTCTGCCTTTAGTTTGCTCACATATAAAAAAGTAGTGAGTTAAAGTAAAAAGACACTGGATGGGAAGTTAGAATTCCAGATCCTGATGCATTACTAACGGTTTGTTACCTTGAACATGTCACTTAACCTCTGGGACTTCTGCTTCCCTTTCTTTAGCATGGGGATTAAATATGTTGGTCACATGAAAAATAATCATATAGAAAAGGTAAGGAAGTATTTTGTATACAGTGAGGTAGGCTATAACCTAACGGTACATAGTAGGAAATCATTATTTTGTCTCTGGTTTGAAAATTAAATGAAAAGGGCATCTGGCTGGCTCAGTCGGAGCGTGCAACTCTTGATTTTGGGGTTGTGAGTTCAAGGCCCATATTGAGATTACTTTAAATAAACTTTAACAAATTTTTGAAAATTAAATGAGGAAATTCCCATAAAGAGATAACAGCTTTTGCACATAGTGAGCATTAACCAACCATTAGCTAGAATGAAAATGGACACAGTGACTTTGGTACTAAAATGCTCATTTCCTGAAAGGAAAGTACTAAAAGGCTTTGGTACTAAAATGCTCATTTCCTGAAAGAATGTTTAATTGAACGGCTTTAGAGTCTGTAGAGAAATAAAGTATGCCTTAAATAAGTACACATTTTTATTTTCTAGGATCAAATCTAAATCGCTGTGGTTTCCGAGGCTCTTCATACCTGGGTATTCCATTCAACCCATCAAAGGTGAGTTCTGTCTGGGTCAGGAGGAAGGAGAAGGGAGGTGGTTGGATTTTAGTGAGGAAGAAAACTAAGAAATTATACAGATAGAACCAAGCTTCCATGTTTCGATATACCTAAAATAGTGTCTGTTGATGTACATTATGACCTACAACGCCTACAGAGGAGTGTGGTGCACACCTTATTTCCTGGCACAATGTACAGTACATACACAGAAATCTCTACTGTCTCAAGCATTATATCCTACTGTCACTTGTGTTTGTAAAAATTATTGGTGATTTCCTGGAGAATTGGAAATAAAGCACTCTGCTTGGTACTTGCTTTCTAGGGAGCCAGAGAACTTCTGTGTTAGTGAAAAGCTGTATATTCGACTCACATACCTTAGAAATAAAAGAAAAAGTTCTTGCCAAGGCAGTAATAGAAGACCCTAGCAGTGATGAGTTTGAGGACTTTTGCGGCAATAGGCAGACAATCTTCCAGGGTTACAGCCAGTGACTTTGGTACCAGCACATGCTGTGTAGAAAGCGGTGACTTCTAGCAGAGTGAAGAGCTTTTGTCTTCTTCGAAGCAGTGGAACCAGCCAGCTCTGCAGGTGTTTGCATCTAGACTCAAAATAACAATATTTTTCTATAGCAGAAGCAGAGAGAAACTTCGTCATTTTTTTTTTTTCTTCAAAAGAGGGCCATACAGCATAGACACTTTTCCTTTAATGGGTCACTGCTTATATATTGGTTACAAGCTACTGTCTAACAATACTGAGTACATTAATATTTATATCCAGTTGTAACCTAAACATAAATGGCATATTGCCCATTTTTTAATGCTCTGCTTCTAAATTATGGAATAAATAGCAGTGATATGGGTGGGTGAAAGCAGCATGATTGATTTCCTAGAGGCACTGCTTCAATTTTCTTCCTCTGTCTTAGGCTATAGATCATCTTGCCAGTGTCAAAGTCATGTGACTCGGTCAAGTTGTCTTCAATCATGTGTGCCCATTGCTTTTAGCAGGGAGTCTAAAAACCAAGGATTCATAAAATATGTTCCCCTTTTCCTATACATATAACATTTTCCAGTTGATGCCAGTCCTGAAGAAGATGGCTCTCCCTTTGCTCATAGTGGACAAGGTTTCTGGGTGCTATGACACTTGGTCATGATGCCCCCCCCCCCCCCCCCGAGTGCCATAGCTTACTTACACAGATGTATACCTACCCTTGTTGAAATAAAACAGGGCTTTGAAAGCATTACTTTTAAAAGTCAGTCGCCTTCCTCTTGCCTTCCCACTTCCAAGACATTTTTAAAATAACAGGAATAAAACTGAAGAAGAAACAATTTTTTTTGTCTTGATTTACAGTCTCTTGACACCCAGTTTTGGTCCTAATTCACCTGGATCCCTGGCATCTTCTGGGGAGGCCAGGTCTCATTCCATGCCACATTGTGTTCATATGAATTTGAGTACTGGGAGGACCAGGAAAGTCCAGGGGGACTCATAGGCCCCCCCAGGAGTTTTCACTGAGGGTGGTTGGTTGAGAGTCTGTAAGAATCTGAGGCACATAGGATTGTCAGATACAGTATATAAATATAGTAGTGTTCTCAGTTTTTCTTCTGAAACCAAACCATCTATAGGCCATTGCCTTACCTGTTAAATGCCCAGGATCTTCCATGGCCTTAGAGCTCTTTTTAAGAAACACTGATGGATGCTCTCAACCCACTTTTCTCACTGTTTTCCTTCAGAAATTCTGTATTGTCTATTAAATGAAGTGTTGTCCCTAATACATGCTATTTCTCTGCTTTGCTTTTACTTTTCCTTCTACCTATAAAGCTGCTTCTCCTTTCTACCCACCAAGCTCCTCTTCTGCAAAAAAGAAAAATCCATTTAAAATTTTGTGTTACTGGGGCCCTTGGCTGACTGAGTCATTAGAGCATGCAAATCTTGATCTCAGGGAGATGAATTCAGCCCCACATTGGACATGGAACCTCCTTAAAAGAAAATCAAGCTAAACAGTCTTCTGATTTGGCTAACAGAAGATAAGATGATAGTTTAAAAAAAAAAAAAATCATTGTGTTGCTATATCTCCCTCCTGACACTACATTCTAATTTGTATTGTAATTACTAGACCAGACCCTTTTTCTGCTCTTAAGTTCTGCATTTGATTTCTGTTTGGGTTCCCCCACAGTGCTCTTAACATGGTAGATGTTTAGTTTAAGTACCAAAAAATGAAATATGCCATAGGAGTTCTAGGTAGACTATTGTATATGTGGAGTAGAATAAGCAGGAGTACCAGAGTTTGAGCTCTAGGAAGGAGCTCAGAATTGAAAGTGTTAGCCAGATGAGAATTGGTTTGGCGCGTTTGTGAGACCATATAAAGAATCATATATGTAAAACCAGATGGGTGGGGTGGGTTCAGATTATAGAAGGTATTGAAAACCATGCACACTTGTTCTGTGAGGAACCACAGAAGATGGGTGAGCAGGAAAATAATGTGATTCACTCCCTAATGATTCCAAGATCCTCGTTCATGACTCCCAGGAAGTAGTGGCCCTTTGGATATTTGCCTTGTACTTGCATCATCATCAGGATAACTAGCATCTTTGTCCCAGTAATTTTACTTAATCCTCACAATAACCCCATGATAGAGGTACTAATATCCTTTTTTCAGAAGGAGGAAATGAAGCAAGACAACGAGTTGTAGAGCCAGGATTTGGTGTGTTTTGGTGGTTGTAGAAGTTACCATTTCTTACAGTGGGTACAGGAGAGATGAATTTTTTAAAATATTACCCATATTCTGTCAAAATTAAAATATTCTTTGTCATATGTCACTGTACTTCAATTTTTAAAAATTAAGACATTTAAAACATTTTTATGTGGAGATTACTATGGTATTTAATTTGGATTTGTACAGTAAAATAATTTTTATTTCTTTTATAAATCTTTGAAAGGCTGTATGCTTTTCTAACTTCATGAGACTTAAATTGTAAATAATGTGGTTGACTACATATGAAGCTCAAATAATGTGGTTTATTTGCATATCAGATCTGCTTCTATAAAGTTTGAGGTTTGCAGGATAAATTTAAAAATTGTGTAGCCTGGCAAGCATGCAGTCATACTTACATTGAGACCTATAAAATGGGGTTTGTTTTTCAATCTGGTGTAGGTACAAATCAGTACTAACATTTAATTTTACTAGTTCCTGAGACCTCGTGCCGGATTACTTAATGAAGTAAGTTTTCAGTTTACCAATTAATTAACATTATGTTAACTTTGAATTTAGAATCCTGGAACGGCTCATCCTTATGATAGTGGCCACATAGCAATGACTTACACTGGCCTTTCATGCTTAGTTATTCTTGGAGATGACCTAAGCCGAGTAAATAAGGAAGCTTGCTTAGCAGGCTTGAGAGCCCTTCAGCTGGAAGATGGAAGGTATGGGTCACTCTTTGGTTTTTGTCCTTTTCTTTTTCTATTTTTTCTTTTTCGGACAAATTTTGTAGAACTAAAAAATGGGTATAATACTGTACTAGAACTTTTAGAATTTATCATAAACCCATTTAGAAGCCTTTAAAGCTCACTGCATGTACATACAGTTAAATCCCTAATCAAACCCCCCCCGCCCCCAGGGTTTCTTAACGTGAGTAAAAAGAAATCACAACAGCAGAGCTCCTTGTTTTTTCTCTTTTTTTTAACTGAGACAGTGAATATGTTCACAAGTAAGTGGTTGAATGGTTTCAGTATTAGGATGGACTTTAATTTACCTTCTGGGTGAAAAAAATGGATATTTTGAAGTAAGCATACATTTAGTCTGAACTTTTATTCCTTAAGATATAGTGATTGGGGGAATAAGGGGGTGAACACAATAGTGTAGATAGTTTCAGTGACATTTGTAAAGGTTAGAAAAAGAACTTCTTAATATTAGGTGGTTTGTATGGTATGTCTGAGGAATCGTCCCAGAGTTTTAAGGTGAAACTCTCCACTCTCCCCTCCACACCCCCCCCCCCCCACCAAATCTAGGAAGTGACAAAGCAGTTGTGATACTGTCTAAGGAAAAGATTTTGCAAACCAATTCCCCATAATGTTATGTCAATACTCCATCAGCTAATACCTCTGTTTTCCTTTCAGTGTTTAAAAGACACGATCTTGGTGAGGGGAAAATTAAGTAGACTTGTAAGATAAATTGTCAGTAATTGGAAATACTATAGAACTCAGTCTTTACCTCAGCCAGTGTATGTGACTAAGTTCTCAAAGTTTCCATATGGTCTTTGATTACTGCCACCTTATCCTTGTTTATAAATAAAGGAATAGATATCAGACTCAGACTGTTACCTCTCTAAAACTAATGAAATAGGTAAAAATTAAATTGTAACACAATATGATCGGTTAGTTAGTGGTTATATACATATACATTTAGAAGAAATTACACATACGAAAACATGGGTTCGGAAATTTCTTACTACCCAGTGGGTCCTAGGTATATTGCCCCCCATCAGTTCTCAAGCTGGTGTGCTATGACTGTCCATGATAGGGACCAAATAAACTTATTCTGTGTGGTGCCATCTGGAAGGAGTAACTGGTAGTGTGTAAAGCTACCCAGATATCCAGAACTTTGAAATAGAGTGGTGACCTAGGGATGATTTTGTGTTATTCAAGTTAATAGTCCTGTTCTTTACTAATAAAAGTAGTATATGGCTTTTAAACCCATATTTAATAAGTTTTTCTGTGAGTTAAGACATGAAGTAGATTGTCTTGCTTCCCCCATCACCCACAAAAAAATAAAAACTAGATTCTAGTGTGGTGTTACCGTAAATAATACTGTTATTACTTTCAGCTTCTGTGCAGTCCCTGAAGGCAGTGAAAACGACATGCGATTTGTATACTGTGCCTCCTGTATTTGCTATATGCTCAACAACTGGTCTGGCATGGATATGAAAAAAGCCATCAATTATATTAGAAGAAGTATGGTGAGTTATGTTGGTAAATTGACTGTTTTAGGTTATTATTGTTACTATATGGAGATTGCAGTACAATGCATGTCTCAGTCGCTCTTCCACCAGAATCTGGAAATAAGGGCAGTAAGATTGCTTTTTGGATACGTTGTGTAATCAGAATATAGAAATAATTGTAAAGGGCAGATTGATTCATTGGCCATTAAAATTTAAATGTAATTTGTGTCTAAGGAAACAAATGTCTTTATTAGAAAGAGATTGGTCAAAAAAGAAGTAAAACCTCAAAGGCACCTGTTTGATAGCCTTTGCTACCAGGGGTCAGTGAAGAGCCCTGGCTAAGTGTAATGGAAAATTATGGTTTCTTTGATGAAACTATTTCTGTATTTGGTGTGAGGTGGGAGTTCCATAAGTCATTGGATTAGCAAGATCCAAATATAACAAGATTGAGCTAACAAAAGATTTTCGGGTCTTTTTGTTAATACTTTTGCATGTGCTTTTTTTTTTTTTTTTTTTTTAATCTAAGGTTTATTTTAAGGCTTATATCAAATAGAAGTGTTACTTTTTTCATGATACAATTTCATCTTTTCATTGGCAATAATGAGAGCTTAGTCTCAGCCAGAGTGATCCTTGTTCAAATGTTGCTTCCCAGGTTTATTACTTCCCAAATATGAGGTTTTGTTTTATAGAAGTTATGTAGATTAGACTGTTTTAGGTTGTTAATTCAACTTTTACTAGTCAGTATTTCAAAATGAAAAATAAGTTCCTAGTGTAATGAAATTTTTTTAACCGAACGTTTGAGTACGGATCAGATTTGGTAGATTCTGCGATAGCAGAAAGAACAGGCCCTTAAAGGAGCTTTAGAGGGAATGGAGATTTATATGAAATAGAAGGATGGGTAATGTGTGTTTTGGCGTTACTGCCACAGAAGTAACACCATGTTCTCCGTGTGTTGTATTTGGAAATACAGCGTATTGATTTGCCCTGCTAGCAGTGTTGGTAACTTTTGATCACCAGTTAAGGTGGTGTATGCCATATTCTTCTCTGTAAAGTTAGCATTATTCTGCTTGTAATTATTCAGCATCTTCTGGCAAGGTTTTGGAGACTGTTAAATAACTTGTCCCTCATTAAACTTTTGTCTACCAGTGTCAGTATTCCATTGATGATTTTCCAGTTCTATCATTTCCTCTGTAATTTTCAGTTGAAATTCTGCTTTTAGAAAAAACTTTCACTTTACATCTCTCTATCATCTATTCATCCATCCATCCATCCATCAATCTATATCAGTTTGAACTCTAGATTCTTGTTTTATCTGGTGTGGGCTATTGCCTGTTACTGTCCTTACTTATTTTGATGGTCACATTGTCCCACATTTAGCCAGTGCAAGCCCCTTCACACAGATGCTTGTGTCTTTTTTTGTCTCACTCCCTTCATTCTTTGAGCAGCTCTTTGCATTCTGGTACAAGATATTCCAGGTTCATCTTCTACTTTCCTGGAATCAGTCATTTCAGCAAGGAGCTCTGGTTCTTACTGGAGAATGGTGTGTAGAAATGAGGATTTGGGCATAGTAGCAGTGCTCCCTGGTGTTGGGATATCACTGCCTCTAACCCTTCTCTCAGCAGGCCGAGCTAGGAAATCATGTATGTGTGTGTATCTATGCACAGACTGCCCCCCTCCCCTTTTACACACATTGCCCATTCTATTTCTTTACCCATATGTGTATTAAAAAACATGAGTCCTGTTGATACCTCAAATTTCAGTTCACCACAGGTTTTTTTGATCTTCCTCCTTTCTTTTTGTAACCCCCTTCTTGGACAGTGACGAGCCTGGTTCCCATCATCTAGGATACATTGACTCTTTTTGTTTTGAACCTGAAGATATATAGTCAAAATACCATATTTAAGAAATACTTGATGGGCGCCTGACTGGCTCACTTTATAGAGGACGCACCTCTTGACCTCAGGGTTTTGAGTTCAAGCCCCACATTGGGTGTAGAGATTACTTAAAAATTAGACCTTAAAAAAAAAAAAAAAAGAAATACTTGAGTTCCTTCCTTTATTCCCCCTCACCTTCGCTATGTTTATGTTATCTGTGTAAAATACAGCTAAGTTTGTTTGGGCTCCATTTTAGTGTTTTTCCCCAATTTTGTTGATTTTTTAAAATGTATTTAATATGTGAAATATTGACTTGGTTCTGAAAGACAGAACTGTACACAAAGGGGTATTCCAAGATGTGTTACTCGTCAGCTCCTGTTCCTTCTGTCTCACCTCTTTCCTGGCTCCCATATTTGCCGCCTTGTTCCCATTCACTCTATAGGGAACCAGTCTCATTAGTATTGAGTTTGTCCTTCCTGTATTTCTTCTTGATGAGCAGATAAGCACATTTTTGTTTCTCCTTCTTTCTTACAAGGTAGCACACTCAAGGTACCTAGTTTCATAGTCCTCTATTGTGTGCATGTACTTAGTTTTTTGAACTATTCTATGCACTTATTTTCCAAATCCAGAGTGTTGAAATTAATAACCATATGCATACGCATTTATGTATTGTTGGAGATAGATCTTCAGAGTTAATTCTTAGTAGTGCACTTGCATGATCAAAAGGGAAATGCATATGTAATTTTATTAGACGTTGCCCATTTTCTCTTCCAGAGGGGTGAACCAGTTTATATTCCTGCCAGTGTAGGTGAGTGCCTGTTTCCACACCACCTCGCCAATGGAATGTGTTATCATTCTCTTTACTTTTTATCAGTCTTGTGGGTAAAGAATGTTTTCTCAGTGTATTTTTGGTTTGTTTTGAGTGAGCATGATCATGTTCTTCACTCCAGATGATACTGAACCAGACCACAGGCACATGTAGCCTGCGGCCCATAGTTTGCTAATGCCAAGTTCCAGTTCATTATTATCCTTTAGGCACTTCAGTTTTGTGTATGTATCTTCATTCTTCCTTTCTTGTCCTTGATCAGTCACTGTTCTCTCTGACCCTTTTTACTGTTGTATCTCAGTTTTCATCTTTTGGCTGTTTTCTGCCTTTTCATCCATGTCACTTCCTGTCTTTTCTTTTGAGAATGTTATTCCTTGGTCTTATTATTCCTTATTTTCTTCCATTTCTTTGCTGAAGTTATTGAACTCTGTTTATTTCCTCCTACTGTTTGTCCTTTCTGTTTTTAACTTTTAGTTTCCTTTGCATACTCCCAGGTGCTTACTTGATGATATGCAGTTGAGTTTGGGGTGCTGTATGACAGTTTCCTGCTTTATGGCCACTTTGAGGAGGCGGGAGCAGATTTTCATATGCTGAGATGTTTTCATTGCATTTGCTATGTTTTCATTTCAGAGTTACTTTATATAGATGTGTCTCTTTGTTTAGTCATTTTGTGAATTTTTTTTTCTCACAAACATTTCTATTTAAGAGTGTACTCTTTTTAGTCAACAAAGTCTGATTTCTTTAATGAGCATTTGTAGGGTTTGATTTTGTTTCTTTTTTTCATGTTGAGGAAAGTGTTGTGTGTTTGATGATTTTCTGGCAGGACAGAGGTTCTCTTGTTTCTCAGGTCTCTGAATGTTGCTCCTTTGAGTGTCTTTTATTACCTGATCTTCAAAGGGCCTGTCTCTGCTTCCTTGTTAACTTGACTCATCAGTCATGCCCTCTGAGCACTGCACACTCTGAAGTCCCTTCCCTGCAGGCAAGTGCTCTGTTCTCCAAGAGCTCATGCAGTTCAGGCAGCGCTCACTTTGCACAGTGGGGCCCGACCGTGGCAGTGAGCATGCCGGCTGCCAAGAGGCCCAGTGATATGAATCATCTGGGGGAGATCACCACTGCTCTGTGACCTATGCCACTTTTTGCCATAACATCAAACTGGAAGTCATAAGTGTACAGAGAATTTTGAAGTGGTAAAGCCAGTACTTAGTACATTATAATATTAAAACATTAGAAATAGTGAGTTAAAGTAATTTCTTTGTGGAAAAAAATATATAAAGAGTAGTTTGAACAGTGCTTGCCTTATTTTCATTTTGTAACTTAGGACAGGGTTTGAGCATCTTTTCTGCCTTGGTAGATGATCAGACTCCTTAAATTTGTAGCAGCTTCCCAACACTTTATCCTTTGTGTTTTCATTGTTGTGAAAACATCTCCAAGAATTCCTTTCCTGTCAGTGTTTTGGCAGTATCCCTTTTGTAGACCGTCTTCATCCCTCCCATCACAGCCAGGTCTTCACTCGCAGTACTCTGCCTTCACGTAGTTCTCCTGATAGCACGTCAGGTCTCTGACAGCACCACCAGCACAGGAGCCCAGGATCAGCTGTGTTTTCTTTACTCTGTGTTTGATCTCACTTTGACTTCTAGTGCTGCTTCTCGTTTCTTGATTGCACTTTGGGTTTTGGTGGTCTGTCTGCTCTTTTGGTTCTGCCTTTTCAGAGAATGTCATGTGGGTTTGTTACTAAAACAAAGGAAGAGACAACACAACCATATGTTTTGCTGTCTGTGCATGAGCTGAATAATATGTGCAGTGACCAGTTACTAACAGATTCTGAAAAAGATGATAGGACTGGTTACTGATTATGATGCACATCTGTATGTAGTGATTTGTAAACTGAGGTGCTAGCAGCAAGTTTGTACTCTGTGCAGTTGCTCACAATTAACTTACCATGGTTTCTGGATTGGAACCATATTGTGTTGCTTAACTAAGGTATGGCACCTGGAATTTGTGCGTATCAGGACTGTACAAAACAAGGACTGCCTGTATTGCACCCTTAGAGTGGACCTTCTCCTTCCCGCACTAATTTTAGATCCGTCTCAGGCCTACTGTTGGCTCCCATCCTCTCCCTCCCTGATGATTTTCCACAGACTTCCCTTGCTCTCTGCAAAAGGGTGTCAGGAGTGTGAGAGGTAACATGCTGGGATTTGATGTTCCTTTTTCTATAGACAGGTAGTTTAAAGCTTGTGCGCTTCCAGCTTCCCTGAGATTTCGGTTTTATATAGTTGTATTGTTCTTCTGTTTTGATTTTGTAGAATACGTAGGGAGATCCAAATTTAGGCAGGCATTGTTATCCTCAGCTACCCACGAGCCTCAAAATAGACCTATTTCATGTTCATAATATTTTATTAGTACAGACTCTTTACATTTTCCTTAAACTTTATGCTCTTGCAAGTAGGAAAATAATAGGATTGGGGCTTTTTATTGGGTAGAAATTGAATATAATAGGTGCCATCTTTGAACAATCTGTCTCAGAATATGCCTACTGTATGCATTTGACTTGGTAAATAAACCAAGACCAGGTACTTGAAGATGCCTAAAACTACTCTTTTGTGGGAAAGGATTTTTAGAAGATAGAGAGAGAAACCAAAAATGGATCAAGAGACCAAAAATGATCATAATGAGGACTTATTTATCATTTCCCTATTAAACTGAACAATGTTTTTCTTTTTCAGTCCTATGACAATGGGCTGGCACAGGGAGCTGGACTTGAATCTCATGGTAAGACATCTTAAAGTAAATGAACGTTTAGTTTCTTTTGTTCTTTTAAATAACATGATGATGTCTTTGACACGAAGGACCCCAGAAGTTTGCCTCAACCCAGGGTTGTTGTCTTTCCTACATCTCCCTTTTAACACTTTTTGTCACTTTGAACATCTTCAAGGTCAGTCATCGGTCAGAAAATATTAGACCAGGATATTCACACTCCTATAATATTTTCTAATTACCTATTTGAGTGTCAGCGCATGAAAATATCCCAGGGTGATTTCTTAAGATAGTGCTGGAAAACAGCAGGTTCTCTTTTTTGGCGTAATACTGGAAGACTAGCTGCACTATATAAAATCAATGAATTTGTGAAGAAATGAAAATGTTTTTTGTACCTTTCTTAATAATCCTTAATCATTACCATAAGACATTTTGCTGCATTGCATATGTTTTAGTACATACATTAATACAGTTTCTCCTTTTACTCTTTGCCCCACTTTGGGCAGAACCAGATTGGTGGGTTGATATACTTAATTTGTTGGCACATCAGTAGCCTGAAGTTTTTCAAATTGAGTATTTCTGTGTAGGAGTTAATAAGCTGCCATGCTCCTTTATTATTGTTTTAATATTTTATTTTTAAGTAATCTCTACAACCAGTATAGGCTCAAACTCACAACACTGAGATCAAGAGTTGCATGCTCTACTGACTGAGCCAGCCAGGCTCTCCAGCCATGTTCCTTTTTTAAAAAGAAAGAGCGTAGATCAAGGAGGCTCTGAGTGAACTCCTTAAGTTTCTTCTGTCATGGCAATCTCTTTGTACTTGCCTGTTTATCCCTCCCTCTGGCAGCATGATAGAGTGCAAGAACAGATCTCAGCCCTGACACCTGCTTGGGACCTGGCCCCTCACTTCGTCCCTCTGAGGATTTCCCCATGGACAGACTAGAAGTAATTGGATCTTCCTTTAATTTTAAAATTGTTGCTAGGATTGTAAGAGATGAGGAGGAAAGTGATTTGTAAACTATAAAACACATATAAAAAGATTTTTTTAAAAAAGGTATTTTTGACATATACTCCTTGACCCCATATCCTTGTAATTCCCCTGAGGCCTTGTCCTATCTGGTCACTTCTCCCTCTCACACATCTTCACTCCCTCCTTCAATGCAGATATTTATGGAGTATATATCCCTAAGGGCTATGTAGAAGACTGTCTTGGTTTTTCTTTTGAAGCCGTACTGTAGTTAGGACACCTTAATTCTTGTGTGTACCTCTATTTGTGTGAGATTGGGCTTGGGGCAAGCTGCAATAGCAGTTCTGTCATTCATCATCACCACTTGGTAAGGAGGGATATGTACTCATAGGTGCACATAGAGGAAATCTGGTGTCTAAGAATTCAGAGAGTTCGTGCTCAGTATTGTAGCGGGTGTTAATGGGCACTGTGGCTGAAGAGACACATTACCAGTACAGGAGACCTGTGGAACTGATGTTCTTGTTCCCAAGAAAAAAGGATTGCATTTGCTGGGACTTAAAACAGAGGGCTGCTCAAACATGATTCTCTCTGACAGATCCAATCGGGGAAAAAAATCTTGCTGAGTCACACTGGTAGTGATTTTAAGTCTGTATGACTTGAGAAGGATTATACCCATCAAGATCATCAGTCATGGACTGTGATTCATGAAGAAAGCTTTTATCTCTCTTCTTTTCCTCTCTAAATTTGATGGGTTTGAGACCTAAAGCTCCAGAGGAGGGCATCCTACTCAGAGTACCGCAATACATACATTAATACACAGGGCTGGTGTCCTGTGAATGGGTTCCAGGTATGTTAAGATACAGCGCACCCTCCACCTTTGGGGCAGCGAAGTAGAGCTGTGTGTCTGGAGCCCCTGGCGAGGTGGCCTCTGACCAGGATCCCCTCTCAGGGTACACCGTGTGCGCACACACATCTGGCATCATGTTCTCTGTAAGGTTAGTTAGGCTGAGGAGACTGCTCTGTAGGCCACTGGTATGGCCGTCCTACCCCACCTCCTCTCCTGTGACCAACACCTCTTCCTCAGAAGTCACCCTGCAGTTTGTCTGCCCCTTCCAGTCTTTTGTCTTCCCCCCTCTTCTTTCTATTGTTAATCTTTTCACAATAGCAGTCCAAATCTACTATTCACCCTTCTAAACAAGTGGCTTGTTCTTCAACTTTCTATATAAGCCTTCAGCAGCTTAGGAAGTTTCTATTATAAAGTCATGAGCGATCAAGATTTCAAACCCATTGTCGCCCTCTCACTCCTCACCTTGTGTTTACTGAAGCACCGGAAACTTTCAGCTTCTTCCCTGCTTTCTGGAAGCATCAGGTTCCTCTTGCCCCACTTCCTTACAAGTTGTTTCTGGCTCCTTCACCATATTGGTGTCTTCCCCTCACCCCCTTACTCAGACCCAGCTTTCTTCTTTCCTTCGAGTAGTTCTCTTTCTGAATCTCCAGGCTCTTGTACTTGCTGTTCTTGTGTATAAAACCCTCCACCCTCACCCCTAGCTTACACTTGGCTTTGTTTCTTATCCCTCAGGTCTTGGCTCAAATGATTATTTTCAATGATCATTTTGAGGTTGCTGACCGCCCACACACACCCTGTCATCAAACCCCCCCCCCCCCCCACACACACACACAGTCTGTTTCCTATCTACCCTTTCTGCCCTCGTTTTGCTCTGTATTCTATCATTTGTGTATTATCTGTCTGTCCCCACAGGAGAACAGAGATCTTTGCCTGTTCCAGTCAGTGTTGTATCTCCCATACCTGCAGCATGAGGCGTGCACTGGGGTGAACCGATGGACCGTCCTTTATTAGTCAGCCCTGTGCTGATGGCTCCCAGAACTCTGTGTCCTTCCCACCTGCCTGCCCAGCACGTCTCCCTCCATACCACTTCAGCGTCTCAGGCTGCACATTTTTTAAACCATTCTTTTCTTCTTTCCTTCTTCCCATGCCTGCATTTGCTCTTGAGGAATGTGGAACAGCTACTCCCAGGTCTACTGGTTTTTCAATCTGTAGAAGCCAGAAGTCCAGAATTCGGGGTGTTTGACCTCATGTTCTGTTTTGTTTTGTTTTTTATTTGCGGTTATACCAGTGTTCTCCTGTGGGTCACCTGCTTATAATCCTTGATCTACAGGGGGAAAGGACTAGAATTTATGATGAGGCAGCTGCTCTGTGCCAGCTACCATTTAGTCTCATTTAATTCTCACACCAGCCCTCTGGGAATAGACATCTTTGTATTATTCACATTTGATCAGAGACCTAAAACCACCACATATAGTAAAGAATAGGGATTTATCATGGGAATAAGCTTGTCCACAACTGTGGAAGAATACAGAGAAGTAAGAGCTTGATGGGGAAGTTGGTGGATTGAGGAGAAGTCACTGGAGCCATCCTGCAGCCCTGGCACAGGTGGACAGTAAAACCTTGCAGGAGAATCTGGAAAGCCAGGCACATCCAGCTGCCAGAGCAGGACTGTGGTAGAGAAGTCTGGTGGGGGCTCTTGCTCCGGCATCTGACTGTGGGTCTTGGGTCACCAGGGCAAGAAATAGGGCAGACATGGCATTCCACATATGTGGGAGAATAAGTACAAGTTGGAATCTGCCGGCACCTCTGCCCTGTCTCTTAGCTCCTAGAACCACAGTCAAGATAAGGACTGCTGTTCCTCTTTCTCCTTACAGATCACACCCAGATTTCTTGGACTGTAGCCCATCCAGGGAAACGCTTCTGGTTTAGCTAAGTTGACATGGTACCAAACCACCACAATAACCATTGTCATTTTACTCAGAGTTGTGACTTACATACTAGGCTCACATATGACTGGGTATATGTCATAGCCTGCTTAAAATCCTGTCGATGCTCAGCAGTGCTTTTCTGCCCGTGTTTGTGTCCCTCATTTTAGTTATTGTCCACTTCCAGCCTTGCTTTGTAGACATGTGTGTGAGTGACCCCTTCCGTGTTGCATTCCAGGCTGCAGAGAACATGTGTTTCCCAAATTTTCTCACATGCCTTTTCACCTCTGGACATGGCTAACATTCTTCCCTTGCCTGAAATGCTTCCGCTTCCATCTGCTTCTCCTCTTTTTCTTTTTCCAAACCTTGAGAGTTTTCCCATCTTCCTGTGGCTGGTTCCATTCTCCATAAAACTCTTCATTGTCTCTTGTGCTGCAGCTTTGAGCAGTTCCTCCTTTGGAGTAATACCTGGCTCATGCCATCTTCATGGCACTTACCTGTTTGCCTGAGCTTCTTTGCTATGTTGTGAGCTGGTATGTCTGATTCGTATCTAACTCCACTTGTCTTCATACATTGCGGTTGTCCAGTAAGTATTTGCTTATCCTCTACCCCACTCGGCATCCTGAAGCTCAGGAGGCTGAGTGTGGGTTGCGTCCTTCTGCTACAGTTCATCGGCTCTTCTCGCACAACTGTTTAGCTGAAAGCCCATTTGTCCTGTATACAAAACAGACACATGATACCCTTCTATGCTGAGATCATCAAACGGGAGGATTCCTTTTTGTCCTAGTGAGTCTCTTAAGCCCTGGCACAGTTGTAGGGTAAAGCATTCCTGTGTTTGAAAGAATTGGATTTATCTGCTTTCCTAGGATTAAAGCTCTTTTTTCTCTCAGGATTCAGGATATAACAATAATACTTAAGATAAACTAATTTGATTGCATGATTCTTCAAAAATATCTCTACTCCTTAATCCAGAAGAGAGGGACGCCTGGGTGGCTTCGCAGTTGAGCGTCTGCCTTTGGCTCAGGGCGTGATCCTGGAGTCCCAGGATCCAGTTCCACGTCAGGCTCCCTGCATGTAGCCTGCTTCTCCCTCTGCCTGTGTCTCTGCCTCTCTCTCTCTGTCTCTCATGAATAAATAAATAAAATCTTTAAAAAAAAAAATCCAGAAGAGAAATATTCAGCTCTTTGGCCTAATTTCATGTAAGCATTCAGTTTCTTGAATTTTCCTCACTTCACCTTTTCCATAGGGTATTTGAATATAAAATGGTATAGTTACTTTTATTTATATACCTAGTTTTTGCTTTCTATTTTAGCTGTATGGTTGTTAGCCATCTTAAATTACGTATTTCAGAGCATACAGACTCCTTCAGATATTTTGATACATGCAAATAAATACAAGAGAATGTTTAAAAGTGAGCTTTAACCTTATGGGAGCAATAAGCCTAATACCTGTTACACACTTAAAATGTCAGTAAGTCTTTGTATCCAGGACTAGAATCAGGAACACCTTCTTCACCCCACCCCCAGGAGCACTGAGATCCATTGTTAGAGAGAGCCTGCCTCTCTGGTCCCTTCCATCTGTGCGTCTTGTGACTATGGTGTTCTGCCCACATGAATCATCTGTGTGATTGAAGCATCTCACTTAAGTTGACAAACTCAGCAATGTCCATCTTTCTCGTATTTGCATGTACCTTAATATCACATGTTGTAATAGCCTTCAGGAAAGATATCTTTGTTACCCAAGATGTAATGAACACAACTGAACCTTTCTTGATGAATTCAGATAATTATAAGAAGCAGTTTTATATTGTACTTTAATGTAATGATGTAATATTCTTTTTTTTTTTTAAGATTTTATTTATTTGAGAGAAGGGGTACATAAGATGGGGGATGGGGAGGAGCAAGAGGAGAAGCAGACTCCATGCTGAGTGTGGAGTCTGACCTGGGGCTCCATCTCCCAACCCTGAGATCATGACTTGACCCAAAATCACGAGTTGGACGCTTAACTGATTCAGCCACCCAGGCATGCCTGTAATGATGTAATATTCTTGAAATGTTTTGAAACTTATGGGAGTCATTGATGTAACCTTGTTTAGGCCTCTGGAGGCTAAATAGAATATGAGTTCCTGTGCCTACTTTTTTTAATGGTATTTCTTAGTTATTAAAATGTTACCTGTCTTGTTTTGCAGTGTTTGTATCTGCATCTAATACTGTTCTAACTAAATACTGTTAGCCTAGGTTTTTAGAACTAGTTTTTAAGAATTTTGTGTAAAATAAGATACTCTCGGGTAAATGTTGGTAAATGAATTTTAGATTAGGGGATCCCTGGGTGGCGCAGCGGTTTGGCGCCTGCCTTTGGCCCAGGGCGCGATCCTGGAGACCCGGGATCGAATCCCACATCAGGCTCCCGGTGCATGGAGCCTGCTTCTCCCTCCGCCTGTGTCTCTGCCTCTCTCTCTCTCTCTCTGTGACTATCATAAATAAATAAAAAAAAAAAAAAAAAAAGAATTTTAGATTAAAGCCTAGACTGTGCGGTAAGTGTTTTGGCTACTTAGAGCTCAGACTTACTTCAGAAGTTATCATTGTGCAAAGCTGGTGATTTGGGCAGCGTGGAGAGTATTTTTACTTTAAATTGTGCCAGTTTGCTTTAAAGCATTCTAACAAGTAATTTGGAGAGTAACAATTAAATAGCTCTTTTTATCTTTTGGTAGTTTTTTTTTTTTTTTTTTTTTTAATGTTTTATTTATTTAAGTAATCTCCACACCCAACATTGGGCTCAAACTCACGAACATGATATCAGGAGTTCTATTCTCTTCCGACTGAGCCAGCCAGGCACTCCTATTTTTTAGTAGTTAATAAGTACATGTTATCTGTTGGAGACTTTATGTTTAATGATGTAATAATACCTGAAGTGATGGCCAGGTTGTCATGAAAGAGAAATTGAAATCAGTGGGTCACTGAAGAGGAAATAAGATTGGTAGTTGCTTAATAGGAAATTATTCTAAACAGTTATTGTAAATTTATTTTTCTGTTTTAATTCACTCATGACTGACATAGATCTCCCAAGTCACTGGGAAAAATTCTGAAGATTAAATAGTTCTTACTGATAGTGGCCTTTTTAACGGGATGACTACCTTGAGTTTTCTAGAGGGAATGTTCACTTTTCCTTTGCCAGAGACTGCATCCAGGACATACAACAGAAAAGAGAAGTTGTAGAATGAAGCATATTACAAACAATCCATTTCTGTAGCTGAAATTAATCAGTAGGTGAGGTCACAATAAATTGGAAGTGTAAATGTTTTCATATTGTTTGGACTTGACAGTAAACATTGCCAGTGGAAAGTGTTGTTTCTTTTCCTTTGTGGAAAAATAGTGGACTTTTCAATTCCTGAGGAAAGGAATCGCCTTTGAATGCCATGGTCACCTGTTGCTGCTGTAACATTTTGCCGCGGGCTTAGAGGTATAAAACAACACAAGTTTATTCTCTTATAATTCTGGAAGACAGAAGTCTGTACTGCACTTTACAGGGCTGGTTCCTACTCTAGGCTCCCAGGGAGAATCTGTTCCCTTGCCTCTGCCAGCTTCTGGATGTGTTGCCAAGCCACTCCAGTCTGCTTCCATAGTCACATCGCCTCCTCTTTCTGTAATCCCCCTCTGTCCCCTTCATGAGGACACTTGTGGTTGCATTTAGGGCCCACCCAGATAATCCAGAAAAATCTCTCTGTCTCAGAACCTGTAATCACATTCACCAAGTCTCTTTTGCCGTGGGAGGTAACATTGATGTGTTCCAGGGATTAGGACCTGGACATCTTAATCTTTGGAGGGCGTCATTCAGTCTCCCGCAGTGAATGAATACTCATCTCCTTCCTGACAGGCTCTTCTCTCTGCCCCCAGTACACTCTCCCTCATCCCTTGCTCTGACTTTCCATCCTTACATTTTGTAAGCTGAGTAGGTATCATATGTACATATCCGCTTCTAGCTTGTCTGTGTTCTATGTGAAAATTTGTGCTCTGGGGCAGATAGAACCACAGTTGACGAGCACTGTGCATGTGGTCTTGAAGGGAACGGAATCAGACTTGGGCAACAGAGTCCTGGACAGGAAGAAGTCATCCTTGGTTCAAGTGTCAGCTCCTCCAGTAAACCATGTAATTTTGAACATGTTCCTTAGCCTCTAGAGTCATCTTTTCATAAGTAAAATATTTTTTACGACTTTAAATTATCTTGTTTCATCAAATTAATATTGAAGACTTCAGTGTTTTGTGATTATTTTAAACGTATAATTAGTCATCTTCACAATTTATTTTACTGATTTCCAGAATTATATAACCATTGTTTTTTTTTTTCTCCAGCCATTTTATACTATTTTCCTAGGCATCTGATTTGAAGTTTGAAGTATTGTGTGGTTTTGATTAACAGGAGGATCGACTTTCTGTGGCATCGCATCACTGTGTCTGATGGATAAACTAGAAGAAGTTTTTTCAGAAAAAGAATTGAACCGGATAAAGAGGTGGTGTATAATGAGGCAACAAAATGGTTATCATGGAAGACCTAATAAGCCTGTAGATACCTGTTACTCTTTTTGGGTAGGAGCAACTCTAAAGGTAAGAGAAAAAGTAAAATTGAGAAACCTAAACTCTATGTTGATACAAACTGTGCTTCAAAAGGTTTGATCTTTGTAATGTTCATTAAATACTGTTAAATTTAGACTGCTAAGATTTTCTGATGCCCCAGCAAAGCTAATTTAGTAATCTGTTGTGCTACTTGAAAATTTTCATTCTTATAAAACTTAAGTGGCTGAGAACTTAGATAAGAAAGGATAGCATACAAAGTATAAGGTTGTAAAAATCTTGTTACTAAAATGGCTCGTAGTTTATCTAGAGTAAGGATCTGTCTGAACATGATACCAGCAAAAGCTTTATGGGAAGTTACTAATCTTATAAGAGAAACTATGGGTTTTTCCTTTGAAAATGATTCATGGTTTTTAATTTTTCATTGATTTGCCTAACCCTTCTATATAATTTACTGATTGACATTTGCACATTTTTTCCCATCTCTTACCTTTTGACATACCTAATTTCATGAGGTTACTAGCCACTAAATTCCTACAAGTTTGCTCTATCTTAAAATTGCCTTTTCACTTTCAAAATGTATCACCTAATTGTGATATTTGGCAATCTGACAAAAGTCTGTGTTCATCTTTTATATAATATCCTAATTTTTTCTCTTAAATTCTGAAAACAGAATGATTTAAAATGAAGACAGTATATCTCCCTCTCTCGCCTCACTTCTAGTACCATTCTTCAAGTGTACCACTTCAATTTTTTTTTAATTATGGGAAATTTCAAACATATTCTAAAGTAGAATAGTATAACAAACCCCTGTATGTCCACAGCTAGACTCAACAGCTTTCATCCCAAAGCCAGCCAGTGTTATCCATATTCCAACTCCCTTCCGTCCACCTCACTGTATTATTTTAGGGTAGATCCCAGATACCATTTTTTATATTACCTGGAAATTTTTCAGTATGATTCTTAACCAAAAAGAACTTTCTAAGAAACAGAACTGTAGTGTCATTACTACATCTGCAAAGCCAGCCATAATTCCTTGATAATATTTTGGCCAGAAATTATGTATATTTCTTTTTGCATCACATCAAGAGGCACATAATCTCTGGTTGTCTCCTTTTGATCAAAAGGCTCCAGAGTTGTCAAACCTGATTTATCCCGTATAAAGTTCCCCATCAGCTTTTTTTTTTTTTTTATGGTGACAAAATATACATAATGTACTACATATCAGTTTAACTATTTCTGAGAGTATAATTGGGGTGGCATTAATTACATTTACAATGTTGTGTAACCCTCACCACTGTCTTTCCCCAAAACTTTGATTTTCCTCAGTTTGAACTCTGTCTTCATGACCATTCTCCACTCCCTCTAGTCCCTGGTAATCTCTATTCTGCTGTTTTTATGAATTTGCCTGTTCTTGGTGCATCATGTAAGTGGAACCATATGGTGTGTCCTTCTGCATCTGGCTTACTTATTAGCTTCTCATAACACTCTCAAGGTCCATCCATGTTACAACACATAGCAGAATTCCATCCCTTTTTATGGCTGAGTAATATGTTGTTACCAGATTTTATTTATCCACATATCTGTTGATGGACACTTTAGTTATTTCCATGTTTTAGCTGTTGTGAATAAGGCGACTCTGAACATTGGTGTACAAATAACTGGGTTTATGCTTTCATTTCTTTTGGATATTTACCTAGGAGTGTAATTGCTGGATCATATGGTAGTTCTACGTTTAACTTTTTGAGGTACTGCCATACAGTGCAGATGTGCACCATCTTACATCCCTACTAGCAGTGTATGAGGGTTCCAGTTTCTTTATACCCTCAGCAACATTTGATTTTCCTGTTTGGTTTTGGTTTTTATAATAGCCATCCCAGTGGGTGTGAAGTGCTATACTCGTGGTTTTGGTTTGCATCTCCCTAATGATTAGTGATATTGAGCATCTTTTCATATTCTTATTGGCCATTTGTCTATCTTTGGAAAAATGTCTATTCAGGCCTTTCACTCACTTTTTTTAAAGATTTTATTTATTTATTCATGAGAGACACAGAGTGAGGCAGAGACACAAGCAAAGGGAGAAGAAGCAGGCTCCCTGTGGGGAACCTGATGCGGGACTTGGTCCCAGGACCCCGGGGTCACTACCTGAGCCAAAGGCAGACAGACACTCAACCACTGAGCTACCCAGATGCCCCACTTTCACCCACTTTTTAATCGGGTTTTTTTGTTGTAAGGTTGTAGGGAGTTCTTTAAGTGTTCTGAATATTAATCCCTTATCAATGTATATAATTTGCGAATTATGCTCTCCCACATGGAGCATGGGATGTCTTTCCATTTATTTAGATTTTTAATTTCTTTCAGCTCTATTTTATAGTTTTCAGCTTACAAATCTCTCCTATCCTTGATCAGATTTATTCCTAAATATTTAATTATTTTTATGCCATTATAAATGGAATTGTTTTCTTAATTTCTTTTTGGATAGTTTGTTGCTGTTGTATAAAAATCTCATCATACAGAATCATTTTAGTGGCCATTGAGGTTAACACATTTTAATCTGTTACATTATTCTTTTTGATGCCATTTTTAGCAAGTCAAAGCCCTTTGAGTAGGTTCTTGAGTCTTTTTGATGGACAACTTTCTGAAAGCAACAACTTTTAAACATTTTAAAATTTCTTTTTTTTTTTTTTTAATTTATTTATGATAGAGAGAGAGAGAGGCAGAGACACAGGCAGAGGGAGAAGCAGGCTCCATGCACCGGGAGCCCGACGTGGGATTCGATCCCGGGTCTCCAGGATCGCGCCCTGGGCCAAAGGCAGGCGCCAAACCGCTGCGCCACCCAGGGATCCCTAAAAATTTCTTAATTCTTATGGATATCACCATAAGTTTAACTGATTTTTTTGGTTTTTATAAATATTTATTTATTTTTAAGTAAGTTCTACACCCAACATAGGGCATGAGTGCATGATCAACAGCCAGGCGTCCCAGCTTAATGGATTTCTTGAGTTCTCTTTAGACGTTATTTTTGATTCCTAACTATGAAGAATGAAGATTTAGCCTCCCTTTTTTCAAGTAGATTGTTACTCATTCTGTATTTTTTGGTCCTGAACCTTTTCTCTTCCCCTTCCACTTTCTAATTCTGTCATATTTTCTTTACTTTTATAATACCAAGTTAAGTAACATTTCTATTTTATTTAGTAACAATATGCACATATTTTATACTTTCCCTGTGGGTTGATTCTAAAATTTAAAACCCAAGAATCAACACTTAGTACGATCATATAAATATTGTTTATTGCTAAACCAAGTACAGTGTTAAGATTATAGTTTCTTCTTAGTTAATGACCCATAGGCCACTGGCTGGAAAATATTTCTAGCTGATGGATTCTAAAGAGTCTCTTTCCTTTTATTGTATGGACTAAATTAAAATAAATAAGTTTGTTTCTTATTTGTATCATAATTCATTCAGGCTTTTTCTTTTTGAGAAATAACACTGCTTTAATCACTTATATCTTCTATGGCTCTTTCTGATTTATTAATATACCTTGTGTCTTACAGGAATTTTTTAAACTCTCTTGTCTACTGCTCCACACCCCTTTTCATAGTTTAATTTATCCTTTATTTTTGTCTATTTAATGGGATCTTGAGAGACAGAGTAAATATATGTTCTAAGTCTTAAAGCTACATAGTTTTTTACGCTAAAGTTATATTTATATCACCTATTACCTTTCCTGGTTTTTAAAGAGCTACAATTTTTTACTGTTCTCAAGTAAAACTGTCTCTAGCATCTGGTTAATAATTTTTGTTTCTCTTTTTTGAAGTATTTTTGGTTCAAGTTACTACCAGTTTATAACTAATATCTCAAAAGCCTGTCTTAAGAATTAAAATATATGTAGATAAATTCTCCTTTTCAAAATGACTGGTTAAGTAGCACAGATTGGTAGAGTTGTGTTTTGAACCTAGCCAAATGTGATGCAAAGAGATTTGTTTAGGCATGGCTTCAAAGAAGGAAATAGTGAGTAGATCAAGAAAAGGAGAGTAGTTGTGATCAGATGATAAAAATGACAATAATGTGGTTGACTGATTCTAAGTGCTCAGGTCCCCGAGAGGCTTGCTTTGAGAGCCTTAGCTAAAGAAAATCATATTTAATTGATGTATATCTGAAAATTGAGCCAAAGGTCAATATGAAAGCTTGATGTTAGTAAATTTATATTTGTCCTGTCATTTCAGCTTCTGAAAATTTTTCAGTACACTAACTTTGAGAAAAATAGAAATTACATCTTATCAACTCAAGATCGCCTTGTAGGGGGATTTGCCAAGTGGCCAGATAGTCATCCAGGTAATTTATTTTTTATATGAATCTACAACAACTTTACTTTTTGTTTATTTCTTGAGTAGACCTTCAAGTCATCTTTGTTAGAAAGGGCATAATATAGAAAATTTAGCTACAAGAGTTTACCTTTTTAAAAACATATTATTTAAATTTAAATTGTTTAAGTTTAGGGGAATTTAGCATGTTGAGGGTTGTGACGGAAGGGTTGGATTATCAAGATGTATTGCTATAGTATGCCTTTTTTGCCAAATATTTCATTTACTAATGTTTTATTTCATTTGAGGTAATAAGGCAGATGGCCTGAATGGGCCCTGTCCAAATAAAGAATCATTTGGCCCATCCAGAATCTTAAGGATTATTAGCTGTCAGTAGAACTAAGTAGAATAAATCACTAAGTCCATAAGGGAATCTGTTCTTACTCTGTTCAGAAGCCATTAAATCAAACATCTTTAATTCTGAAGATAGCTGTCCCTCACTGTACACACCCTTCTCTGAATTTCAGCAGATTCAAGTTATTTTTTTAGAAGAATACTTTGCTATCTGAACTCCGTATCATTCACTGTCTAAATCTCAAGAGCCAAATCGATTCAGACAGTGTTTTCCAAACTCAGGAATAGCAAAAAAGTAAAGAACAAAAGATTCTTGTATTTGAACTGTGCCTGTCCACTTAGAAATGGATTTTTTTCTATAAGTATTATGCTGTACTGTGAATGTATTTCTCTTTATAATTTTAAAATTTTTAAATTTATTTTTACAGTTTTCTTTGTAGCATTTTCTTTTTTTAGCTAACTTTATTGGAAGAATACATTGTATAATATATAGAACATAGTAAGTGTTAATTGACTGTTGATGTTACCAGTAGGCTTTCCTGTGAACAATAGGCTGTTAATTAACCTTTGGAGGAGTCAGAATTTCTTTGTGAATTTTCAAATGCACAGGAGGTCAATGATTATAACCACTGCATTGTTCAAGGGTCAATAATGACATTTCTCAAAAAAATGTGGATAATTCTGCCATTTCCCAAACCTAGACATACTTTATTCCAAGCTGTATACCCTGATATAAAACAGCCTGCTCAGTAACTACATCGATGCTGTCCACAGGCTCCTTAGACCTAGGCTGCCAGCTGAGCTAGTCTTCATTCTCCATCCTGACTCAGAACTTGAGTGGCAGAAGGACCAAGTTCAGGTCTACGATTCTGCAACTGTTGGACTATTAATCTTACTGCCTCTATAGTTTGGTCCCCCTCACATTGACACCATGTGTGTGTACGCATGCATGTACGCCTTCACCCACATGTGTGTACATGCTTGAATGAGAGGAGAGAGGCCAAAGCTTTCCTTAGACTCGCACAGGGATCTCTGATGCAAAAAAGGCTGAGAACTTCTCTAAACTCTTCTCATAAATCTCTTATCATTGAGAGTCTCTAAGCACCCTGAGGTGGTTCTTCCCCATAGCACACAAGGCCCTCCTGAAATAAGGCTCCTCCACCTCTAGCATCTTTCTCCAGGCTACCTGTCCTTCTCCCTGATGTTTTCACCTGTAGCAAAAGGGCTTTATTTACAGCTTCCCAAAAAATCAATTTGAAAGTTCGTTATAAATAATTCAGAACATTTCTTCTCAGGAAGGGAGACAGAACATAAAGACTCCTAACTCTGGGAAACGAACTAGGGGTGGTGGAAGGGGAGGAGGGCGGGGGGTGGGGGGGAATGGGTGACGGGCACTGAGGGGGACACTTGACGGGATGAGCACTGGGTGTTTTTCTGTATGTTGGTAAATTGAACACCAATAAAAATTAATTTATTAAAAAAAAATAATTCAGAACACTGACATTTTTGATAAGCAAGTTGACAAAATATTAGCTTTACTACATGAACGTAGATATAAGGAATGATTGTTTTTACAGCACTGAAATAGAATCATGGTTTTTACTATTAGTTTAGAACCTCATCACATCTATCATAGAACTGCTACAGTCATAATATATATATATTTGAATGAAAATAATAAATATGGGGCTCATGAAATCAGATTATTTTACCTGAAGTGAACAGAAATATTTCCTCACATCCATACTTACCTATATTTTCATGCAGGATATGCTTCTTTTTAGGAAAGGTACGGTGCTTTTAATTTCTACAGCAAAAGAATATTTTTTTCCATTTTTATTGAGAAATCATTGGCATACATCACTGTGTAGGCCACTGTGTAAGGCATACAGCATAATGGTTTGACTTACATCTGTTGTGAAATGACTACCACAATAGGCTCAGCTAGCACCCATCTTCTTATAGAAGATAAGAGATCTTCTGATCTCTTATTAGAGATTCAGAAGAAACAAAATAGTGAAGGGCAAACAATTTATTTTTGTGATGAGAGCTCGTAGGATGAACTATCCTAACATTCCTATATATCATAGTGCAGTGTGAGCTGTGGTCCTCATGTTCTGCATGAAACCTCAGTTCTTATTTATTAGTGGAAGTTTGTACCATTTGACACCCTTCTTCCAATGCCTCCTCCCCCCAACCTCCACCTCTGGTAAGCATAGGTCCTATCCCTTTTCTTCTGTGAGTTTCGTTTTTTTGTTTTTGTTTTTTAGATTCCACATAAGTGGGATATTTGTCTTTCTCTGACTTCATTTCACTTAGCATCACACCTTTAAGGTCCATCCATGTTGTTGCAATAATAGGATTTCTTCATTTTTATGGCTGAATCCTATTCCATTGTGTATGTATATACCACAAAGTCTTTTTTTTTTTTTTTTTTTTTTTTTTTTAAGATTGTATTTGTTAGAGAGAGGAGCACAAGCAGGGAGGAGAGGCAAAGGGAGAGGGAGAAGCAGGCTCACATTTGAGCTGGGAGCCCCACACAAGGCTCAACCTCAGGACTCCAGGATCATGATCCAAGCCAAAGGCAGACGCCTGACTGAGCCACCCAGGCACCTGTATACCACAATTCTTTATCCATTTATCTGTTGATGGATACTTAGGTTGTTTCTATGTCTTGGCTAATGTAAATAATTCTGCTGTGAACATGGGGGAGTAGATAACATGTTAGTGTTTTCGTTTCCTCTGAGGATATTACTGGATCATGTGGTAGTTCTATTTTTAATTTTTTGAGTCTTCTCTGTACTTTTTTCTATAGGGACTATACCAATTTACATTCCAACCAGCAGTACACAAGGGTTCACTTTATCCATAAACACATCAGTGTTTGTTATCTCCTGTCCCTTTGGTGATGACCATTCTAATAAGAGTGACATGGTATCTTACTGTGGTTTTAATTTGCATTTCCCTCATAGTTAATGATGATCCAGCATCTCCTCATGCATTGGTTGCCCTTTTGTGTATATTCTTTGGAGAAATAGCTATTTGGATCCTTTGCTCATTTTTTTTTTTCTGTTGAGCTATATGAGTTCTTTATGTTTTTTTTTATGTTCTAATTTCTAAAGCAAAATAATATTTTTAAATTTGGTATCTGTAACCATAGCTATAAATGTTAGAACAGTACCTCAAGAAAAGTGAGAATTGTCTTGATGCCATTGGTTTTCATCAGGGCTTGTACTGTTTTACCAAATGGTAATAGAGAAATGACAGTATCTTAGCATGTATGGCATAAACATACTTGAAATACTTTTTGAGTATTTACAATAGGTTTTGTTTTTAAGATTTATTTATTTATCTTAGTGAATGAGCATGAGTGGGGTAAGGGGCAGAGGGAGAGAATCTTCAAGCATACTGCCCACTGAGCACAGAGCCCACAAGGGGCTTAATCTTACAACCAATAAAATCATGACCTGAGCTAGAACCAAGAGTTGGATGTTTAACCAACTGAGCCACCCAGACGCCCCACAATAGGTGTGTTTTTTTTTTTTAATTCTTGAAGCTTTTTTCTAGCAGTCAGTTGTTAATATTCGTGTAAATGCTTGAATATAGAACTTTTTACAGATATGGTAAAATGTCTTCTGAACTTATACACCACAGAGCATAGAAAGTCTGTGTCTAGTAAATTGAATATATGTGGAAAGACCTGTTTAACAGAGTCTAGGAAAATCATTTTTTTAAGAGTTTTTAAAATTAGCTTATTCTTGGTTCTAGTAAATTTAGTAACAGAATTAATGCAAAGCAATTTTATATACATTTATAGAAGAAAAACTTAATGAAAAGAATGAACTTTCATTATGAGGAAACTAGATATTTTAGCATCTAATATGCTTGAATACACCTACGGATAAGGAAGATTAAAATAAAAAAAAAACTGAGATTTGAAACAAATCTTGATTCATTGGCTTTTACAAAAATCTTTGCAAAAAAATGTTTTATTTTTACATTATGTAGAAAGTAGATGATCCTATTTTATGTTATTCTGGATCGATTTTATTTCTCTTTCAGTTGTATTTTTTCCTAGAAATGTTTCCTCATTTCTAGACAGTAAAACATAATGTCGTTTTGTGCCTTTTGTAATTTTAGAATAACTAGAAGGAAACTTTCATAGTATAGGGGAAATCAAATTTTTTTGTGGTCTGAAAATGAGAGAAAAGTGAGCTAAAAGAAACCTAAGCATTCCCTGAGAAGACATGAAAGGGGAGTGACATGGGCCTCACAAATAATCTTGAGTAGGCACAACTCTCTCATCACTCCTGTTTTGAAAAGTAAATGATACTCACGTAAGTAAAACTTTTTCTTTAATTCTTCTGACAAAGTTTGAGTTGGTAAGGTGTCTGAACTTCAGTAGCTCTTGCCTTAAATGATGGCCAGTACAAAAATAGGAAAAATGCTTGATGACTACAAAATCTGTTTTTTGTAGTATGCCCATAACTGCAGAGCTCTGAGCTCTTCAGAGTCCGTATAAGGCTGTCCAGGAGGAACAGCCATGTGATTTCTGTGGCTGCTTGAATGCAAGAGGGTCACTGCCCCTTGAAAGATGGGAAACAGTAGTGAAGCCAGTATAGAAGAAAGATTATGGTATTTATAACCACAGGGAATGTAAGTTTGTTTTTACTGTCAGGTCAGACATTTTTTGGATGACTGACATTCCCCTAAATAGAAAAACTAAATATGGTGCAGCATTCCACAACAGAGTATTCTGTTTAGACCTCTTTCACTGAACACAGTATGAAGATACTTTGGTTATGGAAATGTCAGAGGTAAAACTTAGAGGGGAAAGGTATTGCTACTTAGAGTCAAAGGTCTATTTTCATTTTTAAGGAAATTTTTTCCTTTTACTATACAGAGCTAAAAGCAAAGGGAAACTTACAAGCAAAAGGAAAACTTAGCGAGAAGTCTTATATTACTACTATTCTATTTTTTTAACCATAAAGGATGTTGAGAGTGTCACCTCTTTGAGAACTATTTTCCTTTGTTAATGATAATGATATTTTCTTTGATAAAATATCTGATTTTGATCATCTTTTTTTTTTTTTTAATTGGTGTTTTGAGACCTTGAGAGCACGTTTCAAAAACTAACATTTTTCTAAATTTTATTTTAATGTGATGGACTAATAGATATGTAGCTACAATACTTTGCAGCATGTACAAATAAGAATGCCTATTATGATTTTAAAAAAAAAACAAATACCTCATTTTCAGATGCTTTGCATGCATACTTTGGGATCTGTGGCCTGTCACTAATGGAGGAAAGTGGAATTTGTAAAGTTCATCCTGCCCTGAATGTAAGCACACGGACTTCTGAACGCCTTCGAGATCTCCATCAGAGCTGGAAAATCAAGGACTCTAAACAGTGCCCAGAGAATGTGCACATCTCCACATGACTGACTGCATTTAGTTTGGGAGGGCGGGGGGATTTGTAGCATAACTGTAGCTCAAGGTTAAAAGCCATGTATAACCAAGTGTGCTCTTTTTTTTATTTTATTTTTTTTAAGAAGTAGAGTCTCACAATCAAATCTTGTGCCGATGTCACTTTGGAATATGGTCTTGAGCCAGTAACCTTTGTACTGGGTTTCAAGAAAATCTTTGTTGAAGTTTGAACCACAGTGGACTCTGTTGTGGTTCTTAAATGTTTATACTGTATTTCTAAGAAGTTCTTTGCGGCAAATTAACTATATGTATGTAGGTTATCTTTTTTAAAAAAAATCTTCAATACAAATTGTATCATACTGTAAAATGGACACAAATCTTCAAAATAAGTTTACAGTTCACATAGCATTGATAATCTTCAGGTGAACACTTAATGGTCATTTAAAAAGCTTGACAACTGATGGTAGAAAATTGCTTTAATGAATTAAGTATCTAGGATTCTTCTTTGAAAAGATGATTCTGTAACAAAGAATGACTTTTGTCTTAAGTGTGCCAGTTAAACTTATGTGGCCTCTATAAATGAAATTAACTTCATAGCAAGGATGAATAGATTTAACTAATATAGTAATTTTCTAAAGGGACATTGATTTAAGAAGACTATTATGTAATTGGGAAAATTACATAGGGAGGGAAAAATAATTTAACTATGTGATTGTGAATGAGAAAGTTTTGTGCTGTGTGGGTCATTTAGATGTCACTGGGATGAATAACAGTTATGTTTGATTTTAATTTCATTAGTAGCTTTTTCTTTCTTGAGAGAAAATAGTTAGAAGGAAAGACATTTAGTGGTTTTGTTTATTTTTCTGAAATATGTGATATTGTAAATTGTACTTTTATAAGTTACTTTTAGCCATTTGGATTTTTTTTTTTTTAGTTTGTTGCCTTCAATATGTTAGTGGTTCTGATTTCAAAATGACAATTTTCTAATTTTTTCAAAATAAATAAGTAAAATTCTCAGTAAAAAAACAGAACCACTAAGTAAATTTAATGGTACAGCTCCATACATGGTCATTTATATTTTTATATTTTCAGGTAAGTGGAAGGGAAATGTTCTGTTCAGGCATTAATGATTGGGGTGTCGCTTTTGTTTTTTTGTTTTCTTCATTCTGTGAACTAGCTAATTGTAAAGGAAATAGTGTAAAAACTCATCTTCATTAGTAACAATTTATCAATAAATCACATCCATCACTTTGAATGTTCAAAGACTGAAATGGATAAGAAAATCTCTTCACTAAAGGAGCTGAGTTTAAGTTCAAGTTTTGGTGATAATTGATGTTGAATTATTCTTCAACTATCAGTATAAAAACTAAATTATTAGTATTACTGTTTAGGGATTATTTAAATTTTAATTTCTTTCCTAAATTGGAGGGGAGAATGCCCTTAAATAATGGTCCTTCCAAAGGGAAATCTGGTATGTGCTTGGAGAAATGATTCATTTGTTGTTGGCATCCTTAGTTTTAAAACTCATCTTGCCAAAGTCAACTTTATTATTTTTTTAATTAGAAATAAAATCCCTTTTCTGATTGTGGGGAAAATATAAGCTTAACAGCAGATGTTATCTTTCAGCAAGTTATTTCAGTTGCTTCTATTTAAGTCCCGACAAATTAAGACATCCCTATCTCAAACTAAGTAACTTCCTAGACATGGGGAGTTAAAATAACATTTATGGAATGGCAGTAGAGCTATTATAAAAAACCCAGATTGTTTTTCTGAATTGCCACTAGCAGTTATAAAGTAATAATAGTAACTATTTGTAAATGGGAGAGAATTCTAAGTTTAAAAGTATTTCACAAAACTTAAATATTTCCTAACTGTATACTTTCCTAAAGTATACATACTTTAATAGCAAAAGATTGTAAATTTCTAAATTTACAATAAGTATGATAGAATTTCTAAATGGTACACATGTGAGGGGCCTTTTTATGCAGTCTTGTGGCCCAGTGGGTGTTCACCGTCCATAGTGGCATGCTGACCAGAACACATCAGCCAGTGAACTGCAGAGAAAGGATTCCTGTTTCTAAATAGTTATTTACAAAAACAATATTTATTAATAAACTGAATTATAAGTAATATTTCACATATTTATTCTTTAGCATTGGTTTATAATGAGCAAGGAAATAGAAGTCCAGAACCTCAAATAGCTCTGTGTTCTGCCCTCACCCTCTTTGTGGTTTTTTTCAGAAGTTAGTAGGAGAAGCTTTGTTTTGAGCATCTGCATGAAAACAAGATTAATCAGGTCATACCACACAGTGGTGTTTTTAGATTTGACCTGTAACGTGTATACATTTTTATCAGATCTTCAAATATTCTTTAATTTCAGTTCACAGTGGCCCGTAGTTTGGAAATGGTTGGACCTGATACTGTTTGAGAGTTAGCTTAGTAAGGAGGTGCTCTGGAGTCTTATGATTTGGGTTTAAGTCCCAGATGTGCAAATTTAGCAGCGTGATCTTGGAACCTAACTTTCCTATCCATAAAATTGGGGTGAGGAGGGGATGAACGCCTAAGGGTTATTCAAGGATTAAATGACATAATGCATATAAAGCACTTGGCATAGTTAGTACCTGAAATACAGTAACTTCCTCACTATAATTTGTCATAACCATCATAAAATGATCATTATTAAAATCTCTTTTTCTGTAATAGAGATTTCACAAGGGTTAAGCTTGGGGACGATGACCACAGGAGGGTCCCTTCTGAACCTTCCCCTAAGAATACAGAGTAACCAGGTTAACCCCAGACCCTTTTCTACAAAACTAGATGACAGTTGTCCCTGTGAACTTAAAAACACAAGGAAGGAAGGACAAATGGCTGGCCAGCATAGTTTCAGCATCTGTATTCTGACAGTCCCCTGCTTCTCAGCCAGGGTGGTGTCTCAGCAGTGTAATGAAGTCTGACAAATGTACTAAAGCAGTTTGGACCTGGTGCTGTGTAGGTCTCAGAACTAATGAGACAAAACCTAGCAGCACTGCGGAGAAACAGCTAGAATTAGGATTTCAGCTTGACGGGACAGGTACAATAGCACAAAGAGAAGAGAGAGTCCAGGTCAATGTTGGGAAGGAAGGTGGGTAGCAATGTCCTGTCAATTCTTTGTCAAAATGAAAATGGAGCTTTAAGGCAGTGGAACTAAGAAAAGGCATCCTAGAGCCGCTCCTCTCCTAAGAAGTACAGGAAAACTCTCAATCAGGAAACTCCACAAAACTGTGAGGATGACCATGAGATCTCATTCAAAAGTTAGAAGAATAAGCCGACATCCCCAAAGACAGTGAAAGCACACCAGAAACACATGACCACAAGACTGATGAAAACTTCAAGTTTTTTTAAAAAGGAGTTATGACAGGTAATTTACAGTATTTAGAATATATCATTAAAAATGGGAGAGGCTGAAAATTATACAAACGTTGTAAAATCTGAACGAAAAAAAAAACGGAAGGAATTTGTAAAAGAGAGAGGGTCTGAATCTGCTAACTCATTCAAGAGAAAAGGGAGGAAGCAGAAATACACAGATTGAAATGACAACGGGAGAAATAACCACAAAACAGGAAATTTTTCAAAATTCTAAGACTAATTTGATGTAATAAATTAGAAAAATAACTTGTTTAAGAAAAGGCAAATTGCCAGCATTTACCCTCCTAGACACAAATTTAAAACCAGTTGTCATTGAAGAAACTAATAAAGGACTCCTTACCAAAAAAGTGTCAGGCATTGATGGTTTCCAGGGATTTCTACTAAACCTTTAACATTAAATGATCCCAATGTTGTTGATGTAATTCTAGAAGCTAGAAAAAAAGAATCTTGACCTCAAAGTGCCAAAAAAAAAAAATGTTTTTAAGACTTGCAAATTGATTTTGTAAAGCAAATACAATAGCGTTATTTCCAAAACTTGACAAAGATTGTACCAAAGAGAAAATTATAGACCACTCACAAATACCAATGCAAAAAGCCTTGTGTATTAGCAAACATTCCAACAGCACTTTCAAAAACTAATAAATCATGACAAAGTAGGATTTCTTATAGGACTACAAGGATAATTCAATAGTAGGCAATTATTAGTACCATCATATTAAGAGCTAAGGAGAAATTCATTCTCCATTTTTCAGAAAAGGCATTTGACAGAATTGAGCATTCAATTCATGCTGAATGTATTCAATAAACAGAAATTGATGAGTCATTCATTACCACTGTACTTCTGCCCAAAAGCCAGCAATACAAAAGTGGCTTTCCACAAAGTGAAACAAGACACAAGATGTGTCCGTCTCTCTCTTCCCCTTAAAACCAATGTAGTTTGACAAAACAAAGCCATATGAAATTTGTGGAAAGGAAGAAGTATTTGCAGATAGGCATCTAGTATCTAGAAAACCTTAAGAAATTTGTTGAAAAACTGTAAGATGACTTAGTAAAGTAGCAATTACAAGTATACATTGAAATATCATATGCATACAAGTAGCACTCCCCAGACACAAAGAATATATATATAACTGATTTCATTTAAATGAAGTTCAAAACAGGCAAAACTTATCTATAGGTGTCAAGAATCAGCATCCCCTTTCACTATCTCCCTCCCCCAAAGGTAAGCACTGTCATGATGAAATTGTCAGTTTTGTCTGTTTTTAAACTTTTTTTTTTCTTTAATTTTACTTTTTTATGATAGTCACACAAAGAGAGAGAGAGGCAGAGACACAGGCAGAGAAAGAAGCAGGCTCCATGCACCAGGAGCCCGACGTGGGATTCGATCCCGGGTCTCCAGGATCGCGCCCTGGGCCAAAGGCAGGCGCCAAACTGCTGCGCCACCCAGGGATCCCTGTTTTTAAACTTTATATAAGTGGATTCGTATACATGATTTTTCATCTGGCTTCTTTAGCTCAACAAAGACCCGGAAGAGGAAGAGTATGAGGCAGCTTCTATGGTGCTGGTAATGTTTCATCATCAGGTGCTGGTTACATAGGTGCATTCATTTTATGACTACTTATCAAGCTGTACACTTATGATTTATGCATTTTTCTGTATGTATAATTATAGTTCAATAAAAATGTTTACTAAAAAATAAAAGACTTTATATATATACACACAAACTTAAACTAGTTAGAAGATGCTTTTGAAGAGAAGACCCTTTTTATTATTAGAAAAAGAAATTTATGTGTAAACCTTTTTTAAAGTTTATTTTTTCAATCTCTATGCCCAACGTGGGGCTCAAACTCACAAACCCCAGATCAAGAGTCCACAAGTTCTCCCAACTGAGCCAGCCATGTGCCCCTAACAGGAAGACTTTTAAAAAAATAAAACTCTTGATAGAAAAGTAGGCTTTAACTATTGAAAAGATGTATCATATTCTTTTTTTTAATGTATCATATTCTTAAGACTCATCATGAAAATATTTTTCTCCCAATACAGATGATCTGTTTACTTCTATTTGAGAGAATATACAAGAAAAGCTATGGAAACTAAAACAAACAAAAAAGCCTAACCTTACCAGACATTAAAACGCACTCTTAAATCTTCCATAATTCAAAGTTTGGTATTGGCACGTGAATAGGCCATACAGCAGGACAGAAAAATTCCAGGAGTAGACTCAATGGTAGCCATATAAGAAAGGTAGCATTTCAAATCAGTGAGATTATCTTTTTTTCTTATTTTTGTTTTTTTAAGATTTTTAAGTAATCTCCACCCTCAATGTGGGGTTTGAATTCAAAACCCCAAGATCAAGAGTCACATGCTTTAGCCAGGTGCCCCAAGAAGATGAACTTTTAAAATAAATCATATGGGAATGACCATTGATTACTCCGATATCTATATTTATTGTTAAAGAATTTATAGCTTCTTTCACTTTGAACCCTTTATTTTTTTTACACTGAATATTTTTTATTCTTTTAATTTAAAATATTCGAAAAACAGTGATATACCCCACCCCTCCCCTGTCTTGTAATTCCTGGAGTTAATAAACACCACTGTTGGATAAATCCTCAATCCTTTCATCTCTTTCCATACACACATATGTTTGTATATCTGTATATTTAAGCCCTTGTCATTCCACCACTACATACATCCACAAATACATGTGGATAGGCATATAAACGAGATACTGCATTATGTTTTGCAACTTGTTTCCAAGTTCAGTGATCTTTATGAACATCTTTCAAAATCCATACTTTGTTTTCAACAGCTGGGTAATATTAGTAATATTAGTATTATGTTAGTATTGTATTGCATAAAGCTATAATTAGTATCTATTTCTCACAAAAATATTGGTGTAAGATCTTTGAAAATGTATCATTGCCTACTTGGGTAACTCAGCTAAATTTATGGCTGTGAAATGGCTGGGGTGAAGATTGTGCACATTCTAAATTCTGGTAGCTTTTCCATAAAAGACATTGCTTTCAAAGACTGATACATGCTTCTATCTTGACACTTGAGGTTTTAAATATCAGAAAATAATCTTCCAATAATAAAACGCCATCTTGTAGTTCACAATTGTGGCATTGGGAAAGACCTCCATGGCTCCATTCCTCACCCAAGGACAAAAGAATTCATGCAAGATCATATATGTACCATATTCTTAGATAAGAACATATCTATATCTATCTATAGAACATATATCTAAAAAAAATATATCTACATATAAATAGAGACATATAAGACAGATGTGTTCTCTAACATAAAATTTGTGGTGATGCTGCAACTAGAATGCACACAGTCTCCAGGATGAGGATTTTCCCCACACTGTGGCATCTTTCCCCAGGGTAGTCATCCTATTGCCCACTTTCCCATTTTTCCAGATGTTCAGTTCTAATAACTTTTCGTTGAGGCTCTCAAGGCTTTGGCTAAATTAAGTGCTGCCTTTAAAAGTGTATGTGGTTTTTCCTAACTGACTGATGAGGCATCACAATTCTTCACCCGTTGATGAAGCTGTGTGATGGGTGCTCAGGGCCCCTTCAGAGTCTGCTCACAACCTACTGTGAGTTTAAGTATTTCAAAAAAGTTTTTTAAAGTGTCTATGGGAACATGAGAGGCATAAATTCACTGGAGGAACTCCAAGCCACTTTTCCTTTCATGTAATCCTAGATGTGCAAGCCAGGCAGTTTGGTAGGGCTTTATGAAGTCTCCAAGGAGTGAAAGAAAATCATTAAAGGAATCAATCTGATAAAGTACAAAAGTAGCTTACTCAAATGTTAATGGATTTTCATCTTGCATTTGAATTTCAGCAGTTGATTTCTACGCTAGAATATCCACGATATTTTGCTACAGAGTATCTTCTCTGCTACAGAACGTACTGTAGAAAATTATTCAGTGATTAAATTATAGAAACACGCATAGGAGAACATTCAGGTAATACCTTTTATGACATTTGCTACTGATTTTAATACTTCATATTAAGGGATATTTGATTATTTCCATCTTACCAATGTTGCTGTGAACATCATACATATGTTTTATGGAGTTTCTAGCAGGCAATTTCTGGATTAAAAGATATGTACTTAAAAAGTATTGGGAGTTGCCAGGTTGAGGCATAAAAAAAAAAAAAAATGAAAAAAGTATTGGTAGTTACTGTTAAATTGGATCCAGAAATGGGGTAGCCATTCATAACATCATCAACAGGATATTGGAGTACCTCTTCCCTCATATTCTCTGCAACACTGGATATTCTCAATTGTAAATTTTCCCATCCTGCATGCCAAGAAAAATGGTGTTCCATTGTTGATAAACAACATGGATAGACAACAGGCCCTGCCAAGTTTGGGGAAGGTTGATTTGTGCTGTATGAGTTAATGCTAATTGTTTCATGTCTGTAAGAGTGAACTCAGAAAAATGGCTCTCCATTAACATAGGCTTAATAGCAATCATTTTCAAATTGTGTGGTCTGGAGACAGGAGCATTGGCATCATCTAGGAGCTTTTCGAAATGTGAATCCTCTGGTCCCACTTTAGACCTACTGAATCAGAAAGGGGGAGGAGGGGCTGGTGAAGAGCAGCCATCTGTGTTTAAAAAGCCTCTGAGTGGTTCTGCTGCGCTGTCAAGTTTGAGAACTAGTCACTGATGAAGGAAAAAAATAGCAGCTTGGGCAGGGGAAGCAAAGGAGATCCCTGTTAAGTATTTGCAAATTTAAATTTTAAGAAGATAGGCCTTTTTTTCCTTAAGTTTTATTTAAGTAATCCCAACGTGGGACCCCAACTCACAACCCCAAAATCAAGAGTCACCAGCTCTTCCCTAATAAAAACATAGGGGTTTTAGTCAACAGTAAGCCAAGTATGTTAAAACAATGTGATCTTTACCCCCATCCCCAAAAGTTGATGCTGTCTTCATGTGTGGTAGTAGGATTGCAAATGTAATTAATGCTCAGATATGCAAAGAAAACATTCATTTTCTCAAATGGACCCAGTCTCCGTTTGCCAGTAACTTTATCTGTCAGGATAGGGCAGGTCCGGGAGTGGAATTATTTAAATCTGTCAATTAACATTTTAAGTCTTTGTCAACATCATTGGTTGCATCTCCTGCTCTTTGCTTTCTGGATGGTTGTGCCTCCTGGTGGCTGATAGAGTCTCTGTTGCAGGTTGCTGCTTTGATCTGGTCCCTCGACTGGTGCCCACTGAATTGTCTGCTGGTGTAGTATGGCCATTCAAGGTGGGTTATTGCCATTTGCCTCTGATGGCACTGTCCCAGCACCAGGGCCTCTTTGCTCTCAGGCCACTCCTAGATTTGTATACCCAAAGCTCTGCCTCCATCTCGTATTAACCAGCTCCCTCCCCTCCCACTTTGGTGCTAGATGTGGAGCTAAACTAAGTGTGTTTCCTCTAGGACTCAGCCTCTTGTAGGCTGTGCTTGGAGAAGCAGATCACAAGGCCACCCCATTACTGCATGTGCAAATATTTAAGAGTTACAAATCAAACTAGAAGATGATGATGTTCTATCCTTCCTGGTTGACGAGTACACATAATGATAGATTTGGAAAATTATCAGGTCATATAAATAACTATGAAGAACACAAATCCATAATTCATTTTCCACCCAAGGCCATGATTTGGCAGTGGTGGTTACTGGCCTGGAACAGAGTGGACCATGTGCAAAGCTTTCTCCCTGGTGTGCTGGTTGACCATTCCTGGCTTCCTGCTGTCATTGGTGATATTCATAGAATAAGCATTGGCTTTCTCTTATTTTATTTTATTTTATTTTATTTTATTTTATTTTATTTTATTTTATTTTATTTTATTTATTTCATTTCATCTTAAAAATATTTTATTTATTTGTTAAAGCATGCGAACAAGCAGGGGGAGCAGCAGAGCCAGAGGGAGAAGCAGGCTCCCCACTGAACGGAGCCCTGATGGGGGCTCAATTCTAGGACTCCAGGATCATAACCTGAGCCAAATGCAGATGCTTAACCGACTGAGCCACCCAGGAGTCCCTATTTATTTATTTTTTTTTTTAGTAAAGTCTGCCCAACATGGGGCTTGAACTCACAATCTGGAGATCAAGAATTGTATGCTCTACCAAATAACACAGCTGGGAGTCCCAGCTTTCTCTTCTTACAGGGGGTATAGGGACCTGCACCCTCTCCAATAAAGATATGCCCCAGGCAGTCTTTACTCACATGTCCCTAGCCCTCCTACCTCACCAACATCACCCCTTTCAAGTGCATCAGCAGAGCAGAAGCCTGGAAGGTCAGTCTCAAGTTTAGACATTTTGGCGGCCTCAGGGTTCCCAGCCTGTGGCCAGCCCCCCTCTCCCCCACCTAGGCACCCTCCCACAAAAGCTTCCTTCCATCACACCTTGGACCTGGGGTATGCAGCCTGACAAACACAATCCAAAAAGGACCCAGGGAAGAAGCCCATGCAGAGCCAGGAAGTGGGTTCAGACAGGAATACCAGGATCTCCAGTACCTGGAGCATGGTCTAGAAAGGGGCCTCTCCAATTCCCCATCTTAAAGGGAGCGTTGGAATGGGGTCCTGGCAGACCACCAGCCCCCGTGTCTGGACCTTGCTACTAGGCATCTTCACACACCTCTCCTCCTCTGCCTCTGCCTTCCTCCTTTCCAGGCTGTCCCAGGGCTGGGGGACACTGAACTACTCCCCTTCATCTGTGGGGCGACCTGCCTTTCTTCACTTCCCAGGTTCTCTCTGCCACTGACCTGATGTATTAATTGGACTTCTAAGAAATCTACAAAATCCTCTCCCTCGTGACAAAAGCCTGGCTTTATGATTCTCATTTTGCTATAAAAACAAAAGCTGCCCCCTTCTTCCTGTCTCTATGATGAAATGTTCTAAACCTTTTGAGGCAAATGAGTGCCTCGGGAGGGACAGGAAATACCCAGGCAAATGCATTAAAATTTTTCATAGTTGGCTTCCCCTCTGCTCAGGTTTGGGTAGCTAGAATGAAGAGAGGGTGACACCAATGTGCTCTGTACTGTCAGGACACCACTGTCTGTTCAGGCTGCTACATATTCGAAAGATCAGAGGTGGGAAGATCAGGTTTTGGGGGTTTAAAAAAAAGGCTATTTGCACATTCAGGTATATAAAGTGCTCTTCCATGGAAAGAGGTTAGTAGACTCAGTAGCAACTCCAGAATTTCTCCCCAGGTGGGGGTGGCATCAGTAAGCAAGTGAGGCTTGGAGCAGTTGCTGTGAAGGAGATTTGCATATCACTTGCACTCTTTTTTTTATTAGGCATTTATGTCAGGTAGCTTTAGAGGGAGCAGGTGAAGATTCAGGTTAATCTTAACCATATACCCTTAGCCACACTCTGGCTCCACCAGTAATTGGCTGCTGCAAACTCAAAGAGCATGTGGCAAATAACACTTGTTGGACAATGGAATTAATACATGAATTGCTGTGTGAGAAACATACAGCACTTGGGGACATTGAAGCTGCATGAAGCTGGACCCAGTAGCCCCAGTAAGTTTTCTGGTGCCGGAGAAGGGGCGGCTCAGCTGGAAAGCAGGTATGGAGCACAGGCCCACAGGCTGGCAGCACACAGTGAGACCCCCTTGAAGGTGTCATTCAGTTTGGAAAGGGCAGCATTTAATGCAAAAACAAACACGCTTATTTTATTAACTTATTTCACTAAAAAGTAAGCATTTATAGTCCCTGCTCTGAGCAAACTATTTTCAGAGTAAACAGATTATCCCCACTGGTGAGGTTAAGTTCCCTTTTTCAGAAAAATGCTCAGCTCATAAATATAGGAAGAATGATGGGGATTAAAAAAAAAAAAGAACTGTTTTGCAAACACTGATGAAGTCTAGACCACAAATCAGCAATGGACACCAAAACTATTAGGAAAGAAGTTGATGGAGAACTTTACAGTAGAAGGTGTCATCACCTGAGTCCTTCAGCCTCCAACAGAATAAGCAGATGTCACATGCCTCCCAACATAATGCTGTATGAAGTAAAGAGTATTATCTATAAAGGATCACTGCCCAAAAAAAGTTGAGACTGAATCTAATCATTCTGGTAGATCTAACAAGTAAAATGGTACTACACAGAAGCAATCAGCCACATCCAAAAGGTAGGACATTGGGACACCTGTGTGGCTCAGTGTTGAGCCTCTGCCTTTGGCCCAGGCCGTGATCCTGGGTCCTGGGATCGAGTCCCACATTGGGCTCCCTGCACGGAGCCTGCTTCTCCCTCTTCCTGTGTCTCTGCCTCTCTGTGTCCCTGATGAATAAATAAATAAAATCTTGAAGAAAAAAAAAGGTAGGACATCTGAAAGACAAACCTGGTTTCTTCAACCAGTCAATAGCATAAAAATTATGGAGCATCAGGAATAAGCTACACTCCTCTAAATTAAAGGAAATGCAAGAGACAGAATAAGCAAATGCAACACATGGAGTTTGGATCCTAATCTGTACAAACTAACTTTTTTTAGGACTGATTTATTTGAGAGAGTAGAGGAGCAAGGAGAGGACCCAGAGAGGGTCATAGGGAGAGAGAGAATATGTGCGGCCTTATTCCAGGACCCTGAGATCATGACCTGAGCTAAAGGCAGGCACTTAACTGGCTGAGTCACTCAGGTAGCCCCAGAACTTTGCTTTCAAAAGACTATAGTGGGGGTGGGGTGGGTGGGGCAGGTGCCTGGATGGCACATTCAGTTGGGTGTTTCATTCTTGGTTTTTGTGATCTTGGGCTCTGGGATCAACCCTTGCACTAGGCTCCATGCTCAGTGGCAAGTCTACTTAAGATTCTCTCTCTCTCTCCCTCAGCCCCTCGCCCACATACTTGTGTATGCTATCTCTCTCTCTCTCTAAAATAAATAAATCTTAAAAAAAATAAAAAGACTATAGTGGGGGGTGCCTGGCTGGCTCAGTTGGTGGAACATGCTATTCTTGATCTTAAGGTTGTGAGTTCAAGCCCCACACTAGGTGTGGAGATTATGTAAAAATAAAATTCTTTAAAAAAATTAAAACTAAAAATACTAGTGGAGTTCACCTCCAAAGCTTTTTATTCAGAAAACTATGGCAAAGACAAGAATTTTTCTCTTCTTTTTTTTTTTTTAAAGATTTTTATTTATTCATGAGAGAGACACAGATTGAGGCAGAGACATAGGCAGAATGAGAAACAGGCTCTGTGTGTGGAGCCTGATGCTGGACTCGATCCCAGGACCCTGGGATCATGCCTGGAGCCAAAGGCAGATGCTCAACCACTGAATCACCCAGGTGCCTCTTTCTTTCCTTCTTTCTTTCTTTCTTTCTTTCTTTTTCTTTCTTTTCTTTTCTTTTTCTTTTTCTTTTTCTTTTTCTTTTCTTCTTTCTCTCTTTCATCTTTCTTTCTTTCTTTCTTCCTTTCTTTCTTTCTTTCTTCCTTTCTTTCTTTCTTTCTTTCTTTCTTTCTTCCTTTCTTTCTTTCTTTCTTTCTTTTTTTTAAAGCTCTGATGAGAAGCCAGGTTTAGGAGTCACTATATTAAATAACTCAAAAGGTCCCTTCTACAGGGAGAGTGAATGGCCTTAATGCATTCTTAAAATAAGTGCTTGGGAGCAATGTCATTAGGATACTTTTAAGGTTCTAACAATAGGATCCCTTTCCTTGAAGGGGCGTCGATAATAGGAAACCTAGAGATTACTTTTGAAAAAGAATCAGAAGCAGAGAAACTTTTATTTTTCCACTTCAGGCCTTGCTGGTCTACGCTATGCCCAACACTGGAAAAGGAAGATATCTTTATTGAAAACTTCAATAAAAGTTGGGGTTGGCTGTATGTTATTTGTCATTGATAGGGGCGTCTGGGTGGCTCTGTTGGTTAAGCATCTGCCTTGGACTCCGGTTATGATCCCAGGGTCCTGGGATCGAGTCCTGCATCAGATACCTGCTCAGTGGGGAGCCTGCTTCTCCCCACCTCTCTGCCCTGCCCCCTACACTCATGTTCTGTCTCTCACTTTCTCTATCTCTCAAATAAATAAAAATTTTTTTAAAAAGCGTATTTTATCTATACATACCTCATAGATGAAACCAGCAAGAGTAGGAAAAATGTCTAAATGTCACATCTATTTAATGAGTAAATTGACAAAGGTGTTTTGGGAAGCATAGCACTTAAGTGTACTACCTGCCAGGAGGTGAGAAGACAGGCGACAACACACAGAGCTCCACACCAAATTATTTCGGCTCCTGTTTCTACAATGGGAGCATAATAATATTACTGTTGTGTCTAGAGTTCATTAGGCTCACTCTAGTTTAGATTTTATTTTAATTTGTAGGAGATTACAAAGTGGGTTATAGCTGCTGAATGTCTAATTGTAGTATTTATAAAGGATACAGTAATGCCTCTTCCCTGCTTAAAAATATATAATAACATAATGCAGGCTATCCACTAAATGTGTATGGATGGTGTATATCTGAGCTGTGTTTTCCCCACAGATCTACAATGGTGTATTTGGGAGCAGAGAGGGGGTAGTGGGAGGGGCATCAGTGAAGATACTTGCTTGGGTTAAAAACAAATTTGTCCCTCCAGTTCCTTTTTATTTTGTAATATTACATCTCCTTTCGTTTATGTTTTGCTGTTATCTGAAGAGAGGGCAAAAGTGTCAGCTGGGGATGCAATTAAAAACAATTCTGATATATGAGAAACTTGTAATTTCAGAGGTTTATTTCCTCATAACAGACTCTGGATAACACAGCAGCATGTTCAAACACAGGAGATATAAGGACTTTCATCTTTTCCCTTGGAACCCATAGAATGAGAAGAGTCTTGAGATTAGATGCATCAGGAGGAAAGTGAGTATTCTCTCCAAACCAGCACAACGAGGGGGTACAGCAGATGTCATCATGCTTCTCAACCATTGACATGACTCTTGTCTTTTCTATGTTGTTTAGAAAAGGTAAGCAATCATATCAGAAAAGTTGTAAGCAAGACAAAAGTCAAGACAAGAAGGCCTCCTGGGGTGCCTGGCTAGTTCAGTGGGTGGAGCATGCAACCCCTTAATCTCAGGGTTGTGAATTAGAGCCCCACTGTGAGTGTAGAGATTACTTAAATATAAAATCTTAAAAAGGAGGAAGGGAAGGCATCGGGGTGACTCGGTTAAATGTCCAACTCTGGATTTCGGCTCAGGTCATGATGTCAGGGTCATGAGATGGAGCCCCAGGTCAGGCTCCGTGTTCAGCGAGGAGCCTGAATGAGATTCTCTCTCTCCCTCTCCACCTGCTCTCTCTCAAATAAATAAGTAAAATCTTAAAAACATAAGGCCTCCTTCCCATTTCTTTTCTAGAAATGGAACAGCAAATATAACCAAATATGTTTATACTCACACACTGCTTACAACAGTGACCCTAAGACCAATGGACTCAGCAGAAATCCAAATTGGCATTCATTTGACATTGGCTGGCATTTTTCTGTGCAGGATGGATGTCTATTACTGTCATTAGGAGAAATGACCAACTTAATCATCTTGTTTCTGTTTTGAGGATGGACTAAGAAATGACTTAAAATAACTTAGAGAGCTGTACGTATAATAATGAACCAGTACAAACTGTCAGGTCCCAGAAGGAGATTTGGTGTTTTCAGCCCACCATTCCTTGGCTGCCATCACATAACAGAGTCTTGCCACTTTGAGTGGGACAGAGAGACTGCAACAGAAACCATCACAGGCTGGGATGAACTCAGCCCCACTGGCAGAGTACATTAGGAGTTGAAATTTCAGTCTCAAAACACTGAGTGCTTGAGGGAAGGAGGCTCTGGGCCACAGGAGCTGTTGCAACACTGTGGGTTCCTAATACAAAGCCAGGTTGTGGTTTGATAGCGCACACCTGCTTATTTGAACTGGCATTGCTTCCTCTCCCCTTCTTTTTAAAAGATTTTATTTATTTATTCATGAGAGATACAGAGAGGCAGAGGCCCAGGCAGAAGGAGAAGCAGGCTCCCTATGGGGAGCCCAATGTGGGACTCGATCCCAGGACCCAAGGATCATGACCCTAGCCCAAGGCAAACACTCAACCACTGAGCCACCCAGGCGTCCCCCTGCTTTTCTTTCCATCACAGAATGCATAGAAAATATTACTCATAGCACACCTGCCATAAACCCAGGCTGCAGCCTGTGGGTACCACTCACCAGCCTGGAGGCTCTGGTGACCCAGGTCCCACTGCACACCCCTCCTTCCAAAGGGCAGAAGACATCAGAGCTGAGCACAGACAAGAAATCCATTCCTGGTGCTGGAATCTGTAATGATTTGCTCCCTTAGTGAGGCCAGAAGGTCACTTGATTGCAGCCACAAAACACCTGGGGCTCATTAGAAGTGGTGACACTCAGACCCATCAAGTGTCTTTTTTTTTTAATTCATTTTAGAGAAAGAGCAAGTGGGGGAGAGGCAGAGGGAGAGAGAGAATCCTGAAGCAGATTCCACACTGAGCACAGAGCCTGACACCGAGCCCAGTCTGGGGCTGGATCCTAGGACCCTGAGATCATGACCTGAGCCAAAATCAAGATCAGCAGCCTAACAGACTGAGCCACCCAAGTGCCCCCATCAAATGTCATTTTATTTTTATTTCTTCAAGTATCATTTTATTTTTGCAGAGTTTTTTTTTTTTTTTTAAGATTTTATTTATTTATTTGGGAGACACAGAGAGAGTGAAAGAGAGAGAGAGAGAGAGAGAGAGAGAGAGAGCACAAGCAGGGTAAGGAGCAGAGGGAGAAGCAGACTCTTGCTGAGCAGGGAGCCTGTTGTGGGACTTGATCCTGGAAATAGGGATCATGACCTTAGCCAAAGGCAGATGCTTAACTGACTGAGCCACCCAGGTGCCCTCAAGTATTATTTTAAGGGAGCTCCCCATGGGTATCTGGTGGACATTGAAGTTTGAGAAGTGTTGGTCTGCAGGGTAATGTCTAGTGTCTGCCTCCTTTGTGTGCTGTATAAGGCATTACATAAAGAGAAATGAGGGGGCTACCTGGGTGGCTCAGTGGTTAAACATCTGCTTTCGGCTCAGGTCATGATTCCAGGGTCCTGGAATCGAGCCCCACATTGGGCTCCCTCCTCCACGGAGAGTCTGCTTCTCCCTCTGCCTCTGCCTCCTTCTCTGTCTCTCATGAATAAATAAATAAAATCTTTAAAAAAAATAAAAAGAGAGATCTGGGCCCTGCAGACCTTCCCAGCCTCATCTTTGATCATTCCTCTTCTCTTTATCCCAATCACGGTGAAGTGTCTATAATGCCTGAATGCACTCTGCATTCTCTATTCTTTGCATGGCTGATTCTCTGCCTAGGATGTGCTTTACCTGCCCTTCTGAACTCTTGATTATGCTTCAGCTGTCAATTTAAAAGTCAAGTATCACCAGTCCCAGCTGAATTAGGCAGAGCAAGACCCTGGCCCCTTTATAAAGTCTTACTTCCACCTGCTGTTCCCATGCTCTGACTATGTGACTATTACAGAACTCATCATACTGGACAATAATTTTCTGTTTACTATCTTCTCAAGCCAAGCTATGAGCGCTTGGTGTCAGCAGCTCGGATTTACTCATCTTTGAATTTCTAGGAGGTAACACAGCACATGGTAGGTACGAAAGTCAGCTTATTGGATCCATCAATCGGAATCTTGCTGGCCATTTCTTCCAGAAACCATTTTCTCTAAAAGCAATAGCGTGTATGATTTGAACAAATCAGTTAAAAATAATTCTGTTTGTATTCCTCTGATTTGTAGCCAGTTTCACAAAATGCAAAAATAACATGTAAACCCATTTCTTATCCCTCAAGCCAAATGTAAAATCATAGCCTGTCTTTTCAAGATATTTTAACTATAATAAAGTTATTGCAAAGAGAAGTTAAGTCACATCTAAGTAAGTTATAGAAGAAAAACATCCTCTGATAAGACCACTATCACTAAATCACTGTTCAGTGCTTGCATTTTTAAAAGGCCTAAATATTGATTTCTGGCTTTCTTTCCTTAAAGATACTAAGAAATCCTTATACTAGCCTATCTATATCCACTTTAAGGATCACATTTTCAAGAAAAAAATCATGTTTCCATATTACATCACTTTTCTTCCTCAATAATTGTAAATTTATCTCCGCATACCACTTTCTAAATCTTCATCTGGGATGTGTGGGTGGCTCAGTAGTTGAGCATCTGCCTTCTGCTCAGGTCATAATCCCGGGGTCCTGGGATTGAGTCCTGCATCAGGCTCCCCACAGGGAGCCTGCTTTTCTGTCCGCTTGTCTCTGCCTCTCTCTGTGTCTCTCATGAATAAATAAATTTTAATCTTCATCCGGATACCAGGGCCATTTCATCATGTTTGGGAGATCCATAAAAGGAAGATATTACAAAAGACCAATCCCCCCAAATCTGGGCAATTATTGGCATAATTTACCAAAGAATTATAGCCTGGGAGACTATACCATGTGCTGAAAAAAGCCAAGCAGGTAGAGTGTCATTCCTCACCCAAGTTTAGGAAGGGAAGGGTGTTAGCTCTGTCAGGAGATGATGCAAGCATACATACATCTTTGAGAGGGTGAACTTTGGGATGTGAGAAGGGGACCGGATGGTTATCACAAAGGCTCCAAGGAGCAAAGGCTCCAAGCAGAGAGACAAGAGGACCCCACAGGTATCTGCCCACCAGGCCTCAGAAAACATGGAAAAGTAGGAAGTAATTTCAAAATATATAGGATAAAACTTGGCACAGTTTAGGATATTGCTTCTTTTAATGCAGAGACTTACTATGAAAAAGAAAGAAAATCTCTCACATTTGTACAGTGGGCTTGTACAGAGCTTTGACCTGAGGCCCAGAGGCTCCTTTATTCTCCCACAGGGAAGCAGGAGGCCCTGCACCAGGAGTGTCTCCCATACCTGGTTCCCAGCTGAGAGGAGATATGGCCATGCTTCACTATCAGACGGCAGAAGAAAATTGCATCCATCTCCCTCATCCCGCCAGGCTAATCTGTCCCTAAGTCCTCCACAGAAAACAAAGAGCTGTCCCTCTATCCTAGGAGTGCCAACATGTTTTACAGACAGGAAACTCCTGCAAAAATCTCCCTTCTCTTTTCTCAGAGACCCAGGAGTAAGGGGGGTTACGTGGACCTTGTTTTTGCTCTTAGTTCCTGCACTAAAGCCTTCCAGGCTCTCACAGGAACCACTGAGGGTCAGACCTACGCCTTGTCAGATTATGAGCCTTAGTGCCCGGCCCAGCCCACCACCAGGTGAAGCTCTGTAAAACGTCAGACACAGCAGAGCCCCCGCAGAACCAACAACCACCTTTTTCTCTGAGGGGGTCCACCTGCACTTCAGGCTGACATGTTTCCCCTAGGCCTTCTCTCCTGGCTCCCTCCAGGCCACCAAGACACTTCCCCTCTTGTCCTGAAATTACTTCTTTACAATATTTTTTTGCTTCCCAATCATAGCACAAGGCCCTTGAGCAGGCAACTGAACCGTACCTGGTTTCAGATTTCCAGGTGCTTCCACAACAGAAGAAGTGCTAGTAAACGTTTATTGAACTGAATAGAATTGAATTCATCCCAGCTAGTCCCCCCTACACACACACACACACACACACACACACACACACACACACACACAAAGCCTACAGTGATACTGGGAAGGGTAAACAGGACTCCCCACCCAGTTCTGCCTTTATTCTAGTAACTTCTAGCATGCCCTTCCCTGTGTCAGATCTCATTACTGTACAACACAGGAATAATAAAATGTGCCACCTGGACCAGCAGAAACAATAAAAACTGGCCAGTCCTTTTCTGGAAAGTGCCCAAAGCTCTTTAGAGTTGAGAGGGTGTTTTTGGTTCAGAGTTTTTATGATAAGACAAACAACACAGCCATTCCCAAAAATCTCAGATAAGACTTTCATTTTTTCCAATACATTTTTTATTGTAGAAATTCTAGATTTCTAGAAAAATTGCAAAGATAGTTCCAAGTTCCCAAATACTCTGCATCATTTCCCTTATTTTTTTCTTTTTAAGAATTTATTTTTTAAGTCATCTCTACACCTGCCATAGGACTTGAACTCACAACCGCGAAATGGAGTGTTTCCCCTACTTTTTTTTTTAATGAATTTCCTTATTTTTTAAAACTATTTTATTTATTCATGAGAGACAGAGAGAGAGAGAGAGAGAGGCAGAGACACAGGCAGAGGGAGAAGCAGGCTCCATGCAGAGAGCCTGATGTGGGACTCGATCCTGGGACTCTGGGATCACACCCTGAGCCAAATGCAGATGCCCAACTGCTGAGCCACCCAGGTGTCCCAAGATGAAGAATCGCATAGTCTACCAACTGAACCAGCCAGGAGACCCAGTTTTTCTATTATTAATATCTGACATTCATGTGGTACATTTGCAACAATTAATTAACCAATATCAATGCATTACTATTAACTATATTCAGATTTCCTTAGGTTTTACCTGGTGTCCTTTTTTTATTCCAGGATCCCACGCAGGACAGCATATTACACTTAGTTATCCTGTCTCCAGTTTCCAGACTTTCCTTGTTCTTGATGACTTTGACAGTTTTGAGGAACACTGGTCAGGTATTTTGTAGAATGTCCTTCAATTGGCATGTGCCTAATGCTTTTCTCCATATTAGATGGATTGTGGGTTTAGGGAGAAAGATTACCTTTTTAAAAGTCCTGTGTCAAAAAAAAAAAAAAAAAAGTCCTGTGTCCAGAGCACCTGAGTGGCTCAGTGGTTGAGCGTCTGCCTTTGATTCAGGTCATGATCCTGGAGTCTCAGGATCGAGTCCCACATCAGGCTTCTTGCAGGGAGCCTGCTTCTCCTTCTGCCTATGTCTCTGACTCTCTCTCTCTGTGTCTCCATGAATAAATAAATAAAATCTTAAAAAAATAAAATCCTGTGTCCTTCCCCACCCTCATTTTTCTCTCCACCTCTCCCCCACACATACCCCAAAAAGCTGTTATTACATTGATAGTGCCAGTTAGGACCAAGGAAATGAGGTTTTATTCTAGTATTTTAGAGTACTAGAATAGTAGTATTCTTACTGGGAGTCATTCTTACCCCATTGGATATCACTAACAGGAATGGCCCCTCAGAAAAAAATTTCTGTGGAGCAGTGTGACCTCAGAACCACAGACCAGAGGCCCTCGTGGGCTTTTGACAGTGAGCCTGCCTAGCTGCAGGACCATCCAAAGGCCACAACCCTCTTGCAGGGACAACAGACTTGTCCTGGTGGTTGACAGGCTAATAGAAGACACTGCCCAAGGGCTTTTATAATCTTCTGTGAGTAATAAAAGACTGGAATGCAGAACAACAAGTCATAAAGAAATATGGCCACGCCTGGCCCAAGAAACAGACTCACTTCCTTGTGAGTGCCTGAGGCCTGAGGAGAAAAGGCAGAAAGTGGAGAGATTAGAAATATGACAGATCCTGGACGGTGACCAAGGGCCCAGGCTGTCTCTTGACTCTGCTGCTGCCTCTTCCGGTGACTTTGGGCTGAGCCGTTCCACTGTTAGTGGATTAGGCTTCATGACTCTGGAGGTTGGATATCATAGGACATGGCTTTTAGAATTCTGTGGAGACCAAACTGGATGATATCATTGACTGGATGTGGGGGCCAGCAGCAGAGGGTCAAGAAAGAAGAATTCATGAGACTTTTTGGTGCAAAAAGATGGTTTTATTAAAGCACAGGGACAGGACCTGTGGCCAAAAAGAGCTGCCCTGGTTTTGTAAAGAGACTTGCTTTGAAGAAAAAATAAAGATTTTATTTATTTATCCATGAGAGAGACACACACAGAGGCAGAGACATAGGCAGAGGGAGAAGCAGGCTCCTCATGAGGAGCCTAACATGGGACTCAATCCCAGGACTCCAGGATCACAACCTGAGCCAAAGGCAGACACTCAACCACTGAGCCACCTGGGTGCCCTTGATTATATACTTTTAAATTTGGGGGGTTGGGGATAGAGATAAAGGAAGTTTCCAAAGAAATTTTCATACGTTAAAGAAAACATATGCAGGAACCTTGAGGTCTAGCTATTGTTGAGCTAAGGTTGCTTTTTGCCTCTAGCAGAGCATTAACATGAAGGCAATTGTGAACTACTGGAGAAATGTCATATCCTGCCTATCTCAAATACTTGTCGATGGGCTATAAGTTGTAAGGAAACTTAATTTTATCTACATGTCTTTGGCCTTTGTTCTCCTCATGAGTAATTACTTAAAATAGTGCATGACCCACAGTGAGCGTTCACTACATGTTAACTATTATCATTATTATTACATTAAGATGGGAGTGGAAATAATCTGGCAATCATCCTAAAGTTCAAACCCTAAGGCTCAGAAGGCTTCTAAATAAACTAGCTGAAAAAAAAAATCAGATTTCTGGAAAAGATTCCAGAAGCAACTCTCTTAAAAGAAAGGGAGGGGGGTTTCTCTTTTACAACCCACCTGTGCACCCACTGGCAGGTAGGGAAGGCAGAGTTAGGGTTTCTCTAGAGCATGGCTAAGTTACATTTCCTCATGTCCCCTCCCACATGATTTAAACTTGGAATTAGGTTCAGAGGGCAGTTAACCAGAGCTACGTATATGCTGCACTGTATACTGTATACTGTGTATACTGTGTGTTGGAATCAAGCCAACAGGCCCTCTCTGAACAGTGAACATGTGTATCAGCCACTGAGCCAGCAAGCTAATGACCTGCCAACACAAACAGCTCCAACGGTCACTTCATCTGAGGAACTGTAGTATCTGAAAGCACTCAGTATAATCTGTAAAGTGCTTTTATTTACTTATTTATTTTTAGTATATGCTTTCTTAAGTCACCATTTAAAATTCCAGGGTAATTAACATTATAAATTAGTTCACATTGTTAATTAACAGTGTTACACAATTTCAGGTGTACAGTATAGTGATTTGACAGTTCTGTACATGACTCAGTGCTCATCACAGTAAGTATACTCTTAACCCATCACTTGTTTACCCCGTCCTCCCATCACCTCCCTTCTGGTGACCATGAGTTTGTTCTCTAGAGTTAAGAGTCTGCTTTTTGTCTCTTTTTTGCTGTTTCATTTGTTTTGTTTCTTAAATTCCACATATGAGTGAAATCATATGATGTCTTTCTCTGACTTATTTCACTCAGCATTATACTCCCTAGATTCATCCATGTTGTTGCAAATGGCAAGATTTCATTCTTTTTATGAATGAGTACTATTCTATTTGTGTGTGTGTGTGTGTGTGTGTGTACCACCTCTTCTCTATCCATTCTTGTATCAATGGACACTTGGGCTACTTCCATATTTTGGTTATTGTAAATGATGCTGCAATAAACAGAGGGGTGCATATATGCTTTAGATTTAGTGTTTTCTTATTATTTGGGTAAACTCAGTAGTGGAATTACTGGATCATATGATAGTTTTTTAAATATTTTATTTATTTATTTATTCATGAGAGACGGGGGTGGGGTGGGGCAGAGACACACACAGAGGGAGAAGCAGGCTCCCTGCAAGGAGCCTGATGTAGGACTCAATCCCAGACCTCAGGATCACACCCTGAGCTGAAGGCAGATGCTCAACTGTTTAGCTACTGAGGAGTCTCGATCATATGATAATTCTATTTTCAATTTTTTGAGGATTCTCCATACTGTTCTCCGGAGTGGCTGCACCAGTTTGCATTCCCACCAACAGCTTAGGAGGGTTCCCTTTTCTCCATGCTCTTGTCAACACTTGTTTCTTGTGTTTTTGATTTTAGCCATTCTGACAGGTGTGAGGTGATAGCTCATTGTGGTTTTGATTTGCATTTCCCTAATGATAATTGCTTTTGAGTTCTTTTCATGTGTCTGTTGGCCATCTGGATATCTTCTTTGGAGAAATGTCTGTTCATGTCTTCTCATTTTATAATTGGATTATTTGTGGTTTTGGTGTTGAGTGGTGTAAATTTTTAAAATACTCTGGATACTAACCCCTTATCAGGTGTATCATTTGCAAATGTCTTCTCTCATTCAGTAGGTTGTCTTTTTTTTCTTGTTGATTATTTATTTTGCTGTGCAAAAGCTTTTTATTTTGATGTAGTTCCAGAAGGCTTTTTTTTAAGATTTTATTATTTTTAAGTAATCCCTACACCCAACATGAAGGTCAGATTTACAACCCTGAGATGGAGAGTCACAGGCTCTACTGAGTGGCCAGCCAGGCACCCTTCAGCAATTTATTTATTTAGTTTCCCTTGCCTCAGGAGACATATCTAGAAAAATGTTGCTACCACCAATGTCAGAGACATTACTGCCTGTCCTCTCTTCTAGAATTCCTATGGTTTCTAATCTCACATTTAGGTCTTTAATCCATTTTGAGTTTATTTTTGTGTGTGGTATAAGAAAGCAGTCCAGTTTCATTCTTTTATATGTAGCTATCCGGTTTTCCCAACACCATTTATTGAAGACACTGTCTTTTTCCCATTGTACATTCTTGTTTCCTTTGTCATAGATCGATTTACCCTAAAGTTGTGGGTTTATTTCTGGGCTCTCTAATCTGTCCCATTGATCTGTGTGTCCATTTTTGTGCCAGTACCATACTGTTTTGATGACTATAGCTTTGCAGTATAATTTGAAATCTGGCATTGTGATGCCTTCAGCTTTGTTCTTCTTCAAGATTGCTCTGGCCTTTGGGGATCTTTTGTGGTTCCTTACACATTTTAGGCCATGAAGTCCTTTTGACTGAGAAGTATTATCAGTGTTCTGTTAAGCTCTTTGCCCAGGTCTCTGCCTCTGAAGAATATGACAGGAAACAAACACAGCTGATTTCTCCTTTTCATTCACCCTTTCCTTTCACATTTATATTCCAGGCATTATCCTGGTGCAAATGAATAATAATAACAAGATCCTTTGAGCCCTCTTTCTGTGCTGCTTACACTTCTAAACTCTTTACATGTGTGAATTCATTTAATCCTGATGACTCAGTGAGCCAGTGCTATTATAACATGCCCATTTGTACAGAGGAGTAAACTGAGATACAGAGAAGTTAAATGAATTGCCAAAGGTCAAATAGCTATCATGTGGCTCTATCAGGAGCTACTAGGTTAGTTGCCTGTAACAGGAAACTCAAATATCAGGGTTTAAATGGGTGAAGGGGAGTGAGAGGTACAGGCTTCTAGTTATAAAATGAGGATGAAAGATGCAGCATAGACAACATAGTCAGTGGCATTGCAATAACTAGGGTGGCACATGGTAGCAACACGTGGGGTGAACACAGCATAATGTACAAAGATGTTGAATCACTATGTTGTACACCTGAAACTGATATAACATTGTGTGTCAACTGTACTTACAAGGCTAGAATGGCAGCCCCATCATTCTTAGAGATCAGGCTCATCTCTCTTTCTTCTCTGGTCATCTTAGCGTGCGACTTCTATCCTCAGGCTCTTCTCAGTAGTCCAAGCTGGGGATCCCCTGCAATGCCAGACATCAGAACTGTGTGTCAGTCAGAAGAGAGGGCAGGAAGGGTGCCTGGCTAGCTCAGTTGGTAAAGTATGTGACTCTTGATCTCAGGATAGGGAGTTTGAGCCCCATATTAGACATAGAGTTTACTTATAAAAAATAATAATAAATAAAATGTAAAAAAAGAAAAGAAAAAGAGAGGGGGAAGGAGAGGGCAAAAGGACTTTCCAGGAGGCCCCCCTCCAACAACTTCCATTGACATCTCATTGGCCATACCTAGATGCAAAGAAGGCTGGGAAATTTGTTTTTGTTTTTGTTTTTAAAAAACTTTACTCATTTATTTGAGAGAAAGAGAGAGAGACAGCACAAGTAGGGTAGAGGAGCAAAGGGAGAGGGAGAAGCAGACTCCTTGCTGAGCAGGGAGCTCGATCCCAGGATCATGACCTGAGCTGAGAGCAATCACCCAACTGACTGAGCCATCCAGGCACCCTTGTTTTGTTTTTTAACTAGGGCACATTTAATAAGGTTCTATAACAAAGAGGAGAAAATAAATTTTGGACACATGTACCATAAAATATAATTTTTCACACTGGAACTGGGCTGTTGGCTGGCAGGTGAAGATGGGGCTGAATTACTGTTTTTATTTCCCACTTGTGGCAGTCACTTGGAAAATCAAACAAAGATGATGTATACAATAGAAAAAAAAGTTAGAACTTTACTAAGATTTCCAGTTTTCCCTTGTCCACACTTCAGAGGTATAATGAATGAGATCTTGTAATTTCATAGTATTTAAATGTTATTTAGGCTCTAACAATTAAGATTAAAAGTAAGACAGAAGTAGTATTTTAATGAAATAATTTCCTTCCATATTTTCATTCTGAAACTCTTAAAAAGATATATTTATTTATTTATTTATTTATTTGAGAGAGAGAGAGACAGACAGACAGACAGACCAGGGGAGGGCTTGAGGGAGGGAGAGAGAGAGATCCCAAGCAGACTCCTCACTGAGCACAGAGCCCAACTCAGGGCTTGATCCCCCAACCCTGAGATCATGACCTGAGAGGAAATCAAGAGTCAGCTGCTCAACCCACTGAGCCACCCAGGAGCCCTTTTTTATTCTAAAATTTTAATCTGAAGGGTTTTTTTATTCCTCAAGACATCACTCTCAGATTTTCCTTTCAAGAGTAAATGTCTAATATCAAAACTTTCATTTATCTTTTAAGGAAAGAAAGGAAAAGAATATTTGAATTAGCTATTTAGAGGATTTCTTAATTAGATTAGATACAGTACTTGATAATGGCCCAAACCTTTCATTTGACCTCAGTTTCTCCAGTTGAAAAGTAGATATATTCATTTTTCCTTCAACAGATGCTTGTAGTGGGCTTAATAGGTGTTGGATGCTTTATATGTGACAGCCATTTTCCTCTTGTTAACAAAATAATGGATTAATGTGTAACAAATTATTTAAAATCTGTTAGTGATACTTTTATGGTTAAGTTAAATAAAAAGTATACTGTTTTATATGGATAAAACAAATATGTTTCATTGCAAAAGGAAACTTAAAACTCTTTTGGAATCATGAGGTGCAAATATTTTAATTAGGTACACATTACGCATAGCAGAACATATTAGGAGTCTTTGTATGTAAGGATACTGGAAGATAAATATTAAGCATTTTCCTTTTTAAGATTAAACAATAGGGGCACCTGGGTGGTTCAGTCCATTAAGCATCTGCCTTCAGCTCAGGTCATGATCCGGGGGTCCTGGGATTGCATCCCACATTGAGGTCCCTGCTCAGCAGGGAGTCTACTACCTCTCCTCCCCATTCGTGCTATCTCTGTCTCTCTCAAATAAAGAAATAAAATCTTAAAAAAAAAAGAGTAAACAACATACTATGAAATGCCTTTGTGGAACATAGTGCTTATCCCTAGCAAGCTGATGGAACTCTAAAATGGATATATTTGGAGAAAATATTCTCACTTACATTAATGTAGCCATATTGCTCTCTAAGGAAATATTTATAACTATTACTACTGTGTTCCAGAAACATATTAGAAAGAAAATCAGAGTAGAAGATTCCATTATGATGGAAAATATCATAAAAATGTTTCCCCTGATAGAATTCAAAATTGTGCATGTCACAGTAAATTAAGAGACATGAATTCAGAGTCAGAGCCTAAGGCTGTGGCTACGATGTTGTGGTTGGTCTTCAGTTCATTACTAATTCTGATTACCTCCTGACACTAGACAAGCCATTCAAACCACTGAATTCTTCACTTTTTGTTTGCCAGCACACAGCACACAGCCAGCAGTTGGCTGTGGGAGAAACCTCAGAGCCAGTTAGAGACCTATCTAAATGTGTGGGGATTGGGAAAAGGCACCCCAGAAGTGGTTTGAGGCCTTAAAATAGAGTATATTAACTTGAAATTACAAAAGACACCAAACCCTCATTCCAATTATGGATCCAGGTAAGAAGCAGAGGTAATAGTGCAGAGTCAATGAGAAGAGAGGCAGTGAGAATAGCAAGATTCTGAAGGAGAATGTTCTGCAGAAAGGCAGTAAATGTGGCAGATACTAAAACACAGCAAACAGGTTAACAAATACACTTCTCAGCATGCTTTCCCTGTTGTGCCCTTGATCATATTCAGAAAAAGGTGATAGGTAATTTTAAATATATACTGTAGCTCTTCCCCTTGCCTTGGCTTGTAGTTTGGAGACAGGTGAAAACATGCCTACCTCTTGGCCAAAAGTTCGTCCTTCCTGCTCCTCAAAGTCAATGTTATTTTTACAGTAGGATGTTAATAGAATCCCTTTCTTAGTATTTGTTTATATTCTGCAAATTTGTTCCAGATATTACCCCTCCCCTATAATAGAACAACAAGCTTGAGCCCCAGCAAATACATTAACCAATAAATCAGTAGCCTATATTAGTGGTGTTAATATTCTTAATATCAAAGTAATGGAGATACAAGCTGTGCCCTTTGTTGAGGAACACCAGCACAACAAGAAGGAGATTTTTAATGTATACCTTGGTGGTAGAATAGAACAATAGACACACTTTGTCATTTTTGCCAGAGCCAATCAACTCCTTCTTCGATAATTAGCGCCCATCCTATTACTAATTAATACCTCTTAATATACCATCTCCTCATTCACTGCCATCAAAAACAGTACTAAATTGGAATCTGGGATCCTATAAATCAGCCCTCCACCCTCCTCCCTGTATCTTCCCTCCCCCAATACTCACAAAACAAAACCACCTTCTAAAATAAGTAGGGGACAACAGGAAGACAGCTCCTAGAGCCACCCCATTTAGCTTATTACCAGTACTAGTGAGTAACTTTCTTTAGCTCTGACTTGTGACATCGCAAAGCAGCAACGTACTTGAGATCCTTCAGAATGGTAACAATATCAGTACTTAGTTATGAAGCTGAAAAATTGATACAAAGTGGAGTTTTCCCCCAGGGAGATGACTGAGGTGCTAGGAAAGGTTCTTCAGCCCACGAAGAGTAAACTTTTGTGGCAGTAACACCACATGATGAGAGAAGCAGATCAAAGAAACTAAAAACGGAGTCTGTCTTAAATTATTTATGATGCTGCTGCAGCTGTATCGATCAGAGGTGGTTTTCTCTCTTAACCTTCCCTTCCCTGTACCTCCAGAAGCTACCACCTGCCCCCCAAAGAATTATGCCATGGTGTGCCAGTGTGGCAGTTCAGGGTGGGTTACTGGTCAGGACCTCGGTTAAGAAAGGACTGGTTATCCAATATACCTCTGCCATATCTAATGACAAACAAACCAGTGATCTCTTTGTATATCTCATTTCCTAGGAAAGAAATGGGATATCATTGCACAGTGTCCCCTGCAGGAAAAAAAGGTTCTGTCCTCCCTTTCAAGATCGCATTACCTGAGCATCCAAAAGCCTCATACGAAATTGAAGCTTTCAATACACATTATGGTCTGGGAGGATGTTTATATCTTAAGAGCCTTGTTTACCTTGTTCACTGTTGAATCTACACTGCCAGGACACTGCCAGGCACACAGTAGGCAGTCAGGCATGGCTAGTGGATGAATGTTGGGGGTATATAGGAATTCAGGCAATGAAGGCTGTGTGCTCAGCAGCTTGTTGTAGGGAGTCGCTGGCTCCCCAGATAGCCTGGGTTGGCCATTCTAGGCTTCCTCCTGGGTAAAATCTTATCTACTGTAGTCATCCTAGAGTGAGGATGAATTTAGGATATGTGCACAGAGTTCCAACTTTGCCATTTGGGGAACTAAGACAAGGATTGATCCTTTGTCCTTAAACAAGCAATCCCAAGGCAATTTGCCCCACTCTTTGGGCCAAAGATTAAGTGTGATAAACTTTTTAAAAACAGAAAATATTAGAAGTTATGATGTCCTTTTAACCTTAGGGAAAAGGGACTTGAAAATAATTCTATTCGTTTTTTTTCTTTTTTTTTTTTTTTAGATTTTATTTTCAAGTAATCTCTACACCCACTATGGGCTCAAATTTACAACTCTGAGATCAAGCGCCATATTGCCTCTCTGAGTCAGCCAGGTACTCCAAGAATAGTTTTCTGTTTTGTTTTGTTTTGTTTTAAAGATTTTATTTATTTATTCATGAGAGACAGAGAGAGAGAGAGAGAGAGGCAGAGAAATAGGCAGAGGGAGAAACAGGCTTCATGCAGGGAACCTGATGCGGGACTCAATCCTGGGTCTCTAGGATCACACCCTGGGCTGAAGGCAGATGCTTAACCTCTGAGCCACACCCAGGCGTCTCCAGGAATACTGTTTTAATGCTGCTGAGGTAATCAACACTTCATTTTCTAAAAAAATCCAATCCTGATATAGAAGAGAAAAAAAATTGGTAGCTGACCAAACTGGTTCACTCCAAGAAGAAATTCTAAGAATTTGTTCCAAATTGGTTTTGGAAGCCATCTAGGAAAAGCATATTATGACATATCTCCATTACAGAAAACTGGTCAAGGTACTACCTTCCTTCCTAATTGTCTACATTTTTATAGAATTAAATAAAAAAAGCACATTTTTAAAAAGATTCCATTTATTTATCATGAGACACACACACACACACACACACACACACACACACACAGAGGCAGAGACACAGGCAGAGGGAGAAGCAGGCTCCATGCAAGGAGCCCGACATGGGACTCGATCCTTGGTTTCCAGGATCAGGCCCTGGGCTGAAGGCAGCACTAAATCACTGAGCTACTGGGCTGTCCCCTCCACCCCCACAAAGCGCATTATTAAAAGAGATGGAAAATGCTAGGTAGGTGTGCCTAGTTTTCTGACAATATTTAAGTCAGAGAGTACTAGAAATAATCAGGTGCCAGGAAGAACCTACAAACAGCATCAATCTTAGATTTTAGAGAGGATGAAAGGTAGAGCCCATTACAAAGGCTTCTGTCCCTCCCATCCCAAGTTCCCAGAAATGGCAGATGTTATTATTATTATATTTTAAATCCATAACAGTACTAGGAAACAGAAACAGATACCCTGGGTGGGCCAGAGATTATTAGAAGGAATCCCTGAAATATGCAAAGCAGAGGCAATCTTATTAACAGAGAAAAACTGCTACCTAAAAATGAGAATGACTTCAAATGTGCTACTGGCTTAGAAAGGGCAGATACAAGGATGGGAAGAGCCCTAGGCCACCAGAAACTGATCAGATGGGATGAATGTGAACATTAAACCAAAAATACTGGAGAACATGTTAGTACATCAGATTCAGTAATGTGTTAATAGAATTATATATGACAACCACGCAGGATTTATATCACGAGAGGTTCCATGCTGAAAAACTAGACTAATGTAATTAACTATATTACTAGATTAAAAATGGAAACCCAGGGGTTGCCAGGGGTGGCTCAGTGGTTTAGCGTCTGCCTTCAGCTAAGGGCGTGATCTCAGGGTCTGGGATTGAGTCTTGCATTGGCCTCTCTATGGGGAGCCTGCTTCTCCCTCTGCTTATGTCTCTGCCTCTCTCTGTGTGTCTTTCATGAATAAATAAATAAAATCTTAAAAAAAAAAAAAAAAAAAAAAGGACACCCAGGATGCCTGGATGCCTCAACTGGTTAAGTGTTTGCCTTCAGGTCAGATCACCATGTCCATGTCCTGGGATTGAGTCCCATATGGGGCTCCCTGTTCAGCAAGGAATCTGCTTCTCTCTCTCTCCCCCCACTCTGTGTCTCCTCCCTTATTCTCTCTCAGATAAATAAAATCTTAAAAAAAAATAAAAATGGAAACCCTGTAACATCATGAAAATAGATATCCCAGAAAAAATTTGATAAAATTCAGCATTTATAATGTAAATTTTTTTCAGCATACTGGAAATAGAATCTTCTTAGCCTAATACAGAATATTAGTCCAAAATCCTTCAACCAACAAATCTTCATTTACGGAGGATCGTTTCCATTAAAATCAGAAATAAGACAAGAATGGGGCACCTGGTAGCTCAGGTGGTTGAGCATCTACCTTTGGCTCAGGTCATGATTCTAGGGTACTGGGATCTAGTCTCACATCAGGCTCCCTGCTCAGTGGTGAGCCTGCTTCTCCCTCTCCTGCTCCCCATTTGTGCTCTGTCAAATAAATAAATAAAAATATCTTTTAAAAAAAGAAAGAAGACAAGAATGGATATTACCACTTTGTTATTCAATGTTATATTGGAAGTTCTGACAAAGTAAGTAAAGGAAAAAAAAAACATTTAAATATTGTCAAAGAATAGGAAAAAATGACCTAGATACATATTCAGCAAGTGTAACTATCTTTTTAAAAAACAACAGGAGAATCAACTAACCAACTATTAAAAATAACTAGAGAACACAACAAGGTGACCAGAAACAAGATAACAGAAAAAATTCATACTCTTCCAAAAAAAAAAAAAAAAAACTTATAACTTTCCAACATAGTAGCAATATCCACATAAAGGTCATTGCTATGGACTGAATGTTTGTGTTCCCTCAATAATTCACATATTGAAATCCTACCCCCAGTGAGATAGCTTTGGGATGTGGGGCCTTTGGGAATTGATTAGGTCATGAAAGCAGAGGACTCATGAATGAGATTAGTTGCTCTTATAAAAGAATGCCCTGAGGGGATCCCTGGGTGGCTCAGAGGTTTGGCGCCTGCCTTTGGCCCAGGGCGCGATCCTGGAGTCCCGGGATCGAGTCCCGCATCGGGCTCCCGGCATGGAGCCTGCGTCTCCCTCTGCCTCTGTCTCTCTGTCTCTCTCTGTGTCTTTCGTGAATAAATAAATAAATCTTTAAAAAAAAAAAAAAAGAATGCCCTGAAAGCTCCCTCACCTCTCCCTCCATATGAGAACACAATCACACACACAATGCAGACTACTGTGGCTAGGTGTGAACCTCTTTGGATTTATCTTTCTTGGAGTTCATTGAGTTCTTGAATGTGTAGATTTAATGTTTTCCATCCATTTTGAATAGTTTTTAGCCATTATTTCTCCAAATGTTTTCCCCACCTTCTTCTGTTTCTCCTCTCTTTCTCAATATCATATATATGTTTATGTATAAAATACCATATTTATATTTATATATAAAATTTTATTTTTTTAATTTTAATTTTGTTTTCAGTTGTTTAACGTACAGTGTAATATTAGTTTCAGGTGTACAATATTGTGGTGCAACACTTCCATACATTACCCAGTGCTTATTACAAGTACGCTCCTTAATCCGCACCACATATTTCAGTCATTCCCCACCTCCTCCCACCTGATAACCATGAGTTTGTGCTCTCTAATTAAAGGTTTGTTTCTTGGATTTTCTCTCTCTTTTCCTCTTTTGCTCATTTGTTTCTTAAATTTCACATATGAGTGAAATCATATGGTATTTGTCTTTCTCTGACTGATTTACTTTGCTTAGCATTTACTCTCTTAGCTCCATCCATGTCCTAGGAAATAGCAACAATTTCACCACATCTTCTTTATCCATATGTCAATTAATGGACACTTGGGCTGCTTCCATTATTTTAATGGAAAATAAATGGAAATATAATAATGGAATAATATAATAATGGAAAATAAATATATATATATATATATATATATATAAAACTTGTATGCTATATTAAAACAAGAGTATGGATATAGCATAAATTATTCAAGCATTCCTTTATTGGTAAAAATTAAATTTCTTCCAGTGCTTTACCATTATAAACAATGTTATAATGAACATATTTATACGTGCCTCATTGAAGGGTGCTTCTCTGAATAGATATTGAAAACTGGGTCATTAACATTGTAATCACTGCTGCCAAATTGCTCTCCAAAATAGCTGTTTCAGTACTCAAAACCAAAAGTTCTTAAAGGTACACATTTCCTTATACTCTGACAAAATTTTATATTTCCGATTCCTTTTAAAATTTGTTATTAATTTCTGTTTCCCTGATTACTTTTGTGGTTCTGCATCTTTTCATGTTTATTGGTCATTTGTTTTCCCTCATTTACAAATAATTTGTCCATATCCCACTTTTCTTTTGGGCCACTTGTTTTTTTCTTATTGATGTATTGGAGGTTACTTATGTATTCTTTTTTTTTTTAAGGTCTTATTTATTTATTAGAGAGAGAGAGGGAGAGAGAGCAAATATGTGCATGAGTTGGGGGAGGGGCAGAGAGAGAAGCAGATTCCCCACTGAGCAGGGTGCCAGCCATAGGCTCCATCCCAGGACCCTGAGATTATGACCTGAACTGAAGTTAGATGTTTAATGGACTGAGCCACCCAGGCACTCATGCATTCTCTTTTGAGTTAAGTTTAGAATTAACTTGACCAGGAACACCTGAGTAGCTCAGTCAGTTGAGTATCAGACTCTTGTTCTTGGCTCAGGTCTTAATCTCAAGGTCATGAGTTTAGGCCCCCTGTTGGGCTCCATGCTGGGTGTGGAGCCTACTTTAAAAAAAATTAATTGACCAGTTCCTGGATAATTCTTGAGATTTTTATTGATTACCTTGGATTTTCAAATTAATTAAAAGATTGAAGGACTTCATGACTAATTATAAGGTACACTACAGTAAGTCTTCAGGGTGAAAGGAAATGCTTACAGACAACAAAAAATGATAAGCACCAGAAATTATAAACTTGTGAGTAAAGTAATTTTTTTCTCTTAATTTCTTTAAAGAACATACAGTCCTTTGTTAGATTGTGTAAAATAATAATTATGACACTGAACTGTTGGGTTATAATGTATATAGATGTGATATGTGATAGACAATGAAGGGAGAAGGATTGGAACTGTATTATAAAGTTGCTATGTTTTACCAACACTTAAGTCAGTATTATCCTAGTGTAGATTATGATCAGTTAATTTTTTTAAAAGCTTTATTTACTTATTTGAGAGAGAGAAAGTGTGTGTTATAAGGAGGGGAGGAGTAGAAGGATATGGAAAGGTAGAGTTTCCAGCAGACTCCCCACTAAGCATGGAGCCAGTTGCAGGCTCCAATCCCAAGACACTGACCTGACCTGAGCCAAAACCAAGAGTTAGATGCTTAACCAACTGAACCACCCAGTGCCCCATGATCAGTTAATATTTATATTAAATTCCCACAATAACTACTAAGAAATAAAAATGTTAAAAATCAGCAGAAGAATGGGACAGATATACTGAAAAGTATCTAACTTTTCAGTATCTAACTTTTCCTAACTGATTCATGGGACACTCTACCAAACTGCAGAGCACACATTGTTTTGAAGCACACATGGAATATTACCTCAAATAGATGATATTATAGGCAGGGGTCAATTAGCTAGCCCAAGAGCCAGCCACCTAAATTTTTAAAGCCATTTTTGGGGCACCTGGGTGCCTCAGTGGTTGAGCATCTGCCTTTGACTAGGTCATGATCTTGGGGTCCTAGGATCCAGCCCTATGTTGGGCTCTTCATACAGCCATGAGTCTCCTTGTTTCCCTCTCTGTCTCTCTGCCCCTGCCCCTGCTCGTGCTCTCTCTCTCTCTCTCTCTCTCTCTCTTTTGAATAAATACATGGATCTTTTTTTAAAAAACACTGAGATTATTTAATCTTAATTAATGGTTTTTCAAAACAGAATTAGATTAGAAATCAACAAAGAAATATGAGAAATTTAAAATATTTAAAAATTTGGAATTCTTTGGAAATTAAGCAACATATTTCCAAATAACCCAGGGACCCTTGTGAAGAAATCCCATAGGTAATTTAGAAAATATTTCTAAGGCGTAAAAGAAAAAAAAAGAGAGAAGGAAGTAAGCCATAAATGACCCTTAACAATAGAGAACAAACTGAGGGTTAGTGGAGGGAAGTGGATGGGGAATGAGCTAGATGGAGGGTGATGGAGGGTGGGGATTAAGGAGGGCACTTGTGATGAGCACTGAGTGCTGTATATAAGTGATGAATCACTGAATTCTACTCCAGAAACCAATATTGTACTGTATGTTAACTAACAAAATTTAAATTAAAAAAAGAAAACACTTCTAATAATGAAAACAAAAACACTATATCAAAATTTATGGAATATAGCTAAATCAACACTTATGGTTAAAGACTGAGTACTTCTCTTATATGACTGGCAAGGATGTCCACTGTTGCCACGTTTATTTGATACTGTGCTGAAGGTGCTAACCAAAGTAATAAGGCAAGAAAAATAAAGACTGGAAAGGGAATAGTAAAACTTGTTTAATTACAGATAACATGATAAGGAATCTACAAATAAAACCTACTAGAATTAGTGAATTTTATCACAAAATACAAATTCATTATGCAATTATTAGTCATATTTCTATATACAAACAATGAACAACCCAAAAATGAAATCAAGAAATCAGCTTCATTCATAATAACAAAATATGCAGCAGTACATGTAGCAAAAGAAGTGCAGTATATCCAACACCGAAAACTATAAAGCATAGCTAGGAGAAGTTAAAAAACAATCTCAATAAATGGAGAGATATTCCAGTATTTTTTTTTAAGATTTTATTTATTTATTCATGAGAGACACAGAGAGAGAGAGAGGCAGAGACATAGGCAGAGAGAGAAGCAGGCTCCATGCAGTGAGCCTGATGCAGGACTCGATCCCAGGACTCTAGGATCATGCCCTGAACCAAAGGTAGATGCTTAACTGCTGAGCCACCCAGGTGTCCCTATTCCAGTGGTTTAAAACTGGATCATGAGGTGATTGCACAACTCCATAATTTAATTAAAAAACTATCCACCTACAATTGGTGGATTTTATGGAATGTAAATCATACCTCAACAAAGCTAGTTATTTATTTATTTATTTATTTTTAAATATTTTATGTTTATTCATGAGAGATACACAGAGAGAGGCAGAGACATAGGCACAGAGAGAAACAGGCTCTCTCCTGGGAGCCTGATGTGGGACCTGATCCAGGAACTCCAGCATCACACCCAGAGCCAAAGGCAGACACTCAAAGGCTGAGCAAGCCAGGCGTGCCATCAACAAAGCTATTTAAAAAGAAAAAGAGGAATTGAATTCTTAAAATGACCTTTCTGGGTACAGGTGCTAGGATACATTCATGTTAGAAAGCCACATTTTATGCTTGTACTTTTGAAATAAAAGCCAAGTAAATATGAGGGTTTATTGGGGCACCTGGCTGGCTCAGTTGGGAAAGCATCCAACTCTTGATCTACAGGTTGTGGGTTGAAGCCCAAAGCTAGGTGTAGGGATTACTTAAGTAAATAAAAACTTTTTAAAAGGTATAAGGGTTTATTAAAACCAAGATCTTTTTAATTCTTTTAAAGATTTTATTTATTTATTCATGAGAGAGAAAGAAAAAGGCAGAGACACAGGCAGAAGGAGGAGAAGCAGGCTCCATGCAAGGAGCCTGATGTGGGACTCGATCCCCGGACCCCAGGATCACACCCTGAGCCAAAGGCAGACGCTCAACCGCTGAGTCACCCAGGCGTCCCAAAACCAAGATCTTTTTAGATTTCTTATTCCATCCTTTAACTCTTAAACTGCCAAATAGTCATCATCATAGATTTCAACCTTCTAAGCTTTCACAAATATTTGTGTCCACAGTTTTAAAAAACTTGAAATGTGTATTCTGTATTTGTTAAAACTATTATGTTTTATATTGTTTACCATCAGAAGGTTGAAGTAGGGCGTGGTGGATAAAAATGAAGTCAAGATGGTATATCTCTGTGAGTTATACTTATTTTACTAATTGGCATGGCAATGGAGGAGTTGTATCGAAGACTTTTCCATTAGTTGGAAGTTGGCAATTAGAGGGTTTCCTACAGCAAGGAACCCTTTCATATTGCTAGTCTTCTCAGTATGAAAAATTCACACATTAGATAGTCCTTCTGTTAAATATCTTTCTCTTAGATAGGGAAGTTCCCTGTGAAGCAGCATCTGTCATGTTAGTTTCATTATATTTGAAAAGTGTGAATTAACCTTTTTCTTGCTTTTAGTTCCTTTGGAGAATGAAGTTTATTTATTTATTTTTAAAAAGATTTTTATTTATTCATGAGAGACACAGAGAGAGTGGCAGAGACATAGGCCAAGGGATAAGCAGGCTCCCTCTGGGGAGCCTGATATGGGACTCCATCCCAGGACCCCAGGATCACAACCCAAGGCAAAGGCAGATGCTCAACCACTAAGCCACCCAGGTGCCCTGGGGAATGAAGTGTAATTGATATCTGTGTGTATGATATTAGTTTTTATTTGTTCTTAGAAAAGAAATGATAAAGCAACTTTTGTTTAGTACTTACTGACTGTCCCTGTGTCTTTGAAGTCCACGCGTAAAATTTCAGGAGAGATTCCAGTGTAGTCTTCATTTTTTATGCCTGCTGTCTTTGAAACGTCTTTAATATTCCATAGTGTCTCACAGGCTGACAGCAATAGAGTGGTGAATGCCAGCAGGCATATGAGTGACTGCCAGGACGCAACCAAGGTTGTAATTTCTGAACACCGATCTGGACTCTCAGGGCACTTCCACTCCCTGCCACTGCAGCAAGTGGATTCTAAGACCCTTGCCCCCACCCCTGTCTTGGACTTGGGATTCCAGGCAACTGAGAGGGATATGTTCCCTGAAGTATCTCCTAGTAGCAAGTGATCAGGTGGACAGATCTTTTATAATATAATTTTTTTTTAATTTGACAGAGAGAGAATGAGAGAGAGCACAAGCAAGGGTAGCAGGAGAGGGAGAAGGAGAAGCAGACTCCCCGCAGAGCAGGGATCCCAATGTGGTGCTTGGTGCCAGGACTCCAGGGTCATGACCTAAGCTGAGCTCAATTGACTGAGCCACCCAGACACTCCTAAAAGGAACTTTTTACAAGGAAAAGAGGGGCGACTAGTGCTGCCAGCAGACAAAGGGATCCTTAGATCAGAGATCTTTGCATTAAAAGCAGGAAGGGTTAGAGATGGTTAGTTCAAAACCAGTCATTTTGCAGAAGAGAAAACGGAAACTCAGAAAATTGAAAGCACTTACCCGAGGGAGAGCAGAAACTAACAGTTTCCTACCCAATATCTGTTTTTTCTTATATAGTAACAAGTCCTTGATTTTGTTTAGAGTGGCAGTGTTCCCAGAGTGAAATAATCACCTTCCAAATTTTCCTTGAAGCTAGGGGTGGACATATGACCCAGTTCTCATAAGGGATATGCAAAAGTCATTGAATGGGGTGTGAGGGAAAGCTTTTTAAGAGGAAACATTTGGCTTATATGCCCTGTGTCTCTACTTTCCTCCTTCTTGCTTGTCATGCAGACGTGAGATTAGTTCACTACTAGCACAGGTTTTTATCATGTGCCAGAATCCACTGTGGGCAGAAAGCACTTTCACTTTTAGAGCAGAACCTCTTTCTGGTAGTGTGTCGGGTATTGCTACTATTAGGAAAGAATCCATTCATAAATGCTACTGGCCTTTTTTTTTTAATTTTTTTTAAAATTTATTTATGATAGTCACACAGAGAGAGAGAGGCAGAGACACAGGCAGAGGAGAAGCAGGCTCCATGCACCGGGAGCCTGACGTGGGATTCGATCCTGGGTCTCCAGGATCACACCCTGGGCCAAAGGCAGGCGCCAAACCGCTGCGCCACCCAGGGATCCCAATGCTACTGGCCTTATTTCAGTTCTCCAAGTTTCTTAGAAGCAAAGAGCACACAGGAAGTTCTACAGAACCTGAAAAGGACAAGATGCTTCCAAGCAAGAAGTAACATGATTGTGTCTTACCTCTTACTGAGCCCCAACCATGAATACCCAGCACCTTACCTTTTGCTGCTTTGCTCTGAGGCTGACACCATCAGCTCATAGAGGAGAAGTAGCAAGGTCGTGGCAGATGAACAGTCAAGGAACAACATTATTGGAGCTTTAAGGACAGGTGCCTGGGTGGGGGGCAGGGGAAGCAAGATGCTGTTAAATAGCCTTCAGGGCCAGATGGAAGAAATGAGAAAATGACCTGAGGAGGAGGCAAAAGAGGAAAAGCCCCTGTGTCTTACTTACAAAGGCTTCCACATTGCTGTGTGCGGGCACAGTGGATGGATCATCTCGAGACACACCACCCTGCCCACTGATGCGGTGCCCAGCCCAGGACCCTGCCAACTCACTGAAGGCAAGTGACTTCATTCTTGTAGTAAATCTCCTATTCGTGGCTAATCCAATTATCAGTGGCAGATTTTGTTTGTTTTGGGGGAAAAACTCAAGCCCTTATCACTTTCCTCCTTTTCAAGAAAGCTAAGAGCCTACAGCGGAGCAATAGATTAGGGCAGACTTGTTAAGCCAAGTTTTGTTTTCAAGGGAAGCACAGCTTGTCAGGTATGAATGAAGCAGGGAAGCAGGCCTCCCACAGGCCATTTCAGCTGCCGCCTCCTAGGGGAGCTGCTATTGTAGAAAGAAGCCTAAAATGTGAGCGACATGCCCTGAATGTTTAAATCAATTAATGAATGAAACGAGTAGTTGGAGAAGTGAGTTACTCGTAACTAAGGGTGACAGGATCTGTGCAGGAACCTTGCTGGCAGAAATGGTGCTATGTTTTGTTTTGTTTTGTTTTTAATTAAGGGAAAGTCGAGTATCTGGAGGATGTAGAGATACAATCGCCCTTACACCCTTAGAGTGTTTAAAATACAATCCTTGTATTCTCATCTCAGAAGCGCTGGGCTTGGGCTTTGTTACCTATTGGATTTCAGGAAGGCTGACTTGAGATGCGGCGTTGCCATTTCCTGGGCCCTCGCATCTCTTTTTTTCCCCCCGGCGCTGGCAGCCAGATCCTTTGTTGTTGCCTGCTCTGCATTCAGTCTCCTGGCCTCGCACCTCCAGACAGTGTGGTTGGGTTTTGTTGTCTTTTTTCTTTCTGGTCCTCGCGCCGGGAGCTCCGGGCGGCCGCCCGCCTGCCCTGGGCAGAGGGACCGCCTTAGCCACCGGGGGCAGGGCTGGGCCGGGGTGTCCGGGCCGGGACCGCGCCCCGCCGCCTGCGGACCTGCTTTTGTGTCGCTGTTTGTCTCCGCAGCCGCGCGACCCCGGGGAGGGGACCGCGCGGGCCGCGACCCCCGAGGAGGCGGGGCCGGGGCGCCTGGCTCCGCCTGGGGCGCATTTCCCGGCCGCCGCCGGCTCGGTCCCGACACCCGCCCTGCCCCTCCCGCGGCACCCGGAGCCCAGGGCGCCCAATGGCCTCCGCCCCGTCCCCCCCAGCCGCGCTTTGGGCTCTCCCCCCGCGCTTGCTCACTTTTCCCAGTTAACCGCAGACGGGAGCGGCGCTGGGCAAAACTCGGAATAAAGGAGAGAAGGGGGGGGGGAGAAAAATCGGATGCCCCGGCCTGGTCCTCCAGAGTTTGTGAAGGGCCGTAACCATGTCTGAGTCGGAGCAGATAAGCGAGTTTGGCTACATCATGGAATTGCTAGCCAGAGGCAAGGTAAGTGCTGGGGCGCGCGGGGCCGCGGCCTGGGTCCCCACCCGGGGCGACCCGACCTGTGGCTGCGGGCGCCCCCGGCCCTGTCGGGCGCCCGCGGAGGGCGAGGGCGTCCGGCAGCTGCAGAATGCAGAGCCGCCGCCTTTCCTTCACCGCGCGGCATCCCTGAGAGCCAAGGGGACTCGGCCAGCTGGGCGACTGCGGGGGCTCCTGGGAGGGCGAGGGGCGAGGGGCGAGGGCTCAGCCCCCGGAGGTGGACGGGAGGGCGGGGGCGGGGGCGGGGGGCGGTCCTCGACGCCCCCGGGGCTGCCCAGGCGCGGTGCCTTGGAGCGGGTGACCTCGGCCGTGCAGGCGCGGAGCCCGCAGAGAGGCTCGGAGCAGCGAGTGGAGAGTCGCGTAGGCGGGGTCGGGTTCAGCGCGCGGGGTGACCGAATAGCGGGTGAATGGCCTCGGCGTCTTCAGCCCTCCTTGCAGGTCCCTGGCCCCTGCCCGACGCCGAGATCGTTGCCAGCAGCCTGCCTGTGGAGGGGAGGGGGATGCCAAGGAGCGGAATTTCAGCTCGGCACCTGTCGGGGGGCCAGGTCGAAACCCGGGCTGGCGCCGTCGGTGGCGCCTCGCGACCACGCCCTCGGCCGGCCCGGGTGGCGCCCACCCTGGCAGAAAGGCTGGCGGGAGGCTGGCCCCGCGCCTTGTCCGAGAAAATGCCTAGGGAGGCCCCTGAGTGGTTTGCCGACGGGAGGCGTCGGGAGATGCAAAGGCTGCACCGGGCGCGCCCAGCCGGGATTCGCAGCGGGCGGGAAAAAAAGCGAAAAACGGCGAATGCCTTTGCTCTGTGCACCTGGATTTGCGAGATAGTGCTGGCAAGGGGGGAAAGGACTTCGTGCGCGCGGTCGTCAGAAAGAAGGATGATTCTGCAGCCCTGCTGTGATCACCTGGAACTTCACTAACTCCGACTCCGCTAGGTCGGGGAGCTTGGGGGGTGGGGGGTCCGGCGGCTCCCGGAGCTGGGGAGCCCGCTAGCGCCCTCCCAGACTGCAGAGTCCCGCGCGCCGGGCGCCTCCTGGAACGCTGTCACAGGATACACGCAGCAGGAATAGAATGCCTGGACCGCTTGGAAGACGCGGGCTGTGCCCGCACCACAGCGACCGTCTACGCCCCGGGACCAGAAGTACTCGTGGAGGACCCGCTTTCAACACTTTTCTTCCTACCCCGGGCTTCAGCCTGCATCTGGAGGGGCCTGTCGCACAGGCGTGGGGGACACCTGGGCCACCACATCCAAGCTCCTTGTCGTTGGAAGCCGTTTCCCCTTGGCCACCCCCTGGGCCTAGGGCGAGGGCCACAGCCGGCTCCACCCTCTGCAGAACCGACCCTCGGGGAAAGAGGAAGGCCAGAGAAAGCGCTGGCTCAGAGGAAGAAAGAGACTTGGAGCCAGAGGGTCAGAACCTGGCCTCCTAAGCGAGCAGCAGGACCCTGGCTGTCCTGGAACTGGGGGGAGGGGGGGGGGAGGGGGGGGAGGAGAGGATGGGGCGGGGAGAGGATGCCTTTTGTTGATTACAAAATAAATGGACCTTTCTCGATAGGACCAGGAATGGGGTGACTGAGAGGTGTTAGTCTTCAAAATCAGTCATAATTGCATTAGTTGGCTAATAGTTTCCTTCGGTACAGGCAAAATTTGAAATTCTGAGAGAAGGGTTCTGGGGTGGGACCCAGGGATCTGCATGTTGACAGCGCAGGTGATTATGAAGCAGACAGATGTTCAGTGTTCAGTGTTCCCATAAACACTAAGTGGGCAATTCGGGGGCAGAGCCATTACATTAGTTGAACTCTTAAAACATGATAAAATCAGGTAAACAAAAACACAAACCTTTCAGAATTACCAATGTGTTCACAATATGCTTACTGTAGTGAAAAACCAAAACCAAAATAACCTGGCTTCCTCCACGGAATTTCTCTGCCTCACTCAATAGGCCCTCACTGGCTCAGACACTGGGTAGACCCTCTACCAGGCTTCAGCGATGTACCTGCAGCTGACACCTGAGCCTTCTCAGCTGACTTCCAAAGTTAGGGAGGGAGCCAGGCGTTCCTGTGAAATCCCTGAGGTTGGAGAGCAGGCTCTCACTGTAAGAACTTAGTTCCTCCCTATGCCTTTTTTTAAAAAAAGATTTTATTTATTCATGAGACACACAGAAAGAGAGGCAGAGACGTAGGCAGAAGAAGAAGTCCCTGCCGGGAGCCGGATTCGGGATTCGATCTCAGGACCCCGGGATCACACCTCGGGTGGAAGGCAGATGCTCAACCAATGAGGCACCCGGGGTCCCTCCCTATGCCTTTTTTGATGGGTCCCCTCCAGGGATGAGGAGTAGCCTCTGAACTATTTCCGCTGGAGCTTATTCCCCGCCCACTCTCCTCATACCTCCGCCCCCCAGTCCTTTTATTTATTTATTTTTTTTAATTTTTTTTTTCCCCCAGTCCTTTTAAAACCCTCCTTCTGTGTGTGATTGATTGTACAGGATTTGAACACCGAATACCTCTCGGAGTATTAGCCATGGAGTAGCAGAATTTTAAGACTGACTGGCTTTATTCTGCGTTGGGAAGTTAGGTTGCACGGTGTAGTTCAGGTTTTAATGTGAAGGATAATATGAAATAGTTGCATATAGCCACGGCCCCTGAGTTAAATCAGCACAGAATCCCATAATCTTCCTGCCTCCTCCTCTCCTGTCCACTCTTCTATCCTCCTCTGCCCTCTCCTTCCCTCCCATCCCTTCTCTTCCTTTCCTTAGAACTGGAGACCTGATGGGCTGACCATCATCCTAATTTCTTTCACTTTTCTCTGATAGCTTTAAAACTTGACGAAATTAACACGTGCTTTCCGAGTAAAAGCCAGGTACAGAAAAGTTGTATGGAGGAAAAAATGGAATTTCACTCCCACCTCTAAAACACTGCCTTCCCCAGTGGCAGCAGTGTCTTATGTGTCTATTTCAAATTAAATTACCTTATTGTGTGTTCTCTGAATAAGGGGGATGCTGAGCCTTTCATCTTTAGGGTAACCTAAAACCCACATGACAAACTTGATCAACCTTCTCGATCAGCTTATTTTACTCCATTTTAATGATGACTTTAATATTTAAAGTTCCCAGAGATCTCTACCATTATGGTCTTTCTGCTCATCAAACAGTACTCTGTGAGTGTAGTTAACGCCTATGATAATTCTCAAGAGGTTTAAAAATCAACATAAATGGACTTCCTCGTATTTCACTATCAGAGAAATTTGTACCATTTCTCAAAGTTACTTTTTTCTTTTGTAGCTCCTCTTTTTATACTAAAAGAGACCTTTCCAAATCTGTGGTCAATATCTCGGATCATCCAAAACAATGTTTTTAAACTTTTGGGCTCTAGAAGGACTTGGCTGATAATTTTATTTATTTATTTTATCATCTTCATTCACCTTTTCCCTTCACACCACCACACACTCTGGAACCACAGAATGAAGGTTTGATAACAGGGAATATAAAAGAATTTAAATTTAGCAGACCTCTTAATATTTAGACAATTTAACATATTTATATTTATGCATTAAGCGCCAGAAAGTACTTCCTGTGAAAAATTTCCATAGTTCAGTAGTTACTGTTCAGACACCTCCAAGGAGTGCAATAGTTTGAGCAAAATACTAGAGGCTTTGGAAAGCTTACATTTAACTTTGGTAGAAAAACAGGTAGTGATTCCATTATCTGGTGAATTACTTTTAACTTTGAAAGTCTCTGAGGCATAAAAAGTTGAAGAACTTTCACAAACACAAAATTTACTGTAAAACAAGAAGATACTTGTACTCTGAAAGAATTAGGTTTAGAAGATCCTCCAATCTAGACTAATGGAAAGTCTTAAACATCTCCTGGGACAGAAACAAAAATACTACCAAATGATCTGTTTCAGAGGGCTCAATAGGTAGTTGCTCACATAACTGAAATCTAAACTGAGTGATAATACTAAGGTTGGGTCCACTGCAAAGTATTCTTTAAAATTTTTTTTATATCTCAGGACTGGGTGAAATGTGTGCGTGGTGGGGGGGTAGGAAGGGCAAACAGGATTTAGACTTTAGCAATATCATTTGAAACTAGCTAATTTCATAAATATAATTTTCCTCTGATTTCTTTTACCATATTCAAAAGATAATTTGAAAAAAAAAAGAGTATCTTAAACTACTTAGTTGAGTAATGCTTAAATCATATTTTTTATGCAACTGTAAATTACCTGTTGTATATTCACCTGTGGGCAGTGCAAATAGGGATGCTGGAGGGAGACCCACGTTTGAATCTCAAGGCTCTTTGATATCTAGTCATGTGACCTTGAGGTTATTACTTAATCTCAGTGTCACATGGTCCCTCTGAAGGGAATCATACCTATTCACAGGGTTATTGCCAGGATTAAATGAATATTTTATGCAAAGTTCCTCACACTGTTATTGGCACATAATAGTAGGCCCTCAATAAATGAAAGCTATTACATCTAGCTTCTATGACATCAGTGTTGGGTTTTGAGACACCTTTATCCAAACTGCGATTATCAACAAGTGGACATAGGGAGTTGCCAGATAAAATAGAGAACATAGAATTACATTTGAATTTCAGATAACAAATTGTTTTTCTTTTAAGATTTTATTTATTTATGTGACAGAGAGTTGCACAAGCAGAGGGAGCGAGCGACAGGCAGAGGGAAAGGGAGAAGCAGAGTCCTCGCTGAGCCAGGAGCCTTATATGGGGCTCCATCCCGGGACCCTGAAATCATGAGCTGAGCCAAAGGCAGATGCCCAATCAACTGAGCCATCGAGGCACCCCTAAATAATCATTTTAATATAAGTAGGTCCCTTGCAATATATGGGGCATACTTACTTTTTTATATCTAATTTTATTTTATTTAAATTCAATTAGTTAACATATGGTGTATTATTAGTTTCAGAGATAGAGTCTAGTGATTCATCAGTCTTATGTAAAACCCAGTGCTCATTCCATCACATACCCTCCTTAATGCCCATTACCCAGTTGCCCCATCCCCTCACCCACCTCCCCTCCAATGACCTTCAGTTTGTTTCCTATAGTTCAGAGTCTCTTATGGTTTGTCTCCCTCTTTGTTTTTATCTTATTTTTCCTTCCTTTCCCTTATGTTCATCTGTTTTGTTTCTTAAATTCCACATAGGAGTGAAATCATATAATTGTCTTTCTCTGATCGAGTTATTTCTCTTACCCTAATACCCTCCGTCCATGTTGTTGCAAATGGTAAGATTTCATTTTTTGATGGCTGAGTAATATTCCATTGCATACTTATGCCACATCTTCTTTATCCATTCTTCTGTCAATGGATATCTGGGCTCTTTCCATAGTTTGGCTGTTGCAGACATTGCTGCTATAAACATTGGGGTGCAGGTGTGGGGCATACATATACTAAAAAATTCATTATCTGAAATTCAAACTTATCTCGGTGCCTTGTGCTTTTGCTAAATCTAGCAACCCCAAGTGTAGGAATGACATGTAGTCGAAGGGGACCTGCTGACAGCCTCTAAATATTGCTAATGTGGTTCACCACATGTTGGTCAAGGGACCCCATTTCCCACCAGTGATGCACCCAGTACACTCCTACCATTAATGAAAAAATGTCTGCCAGAGCAGTACTGTGTTCTTATCATCAAATTTCAAATTATTGGTGGTGCTATTGTTTAGTAAGTAAATGTCTCTTGGATTTTCTCTTAAACAAACAGAAGCTTAAATGGCTGGGAAGATAAGGCTTACAAGACATCAAACATTCATGTATGAAATGAGAGTATGTAATCGTGATAAACTGAGCGGACAGACTCTAGGTGCCAAAGGAGTTCAGAGTCAGGGTTGCTGATCAATGAAAATGAGACCAATGAGGGAGGAGGCTGTAGATCTGCAGCTTGAAAGATAAGTAGGACTTGGCTAGGCACTGGACATCTGAACTTCCGGCCTTGCTGGACTCCTCTTCCCTGAGGTTGTTCTCATTGAGCACTTTATGACAAGTAATCTTGGCCCGCCAGAGACTTGGGTCAGTAATTGATAATTATCATTCACCTCTAATTTCCCAATGCCCAGCAGTGTAGACAGCACATGTGTTAATCTATGGGAACCCCTGTGATTTACTTCCTCGCCTGCTATCTTGTTCCCCCAAAGTCCAGGGGCTCTCTTAATTTTTTACCCAAGTTGTCTGATGACTAGGATTCCCCAACTGGGCATGGGGAAGCAAAGTATAGGTACATGTGGCCATATTGCCTTGTTGAGACTCCTTGTCGAAGACTTGCTAACAGATTGGTACCCTGGCTGTTGAACCTCAGACCAAACAGATGAAGGGCCGGTGACGTGGCACAGCACTGACCAAATACCCACGAGGGTTGTTCGCAGTGGACTCTGTCAGGAACTTAATATCTTGTGGGGTATTGGGAATCAGTATGGAAAGAGACCAGGTCAATTTAGTGAGTAGTGGATAGCCCGAAAGGTAACAGGTTTAGATTTTAAATGTCAGATAATGAACCTACGGAGCGTCTCCTTTACCAAACGTGAATGGTGGTGGTGGTGATGGTGGTGTGCACTGTTGGGGGAGTGGTGGTTGTTGGCAGTTGAAGTAGGGGGGAAATTGACAGCATCCTTCCCTGACCTTTTGGGCCTGACGAAATAGATGCGAGACAGCTCATGCATCTGTGACCGCAGAGCAATTAAGCAACACAGCATGAGATAGTGTAGGCAAGTGTGCTGAAGGTCTCTGGACCTGCTGGGGGTGGCGATAGGTATGGAGCAGGCTTCCTGGTGTTGAACTTTGACCATATTTCAAAAGAAAGTCTTGGTATAGGAGGTGCTAAGATACCGTAAATTGGGAAGGGATAGCTACCAAGGGATAGCATGGGCAATGCAAATTGGGAGAATAAGGATTCAAAAAACAAAACAATACAGATGGCTCATGTCATTCCCACTTAAAAGCCTTCAGAAGCTTCCTGAAGTCTACAGAAAAGAAGCATGGCATTCCAGGCCCTCTGTACTACATAGGCTCATTTTGTATTATTGAAAGTTCACCACTCCTCCTGTCACGTTGGCACCCCAACACACAAACGTTCAAATACATTCATTTGTGTGCACATGTATCCCTCCCTGGTATAGTCCCACACCAAGCTCCTTGTAGTCTAGGACTGCAGCTTACTCTGCCACTGTCACAAACAGAGCTGTAAGGACAGTGATACCCATATGGAAAGTCATCTGTAAATATCTACTTGATAGGCTGTTGTAATCTAGGCACGGGGAGTGGAGGCTCAGGGTGGGCAGGGGAATTACCTGTAAGGATGAGAAAGGATCGGATCTGAGAAGAAACAAGAGGATTTGAAGGCTGACCAGAGGTAGAGAGGAAGGAGAGAGGAGGGTTAAATCAACAACAACAGGCTCAAACCCACAGGATTTTAACTTGAGGAACTGGGGAGGGTCTTGGTATCTTTGATAACTGGGAAGCTGGTATGTGTGCATGTTGAGAGAAATTGGTGAGATGACCCAAAACCTGGTAACCAAAGGGGGGACGGGGTAGAAAGGATTAGAAATTGGCAGAACAGGGACGTCAGGATGGCTCAGCGGTTGGGCATCTGCCTTCAGCCCGGGTGTGATCCTGGAGCCCTGTATGGAGCCTGCTTCTCCCTCTGCTTGTGTCTCTGCCTCTGTCTCTCATGAATAAATAAAATCTTAAAAAAAAAATGGACAGAACGGTTTAGAATGCTGGTATATGTATTTTGCTATCTTCCTATCAATATACCCTTCACCACCTTCTGCTTTTAAAATTTTATGGGTTAATAGTTTAAGTGAATACAGATGAAAACTTTTATGAATTATGTAAATTGCATCAGAAAGTTTCTAGAACTAAAATGTGCACATAGCATAAAGTGCAAACAGTGCAAAACACGCGTGACTGAAGTGTTTCCCACACCTGATTGCATCCCCTTCTCCACAATTCTTTTGCTATTTCTTATGCTTTATTTCAGACTTATTATTTGCCTATATAAGCTTGTATGCCTCTCTCTCTCTCTCTCTCTCTTAGCCAAAGTGGCAACATACAGAATCCATATGGCTTTTTATTTTTTCAACACAATGTTTTGGAAATCCTTACTCATCAGTACATTCATTTGAACTGCTGCACAGTATTCTATGGTATGGTTGTACATCGTGGATGATGGTTTCTATAAATAAGGTCCCAACAAGATCTTTGTACAGGTTTTTGGGCACACATATAAGTCTTTCAGTAGGGAAATTCTTAGAAGTGGAATTGCTTAGTCAAAGGTATGCGCATTTAAGATTTTTGGTAGGATTTGCAAAATTTCCCTTCCAATAAGCTGTACCCATCTACAGTGTCACGAAAAAGCTTGAATGTGCTTAGTCCCCTACGTTCTTGCCAAGTGTGTTAAGATAATTTTTGAACCTTGAGAATCAGGTGGAAAATGCTATCTCATCAAAGTCTAATTTGCATAATGGAAGGAGGGCCTTCAAATTTATTTTCAGCCAGATATTGTCTGTACAAGTTTAATCTTTAGCTCATGGATAATGAAGCCTTCTAATCTCTTTTACTCGGTTAACTAGTTAGTTTTTCACCAAAGCGCTATTCAGGTGGGCTGATGTGAGATTGCAACCTTGGGGGAATAATTTAACCCACAGACCAGTATTAAAAACAAACACTGATCTGTCATGCTTTTTAAGGGCTGCATCTTTTAAAAACTGTGTGGGGAACGTGGTGTGGCCCGTGATACAGGTAACCGAATTACGGAGGCACTGGCTATTCTCATTCCCCTCCAGATGAGGATGTTTCAGGGGAAGGAAGCAGCCTCAACTCCAGCGGTGGGGCCCCGGAGAGCAGTCCAGTCATTGCCGGGCAGGGGCTCGTCCTCCCCCACCTCAACTGTAAACAGACTGTGCCCTTCAGCACCATTGCGGCGGTCCACACCGCTGCACCATTATTTAAATCGTCGGGCTGGCGAAGAGGCTGTACGGCTGCTGACGTGCTGGCGCGAAGACCCTAGAGCCTTGCAAGCGACGGACGGCTCCCGAATGGAGACCACAAGCAGGAAGCATTTCGGAGCGTCAACGGGGATTCCTCTGCTGCAGCCGAGGTCCCTCCGCCCGGCTGTTCAGGCGCGCGTTTCCCTGTCCTCCACGTACGGGTGGACTCAGCAGCCGGGAGGGCAGTGGCGAGCCCCAGCAGCACGGCCTTGCAAGCGCTGCAGGTCACCGACTCCGGCTGGCGGGGAAAGGAGACGCAGGAAAGGCGCTTGGGCGCCGCGGCGGGGGGAGGTCGCGCTGCTGGTCCCGGCCGGCGGCGCTCCGCGGGGGCGCCCGGGCCCCGAGCAGCCCGCGCCCTGTCCCCCAGGGGGCACCGCAGGCCGGCGGCGCCCGCCCCGCGCCACCTGGCGGGAGCGCGTCGTGCGTGGCAGCGCCGCGCCCCGGGGTGTCGGAGCAGAAGCGGGAAGCGAGCGGCTGGTGACCAGCGAGAGACGTGAGGTTCGCCCGACGAGCGGGGCCGGAAGAGGAGCAGGAAGCCCCGGGCGGGGGTGCACGGGGGGCCGCTCGGGGAAGCCCCGGCCCGGGTCTCCCTGCGGTCCCTCCCCCGCGCGCCCGCCCCCGCCCCCGCCCCCGCCCCCGCCGGCCGTCCAGCGTCCGAAGACGCGGCCTCGCGGTGATGCCTCCCCGAGGCGCCGGGAAACAAGCTGAAGGGCGGAGGGGCCGCGCCGGGCCAGCAGCCGGGGCCGCAGTCGCCGCACCCCGCCGAGCGCCCCGCCCCGCCCCGGCCCCGCCCCGGCGCCGCCCTCCGCCTCCCGAGCCCCTCGCTTCCGCCCCTCCGAGGCTTCCCGCCGCGGCGGGGAGGCGGCGGCGGCGGCCCGGGAGGGGGCGAGCGGCGGGGGGGCGGGGCCCCGGGCGGGGGCGAGCGGCGGGGGGGCGGGGCCCCGGGCGGGGGCGAGCGGCGGGGGGGCGGGGCCCCGGGCGGGGGCGAGCGGCGGGGGGGCGGGGCCCCGGGCGGGGGCGAGCGGCGGGGGGGCGGGGCCCCGGCGGCCGACCCAGCGCGCGCGCCGCGCCCCCGCCCGCGCCCCGCCCCGCCCCGCCCCCTTTGTGCGGTGGGCGCTGTTGCCCGGGCGACGGCGCCGCCCCGCCCCGCCCCGCCCCGCCCTCCGCGGCGTCGGCGCCCGGTCTCCGCGCGGCCGCCCGCCCCGCCGCAGTCCGCAGGAGCCGCCGCCGCAGCCGGCCGCGGGGCGGGATTCCGGGGCCGTCGCAGGGCGCGCCGCTCGGCTCTCGGTGCCTGTGCTTCCCCCGCCCCGCTCCCAGCCGCGTCGGTCCGCTGGCCGGTCCGGCCCACCGGCCAGCCCTCGGCTCCGAGCCCAGGCTCCGCGACCCCCGGGGACCCGCCCACCAGACCCTGCCCGGGCCGCCCGCCCGCCGCTTTGGACCGTGCGGTTGATGACACCTGGCAGAGGCCACCATGGAAGGGGATGGTTCCGACTCGCTGGTGAGTGGGCGACCGCGGCCGCCGCCCCCGCCCCCCGCTCCGGGGCGGCTCCCCGGGGCCCCGGCTCGCGCGCTCTCTGCCCCCCTCCGGCCGAGCCGCGGGAGCCTCTCCCCCCGGGAGCCAGGGCGGGCGTGCGGTCGCCCACCTGAGCACCTCGGGGAGTCCGCGCGGGGCGCCCGAACCGGGGCCGGGCTGGAGTCGACTGGCCCGGGGCGCGTGTCCCGCCGCCCCTTTGTCCCGGGGCGTCCCCGCCCGGACCCCGCCCGGACCCCGCCCGGACCCCGCGGGCGCTCCCCAGCCGCCCCGCCAGCCCCGCGAGCGCAGGCTCCTCCCCGGCGCTGCCGGCCGGGCGCGCGGGAGGCGGGAGGCCCCGGCAGCTGTCGGGGCGCAAGTGCGTTTGTTCCAAAGGCTCGGGTCTGCCCCTCGCTCCAACCTGTTAGTTTCTCGTCGAACCCTGCTGATCCTCAGCTTAATTGCGGGAGCCGCCGCATCCCATTTCTCTTAATCGAGTTGTTGCTGCCCTCAGTGGGTCTAAAATGAGAAGTCCTTTTTCTTTTGGGGAAGGATCACTTGATGTTTGCCGTGATTACGAAGCTTATGTACCGCTTTATGTACAAGGAAGATGGAAGTGACCTGGGACCTTCCGCCGGAGGCAGACCTTTTACCAGATGGGAACGTGTTGTGCACCTTCAGAGCAGTGTTTTCTTTTGGACCTATCTTGGACCCTCAGAACAGTATTTTCCTTCGAATTGAGGTGTCAGATTCTTTGTGAAATGAGCGAGGATGCGAATATTCTATTTTCTCTGCTGTGAATTGTGAAGCGTGGCACTCTTCCAAATTTAATAAAATCGTGACATGATGTGGGCTTCTATGAAATATTTATTGAATGATGCAGCAAGAAACGCTTCAAAGACCATGGGCAGTGATAAAGCCGGTTGGATGTAGTGCTTCTGTCAGGGATTATTAAAGCACATAAAGGTCGCTTTAGGGGGAATAGAAGAACATACATTTTTATTTGTGGAAATGAGTAAATTGATTCAATTCTCATTTTCTTTGGATCTCCAGTAATTGAAATGATTGTACATGGTTAGGAGCACTTTAAAATTGAACTGTAAAACCGCAGGGGTGCTGAATATAGATTCATAGCACCTGCAGTTTGGGGGGCTGCATATGGAAAGGATGGGAAAATGAGCATGAGGTCATCAAACCTTTTTGGTTGTGATAAGAGACTGAGGGTTTCTCATGGAAAATAATGCAAGCCTGTAGTATTGAGAGCACTTATAATGGTGCTTTCTAGTCCTCTCCACCCTTTCAATATTCATAAAGTGCTTTTAAGATAACCACTTTGATAGGCAGCAGAACCTCAAGCTTTTCAGCAACATTACAGTTGCAGCATGTGGAAATTGGTCACATTTAATGTAGACAATTGCTGATGATTCAGCTTGTAAAGAGATTTCAAGGAGGCTTCCATGAACATACTGGCTAACCCAGTTTTTGCCAGCTCTCTTTTGCCACAGAGTTAGCGTGCTCAGTAGGAGCAGTCTCATTCTAGTGGGCTGTATTCTTTTTTTTTTTTTATTTTTTTATTTATGATAGTCACAGAGAGAGAGAGAGAGAGAGGCAGAGACACAGGCAGAGGGAGAAGCAGGCTCCATGCACCGGGAGCCCGATGTGGGATTCGATCCCGGGTCTCCAGGATCGCGCCCTGGGCCAAAGACAGGCGCCAAACCGCTGCGCCACCCAGGGATCCCTAGTGGGCTGTATTCTTAACTTTTACTGAAGTCATCTACTTTAAGGGTTTTTCAGATGTCCTAAATCAGTGAATTCATGATGATTTGAATAACTTCATGATTGGTGAAATATGGCCTGCTCATATTTGGTGCTGATATTGCTCAGACTTCGGTTTTTTCATTTCTGTGTCCCTTCAGTTCTAGGCTGTGGGTGGTAAGGGGGGCTGATGGTACAGAATTTCATTGCCAGAAAGCAACCTCAGATTATAAACCGTTTCTTGATTCCCTTTGGCAAGGCATACACATGTAACTGACACAAGAGGCATAAACATGGTAATATGTTCACTCACCGAGGGCTTTTGATTCTGATCTTTCTCCAGGTTACCATTAAGAATATCGAAAGAGAGCTCATTTGCCCAGCATGCAAGGAGCTGTTTACCCACCCACTGATTCTCCCTTGTCAACACAGTATCTGTCATAAGTGTGTAAAAGAACTCTTACTGACACTTGATGATTCATTCATTGACGTGGGATCAGACAACTCCAATCAGAGCAGTCCTCGACTTCGGCTCCCGTCCCCGAGCATGGACAAAATTGACAGACTTAGCAGACCAGGTATGTGGCCGAAGCCTGGGGCCTGGGAGTCTTCAGCGATATTTGTGGAAGGGACATTATTTTTGCCATTTTGCGGGTTGATCTTTCCAGGTGAATAAATTGAAACTAGTTGTAAAGGAGCCCTTCCCTTCAGAAGTTCAGAAGTGAACTTCTCCTGTCTCCTGGGATACACTTAAAGTTGAATACTGAACCCCAGCTTTGTGTTAGAGCTCTTAATAATGGTCTGTATTTTGGGGTGTGTTCTGACCCAAGGGGTCCTCTAGATTAGATGAGGGATGAAACAATGGATCACGGAAGTACTCACTAGGGAATCCTCTGTCTATAGTAATATGGAAATAAATGTGCCAAATTAAGGGATGAGATTCCATAACGACTGTTCCCAAAAGGCTTTTTAGATTAATTATTTGGTGTCATTTTGTTCTACCTGAGGACTTTATCTTCTTCAGCCATTTTAAATCCATTTTTTGAAATCAGGATTTTTGAATATCAGCTAACTAGTGGTGGAATTCTGTAGTAATGATAGAAGTCCATCATACTTGTTACCCGTTGGGATAGTGTTAACTTTCTTTCTTCTGGACCTCCATTGCAGAATTAAAGTAGATCAAAACTAATTTGAAATCCCAGGAACAGGGCCACTGGGCATTTCAGGGCCAAAATCAGCAGTGAGGTCCAAGAGGAGGCCGAGATTTGAGTACCAGTATCTCAGCGTCAGGTTAGGTACTCGCATCATTTGTAGGAGGAGAGTATGTGAGTAGCTCTAAACACCAAACTTCACTGCCTCAGTTCTACCCGGTTTTGGTTTGGAGCTTTTAAGTTTGATCTTTTAGGACCCTCTGTTTACTTCTTCCCCCTATAGTATAAGAATAATTTTTTAATCTTTAATATAAAAAAAAAACTTAGTAGAAGAGAATTTTCTTCTCCTCATTTGCATTTAGTGAATGCTGTCTTTTTTGGTCCGCAATGTGATCTGGTATCTTGTAGGGCAATGTATGTGTCTCTCTGCTTCATCAGACACTGGATAAGAGTGGATTTTTTCTTTTTTAAGATTTTACTTATTTATTCATGAGAGACACAGAGAGATGCAGAGACATAGGCAGAGGGAGAAGCAGTCTTCCTGCAGGGAGCCCAATGTGGGATTTGAGCCCGGGACTCTGGCAGCATACCTGGGGCCGAAGGCAGACAAACGCTCAACTGCTGAGCCACCCAGGCGTCTCCATAAGAGTGGATTTGATCTAAAAGTAGTTATTATGCTGCTTTAAAAACATCTTTTTCTTTAAAAGGTAATCATGAATTACTTGGAAGATATTTTGCATATATAAAAATTATAAGCATATATTGAAAAGAGTGTTAAATGACTGTGGCTGCAGGGAGTATGAGATCAGAGAGAGTTATGCTTATTATGAAGTCATCACTTGTATGTTTCCCTCCCTGCTAGGAACCAGCTGGCAGCCCCGGGGGCAGGGACAGATTTCCATAGCTGGAAATTACCTACTAGGGAAAACAGATATTCTGTTGGTAGATCCTCATTGGCTAATTAGGGACAGACCCCTTGATTGATTGACCAAGGGAAATTTACTTTTTTCTATTAATATTTAACACAAATCATTAAAAGGAATTTTAGTTATCTACTAACATTTCTATAATTAGATAGAGCTTACACACATACATAAAATCCTGTATCTCATGTGGGCTTCTAATCTTAACATTTGGTTGGTATTTATATGTGATTCATATGGAGTATGGATGAAATACAGATAAATATATATATCTAACTAGATGAAATATGGTTAACTGCTTTTAGAAGCACACCTAGATATTACTTGGTGGATATCTTTTTTTTAAGATTTTATTCATGAGAGACAGAGAGAGGAGAGAGAGAGAGAGAGAGAGAGAGAGAGAGAGAGGCAGAGACACAGGCAGAGGGAGAAGCAGGCTCCATGCAGGCGGCCCGACCTGGGACTCGATCCCGGGACTCCAGGATCACGCCCTGGGTCAAAGGCAGGCACTAAACTGCTAAGCCACCAGGGGATCCCAGATATTTAATACATATTTGTGGAGTGGTTGTTGAATGACCCCTGCTACAAGATTTCCACAAAACATGCCATGATGGCTTTTAATCAATAATAGTGTTATTTTTCCTCCTAAAACAAGAGATCTATTCCACCATATTTTACACCATCTAGATCAGAAATAGAATTACCAAGATGTTCCTCCCTCTCCTTGAGGAAGAACCCTGTCAAGTTGGATCATGTCCTGAGATGGGGGGAGGTAGAAAACCTTTCTGTGAAAAGGAATGCAGATTTCAAGCTCAGTGCCAAAGAAAACAAACACCCATCATGGGTTTCCAAAGATGAGGTTGTCAGCTCACTGTCAGTAGAAGTATTCAAATGAGGGGTCAGATTTAGAATGCTTCAGGGGCCATATGCATTAGGGAAACAGGTCCCAGGCATAATAAACACCTTGATTTTACTTCTTTGATAGAGAGTAAATATTTCATTTTCCCATTAACTCATCTACTTTAAGAAAACTAGCAGCCAGTTGACTCCAGGCCTCCCCTGTAGAACATGGTGGCACATGGTTTGAGACTGTAGACCAGAATGGATGCCTTGTCTAATTGGGCACTTAGCCACTTGGCACTAGTGCATTAGTTTAGGGGTGCTAGATTTTCAGATTTACTGTCCCCCCCCCCCTGCAAAAGAACCTGATAGTGTTTTTGATGTGTAATCTGTCTTTTAAATGTTGGTAGGTAATTCAAATTATTGAATGACTCCATACCAGCTCAGCATAGGATAGGGCAGCCAATGCACATCTTTAGCTATGACCGTCCCATTCAGCATTTGGGCCATCAGTATTTGAAATCTTTGTTTTAAAGAGTGGGTGAGTGACCACCATTTGAATACATTGTAGAGGGGATTCCTGCCTTGGGTGGTAGGATAAGTCGGTTGTATGTCAACCGCCATTTCTTCTCCAACATTGAAATTCTCAAGCTTGCATTCATTCATTCAACAAATACTGAATTTACCTGCTGGTTGCCAGGCTTGGCTAAATGGTCAAGAGGAATGAACAAGATAGATCTGTCCCTCCTTTTCAAGAGGCATATAGCCTAGCGTTACGTAGAGCGTCATAGTTAGAACACAATCATTCATCAAGAAGAGCCTACAGAGCAAATTAACAAATACAGATCGAGTACTCAGAGGGTTGGGGGGCTCCAAGTATAATAATCATTCCTGGAGGATTTTATCAAATGAATGTGGATTTAGGATTGCCGTTCTTATCATGGTATCAGTTTTGAATTAATAGAAGTAATGATATTACAAATATAATGCTACCCTCCATTTATGGGTCATTTGCCTCTACTTTTTCTTTGGAGCGATTCAAAGAGAAATTCATAGGGAAGTAATGCCCCTCCTTTTTTCCTGGCAGGCTTATTTTTTTTTAATTTTTCATCACTTAGAGATACTTGGGAAAGAAATCCTATTCTGAGTATTGGTGTGGGAGGAGTAGAATTCTAAAAATTAGTTTTGCCCCTGGTTTAATAAAGGAATTAGTTAGATCAGGATTGTCCAGTGCAGTAGCAACTAGCCCCATGACCACTTGAAATAAGCTAGTCTGAACTGCAATGTGCTGGAGGTGTAAAAAATACCCTGTGAATGCCAAACCCTTAGAATGAAAAGAATATTAAATGTCTCTAATAGTTTTTATTACATTTTGAGGTGTTAGTATTTTGGATATATTGGGTTCAGTAAATCACATATTAAAATTGATTTCACAAAAAAAAAAAAAAGAAAATTGATTTCACTTTCTTTTTAATTAATCTGGCTACTGGAAAATTTAATGGCATATGTGGCTGATGCTTTTGGCTCGGATAGCCCTTTTGGCTATCATTGCATTGGATATTTGGCAGATTTTTTAAAATAAAAGGGTGCTGCCTTGAAAGGAGAGTAGGGTTTGTGTATGCAACACTGTAACACATTCAATTATATAAAAATAGCCATATTACTATACATTTTGGGTCACATGTGTACAAGCTTTCCCCACATTTTATATTTCTTTTTGGAAGATGATACAGTTTTAGCAATACTTACTTACAGGGTTGGTTTGGTATACATCAGTTAAAAAATCAAACAAAAGATGCTTGCTATTGCTGTGTATTTTCAAGTTACCAGAAATACAATTGTGCAAACATACAAATCTATAAGATAGAGTTTAGACCTCTTCAGGGCTGCGCCAACAATGATTGATTCTGAACTCTAAGGTCAGCTTGATGAATGTTTGACAGTGATGGTTTCATAAATACCACGTGTGCCAGGAAAAAAACACATTTTCTTACCGTTAATGCAAGAATTGTGTTGTGTACAGGACACAGTTACTGCTTTATCTTTTGTTAACGAGTTGTGAATCTTCTCTTTGAAATTAAATTCTAAATCCAGCTTTCTGTTCATTGTTCGCAGCGTCACAACGGAGATCTTTGGGGTGGAGAGGTAGAAAACGCTTTATTGCTTGTGTGGCCGCAGGCAGTATAGTGTTAGAATTAAATTTAATAACCTTGTATACATAAAGTGTGTAAATATCAGTGGTCAAGTGTTCAAAATTTTGTAGAAAGTGGACAAATTGGGCTGAATGACTTAAAGGTCAACAGGACTAAATTTCCAAGTGAGGGCTGGTGTTTCTAAAGGGAGCTCCAGTCACCAGTGCCTCCCTTTTGTCCATTGGCGCGACAAGATATTTTTGAAGAAAATGACATACTCGTGTCTATGAGTTCTTTTAATATGCCTAATGATTCTTTTCACTTACTTAGTGGAACAAAGATTATATTAATGGCCATATTGCTACCTTGGGCATGGTCAAATGAGCCAGTACTCTCTTCTGCATTTAAAACTTTGCTTAAAGGGCAGTGGCAGTTTTTTGGGTACTTAATAATACAATCTTTGCTTGTTTTGTGCATACGGTGTCTTTCCTCTGGTAATGTTTGAAAGTGTTTGAGTTTTGACCTTGAGGTATTACCCATTTGTGGGTAAATAACGTACACTGCCTCTTTTAGGCTTTCCAAAGTATTTGACTTCTGGGCACACAATGGGGCAACCCTTTTTATTAAAAGGATTTTTTTTTTAACTCCAGTTGACCTTTAAAGTAAAATTGGCTACTTTTTATTTTTTTGCAGAATGCTGGTGATACCTTCTATTTTACTAGAGAAAATAAACACCTGAAATGTTATCCCTTTTCTGTCTTCCTTACCTATCTCTCTACGTGCCTCAGTTTACAGATCTGACACTTCCAAAAGCCATGTGGCATCCTTTCTCTTACAAGCTTCAGTGAGTCCCTGAGAATCTTAAGTGTTGAGACTTAGTAAATAGGAGGAAAGGCAGGAGCAGTTGGCTTTAAGCATTGCTTGCTCCCTATTTCTTTCAGACAGTAGTTGAGATAAAGGTGTTGCAGTTTGAACATGCCCCTAATACTTGGGAGGTGATTGTAGCTCGTAGGCATCAGATGGTGAGCACGTACTGAAAGAAGCATGAATGTGGCAGCACAATCCATGAGCCCTTTGCCAAGCACCTAGAAGCCCGACCTGAACTGGCTGGCAGCTGATGGTGGGGAAGTAGTTTGTAGTCAGAATTTGGGAGAGGATACAGCTAGCAGAGTTTTGAACTCCTTACGAACTGACTTGGTTTTGAAATCCTTTATTTTCTCTGATATTTCAGTGACAAAACATAATGATTGAAAGGTAATTTTGAGGGGAGATTTGCTAGAAACCAATCTGAGGATTTTTTTTTTTGGAGTCTTCATTTTCAAATTGTGTCATGATTTTATGACACATGTGTCATAAATCTGTTATATTCATATGTGTCATGAATCTGTCTCTGAAGTCAAGGTGTTATTGGGGAAAAGAATTAATCCTGCAAAGGGACAGATTCAAATAATCTGCACATGTAATTGGCCCCATAAATGCAGTTTGACATATACAGTTACATTGCTTGGCCCACCTTGCTTCCTTACCTTTCAAAGTCATCATTGCTTTTCTTTCTCATTATGTCATGCTGTTGGGGAATATTACTTGATGGAACATTCTATGATCATGGGAATGTTTTGTTTGACCATGCACTGGACAGTATGGGAGCCACCAGTCACATATGGCTCTTGAGAATTTGAAATGTGTCTAGTGCAACCAAGGAACTGAATCTTTCATTTAAATTTAGATAGTGATATTTGGCTAATAGTTACTATAGTAGAGAACACAGCTGTAGAGTAAAAAGTTGACTCTATTACATTTTATTCTTAGTTCTACTGTCTCGATTTTTTAAAAGATTTTATTTATTCATGAGAGACAGAGAGAGAGAGAGAGGCAGAGACATAGGCAGAGGGAGAAGCAGGATCCCTGCAGAGAGCCTGATGTGGGACTTGATCCCAGGACCCTGGGATCACGACCTGAGCTGAAGGCAGATGCTCAATCACTGAGCCACCCAGGTGCCCCTCTGTCTTGATTTTTTTTTCCCCCACTAGATTTACTTCCTAGGATATCCTTAGATCTGTTCTGTTTCCTTATTGCCCTGAACATATATACTATCATTTGTTTTTGAAGACAATGGTGGAAGCCCAAGACATGAAATAAAACTTAAATACTTTGGCATTCACAGAAAAAGATGAGAATTTTTTTTTAAGATCTGTTTAGGAAAACAGCTGAGATGTATCGACTTAATATTTTGTCTTATTAGGCTGTGTGATGCTTTACACCTTATTTTTTTATAAAAACAAAAGAGGTTTACAGAAAAGGGACGAAACATCTTATTTGAAATTTCTGAACATGAAGGCCACAATCTGGGTGTCACCAGTATATATGTGAAAGCATGACTTTGTTGTCGTGATTTAATTTTGTTTGATCCTGTTACTTAAACTGATCTCCACCTTCAATTCATAAAAGCATAAAAATAACTCATTTTTTTAAACATTGACTGTTTGGGTTTATCCATTTTGATTTCTATCACCTGGTTCACATATGGAAGCATGCAGTTAAAAGGGACTTTCCATTTTTTTCAACTTGACCACTGCACTATATCACTTCCAGAATTATTTGGCTTGTTTTTTTCATGAATGAAATTTTCATTGGCATGTGTCTTAAAAAGTGGCTTTGCTGCTTATTTTGTTATATGCCTGCTGTGTTGTGAAATATCTTGGACTGTGTTGCATGTTTTGAGGATTATCATAAAAATATATTTTATGTAGAATTTTCTAATTTTTATGGGGCAGCTTTTTTTGTTATGCTTTTTTTTTATAGGTTTAGAAATGCAAAGGTAAATGAAGATATCAAAAATACTCTGCATGTTTGTTGCATAAGTACTTTTGGGAACACAGTGCCACTTAGCATGCTGTCAAGTCACTTCAAATGAATAATATTGTGAGCTGATGGCTAAAATTTACCTTTAGTGTTATCATGCAAGATCTATTTTAAGACAGTCTTTTCAGTGATGATAGTAATGTGCCAAAGCAATATTAACATAGCTGTTGGAAAGATTTATTACAAATGTGTAGACTAAGTTTGGCCATTGGTTTTTAGTACTGGATATATGGTAGAATGAAAGAGGCTTTAGGTTAAGAAGTTTGTGTTTATAATTAGGTAGTTATTTTGTGAACAACGAAGACTACGTGCTCTCAGGGTAGATTTATAAATGAGAGCAGGGAATAAGTATGCATGTGCTTAGGTTAAAGGAACAACCCCAGGTTCTCTTGAACCTGTGGGTAAGGACGGTCATGTCTTGGTTTCTTGATTTGTTAAAAATCAAGATAATATTGAACAAAAGTGTGCTCTTCATGGTCATTCACTGAATTATGTATATATTAGAAAATTATTAATTATACTTGTTGGGTTAACTTTTGGCTTACTGAATTAAGTAATTTTAATGGTTCTTTTTTTCAGGTCATAAGAAGATACTAAATGGTTGGTCCCTCTTAAAGTCACTAGTCTCTAGGTCTATGGATGAGGTTTTCACTCTTATAGATTACACTCAGTTAACTAATGATTTTGCCTACCTGGATAAAACAATACTACTGTGGGGAATGCTCTTTTGTAGTGGTTCTTAACTATTTTATGGTCACATATTCTTTTCAGAATCTGATCAAAGCTATGGACTGTTGAAATTGTATACACAATTTCAAATAGCATACAGAACTATTTGGATCTTTCTGGAGCCTCTCCATGGGGCACTGTTTAGGGTCTTCTGTCATTTTTGTATGAGTTTGTCTCCTATCCATCAGCCAAGGCTGTGTTCATTTAAATGAAAACCAAATTACTTTGGATATGATACATAGAAATAACTATAAATGTTAATTATATGCTTTCCAAAAAAAAAAAAAAAATCCTGACCCTGTGTAGTATTGTATTCTGTGTTTTGTCTATATATCTGTTTGGTTTGATATGGTTTTGTGTGGGATTTACTCTAGATTTTCCTCTCCTCTTTAAGACCTATCTAATAACTTGGGCTTGTCTTTTGTATACCACGGAAAAATAAGCATTATGCATTTTCAGAATACAGACTGATTCAAGTGGTGGAGCCACCACTCTGAGCGTTATTTCCGGGGATAGGGGTGCTGGTGGTGGTGGTGGGAATGTAGGTGTATCTCTGTCTCTTTCCAAAACATCACTCCTTTCTCCTTCATTCTGTTTGTTTTCCTACTGACATAACTAAACAAGGACTTCCAATTACACAGGCTGGAAGCGCGGTTCACTGACCCCCAGGACAACCACTTTTCCTTGCCCCGGCTGTGAGCATGATGTGGATCTTGGAGAACGAGGAATCAATGGTCTGTTTCGAAATTTCACTTTGGAAACTATTGTCGAGAGGTACCGGCAGGCAGCCAGGGCAGCCACAGCTATCATGTGTGACCTTTGTAAGCCACCACCCCAGGAGTCCACAAAAAGTTGCATGGACTGTAGCGCGAGCTACTGCAATGAATGCTTCAAAATTTACCACCCGTGGGGTACTGTGAAAGCTCAGCATGAGTATGTGGGTCCGACGACTAATTTTAGGCCCAAGGTAAGAGAAGTTCTGATTTGGTTAGAATATCGGTATCCTAACAGGAATTATTTATGCATCTAGACCTCGACAGCAAGAATGGGAGTAAGTTGAAAAGCCTGTAAAGAGAGGGGCGCCCGGCTGGCCCAGTTGGTAAAGGTGTGTGAGTGACCTGATCTCGGGGTTGTGAGATCAAGCCCCACTCTGATTGTAGAGCTTACTTAAAATAAATAAACAAAATATATACATACATTAATTAATTTTAAAAAATGGATGGTGCTCACCAAACACAGAGACGTGTATGTCCAAAAAAATATAAAATGAGAACATAAAAGGAAAAAAGACCTGTACAAGAGACTAAGGCCTGGCATTTGGAGTTATTTTGTGTGTGGCTGGACACTCCCCGCACAGCCCAAAAGCAATATCCTGGGTCGCTATGTTACAACACAGCGTCATGCAGCACGATACGCAAATGTTCGCAATGCTACCTCTGCAAATGGGAAGGGCTGAATTGTCTCAGAGGTGCTCCCTGAGATCCAAGTGGTTATAAAGTTCAAATGCTTCTGTGCTTTAATGTGATTAAACCCATAGTTGCCTAAAGGATCTGATTGGGAAACATTTTTCTGACGTTTTCAGTTAGCTGCTTATGCTGTGCATATATAAGAGTAAGTACTGCGTAATGTTTTGAAGACTGTGGTATAATGTTTATATAATATCTGAAGTGAAACTCACATTTCTTAAGTATTCTGGGTAATTTCTCTAATAACACTCACAAGACCCTTATGCATTGTGGTTTGCCCTGCTTCGTGGCAGAAAAGCAGAATGATGTTTGGCTATCTTCACTTATGCTGCTTTCTGATTTAGATAGATTACCAGAAACTTGAGAGATTCTTTTGATTAAAGTTTTTATTTCTTCTTAGTAACGTGTGTGAGTATGGAAATCTGTTTACATTCTTGAGGATAAATCTTTGCTGTTTAATTTGTCATAGAAGAATGGGGGCTGCCGTGACTCAGTAGGTTGAGCGTCTGACCCTTGATCTCAGCTCAGGTCTTGATCTCAGGGTTCTAAGTTTGAGCCCCAAGTTGGGCTCTGCATTGGGTGTAGAGTCTGCTTAAAAGATACAATGGAAATAAATCCCAAAAGTTATCTTGAGACTATGAGCTGAGTATTTTTTGCATCATATATCTATATTTTTAAGTAAGCTCTATGCCCATTGTGGGGCTCAAACTCATGAACCCTGAGATCAAGAGTCGCATGCTTTGCTGACTGAGCCAGCCAGGTGCCCCTCTGACATTATAGTAAGTGGCCCCGGACTGGTAGATCAAAAGAGAAACAATCTGGGCTTTCACACTGTGTCTTTTTTTTAAAACTTATGTCAGTGTGGCAATATATTTATCAAAAAGTTTATAATCCCCTATTATGTTCCTTATCTCATTTTAAATGCACCAGGTCACAGACTTTTAAAAATTTATGACTTCAACTTGGGGCTTCAATGCCTCTCTCAGAAGATTAATTAAACTGATTAATACTAGTTATTTCCATTATGAAAGAACTTGTCATTATAGAATTTATTACACTTGGGCTTTTATGATTTAAAACACATGAAATCTTGAGTAAAAATTTTTTGAATATAATTTGCAGACTTAGTCTACTTACAAATACAATAAAAGATTGGCAAGGGAGAACTGAAGAGGTGGGTTATATTGAGGAAAATATTACTTTCCTTAAATAGTGTAATGCTAAATATAGTAAAATTCTACAAAGTTGTCTCTTATATTTGCCTATAACTTTGAGTTCTTATCCTTCCTTGCAGAATGCCAAATTTTCTATTTTATTTAAAATGCAGTGGCTTTGAAAACTAATGTAACACTGTGTATTAACTATACTGGAATTAAAATAATAAGAACAAATAAATAAATTTAATGGTTTTGAGAATGTAGGAACTTGGACATGCTGGAAAATTTGAATTTTTTTCCAGTTTTTATCCTGGTCCTGCATATTGGTATTAGGCTTTTTCATATTGGACATTTTCTTTGTGTCTTGATATTATCAAAACAGTTGTGGTTGCTGAAAATGTGAACTGTTGGAGCCACAGACAACTTTTTGATTTCATTGACACACTAGTCTAAAGAAATCTCTTTCTTGCAAATGAAACTCGTTATTTCATACATAGTGATAGTTTACAGAGTAAGTTAGAAACTTGAATCAGAAAAACAGTACTAAAAAAAAGAAAACGAAAGAAAAACAGTTCTAAATTTGATCATGTACATGATTAATATGTAAAGGCAAACATCTGGAAGCTTATATCATAAAGTGTTCCAAGACTTCTTAGTAGCAGGGTTTTTTTTTTTAAGATTTTATTTTTAATAATCTCAAGCCCACAACCTCCCAGATCAGGAGTCACATGCTCTATTGACTGAGCCAGCCAGGCACCACTTTAGGAGCAGATTTCTTATGAAGATGGTGAGGCCTTGGGTTCCTATCAGTTATTTGTCATGGTACCTTACAAAAGCGCTGGTCACGTCACTCAAATTTGCCTAGTCAGTGTGGCCAGAGGGCCTTTTTGTCTTGAATAAGCACGCAGACCTGATAGCAATGGAATTGTCACCATCTTACCACCAAGTTGGGGGAAATAATATCTGCATATTTAATTGGCCATTTGAATCCTCAAATTGAAAAATAGTGACTCTAATACACCAAATGCTTTTACACTTTTTAAAATTCATTCATTTAAATGGCTTTATTTAGTGATTTGGTAAAGCACGTCTTTGTATGTTGGGATATTGAGTATCCTGCAGGCTCTGAGGACCCTTAATTACACCTATATTCTGTGCTCAACAGATTTTAATGTGCCCAGAACATGAAACGGAGAGAATAAACATGTACTGTGAATTATGTCGGAGGCCAGTTTGTCATCTCTGTAAGTTGGGCGGTAATCATTCCAATCACCGGGTAACTACTATGAGCAGTGCCTACAAAACCTTAAAGGTAGGATTGTATGTTTGGAGAACTACATTTTGAATCCCTTATAACTTTTGTTTTACTTTTGCCTTTAACTTTTTCTTTATAAAGTAACAACTTGCTGTGTAGTCTTGTTTTACTGAAACGAGTCAGCAATGTAAAGGGTCCCTCAGTGATCTAATATGAGGTTGTTAGTGTGTGTGACTCAGCAAATTAGCTGGTTCTGAAGAAAGGGGTGAAGGCCACTCCGTTATGATTCCCATGTGAGCCCAGTGCCTGCATTTGAGTGTGTGTGGAAATGACATGCCTGTTGAGTGTGGAAAGGACACACCTGTTGAATGTGTGTGAGGAAATAACAGCCTACTGAGTGTGTGTGGAAATAACCTGTTGAGTGTCTGTGTGTGGAAATGACAGCCTGTTGAGTGTGTGTGTGTGTGTGTGTGTGTGTGTAAATGACAGCCTGTTGAGTGTGTGTGGAGGAATTACAGCCTCTTGAGTGTACGTGGAAATGACAGCCTCTTGAATGTGTGTGGAGCTGACATGCCTGTTGAGTGTGTGAGGAAATGACATACCAGTTGAGTGTGTGTGTGTGTGTGTGTGTGTGTGTGTGTGTGTGGAAATGACACCCCTGTTGAGTGTAAATATGTGTGTGAATGACACACCTGGAAGGATGGTGGTCATGTTAAGACACTTGATTCTTATTACTTGCCTATAGAAGTAGTGGGAAAATTTATTTATACTAAGGGTCTGGTGGACCTTTACCAGCTAAAACTGAGTTACTTCCTATCTCTGAACCTTATGCATGGACCTTTGAAAACTTTCAGACTTGACCGATAATCTACAAGTAAGGTAGGCAGTGATATAATGCTATTTTTTGTTTGTCTTATTCTTTTTTCTTTTAAATGGTATCTTCATTTATAAATCTCACCAATTTTAATTAATTTCCTGTCTATTTTTCATAATATGTACATGCCTTTTGGGGCCTTTATCTAATTCTTACTTACAGTTTTATCTTTTGCATTTTTATATGTCTGTCATGCTCAGTCTTTGTTCTACTTTCAATATATGGATTACGGTATAATTGTTTTATTGTCCTGGTCTTCTAACTGTCACCTATATCATTACTAGGTCAGTTTTGTAAATTTTACTGTGTTGGGCCATAGATACTTCTATATCCTACAGATATTCTTGAGTTTTCTTCTGATGTGTGGTCAAGTTACCTCAGAACAATTGGTTCCTTGTTGGGTCTTTTAACCTCTGTTAGGCAGGACAGAGCAGCAGTCTAAGGCCAATTTTACCAGATTACTCTTCTCATTTTTACTCTTTTCAGTGACGTTTGGATTTTGAGTTTTGTCGGCATTTTTTGAGGGTTTTTAATTTGTTTTTTGTTTGTTTGGTTGGTTTGGCTGGTGAGTATTCCCAGCCTTGTGTGAGCCCCTGAAATTGTTCCTTGTATTCCTTCTTGGTGATTCTTTCCCTGGCTTCTGAGAGTTTCCTCACACGTGGGAATTGATCAGTACTCTGCTAAAGAAGCCAGGAAGCCCCTTTGGGCATCTTCAGAGTTCTTTCTGTCACTTACTGTTCTTAGGGATTTTGCTTTATAAGCTCTGGCCTCCCAGGACTCTGAGCCTTGTCTCCTTAACTCATGGGAGACCCAGGATCTATCTCAGTTCTCCTCCATCCTGGCCTTGGAGGAAAAACCGTGTCTGGGCTGTAAGGTGGGCATGGCCATTGACCCATCTTGTTGCCCTCTCTTCAGGGCTTTTTTTTTTTTTTTTAAAGATTTTATTTATTTATTCATGAGAGACACAGAGGGAGAGAGGGAGAGAGAGAGAGACAGAGAGAAAGAGGAGAGAGAGAGAGAGAGAGAGAGAGAGAGAGAGAGAGAGATAGGCAGAAGCAAGCTCTATGCAGGAAACCCAGTGTGGGACTTGATCCCGGGACTCTGGGATCACACCCTGAGCCAAAGGCAGACGCTCAACCGCTGAGCCACCCAGGCGTTCCTTGATATCCAGCGTCTTGAGAGCCATTTCATGTATTCTGTTAGGTTTTAAAATTTCTCCTGGTAGGAGAGTAAATCCAGGCTTTGTTACTCACTTGTGCACTGCCCCCGCCTCCATGGTGTTACCATTGTTTGCTAGTTAAATTTAACTTTTGACATATTTTTGTTCTATTTTTTAGTCCCCTGATCTTAGCCAAGCTGTCCAAAATTTCTTTTTCTGCTACCTGGGATAAAGCTTTGATAGTACTCTTTACACTCTGCTATTAACTTTTCTTATTCATGTTTCAGACTTTTTTTTTCCCCAATAGGCTCCCTAATGAGGTTTTCAATTTACTCACTTTTTAGTAAGGATAAACTTATTTTGATTGACACATTTGCCAAAAATGATCTCCTTAGATCTTTCTTTTCACTTGGTTTTAGGTTTTAAGCAGGTGGCTACATGATACATGTTTATATTATTTTCATTTTTTAAAAATGATTTATTTACTTATTTTAGAGAGAGAGCATAGTAGGGGGAGGGCCAGAGGGAGAGGGAGAGAAACTCAAGCAGACTCCCTGCTGAGCATGGAGACTGATACAGGGCTCGATCCCATGGTCTTGAGCTCACAACCTCAGCTAAAACCAAGAGTTGGATGCTCAATCAACTGTGCCACCCAGGCGCCCCATACAGTTTTCATTTTTACACACTTGTGTTTTGCAAGAACAGAAGGAAAATGATCGTCATGGTGGGGTAACTTTGTCCATCTTGTTGCTGCTGTTTGTTGAAACCACTGAAGCCAGGGCCAGGCTTCCCATCTACATCTGTTTGATTTGGCTTTTAATACAGGTAGACTGTGTTGTCGTGTCTGGTGTCTCTTTGGAATTTTTACCAAGTTATTTCATTGAGGGTGCCCTTCCCGTTTTGGAAAGCGCTAGCACTTTCAAGTGAACTGGCCTAAATAGTGAATAGCAGAGAGGACTAATTGTGCTCCTGGCAGTCTTCTGTTACAATGAGACCTGTTTTCTTGGCTTTTTGTTTTTGTGTTTGCTTCCACAGAACCTCACCCTTGTTAATCTCAGAATAGAAAGACACCTGCACGCATGTGCACACGCTTCAGATGGAATGGTTCCATCTCTTCTGTAGCTTGTCTTTGTTTATTGGCCTCGCTCTTCCAGAATAGGGACTGATGTGGAGTCCTTCCCACCTTCCAACATAGGAAACCATGTTTACTATCTCCTCTGGCCGGTTTGAACAGCTAAGGTTCATAATTCTGTTTTACCCTGAAAAATGCATCACAGTTGGATATTTACTGTCTCTCTCTCCTTCTGGTCCCACCTCAACACCTTGCTTCTCCCAACTTTGGGTGTTAGTGGGTTTTCTAGGATTTTTTCAACTTCTCACACTACTATACAGGCTCTCATTAAGGAGGTTGGTTGTTAGCTCATCCTCCTTCAGTTGTCCACTTTCTAGTAGTTAATGGACATTTTACTGAAGACTGTTACTTGAGGAGTTTCTCCTACTTTTATTTTTTCTTTATTTCCATTAATTTCTGGAAGAGAGTTAATAATTGTTCATGTACGGTTATCTCTTCTGGAAGGTGGTCACTTTGTGATTTTAATCATGATGAGATGATTGGAAACTAAGACTTAGAAATGTAGAAAATGTAAACACCCCTAGAACCAGTCCCCATTGAATGAGAAAGTAATAAAGCTTCTGTATTTGGGGGGGGTTTGTGAGATTTTTGGTGAATATAGCATTACAATATTTGGTGAAGTCATTTGGCACTTGACCAAGATGTATCATTCTATACCTTTTCTTCTTAACATTTTTAGACACGTAGCAAGGCTGATATCACCTTTGAAATGATCTGTCCTGGGGAGCCTGGGGAGCTCAGTGGTTGAGTGTCTGTCTTTGGCTCAGGTCATGATTCCGAGGTCCTGGGATCAAGTCCCACATCAGTTTCCCTGCAGGGAGCCTGCTTCCCCCTCTGCCTATGTCTTTGCCTCTCTCTGTGTCTATCATGAATAAATAAATTTTTTTTGAATAAATAAATTTTAAAAATAAAATGATATGTCCTAAGGGGGCAGGGAACATACTTATTATTCTCCTAGCTTGCTCATATGAGAGATATTCAGTGTGATTGATGAATGAATTTCTCTCCCTTTCTCTCTCCCTTCTCCCTTGTTTTGTTGACTGTTTCTTTGGGTACCTTGGGTCAGTGATCTTACTAAAAGCAGGAGGCAGTGGTTCTCAGACTTTGAGGGTGCTGGAATCATGGAACAATTGCTAAAACTAGAGGCCCTGTTCTCCTTGAGAAGGCTCCTTGAGGGGCTTGGGCCTCTGTGGTCTTTATTAGTTCTCGGGAGACTCTGCTGCACGCCAGCTTTTGAGAATCACTGCCCTAGGGGAAGGCTTTGGAGCAAATTTGGAGTCCTTGATCAGTTAGCTTTTGGTCAGTTCCTAGGGAACTGGGGCCCTAATATAGCTGAAGGATTTAAAACTGATTCCCCTATTAGATGGATTTCCTGAGGAAACCATTTCTGCTAATGTTTCACTTTTCAGCATCTAGTATCAGTGTCTGGTGTTTATAGTTTTGGAGGCCTATGAATAAATGGACACACTGATTATTGGTTAAAATATGTCATCTTGGGGTGCCTGGGTGGCTGAGTCTGCAAAGCATCTGCCTTTGACTCAGGTCATGATCTCAGGGTCCCGGGATCGAACCCTGTATCGGGCTCCCTGCTCAGCTGGGAGTCTGCTTCTCCCTCTCTGTCTCTCCCCTGTTCATGCTCATGCTCTGTCTCTCTCAAATAAATAAAACAAATCTTTTTTTTTAAAAAGATATATTTATTTATTTATTCATGATAGACATAGAAAGAGAGAGAGAGAGGCAGAGACTCAGGCAGAGGGAGAAGCAGGCTCCATGCAGGGAGCCCGATGTGGGATTCGATCCCGGGTCTCCAGGATCGCGCCCTGGGCCGAAGGCAGGCGCCAAACCGCTGAGCCACCCAGGGATCCCAATAAAACAAATCTTAAAAAAAAAAACCCAAACCAACATGTCATCTTGACACAGACTGCGTCGTTGTGAGGGGACAGAGAAGACTGGTGCTAAAGGCCATGGTTGGCTGGAGACCTTGCCTAAGCTTACTGCTCACTGACAGTGAACACCCATGCTCTCTGACTTTCCATGTTCCTGAATTCCATCATCCTTCCTGTTCCAGCCCATCCTGCACTCCCAGTGTAAGCTGTCTAACCACCAAGCCCTATGTCAGTTGAAATGGCCCAGTTCTCCTCTGTTGCTGTAGTGACAGGGGGTACAGCCCCTAGCCCCTTGCACCTTTGGTCCCAGCAGGAGCCTGATGGGATGGCATTGCAGGGGTTCTCCTGTCCCTTGTAGCTTGGTGCCAAGGAAGCATCTCTCAGCCTGTAGAATCATGGTCAGTAGATTGCATGGCGAGGAACCTTCTAGTTCGGTATCAACTATGTACTCTCTGCACTTAGCTCTGGTTTCCTCATCTGTAAAATGTGAGCCAAGACATGAGATTTCATGTCTCTTGCTGTCCTTGACCACCCACAGGTTCTTTCTGGTCCTATCCTGCCCTCAGGAATCTTATTCCTCTACCCACGGGTCCTTCTTCTGGCCCTGCAGTGAGCCATCAAGGCAACTCAGTGTATCTGATTACTGGGTGCTCCAGAGAATTGAAGACTGGTCCTGCCATGGGCCTGTCATATCCATTTCAACATATGTTCTCTTACTCTATCACGTGGTCTAAATGAGAAAAGAGGGGGAAACCATATAGGTAGGAGACTTACTTCTTGAATTCCAAAAAGTTAGATCTCTGGCCTTCTTTTCTTACCCACCCTTTAATTGAGAGCAGCAGCAACGATTGAGAAATGCCCAGGTCCTCTTGTCAGGGTTCCAGCTTGGGTGGCATTTTCTGGATGATGTTCTGATTAGACTGCATACATGTGTCTCTTAAAACTTTGTACCCCATGGTGCTTCAAGGGTTGGTTGTTTGGATTTTTAATATCCTTCAGTCACACACATTCTTTTTTCTGGGTTAAAGTAGGGATTGCACCAAAGCCCACAGTGTTATCTCTATGGTGAGCAGGCTAACTTCAAAATAACTACTTTATAAATAAGTTCTTCAGTGAGCTCTGGAGGCTTAGCTCTATTTTTATAAATCTATATTTTCATTATTTTGTGTGATTATTTAATGAATATCTAGTCTGGGCTGAGATGTGCAATTCATTTTGGAAGGGTCTGTGTTCTTTGTGTGTGTGTGTGTGTGTGGTCAGAGAAAGCATGAATTATAAAATATGATGGAAGACAATCCTATTTGAATTGCTCTTCTAGCATTTACTTAAACCTAGGACCGCTGGGAATGATGAAAAGACAACAAAAATGTATTATTTATGTATTCTGGTTTTTTGACTCATCTGAGCATCACTGCCTTGTTCTTTTACTCAGCCTGCTTCTCATCTCTCATAGATCCGCGGGTCCCCATGCTCAAGGCCAGGAACAGTTAACCCTGGGTTAGTAACGAGACTCGTCAGGGTTGATTTTACTGCCTGTTCATCACAGGCGAAAGAGTGGTGTGTAAGAAAAGCGCAAAGAAGGAAAGAAGGAAGAAAGGTAGATCTGCAGGGCCTTTGTTAAATTTCTGCTTATTTGTGTTACTGATCTGTTCTAACAGGAAAAACTTTCAAAGGATATTGATTACCTTATTGGCAAGGAGAGCCAGGTGAAGAGTCAAATTTCTGAACTAAACTTGCTAATGAAAGAAACAGAGGTAAGTGACAAACTGGTTTGCGTATTTTTGTTTATCCACCTAGAGAATTTATTCATTCGTAAAATCTGGAGGCTAGTAAATGAGCTGGGAGTACAAAGTTGCATTAGATTTCACCCCTGCTTTTCTGGGACTAGGAAAACAAGTATAAAATACAAGTTATAATGTGTGATCAGTGGCTGATAGAGGTGGTGATTAAATGATACTGAAGCACAGGGGAGAGAAAGACTAACCCTTTACGTGGCAGTTACGATCTCACAAGTAGTGACATAATGTGAATGATAGCTTTGGCAATTTATCTGTATTGTACAAAATTAACAGATTGCATTTAAAGTATACTATATATGTTGACTTAAAATGCTGCTGTTCCCAAGTGTATAACTGACACATTTGTCAAAAGACACACATTAGAATGAACATTTGAATGTTCATAGCTGCAGTCTAATAGCTGAGAAGTGGAAACTATCCAAATATTCATCAGCAGTGGAATATAATCAGCAGTAAGAATGAAGATCTGCAACTCTATGCAACAGTGTAGCTAAATGTTGCAATAATATTGAAAGAAAGATGCCAGAGACAAAGGAATACCAACTATGTGATTCCCCTTTATAAAAAGTACCAAAAAAAGGTAAAACTGGACTTTCTGGTTAGAATTCAGGATAGGCATTGTTGAAAGGTGAGGAGGGGAAGGGTGGGAGTCTGGAAAGGTTCTAAGGGATGGTGTCTGGGATCCAGATAATACTCCTTTACTTTACTGGGATGTGGGCTACATGTGTGTGTTTGCAAAGATTGGTCGATCTCCATACTTAAATATACATTTTTTTCTGTTTGTATATTATATTTTTCAATTAAAAATGGAGAAAATTGACAGCATTTTAAAAATCAAGTAAAAGAGGATAAGGACTGGGTTGTTTTAAAATTCCAAATACTCTGCATTGATTTTGCTGCCTGTTTCTTTTCTCTTTTTGAAATAACTGAAGAGCCATTACTCCTGGTCACTTTAGAAGTTACAATGAAATATAAAAATATCTTGGCTAGTATGAGACTGTTAATTGCTTGAAATTTTATTTTCCAAAATGGGTGGAAAAAAAATTGGGAAATTATGCAAATTAGTGCCATATCGCCAGCATTGCTCTTGTTCTTAATACTCTTTTTCTGCTACTGGCTGATTGCATTCCCCAGGCTGAGTAAGTTGTCTTTCCATGTACTTGCAAAGTGGGACTTTGTTGTACTTCTTTTTGTCTGATGGACCAGCTCTCTCACTGTGGTACAACCCCCCAGCCCTTGGCAGATAATCACCTCCATAGGAGGTTGCTTCAAGGATTGAATCTTTGGTCATTTTAGGTTTCTTTTACTACTGGTCCTCAGTCATGCTGTATTTCTGAAACAAGGGATCCTCAGTACCCATTGCTGAGTTTGTGATTCGGTAGGCTGAAAACTGAGGAACTCTCCCATCAGTATTCATGCAGACACCGAGTCCTTGGGATCCTGGAGAAATTTTTAGCTTTCTTATGTACCTTTGACCTAAGCTACCTCTGTGAGCCTGTTAGCAAGAATGTTTCACACACTGGAGAATTGGTCTGCATTCTTGACTTTTACTCAGTGAGGACTGTGACACTTTCTTTTTTTCTATATAGTTACACTTAGCTGGAAAAAAAATCACCCTTTTTACCTGTGTGCAATGATCTTTTGAGTTTAATATTGTGATGTATCACTGAAATTCAGCTACCACCCTCTGTCCCCCAACCTTCTTTCCCTCCTGCCTGCCCTTTAAAAAAAATTTTTTTTGCCTGTTGGGTTTAGGAAGCAGAGAAGGGAATCTGGAAAAAATTTCCTTTCATTAGAAATGTTGGCCAGAAGCCATTGGAAAGTGCACAATGCACTTCTTCCATATGTTGTCAGCTTTTAAGAATGTGTTTGAAGACATTTTTTTTTTTTCTGTTGGCTGCTGCTTATGGGTCTGTGATGATGGTGGCATATGTGTGCTCTGCTGGTCTTATTTTCAAAATCAAGTTGGTCTCTGATTTTATGGACATTCAAAATGTTTCATAAGCACTACAGACAGGGTCATTTTATGACAAAGTAGAGGAAGAGCTGCGTGCACAGTGAGTATAATAATACTGTGTGTACAGCGTATGTGCCATTGTGGTGGGCATTTTATGTAAATAATATTTTTCAGTCTTAAAAAAAAAATAGCCCAAGGATGCCTGGGTAGCTCAGTGGCTGAGTGTCCGCCTTTGGCTTGGGTCGTGATCCTGGGATGCTAGGATTGAGTCCCGCATTGGGCGCCCCACAGGGCACCTGCTTCTCTCTCTGCCTATGTCTCTGTGTCTCTTGTGAATGAATAAATGAAATCTTTAAAAAAAAAACACAAACCCCCCCACAACCCCGCCCCTTAAAACCCGAATGGCTTTTCTCATCCCCTGTTTTCAGAAGAGGAACACTTAAGCATACAGAAGTTCCATAGTTTGCATAAAGTCACACAGGATTTAATTCTAATTCAATTCTATCAATTCAAAGAGAAGAGTCACTCTTCTTAGTTAAAGGACATCATTTTCCTGAGTGTCATAGCTGTGATTTAACATTTTTCTTAAAAAATTGAAAAAGCATAGAAAAGGTCAAAAGTAACCTGAATTAGAGATCAAAAACTCTAAAAAAATTGTTTTAAATAAAATAAAAAATATTTAAAAAATCAATTAAAAACTCCAGAATTGTGATATACTGTGTCTTTGTTTAAATCAGTTAATTTCTGCCTCCAGTTCCCTTGTAGACAATGTTGCAGGTTGTTTATTTGTTTATTGCTGAACTTTGGAGAGTAAAACTTGCAGAGAGTACAGTATCACAAAATTAGAAAGGATGTCTAAATAAAAGCTGGTGATCATGCCCCCTGCTCAGTGTAGTTGATGCCAAATTATTGTTCTGAAGATATCAGACTCAGACAAAATTAAATGTTGGTTATTTTAAGAAAAGACATTTGGATTTAGCAGATGAGGTAACTCTTTGCTTGTTTAATAATAGTGTAACGGAGAAAGAGCGAAAGAAGAAGCCATCACACATTTTGAAAAGCTCTTTGAAATTCTAGAAGAGAGGAAATCATCTGTTTTGAAAGCAATTGATGCTTCTAAGAAACTAAGATTAGACAAATTTCAGACTCAAGTGGAAGAGTATCAGGGGCTTCTAGAGAACAATGGGCTTGTGGGCTATGCCCAAGAAGTGCTGAAGGAGACAGATCAGTCCTGTTTCGTGCAGACAGCGAAACAGCTCCACCTCAGGTATGTTGTTTTGGATTTAGAATCTCCATGGCAATGTCATTAAATGCTCTGTTTCATCCCAAACTCTCAGGGGTTCCTAAGGCTGCGCTCTATGCGCACACCTGCTGCACACTTAACCTGCATGTGAAGAGCAAAGTGTTTTGTTTTGTTTTAATCACATTGCAGATGTTTAGCCTGATTGGCCTTTTAACGAGTTATTTTTATATAAACTGTATCTGTCTGCAGAATACAGAAAGCTACGGAATCTTTGAAGAGCTTTAGACCTGCGGCTCAGACTTCTTTTGAAGACTATGTTGTTAATACATCTAAACAAACAGAACTTCTTGGAGAATTGTCTTTCTTCTCTAGCGGTAAGTTTGAGATGACTGCAGAAGCTTGCTCTTGTAATCTGGGTTCTCGTGATGTGGGATAAACACATGCTTCGGTTTGACAGTACGAAAGACCGTGTTTTTATGCACAGAAAGTATATTGTGTTGGCTTGTGTGGTTTTTAAACACTGTCTAAATGGCATCACGTTGCATGTGCATCCCTTTTGTGAATTGTTAAAAAAAATGAAGTTGAAGATATTTGTTACTACACGGAGTTCTGGTCTATATTTTAGCTGTTCGTTGTATTTCGGTATAGAAATCGTTTCCCTACCGAGAGACCATTTGTTTCTCTTCTTTCTCCTTTGTAAACAACTGCTGTGTTGAGCATCTTCATCAGTGTTACTTTCTGCACATGTTCGTGAGTTTCTCTAGGGTGGAAACCTAGAAATGATGTCTCCAGGCTAAAACTGACTCTGAGATGTGTGTTTACCTGACTGTGTTAGTTTGTTAGGGCTGCCGAAACAAAATTCCACAGATGGCATGCCTTAAACAACAGAAGTGTTGGCAGGCTGGTGACTTCTGAGGCCTCTCTCCTTGACTTGCCGATGGCCACCTTCCAGAGCCTTCACATGGTCTTCTGAAATTTCTATTCCTGAGGATATCAGTCATATTAGTCATGGTGGGATCAGGGCCCATCTTTGTGACTTAATTTTAACTTAATTACCTCTAAAGACTTCTTTCTCCAAATAAAGTCACATTCTGAGGTCCTGGGGATTAGAACCCCAGCATATGAATTTTGGGGCCATAGCACTCACTTATGCTTGTGTTTTGCTGTTCCCCAGCAGGGAGGTCTTCCTTTACTTTTTCCCTTCTCACCCTGTTCATATCTCCCTCCAATTTCTCTTCTAGTGATGGTAGATAATTAATAGTCCTTAGAATAGTATAGAGTTTGATGACTGTAGAGGTATCAATGTGTAGATTTGTACAGTCACCTGGAGGAAATTTGTCCCGTTAAAAGTTAAAAATTCTTGGGGCACTTGGGGTTTAGTTAGAGTGTTTTGATCTTAGCTCTTGATCTCAGAATTGTGACTTCAAGCCCCACATTGGGCTCCATGCTGGGAGTGGAGCCTACTTTAAAAAAAGGGGGAAAGAAAGTTTTAAAGCTAAAAACTCTAAAGGATTATTACTATGACTTACTTTCTTTCGAATCTATACCTGAATCTTCTTGGAGATATGTGCTTATCTTTTTTTTTTTTTAAGATTTATTTTAGAGAGATAGCATACAAAGGGGGAGAGGCAGAGGGGGAAGGAGAGAGAGAGCGAGAATCCTCAAGCAGACTCCTCACTGAGTGAGGAGCCTGACATGTGGATGGATCCCAGGACCCTGAGATCATGACCTGAGCTGAAATCAAGAGCCAGTTGCTTAACTGACTGAGCCCATTAGGCACCCCTGGATATGTGCTTGTCTTGTTTATTATGACAATTTTGTTTTCCCATATCTGTACTTGTTACTCTTTCAAATGCTGATTCTACTTCATGTAATGTAAACTTGAATTGTTTTCCATATACAAGCCAGTTTATTTAGGAGTACAAGGTCATACCTCCTGGGTGGGGGTGGGGGGTCCCAAAACAGTCCTTGGAAGGATGATGGTGAAGGTTGATCTTGGGTTAGACCAGTGTCTAACCAAAAGAACCAGCAGAGCAGATGGATGAGGATGAAAAGTGGTTACCCAGCTTCTGACTGATGGATGGTCTTGTTGTTTTCCTGCATGCACATTTTTTAGTAAGCTATGTTTCAAAAAAAAAAAAAAAGAAAGGGGTGTGGGGTGGAGTATACAAGTCATGTTATTTTTTAACTAGCTTTTTTCCCTCCCCCACCAAATATATTTTGAATGACTTTCCAGATCTCATTATAGCTGTAGAACATTCAGTTGCATGAATGTACCATATCCAGACATGCTTCTCTTTTGCTTATATATGTCTGGGGGAGGCCAGAGGGAGACTTTTATTTTCATTTCATAGAATCTCTCATTTGATATAAATATGTGTTATGTGTGTGTGACTTTTATAGCTTGTCCCAAGCAGTTAAGCTTATTAGAATTTCTTCTATGGAAGGGATTATGCATATGCACAAAGCTTCAGCTGCGATACTTTTTGTATTGTATTTTTCATGAAAAAAAACAACTAGAAACATATTTCTGAAAATTGTTAAAATGTTGATATAGCCATGGAGCATAATGCCATTGGGAGAAAAGAACTGGCAGGATCTGTATAAAATTATTGTAGTGATTATCTTCAGGTTACTTAAAGTGTGTCTTATGAAGTTTCTGATTTTCTTACAAAAAAATATTATGTATCATGTTTATGCCAAGAAAAATTCATTTAAATTGCTTTACAACTCTTTGAAGAAAATATGTTGTGTATAATGTTTCACTGAACTTTGTTATACTCACCAAACTTAGATTTAAAAATATTTATTATAGGACACAGATGAAAAATGTCAAGTCTGGTGCTGTTAGTAAGTGGAAGTTAAAGGCAAATGGTTAAAAATTTTAATTTATGGTGTTTCAGAATTAATATAACATGTAAAGCTGAAACTGAATCTTTTTTGTCTTTTCATCCTTCGCCCTTTCAGTTATCAACCTAAATATATCTTTAAAAATCCTTATTGCTTATTGTTTGTCATTGTAAATTTTGTGGGAGGAGTACTTGCCTTGAGATCTGTTCTTTTAACAAATTCTAAGTGTGGAATATAGTGTTGTTGACTGAGTACTGAAATCTCTAGAGTTTATTCGTCTTGCTTGACTGATACTTTATGCCTCCTGATTAATTACTGCCCATTTCTCCCTCACCCCAGCCCCTGGCAGCCAGCATTCCAGTCTTTGATTTTTGTGAATCCAGCTCTTTTAGATTCCTCATGGAGTGGCATCATGCAGTTAGTATTATGTCTCTCAATGTCTGGCTTATTTCAGTTTGCAGGTCCACAAGATCCATCCATGCTGTTGTACATTGCCAGAATTATTCTTTCTCTGATACATAGTATTGCAAATTTGGAAAACACTTGGACAGTACAGAAATGACTGAAGTATTGTCAGTACCTCGTTTTTATTGAGGAATGTCCAGATTCCAATATGTATCAATATTTTAACATTTTTTGTTTCTTAACACTTTCAGGCATAGACGTGCCAGAGATCAACGAGGAACAGAGCAAAGTTTATAACAATGCTCTGATAAATTGGTACCATCCAGAAAAGGATAAAGCTGATAGCTATGTCCTCGAATATCGGAAGATTAACAGAGATGAAGAAATGCTGTCTTGGAACGAGATAGAAGTGTGTGGCACCAGTAAAGTCATTTCAGATCTGGAAAGCAATTGTAACTATGCTTTCAGAGTAAGAGCCTACAAGGGTTCAATCTGTAGTCCTTGCAGCAGGGAGCTGATTCTTCATACTCCACCAGCTCCAGGTATTGCGAATACTGGGAATCAAAATGCCAGAGAGTTGAATGGACCTTGATAAAAAGAATAACCTAGCCAGTGCCTCTGGATAGACCTGCGTTGAAACCAGCTCTTGTGTGTTAAAAAAAAAAAAAAAATCTAGAAAATAGATTGCATCCTCAGCAAGGATTTAGAAATAGACCAAACACATGAATTTCACCAGATAGGCTGGGAACAGGATTTGAGTTTGGCCTGACCTCAGATAATAGAAAAACATGAAGTCATTTGACTGAGCAGGGCTATTAATTTGAGATTAAAATAGCATCAGTGCCACCTTACAAGTTTAAATAGTATAATTCCATATTTCTGATAAGTTGATAGAAAGCTCTATAACTGAGACCCTGGTAGATTTGTAGAAAAATTACTGTTCTAATATAAAACACTATTTCACTTAACCTCCTTCTGACCTGTCTGGATTTTCTATCTCTGCGATTCCCGGCCCGTGGGGGTGAAGGGCATCTATGAGAACCACGTGGTAGCTGTGCCTCCCACACTTAGAGGCCCCACACCCACCCACTTCCCCTGCCTTCCGAGTCAGAAACCACTGCTGTTCCTTACAGAGTGCCTGTGGGTTTTTGTAGAATGAGAATCGCCAGGTGGGTGGCTCTCCGCAGGGTCTCCATAGACAAGGGACACGCAAAACCAAGGCTGTGCTTGTTCTGCTTTAGCAGGAAGACACTGTGGCCTGTTGTCACTGCCTGCCAGGTGCCTCGAGTTGGATCTCAGACTCCATTGCCCCTGCCTGGGTTTAGTGGCTTTATGTGCCGTCTTTCGTACACTCTTGTCTTTCCTTCCCCTTTTGTCCATAGCAGACTGACCACTACTTGTTTTTCATGCACGTTGTGGCCAATTAAAAAAAAAAAAAAAAAAAAAAAAAAAAGAATACAGATACAAATTAGGGTTGGCTAAAATTGTCTTCCTTCAATTTGAATAAAATCCAGTATAGTCTTAGGATGGATTTGCAAATATTAAATGAATTTGCCTTTTTATCATCTATTCAGTTTCCCCTTTCTTTTCTCATCTCTCTGACTGAAAGTGGAATTAAAAGAAACCTGGAAGTAGCTGCTGTTTTAAATAGTGATGTGGAAGGGGAAGCAAGAAAGGACATGTTCAAAGTTGTCTTTTTTTTTAATTTAAGATTTTATTTTTAAGGAATCTCCACACCCACTGTGGGGCTCAAACTCACAACCTTGAGATCAAGAGTTGCATGCTCCACTGACTGAGCCAGTCGGGTGCCCCCAAAGTTGATTAGCTTTTCTCTGAGAGGAGCTGTGTGAATTGGGAGACCATTAAATATATATTTTGCCAGGCGCCTGGGTGGCTCAGTTGGTTAAGCATCTGCCTTCAGCTCAGGTCATGATCCCGGGGCCCTGGGGTCGAGTCCTGCATCTGACTCTGCTCAGTGAGGAGCCTGCTTCTCCCTCTCCCTCTGTCTCTCCCCTCTGTTTGTGCATGTGCATACATTCTCTATCAAATAAAAAAATAAAATCTTAAAAAAAAAATACAATTTGCAAAGGGGGAGGCTTGAGATTGGAAGCAGGAATTATTATGGCAGGACAACAGACATTACCAGGAAGAATGGTCAGCCTATGTATAGAGAATGACTTTAGCTTGCTTCGTAGACTTTTTTTTTTAATTATGATACAGTTAAAAATTACCATTTTGACCATTTTTAAGAGTACAGGTCTGTGACATTAAGTACATCCACACTGTTGTAGAGCCACCACCACTCACATCTCTAGAATGTCTTCATTTTTTCCAGATGAAACTCTGTGCCCAGTAAACACAAACTTCCCATTCCTCCTCTCCGTAGAGCCTGGGAGCCTCTTTTCTACTTTCTGTCTTTATGAGTTGCCTGTACCTCATAGAAGTGGATTGATAATAATTCTTCATTGTCTGTACCTCATAGAAGTGGATTCTAATAATCCTTCTGTGCCTGGCATATTTGGAGCTTCAACCATGTTGAAGCATGAACCAGAATTTCCTTGCCTTTTTAGGCTGAATACTATTCCACTGTTTGGATTTATCCATTCTTGTGTTGATGGACTTTTGAATTGTTTCCACTTTGGGGCTAACAGCCAATGTCCTTGCTTAATGGATATGAGTTGATAGAGACTCAGGAGAGTGGCATTATGTCCAATCTGTGGTTGAAGAAATTGAAAGTTCTGTTAAACTCCATTTAAGGGGTGCCTGTGTGGCTTAGTGGGTTAAGTGTCTGCCTTTGGCTCAGGTCGTGATTCCCAGGGTCCTGGGGTCAAGCCCTGCATTGGGCTCCCTCCTCACTGGGGCATCTTTTTCTTCCTCTCCCTCTGCTTGCCTCTTCCCCTGCTCATGCTCACTTTTTCTCTGTCAAGTAAATAAATAAAATCTTAAAAAAAACTCCATTTAAATCCTTGAGCAGGAATTAAAACTGTCATCTCTCTAACCCCAAAACTTTTGCCTTTTTAAAATACCATGCACCATGTCTCATGTCTGCCATGTTGATGGATAAGGAAAAGCCTCTATCACAATTGCTCATGTTCTCCAAATTTATAAAATGTGGAATACATGTTTAGGAAAATGTATTGATAATTATGAAAGTGTACAACCCCTCGTTTTAAGGAGAAAAGGGACAGATCCACTTGTAAAATATTTAGAAGAGATCTGTATCTGTTGCAAGGAACCACACTCATTGGTTTTCTCATACGCTTAAAATACTTCCTTCTGCCTTTTGATATTTCTGAGGACGTTCAGGTAGAGAGAATCTATTGGAAGTGATTTCCCAGTCAGGGATTTGGTTTGTCACAGTTTGTCGAGGGTATTGTGAAACATGCCTCTTCACAGCTTTTTCAGACATTTCTGGTTCAGAGCCCGATCGTGTTAACCACCAATTACAGAAATGCAATTACGTAGTGATCAGGCTAATTTTAAGGTCTCTTTACAGTTTTCAGTTTCCTCTTTGATGAGAAATGTGGCTATAATAATGAACACCTCTTGCTGAACCTGAAGAGAGACCACGTGGAGAGCAGAGCCGGGTTTAATCTCCTGCTCGCTGCGGAGCGAATCCAAGTGGGTTATTACACAAGCTTGGACTATATCATTGGAGACGTTGGGATTACCAAGGGGAAGCACTTCTGGGCCTTCCGTGTGGAGCCGTATTCGTACCTGGTAAAAGCAGGAGTTGCTTCCAGTGATAAGCTACAGGAGTGGCTCCGGTCTCCCCGGGATGCAGTTAGTCCAAGGTAGGTTCTTGTACTGATCTCTATGACTCGATGATTCTTTTAAAAGTAAATATCTGGGATTGCCTTGGTGGCTCAGCAGTTGAGCGTCTGCTTTTGGCTCAGGGCGTGATCCCAGAGTCCCGAGATCTAGTCCCGTATGGGGCTCCTTGCATGGAGCCTGTTTCTCCTTGTCTCTCACAAATAAATAAATAAAATTTAAAAAATACAATAAAAGTAAATATCTGTGTTTAGCAAGGCCGGAAATCCACTTGGGTTTACTTATTGCAGTTGGAGTGCATTCCTTAGAGTCAGGTGCTCTGGGCGTGCCAAGGTGGCTGGCTAAGGAAAGGAGCCAGGTTGGCTTTCATTCCCACGGTGACTAATGAGACTTAGTGGTTAATTTCTGGTGCCATGAGGAACTGAGCCTGTTTTGGATACCTCTTGACTGTGCCTTGCTGTTTTAAATTTTCAAAGTTTCTTGTATCAGTTACCTTAATTCTGTAATAAAAATTACTCACATGGATGGTGAAGTGCTTCTAGTTGCCATAGTTCAGAATTTTTTAAAGATTTTATCTATTTAATCATGAGAGGCACAGAGAGAGAGGCAGAGACACAGGCAGAGGGAAAAGCAGTCTCCCTGCGGGGAACCCAATGTGGGACTCGATCCTGGGACTCTAGGGTCATGTCCTAAGCTGAAGGCAGAAGCTCAACCACTGAGCCATCCAGATGCCCCCACATAGTTCAGAATTGATAAGAATTTGTTCTTGTGTTATGGGACACAATTTCTTTAAACACCCCTGTAAGTACTTGATAAAATTGGGTCATGGTAAACAGGTTTCCACATCAAAGAATTCCAGTTTCTTAAGAGATTGGTTATTTGACTGAGTTCATATGGTTTTGTTGTTTTAGATGGTATAAGGTCTACTGGCCCACATAGATAATGTTTGACCCCTGGTGTGAACAGAATCCCCAGTTAATCATCTGAGTTGATAGAAAGCTTTTTGCACAAGTGTGAGAAATTGTAACCAGGACATGGTTAATTAAACATAGTACCTAGAATATTGATAGAATATTAGTATTAATAATGTTTTAAAGAGCTTGCAACATCGGAAATATCAGAAGTGAGAAAAAATATTAGAAGTGAGAAAACCCAATTAAAAGCATTGATTTAGTATAATTACAAATATATAAAAAGTAAACTACGCATAAGAAGAAAATGGAAGAACCTTTGTATCAAAAATTTATATAAGCTGCTACTGTTGTATGATATTGGGAAAGTGACCTTCCTGCTTGCTTACCATGGGATTTCCATGTAGAAATCCCAATCCAGAAATAGGGTCCTTAGGACCATGAAATGTGACTTTTTCTCCTGCATTATTTTGTATTTCACTCTAAGTTGGTAATTCCTTGCATTAGGGCACACATTTAATCTGTGACAGTTCCCTTCAGTTTCCTCCCCCCATTTTATTATTATCTATTTTATTTTAAAGAATCTCTACTCCCAATGTGGGGCTTGAACTCATTACCCCAAGACCAACAGTCCAGTGCTCCACGGCCTGAGCCAGCCAGGTGTCCCTCCCCTAGTTCATTTTTGATAGGCCAGAGTCTTGAATTATTTTATAGGTTTTTATTATTTTTCTTATCTGCATGTATCTAGAGATGTTTTATGATATTTCATGACAGGGAATTTGGGGCTGAGTCTCTGGTATAATTTCTAAATGGCAGTGTGTAGTCCAGATGTTTTTAATTGATTTGTGTTTTAATAGAGAGTTTTTGACACACAGTCTAATTTCAAAGCGATGTGTATTATCTCATGAAAATGCTTTGTGGATGACGACACAGCTAAGACTGCTTTGTGTATTGTGTTCTAGATATGAGCAAGACAGCGGCCATGACAGCGGAAGTGAAGATGCCTGCTTTGATTCTTCCCAGCCGTTCACTCTGGTCACCATAGGCATGAAGAAGTTTTTCATACCCAAGTCAGCCACTTCTGCCAATGAACCTGAGAATAGGGTTCTTCCCATGCCAACAAGTATAGGGATTTTCCTTGACTATGATAAAGGCAGAGTGGCTTTCTATGACATGGATCACATGAAATGCCTTTATGAGCGTCAGGTGGACTGTTCGCACACAATGTACCCAGCATTTGCATTAATGGGCAGTGGAGGAATTCAACTTGAGGAACCCATCACGGCAAAGTATCTAGAATACCAAGAGCACATGTAGATTAAGCATCTGATGTGACTTAGGGTGGAAGAGGGGAGCAGAATAATGCCTTGGTGTAACCTTCGTAACTAATTACATATCATCTGAGTAGTCTGTGACCACACTTGTTTTTGTGTGTGTTTCTTCTTAAATCAGAAACCCTAAACAGTTTTGCCTCTTTCGTGTCATTGTCCTGCCTTTCACAAGCCATGGGAGTCAAGACACTCTCCTGGTTGACTCTATAACTGGATTGTCTTTCTTTTTTTTATGAACAGGAAATCTAATTTATTTATGTCAGCCATGTTGCTGATAGGCACATTTCTTTTTGAGGGCGGGGAAGGGATTCAAAAGTATTTATTATTATGTTTTTGTGTTGTGTTTGGTTTTTCATTTTGTATCATGTTTGTCTTTAAAAAAAGATATTTTTTAGATGCCTTATGGATAGAAATTAGTACTTAGCCTTGTGTCTTGCATATGTTTTTCATAGGAAAACAAATTAGAGATAGGTAAAAAGACCAGAGAAACGGTAGTATATTTAAATGGAGAATTATGTATTTTGAGGTGTATAACTGAGATTCAGAGTATATTCCCTGGGAAATGAATATTGTTTTTTTTTTTTCTTTTAAGACTACAAATTGTAAGGATATTTTTAAGAGTTTCCTTAGCTGTGATGCCCATTCCTGCATGTGTAGTTGAACATGGTTTTGTTTTTGTTTTTGTTTTTGGCAGGAAACACAAAAGTTCTTGGCTAATACACAAAACTTCTCCATTAAAATTTCTCTTCAGTTTTTCTTAGTGAAAATATCTGAGCTACTTACTCAATGAAAATACCAAATAATTTATTTTTCACAAATAGTAGTGAAGATACACTGATATTTGGCATAGTTGTTCTTTTGCTCTCTTATCGTGTCCTATGATTTTCATTTTTTGGCACCATTATTATATATCAGATTGTCCTATTTTATGTTTACATGTTTGGAAAGTTCATTGTATATTTTTAATGTCATTAAATTATTCTAAAATGTAGATAGATAGAGTAACTGGTCATTGGATGTTATTTTCTGTGGTCCATTGGTAATAAGCTTTTGTAAAAGTAAGTAAAATACAAATCTAGTTGTTGAGGAATAATAACAAAAATCATAGTGACTGTACCCTTTTAAAAGTTCTGATTTGCAGAATTAATATTTGAAATTTTACATTCATTTTTGAAAGGTGTCTTTAATTTAGATGGTTTTTATTTAGACTGCTCATTTTTTGGACATTAAAACGTTCAGAAACTAGACTTTTATATATCATAGCACTAATGATTTTGAAATGCTTTTGATCTATTTTGATAGACCAACCAAAACCTCAGGCCTTATTTGGTTTCCTTATTTGTTTGTTTTTCATATGTATTTTTAAATGGAAATCTATTACTTAGCCTGGTAGCATCAAATTAGCTTTTCTTCCCCCAACTCAAGTAGGAAATACTGTGGTGAAGTTCAGTATTGAGTAGGCTTTGTTACTTTCCCACCAATGAATAGCACTTTATGACATAGGCTGAACTAAACATATACACTGTGTTATGTGGGTGATTGTGCATTAAGGCTGCTAATGTCATGTGTGTGATAAAGTTTGAATCTCAAGCCTGTGTAAGCACATATCATGTAGACATTTGAAACATAAAGCTTTAATAGGAATAGGGAAGGAACGTAAAACATTGTATAGTTGTATAGAAATAATTCTCCTGGATTTCTTTCATTTTTAATAAAAATTGAAATACATGTAATTATTGAGCTGCATTCTGGGAATTCTCAGTATATTTATGTGGAAAATGGAAATAAAATCATTGATAAGACATGTTCAGCTGAATATATTAACTTAGAGCTAAGATTTTACATAAAATTATTTGGGGCATGTACTTAACTAGCTCTAATTCTTGTCGAAGTGATCATTAGAAAAGCTTAACATGAAAATTCATTTACTTCAGCTAATTGATCAGATTGTCTCCTATTCCTTTTCTGCTCCATAATCAGATTTTGGATCAGATGAGTTTTCCTTTAGGTCACATTCATACTCTTGGGCCTTTGGGCTCTGGTGGTTGTGTGTTGCAATTAAATGTTATTTGTGCTTGATGGGTCTTAATTTTTAGAAAAAATCAGTTCCAGGCTATTCCTGTGTTACTGTATAATAACTTAATTCTCATATTTGCAGTTGCTTTCTGGAAAATAGTAGGAATCAGAGCTATCTCCGAGGCATTGAAAACACTCCAGATCGTCATCTGATTAGACCCCAGGAGTGTGTCCCGTGTGGGAATATCCCTGATCGTGGCATTGCTACAAAAAGTGGAGAACTGTTAAAGGCAAGAATATGCTGAAGAAATTGTTCTACAAGGCAGGTGTGCATTCCTTTTAAAGGATCTTCACGTGCTTATTGCAACTAACATCCTGAGAACGGACATCTTTCTGGGGACTCTCTTGCCTTTCACAAATAAACTTGAAGGAATTTAGTTAAGTTTGATTTGGAACCCAGTTCCTTTATTTACAAAAACTCCTGCTGTTTCTGAGACATTGTGCGGTATACTGGATACAAGGTGAACAAGACCACCCACCCAAGTTCCTGCTCTTAGGAGCTTCCTTTGGAGGAAATGGAAAGTGCTAGAGAGTGTTGGAAGAATGGGCTCTGGTAGACTCAGTGGTTAGGGAAGCCCTTCTGAGGAGGCACTAGAAGTTTGACACCACTGGAAGGAGCTGGCTGTACAAAGAGCTGAGTGAAGCGTGTGCTGGGTAGAGAGAACAAGTTGCCTAAAAAGGCTTGGAGATGGCGAACTGGTCAGAGTTGGGTCAGGAAATAGCATTCGGCCTGGAGGGTTCAGTTGAAATATTAATGAGAGGGTTACTTAGAGATGTGAGCCACCTTGAAGAACAAGTAATGATGAGGCTTTGGTAAGACTACCCACAGCCAGATGCCATGACTGCCTCCAGAGCAAGGATGGCCAGGGGAGAGCATGTTCCTAGATGTTAGGGGAGAAAGAGTCACTAAGGAAGGCTCCCTTGCTGGGAGCTGGGCTCGCTGTGGGAGGCAGCTAATCCCTGAGATGCAGCGCCAGGATACGGAGTCAGAAATACCGTTTGTTGGATCTGTTGGTGCTGCCTATTGACCAAATGCTACTGGAAGCCACTCAGCCAGGGCTCTCTAGAGATGCAGATGTGCGGGGGGGGGGGGGGGGGGGGGGGGCGACGGGACAGCTCATCCTCCTGGGATGGAGAAGGGGGAAGCAGGCATCTGGTGGGGGTTCTAGGGGTAGCTTCAATAGAGAACAGCTGGTGCAATTGGGAAGTAGCTTGGTGTATCTGAAGGGGGCAAAAGGCTATTGGCCACTGTGCTGACTGCTTAAAGGTACTTAAAATGTTCTACAAACGCACATGGGTGGCTCGTGGTGGAGCATCTGCCTTCAGCTCAGGGTGTGATCCTGGGGTTCTGGGATTGAGTCCCACATGGGGCTCCCCGCAGGGAGCCTGCTTCTCCCTCTGCCTATGTCTCTGCCTCTCTCTTTGTGTCTCTCGGGAATAAATGAAAAAATTTTTTAAAAAACACAGAAACGAAGACTTAGAAAACCATTACCTGGGAGATCTCTACATCATCCCTGAGTCACTTCTCCAGTTTTCTTCAGAAGCTCCACCTCCTGTCTTCTCTGGTAGGGATTGGTGGTGATGGCAGGCCAGGTGGGCAGGAGAGGTTGGAGGAAGGGTAACTGGTAATGCAGCTGCAAGGAGCTGGGAAGTGGGAGCCGAGGTTTGGGAAAGGGGTTAACTACTCCGTATAGTAACCTTCAAACAGCCCATTGCCTCAACTTTGAGACTATCCAGAGTCCACTTTGTCCCCCCTCTTCTGTACCACCACCATTCTCACCTGATCTCTGTAATAGTACCTTCTCACCTGGTCTCCCTCAGGCCGTGGTATTTTTTTTTTTTTTAAGATTTATTCATGAGAAACATAGAAAGGCAGAGACATAGAGGGAGAAGCAGGCTCCTTACAGGGAGCCTGATGTGGGACTCAATCCCAGGACCCCGGGATTACAACTTGGGCCAAAGGCAGATACTCAACAGCTGACACTCGGGCGTCCTTCTTAGGTCCTGTATTAGCTGGATAAATAAATCCTCCTAAGAAACCCTGAGACCTCTAGTCTTAACCAAAATGGTTTTTTTGCTCTCACAAAATTAACTGTGTATCAGCAACCCTTTCCTCCCCTGGCAATGCAGGGGCAGGCTACCTTCACGCTGTGATGCCATCTAACATTGCTGGTTTACAGAGTTCTTAGAAACTGAAGACACTGGAAAGCCCCCAACAGCTACTAATGCCCCAGCACATCATTTGCATTCATATTCCATTAGCTAGAACTAATTGCATGGTGCTAAAACTGGCAGGCATGGGAGTGAGAAGCTTGTTTCCTTCAGATGCACAGACAGGAGACCACCAGTTATGGGCGAGCACCAATCATGCGTCTCTCAAGCCATTGCACCATTTTACTTTTTCTCAATCACAAAATCAGCATGAACCTTTTGCAAATTCCCACTGTTTCAGATATCCACACAATCCTTCACCTTGATCTTTTTTTGAATGTCACCTTAGTGAGAACCTTAAGTACTCTAAATTTTGTCCTCCCCTGCCCCCTGCAACACAGCATACTCCCCATTCCCTGCACCTAGACGTTTCACTTTTGTTTACATCCTCAAAAATCTTAGTTCCACCAGAACAGGAGTTGTATCCAGTTTTTATCATTGCTGCATCCCAGCACTTTGAACCTCTCCTGGTTTCCAGCTCTAGGACTGTCTTCTGCCTTCTGTATGTGGTGCCTGCAGGTTTTTTTTTAAAGATTTTATTTGAAAGAGAGAGTGAGCACTAGGAAAGCAGACTCCCTGCTGAGCACAGAGCCCTATGCGGGGGCTGGATCTCAGAGCCCTGAGATCATGTCCTGAACCCAAGGCAGATAGATGCTTAACCCACTGAGCCACCCAGGCGCCCTGTCCCTGCCATTCTTGAGCCTTTTTGGGGATCTACGTGGGTAACGGGTTTCTCCCGATGCAAGCTTTCAGATTTGACCTTCCTTCACCAGGTCATTTGCAATCTCTCCATCTGCTCTCTGCCCTGTCATCATAGCTAACTGGTGTACCTACCTCCTGGTGGCCCTGAAGTTAGAGTTGGCTTTTGAGTTTCCTGTGTATTTTTGTTGATTTTCTTTTTTGGGGTAGGGGAGGGATGGTTTTCAAGAGGAAGAAGCAGATAGGGCATTGCCATCTTGAAACTAGGAAAAGTATCTTTGGAATGATGGATCCATAAAATTAGTATTTTTTCCAGGTTTTCATTTTATAACACCTTGACTCTAAGGGAAAATAAGTTTTTTGTTTTTTTTTTAAACGATGGAGTTATAATGTGTATATGTACCTTGTGCTTGGCAGAAGATACTTTCTTCGAAAATCACTTATAACTTGGACTTTTATTGTATATGGTGAGTGGATTCAATTTGTGATAACATTTGAGAGTTTTAAGGTTCTTTATCACACCTGCATTTGTTTCCCCCATTTTGATCTTTTTTTAAAGATTTTATTAAGATTTTATTTATTCATGAGAGACAGAGAGAGAGAGGCAGAGACACAGACACAGAAGCAGGCTCCATGCAGGGAGCCTGACGTGGGACTCGATCCCAGGACCCCGGGATCATGCCCTGAGCTGAAGGCAGACGCTCAACCGCTGAGCCAGCCAGGTGCCCCTAACATGTGACATTTGAATTCCTTCATAAGCATACCTAAAATGCCTTAAAATTATCGGGTGATAAGGAAGCCTAAAGACATTTATAAAATACCGTAGAGGTCAGTACATTCTAGTATGTGTCTAAACAATGATCTCGTAGTACTTTATAGATTTGGAGGCAGGGAGAAGAAATAAGTGGGCGTGCTACCCTGTTAGGCAAAGTTAGAGATTTGTTTTATATTTGACAGCAGGAATTCTCACAGCATTTACTGCCTGTTTGAAGCTGTGAACACGGGCATGGTTGGTAGTGGTTGGTGTGGAGTTTTGCTTTGGATTCCTCTGTGAGGTTTATCATTTAATACCTGTGTGATTTTACTTGATTGATTTATTTTTAAAAAAGACTATTTATTTGAGAGAGAGAGAGTGAACAAGAAAGAGAGAGCCTGCACAAGTCAGGGGAGGGCAGAGGGAAAAGCAGACTCCCCGCTGAGGAGGAGCCCAGCTCGGGGCTCTATCCCAGTGATGAAGCTTTGGAGTGCAGGTGAGGCTTGGTGGGGTGAGGTCCGGAGCCGATGACCAAAAAAGAATTCTTGAGATGTCTTGGTGCAAAATGGTGGTTTTATTAAAGCCCGGGGACAGGACCTGGGGCAGGAAGAGCTGCTGCACCGGGGTTGTGCGGGGTGGCTGATTATTTACTTGGCAGCAGGGGTAAGAAAAAAGAGAGGTTTTTATTTTATTTTATTTTTAATTTTTTTAATTGAAATTCAATTTGCCAACATATAGCATAACACCCAGTGCTCATCCTGCAAAGTGCCCCCCTCAGTGCCCATCACCCAGTCACCCCCACCCCCCACCCACCTCCCCTTCCACTACCCCTTGTTCATTGCCCAGAGTTAGGTGTCTCTCATGTTTTGTCACCCTCACTGATATTTTTTCCCTTTCACTATTTTTTATATTCCCCAAATGAATGAGACCATATAATGATTGTCCTTCTCCAATTGACTTACTTCACTCAGCATAATACCCTCCAGTTCCATCCACGTTGAAGCAAATGGTGGGTATTTGTCGTTTCTAATGGCTGAGGAATATTCCATTGTATACATAAACCACATCTTCTTTATCCATTCATCTTTCGATGGACACTGAGGCTCCTTCCACAGTTTGGCTATTGTGGACATTGTTGCTATAAACATCAAGGTGAGAGGTTTTTAAAAGAACTTTTATGTGCCAAAGAGGACCTACAAGATACTTGGGGGCCTTGCCATTGTCAAGTTACGGTTGTTTTTCCCTCTAGCAAGGCATTAACATTAAGACACTTGGAAACTTCCTGAGGAGTATCACACATATCCCACGGCAGGGGGGAGAGGGGTGTCATTTGTGGGGTGTCACCTTGTGTTTTGTCCTCAGGTAGCTCTCCGTTCCCTATCACCAGGACCCGGGGATCAGGAGCTGAGCCAAAGGCAGATGCTCAACCACTGAGCCACCCAGGGTCCCCACATTTTGCTTTTCTGTAGCATTTCTGAAAATGGTATTTAACTCCATAGATATGTTTTAGGAATGATCAGAATATCTTCAAATACACAATTGATTTGGGGGAATCCTAAGTACCGTGTTCAACTGCTGTCATTTGCTCCTAATGCCCGAAGCCAAACTAAAGAGCTACATGAATCACTTGAGGTATAATTCATACAGATACAAGTTAAATCTAGATTCCGAGAGACTGAGATCCTGTGGTCCAAGCTTGTTTCTTTGCTATTACATAACAAGGAGTTAGTGCTCAAAAAACGTAGAGGAAGAGGTCTTAGGTAGCTTATGTCAAGCATCAGCTTCTCAGGGAAACTTGGTTTGGGATAGATTTCTCCAGAGCTCCAGGAGCTGTGGATGGACTTTGTAATTAAAAAGCAGCAGCAAGGGTTCAAATGCATGTGGCTCACCTGGAGATCTGGTTAAAATGCAGATTTTAACTGAGTAGGGCTAAGTTGGGACTGAAGCATCTACATCGCTAACCAACTCCAGGTGACTCAGTGCTGCTGTCCCGGGCTCAGAGGACACCTTAGCTGGGCTTCAGAAAGCCTGTTGGATCTGGGAAGGGAGGCCCCGGAGCAGAATTAGTTTGCAGTGAAAATGAAGCCAGCTCAACTGGAATGGGAACCATCGTCTGAGGTAGGCCTCCTGAGGTTTACAAGTAAGGCCCGAATTATCTTTTAATGAAGTTTTGAAAGCTTGGGCATTTAGGCAAACATTTAAACGAAACTCCCCAGAGACTGTGTCATAGGCTATAGGAGTTTAGGCAGAGGTCATAGGGCCCTTTGGCCTGAAACTAGCCAATCTCAGCATATGTCTTGCAGAATATGAGTAGAATTCACTTGATCCTGACCGGTGGTCCTTGATGAGATGAGAATGTGTTAGTTGCAAAATACACCCACAAGTGGCTAAAAGACTTGCCTAGACAGGGATCGATTATTTCAGAAGTTTGCGGTGTTTTGACTGTTATGTTCCAGAAACTATGCTAATTGTGTAGTGGAGACTTTAATTCTCTTAACATTGCTAAGGAGAGTGTATTATTTGTTAGAAAACAAAATCCAACTGAGTAAGTTTGGGGATTCTTGGCTTTATCAAACAATTCATAGGTTGGGCGATGTCCCCTGCGGTAAGCAGAGGGAGGAGTACAAAATAGAAGGCCTTTTTAGAAGGTTTTAGCAGAAGAAAAGGATTCCTCCTGGCCAGACTGCTTTCCCAGGGGGAGAAAAGCAAGGGTTCTAATCACGCAAATGATCTCATCTTTTGGGGGGTGGAGGGGACCCTGAGTGGCAGATTCCCAGGCACTTGATTGAAGCATTCCCAACTGACAGGGTAAGATGTTTCTGGGGGTGGCTATATTAAGCCCCTTAAAATGGCATTAATTGAAAACATTGTTTCCATCATTACATCTTATAAAACAAGTTTTTATTTTTTTAAAGATTTTATTTATTCATGAGAGAGAGGTAGAGACACAGGCAGAGGGAGAAGCAGGATCCCTGCAGGGAGGCCGATATGGGACTCGATCCGGGGACCCTGGGATCACGCCTTGAGCCAAAGACAGACGCTCAACTGCCAAGCCATCCAGATGTTCCCCAAAAAACAAGTTTTTAATGACCACATAGAATTTCACTCTTGGATAGATTTTCTGGTCTTTGCTCTTGTAATTTTTAAAAATTTATTTATTCATGTGAGAGAAAGAGCTGGAGCCGAGTGGGGCAGGGGATGGGGGGCAGAGCGAGTGAGAAGCAGACCCTTCACTGAGTAGGGGGCCTGATGTGGGGCTTGATTCCAGGACCCCAGGATCATGACCTGAGCCGAAGGCAGATGCTGAAGTGACTGAGCCATTCAGGCATCCCTGTTCTTAAAATGTTTCAGAGTGGCCACTCTACAAGGAATGTGTCTATACATTTTGCTACCTCATCAAAGAAGCTATGTTCCAATTCAAGGGGGAATCAAGAAAGTTAATGGTGGTCTGAGTTTTGTCCAAGGCCCCAAGCACCTGGTCATATCTCACTAGAGCCAGATCCCAAACATGTTCCAGGACATTAGCTTCAAACAAACCTTGGCTGATGCTACCATCAGGACTCCTTACCTCAGGTAATTCATGGAGTAACACCTACTATTCACCTTAGCTCACCTGTGATCAGGCCTTACCCTCAATTCCTAAAGGAATACATTCTCTAGGCCCTTTTCTAAGGAAGCCCCTTGCCCCAAGCAATGATAACTTATTCTTCTCTTGGTTTAGTTCAAGATTAAAAGTCTCCCAGACACTCTCCCTATTCTTTCTCATCACACTACTCAATAAACTGTTTTCACTTTCTCTGAGTCCCGTTTGTGTTCTATCCTGGGTGAAGTCAGGACACTCTTGGCTGGTCCTGCGGGACCCTCCCCTCGATCCCCAGCCTGCCTGCATCAGATTCACACAGAAAAATCTTGAAAGCTTCAGGAGCACCTGGGGGGCTCAGTGGTTGAGCGAATGCCTTCAGCTCAGGGCGTGATCCCGGGGTCCTGGGATAAAGTCCCGCATCGGGCTCTGCGAGGAGCCTGCTTCTCCCTCTGCCTACGTCTCTGCCTCTCTGCGTCTCTCATGAATAAATAAAATCTTAAGAGAAAGAAAGAAAAGAAAGCAAGCGAGCAAGCTTCAACCACCTCCATTTAGACCTCAAACTTTCTAATCAATCAAGTTCAGGGGATCCCTGGGTGGCTCAGCGGTTTGGAGCCTGCCTTTGGCCCAGGGCACGATCCTGGAGTCCCGGGATTGAGTCCCGCATTGGGATCCCGGCATGGAGCGTGCTTCTCCCTCTGCCTGTGTCTCTGCCTCTCTCTCTCTCTCTCTCTCTATCATAAATAAATAAATAAATCTTAAAAACACACACACACACACACACACACACACACAAAATAATCAATCAAGTTCTTCCCGGCTTACCTCTTACCTGTGGCCAAAGACCCTGCAGGTGAGGCATCCCCTGATGGGAATGAAACTAGCCCCTCAAGCACTCAGGACTGCCCTGAGCCAGCAAGACCCGGCATGACTGACCCTAAGTCAAGAATCTAAGACAAGGATCGTCCTGAGCTTCACTGCCCACCCACATGCACCTAATCTTTATCCCACATTTTCCTTATATAAACCTGGAAGTATTTTCAGTGCTTTGGACATGGTCTTTGAGAAGCCACTCCGCTGTCTTCCTGGCATCGGCCTCACTGCAATCAGTTCTTTTCTTGTTTCCCCAACACTCCCCTCTGCATTTGGATTCTGTCTGCAGTGAGTGGCGCTTTTTTTCTTTTTTAAGTAAGTTCTACACCCAATGTGCGACTCAAAATCACAACCCAAGATCAAGAGTCATGTGCTCTACCTACTGAGCCAGCCAGGAGCCCTCTGGCTGCACTTTCTGAAGCAATTTATATTTCAGAGTAAAGGAAAAATGTGCAGGTACTACAGAATATGGATCAAGACAGATTTGGAGGCACTGTCACCAAAGTATACACATCTCTGCTAATGCCTAGACAAGCTGCTACTTATGGTAATTCTATTCTGCAGATAACTATGGAATTTCCCCCCAGGTTAAGTCTACTAATTCCACCCATTTTAGAATCTATCATCTGTATCTGAAAATAGCCTCTGAATATTTCTTACCATCCAAATCCTCAACAAATCATTTGCATTACCAACTTCACGGTCATAGTTTCCTTTGACAATATTTATAAGCTGAGTCTATGAAAGATATTGAAAAGATTGAGAATTTCTCATGATCCCAATTCACTATACATCCCTTTTAAAAACCTGAGCCTTGGGACACCTGATGGCTCAAATGGTGGGGAATGGGACTCCTGATCTCAGGGTCATGAGTTCGAGCCCTACATGGGGTACAGAAATTAAGAAAAGAAAGAACCTATGAGCCTTGCAAAACTCAAAGACTTCCAGAGGAAGGGCAAGTAACCTGAGACAGAAGAGGCATGCCCTGCCCAAGAGCAGAAAAGCATTCAAGTTCTTGTTGTTGTTGTTTTACAAGATTGATATTTTTCCCATTTACAGATGAATAGTGAATAGTAGGTGTTACTCCATGAATTACCTGAGGTAAGGAGTCCTGATGGTAGCATCAGCCAAGGTTTGTTTGAAGCTAATGTCCTGGAACATGTTTGGGATCTGGCTCTAGTGAGATATGACCAGGTGCTTGGGGCCTTGGACAAAACTCAGACCACCATTAACTTTCTTGATTCCCCCTTGAATTGGAACATAGCTTCTTTGGCTGATTCAGAGGCAAAATATGGATCATGAGTAAATTGGTCTTGCAGAAAAACAGCGGAGATGGAGCCTTTCTTAAGTGGAGCCCCTGCAGCTTGCTTGTCTCAAATAGTCTCATCGGAACTCTATTTGAGAAAACTCCTCCCCCTGCAAAATTCTTTGCTTCATCCATTTTAATTCAACCCAAAGATGCAATAACCCCTCTTCAGGTTTCCAACTGATCCACAGTTCATTTGTATGTAGTTTGACAACTAAACATTACTTGATACTCAAAAGGTTATTTATGGAAACACGTTGAACATGGTCCAAAAAAAATTAAGATTTTGTTTTTAAGTTATCTCTACAGCCAACATGGGGCTCAAACACAGAACCCCAAGATCAAGAGTCATATGCTCTTTGAGCTGAGCCAGGGAGGAGCCCTAGTCCAAAATGTTTTGAGGATGAAGATAAATGAAGTTCAATTATTTGTGTCAATTATGTCAGTTCCCAATTAAACTAGGAATATAACTCACTGACCTAGGCTTAATTTGTGGGCTTTAATATTCTTAGGTTATGGTGATCCATGATATTGACCTTTTCTACCCAACTGGCCTTTTTAAAAATTATTTAAATTGTAGTTGGTTAATATATCATGTAATACTGGTTTCAGAAACAAAATTTAGTGATTCATCACTTACATGGAACACCCAGTGCTCATCACAAGTACCCTCCTTAATACCCATCACCTGTTTCATCCATCCCCCTACTCACCTTCCCAGTTTGTTCTCCAACTGGCTATTTTTCTAAGTCTTTCCAATCTAGGTTCCCTGTGATATAAGGACGTTGGGCTACCTTTGGCATTCAGGTGGCTACTATTCATTTGGACCTGGACATCTGGGGAAACTGCTTGTGCATTAATAGAAGAAGTGGGTGCAAGATGGAAAAGAAGCCCAGACTAAAACACTAGGTATCTACATGTGCTGTAAAAATAGCAACTGAAATTAGGCTGGCCATCCTGGTCTTAACTAGGGAGCTTGGATTGCCAGTGTGAGGACATATGTTACAGATTGGATCTCTTATACACAGATGAGCTAAATCTTTAGAGAAAGGTTAGAGAATTTAGATCATTGCATTTCCCCCCTCATACTGACATTCTGGGAGAGAATTTTGAATAATTTTAGACCATCTGTATTTGCTGTTAGGGTTTCAGGATTTTGCAATTCCAGTCTGTTAATTGACATTACCGACATAATGGAACTTTAATGCACATTATTCTATTCCTTAGATCTTCTAGTCTTTGCACACAACCTTAGTAACCACCTATTTGCTAATGGTTCCATGGTTTGTCTCCTCCAGCCTAGACCCCTGATACCCAACCCCATTTATACAACTGCCAACATGCCATAGTGTGTCATTGTGTTTCCTAATAAATACACATTTGGTCTTTGTCCTTGTTCTTGGCATGGAGCTCCTAACAACCCTTGGAACTTCCTAAGGGAAGAGCTCGACAAAGATGCCCTCTGTTAGGTTAATGGGGTGACTTTGGACTAGCACCTGAGGATGGAGGGTGGTTGCTGGTGGACCCAGCCATGTAATTAGAGGGTTGGAACTTTCAGCCCCTCCCCACCTCACCTCTAGAGAAGGCAGAGGGGCTGGACATTGAATTAAGTCACCAGTAGCCAGTGATTTAATCAAACATGCCTACATAATGAAGATTTCATAAGAACCCAAAAGGAAGGGTTTGGAGAGCTTCTGAGTTGGTGAACACATGGAAATTTGGGGAGAGTGGCATGCTCATAGGGCATATAAGCTCTGTGTCCCTTCCCCTATATCTTGCTCTATGCATCACCTCCACCTAGCTGTTCCTGAGTTATATCTTTTTGTATCTTTTGGTGATTCAGTAGGTAAAATGCTTCTCTAAGTTCCATGAGCTGCTCTAGCAAACTCATCTATCCCAAGGGGTGGGGGAGGGGGTCATGGGACCCTCTGATGTATAGCCAGTGGATCAGAAACACAGATAACTACTTGGACTTGTGATTGGCTTCTGAAATGCAACCAAGTAAACCAAGTAAATTTGGAGATTCATGAGTCAGGCCACATCCCATCCAGCACATAGAGGAGAGCTCTAAGGAGTTGTATAAAATGGAAGTTTTTAATGGAAGGAGCACGAGGCAAGGGAATTATTGGCTAAAGAAAAGGAATGTTCTAGGTGAGGCTGCTTTCTAGGGGGAACAGCAGGGGTTCTGGCCCTGCAGATGACCCTTTCTTTGTGGGGGATGGAGAGAGCCAAGTGGCAGACTTGTTGGTGCTAATGAAAAGATTCCTGACTGATCTGTTAAGGCTATGTTTCTGGGAGAGAGTCAGAAAGGCAATTAGATTATATATTAAGCACTAGTTTGAGAACTTGGGTCTAAGTGATACCATTTTGGGCTTGTGGTCTTTTCTTTCTTTCTTTCTTTTTTTTTTTTTTTTTTAATACATTGAACTGTAGAATCTGATGCTGTCTCCAGGTAGGTAGTATCAGAATCGAGTTGAATTGAAGGACAACCAGCTGTTATCCAGAGAATCGCTTGGATGTGTGAGGAACCTCTCCCCTCACGTTGGAATCGGGTATAGATCCTTATATGGACATTTGGATGGCTCCGTGGTACCTCAAAAATAGAGTGCAATTTCCCAGGACTCTTAACCCTTGCTCTGCCAACTAGGCAATTCTTATCAAAAGACAAGCTATTAAAAGTCTTTTATTTATTTACTTTTTTTAAAAGTAGGCTCCATGCCCAATGTGAAGCCCAACTCAGGGCTGAATGTGAGGCTTGACTTCACAACCCTGAGATCAAGACCTGAGCTGAGATCAAGAGTTGGATGCTTAACTGACTAGATCCACCCAGATGCCCCTATTACAGATATTTTAAAAGATACAATAGTGCGTCAGAGGGATAATCTAGAAGATCCATTTGGTGTCGTCAATCACTTGTCAAAGTGCACCAGAAAATTTTGTCAGCAAGTTGCTATACCACTTCTGAAATTGTAATAGCACAGATAAAGAGCTGATGGCTTCTGGTAAATTCTTCCCACCTCACTAACTCCTGATCAGTGTCACTTAAATTCTGGCTCAGTAGCTCTCCTGGATTTTTGCCAGCAACATTTTCATTTGGCATGCTTTTTGGAGCTACCATCTGCGGATCCTGGTACCCTGTAAGGAGCTCTGTCTGGAGCCAGGAGGTTTGAGTTCAAACAGCAGCTCTTGCTGCCTCCTAGCGGGGTGACCTTGGCAGTTCATGACCCCCTCCCCCCTCCCCAGGCAAATTCCTCATCTTAAAATGGGTAGGATTTTGAAGTAATGTATGCCTACATAAGTACTCAGTAATAATCCCTCTCGGTGTCCATCAACAGATGACTGGATAAAGAAGCTGTGGTCTATGTATACAATGGAATATTACTCAGCCATTAGAAATGACAAATACCCACCATTTGCTTCGATGTGGATGGACCCGGAGGGTATTATGCTGAGTGAAGTAAGTCAGTTGGAGAAGGACAAACATTATATGGTCTCATTCATTTGGGGAATATAAAAAATAGTGAAAGGGAATAAAGGGAAAGGAGAGAAAATGAGTGGGAAATATCAGAGAGGGTGACAAAACATGAGAGACACCTAACTCTGGGCAATGAACAAGGGGTGGGATGGGGTGACTGGGTGACAGGCACTGAGGGGGGCACTTGGTGGGATGAGCACTGGGTATTATATGTTGGCAAATTGAACTCCAATAAAAACACACACACAAAAAAAGAATCCCTCTCTCCTTCATAAAGCCCCAGTTTCTTTAGAAGATTCTCTGCAGTCCTGCCACCCAGTGGAATTTGTCTCAGTTCTAAGGCTCTATTCAGTGACATGATCATTCCTTTGATCTTGGTAGATTGAGGAAATAAGATTATTTCCTCCTGTTTTGTTTGTTCTCTGATGGTAAGGTTGTGGTTTTTTGTTTGTTTGTTTGTTTGTTTAGTGTCATGTTAATACAGAATATGCTTGAAGAAAAGAAAAATTTTTTCCAGGTAATTGAACCTGGAAAAAATCTCAAGTGAGACTAGTATATGGGATTGGGTGGTGAAAAGTTGCTCTTAGATTGCTGTGTGGCTCCAATGAACAATTCACCTTGGAAGAACCTCTTGAGATGAGTTTCCCTCATAGCTTGCTCAGCATGATGTCTGGCATAGAGTGGATGTTCTACAAATTCCAAGACCCAGTCAGGCTGTGCTATAGCTATCACCACATCCACATTAACATCTGCATTACAGGGGCACCTGGCTGACTCAAGTTGGTCAAGAGTCTGCCTTCGGCTCAGGTCATGCCTGGGATGGAGCCCTGTGTTGGGCTCCTTGCTCAGCAGGGAGTCTGCTTGAGATTCTCCCTCTCCCTCTGCCCCTCTCCCCGTGCACACATGCTCACTCTGTCTCCAAAATAATAAGTTTTTTTTTTTAAAAGCTCATTGCCGTGGAAACAACCCAGATGTTCACCAGTAATACAGTAAATAAATAATGAAACACTTGTACAGTAGAGTATTACAGAGACCAATGAAAATTAACTACAACTACAGACAACAAAGTAAATGAACCTCAATGCTGTATGTCCCTATGACATTTGTATCAAGTTCAAAACAGGTGCAACCTAAATTTACTAGAACATAACCCCATGAGGGGAAGGATCTCTATTACTATTATTCCAAGTGCTTAGAACTGAGCCCAGCGAATATTAGATGCTCATTGAATATTGACTAGCCTTAACCATGTTGTTTGGGGATATATATGTGGGTGTCGACATATAAAGAGATTACCATAAAAGTCAGGATAGGATTACCTGTAGGGTTGAGGGAAGATATTAGGAGTGGGAAGGAATGGATGGGGAGTCGTTTGAAGTGCTGGTCATTTCTTGACCTGGGTGGTAATTTTAGGAGCATTCACTTTACTTCTGAAGCTATACATTTGTTTTATGTGCATTCTTATATGTAATATTTCACAGTGGAATAACTAATACAACAGTCTTCTGGTTTATTTGGTTTCATTTTTATATCCTTATTTTGGAGCATAGGTGAGAGAAAGGTACAAGTGGGGACTTTGGGAAGATCATAAGGCAACTATTCTTACTGGGACTCCATGTGAATGTAGTGGGGTCAGACACTGGGGACCACAGAGCTCCTCATTTGTTTGCACCAGGACACCTTGGAATGGCTTAGGTACCACAGACATAGATGGGTTCCATTCCTTCTTCACCACTTATTGGCTGTGTAATAACAGGTAATCTAGAAGTAGACAGTTGCCTCAGCTGTGAAATGGGCACGACAGGAGCCACCCTGTAGGGTTGGAGAAATTAAGTGAGGATTAAATGAGCTAAGCCATGTTATAACGTATGTTCACCACCAGGACCTCAGCTAACCCATGTGATGCTTTTGTGTGAATTAGAAAAGACATCCTCTTGTCCCAGACAAGCCTCAGAGGGCTACAGAGCTTGGTGAGCAAACAACAATATTGTGTTGATTAGGAAGAGACACCCAAGGGGAGTGGAGGTGAATGAAATAGGCAAAGGGAATTAAAGGTACAAACTTTGAGGTTTTTTTTTTTTTTTAAGATTTTATTTATTCATGAGAGACATACAGAGAGAGAGAGAAGCAGAGACACAGCAGAGGGAGAAGCAGGCTCCATGTGGGGAGCCCGATGTGGGACTTGATCCCAGGACCCCGAGATCACACCCTGAGCCAAAGGCAGATGCTCAGTCACTGAGCCACCCAGGTGCCCCCAAACTTTGAGTTATAAATAAGACATGGGGAGGCACTGGGCAGCATAGGGAATATAGTTAGCAATACTGTAACAACCTTATGTGGTGACAGTTGGTAACAAATTACTTTGGTGATCACTCCATAATGTATATAATGTTGAATCCCTATGCTGTACACCTGGAACTAGTATAATATTGTGTGTCAAGTACACTTTGGTGGCTGAGTTCCAGCCCCACCTCATCCCCTTGATTGTAGAACTCTGCAGCAGCCTTGGTGCTTGGGATAGAGCTAATGTTTAATGTAACTGCCATAATACAGACCCAAATTCTTATCCACTGAAAAGACAAGATAGGCATCCACTAAGAATCCTTGGTAGAAATAGAGCTCATATCTTTGTGTTTGAGTTTGAGAAGTTTTTCATACCACCCAGAGGAATCATCTCTAGTGGATCCCTCCCCCCCACTTTTTTTAAGATTTTATTTATTTATCCATGAGAGAGACAGACAGAGGCAGAGACACAGGCAGAGGGAGAAGCAGGCTCCTTGCAGGGACCCTGATGTGGGAGTTGATCCTGGGACCTGGGGATCATGCCCTGAGCTGAAGACAGATGCTCAACCACTGAGTCACTCAGGCCTCCCTCTCTAGTGGATCCTATTGTGTTTTTTTTTTAATTATTTATGTTTTTTTAAGTTAAAAACTTAAAAAAAATAATCTCTACACCCATTGTGGGGCTCAAACTTATAGCCCCAAGATCCAGAGTCACATGCTGTACTGACTGAGTCAGCCAGGCACCCTCCTATTGTGTTTTAAAAAGCAATTTTAGAGCAGCCCAGGTGGTGGAGCAGTTTAGCGCCGCCTTTGGCCCAGGACCTGATCCTGGAGACCGGGGATTGAGTCCCACTTCGGGCTCCCCGCATGGAGCCTGCTTCTCCCTCTGCCTGTGTCTCTGCCTCTCCCTCTCTCTCTCTTTCATGAATAAATAAATAAAATCTTAAAAAATGCAATTTTACTGGCAAGAGTGATGATTTGGGAGCCTTCAGATCCATGGCTATGGTCTCTGGCTGAACTTGGAAGATGTGAATAGGAATTCTCTATTTTTCAGTTTCCTCTTCTTCTTCTTTTTTTTTTTTTAAATATTTATTTATTCATTTGAAGTGGGGAAAGAAAGAGAAAGCAAGCTAGCATGAGCAGGTGTGGGGAAGGTAGGGGCAGAAGGCAAGGGAGAAAGAATCTCAAGAAGACTGAGTATAGAACCCCATGGGGCTCTATCTCATGACTCTGAGATCCTGACCTGAGCCCCACCCAAGAGTCTGAGACTACATCGACGAAACCACCCAGTTGCCCCCGTTTCCTCAACTTTAGAAAGGGAGTTGAACTGGACCTATGTCCAGGGAGCTTGCTGGGTGGAATAAGGGGTGCTTTAGTTAGGATGTGATGTGATGAGAGTGGGGCACTGCTGAATGGGTAAAGCCAGGAGTCCCCTCCCTCACTTCACCCAACTAAAACATTACTTTCTAGCTTTTTTCTAAAATACAAAATTCTGTATGAGAATTCCTTCGAAGACAGGGTTTTTCACTGGACTGGGTGATGCTCTAAAGTCCTTTTTCAAACTTGTCTGACTTAAAACCCTTGAAGGGGCCCTAACATAGAGATGAATATATGAGTTTGGGTATCAGACTTGGCTCTACTCTCTTCACTTGAGTTGACCTTGAGCAACTTATTACCTCCAGGAATTGAGGGTTGCTTTGAAGGTAAGATGAGTGATGGGTTTTGCAGAAGCATAAATGCTGAGAAAAACGTTAATTTTTTAAAAAAAGATTTGTATTTATTTATTCATGAGAGAGGCCTAGACACACATAGGCAGAGGGAGAGGCAGGCTCCCTGCAGGGAGCCTGATGTGGGACTGGATCCCGGGACTCCAGGATCACATCCTGAGCTGAAGGCAGGCACTCAACCTTTGAGCCCCCCAGGTGTCCCGATAATCTTAACTGGGAATTGGATAGGTCCTGGTATCCTAAATTTTGCCTTTTCCATGGACCTCATAATCACTCTTCTAAGCTAGAGGTTTCCTCAAGAGCAACGATGTCTTGGTCAGTGTGCTGAGTGACCTGTATTATTTTATGCAGTTTTAGACTTGGAGGAGGGCCTGCTGCCCTGGAGAAAGGGAACTGTGTTCCCCAAGCATTGAGGGAGGTGGGTAGACTGTTTTCCAGCAGTTCTTCTAATGAAGCTTAATTAACTAATTCCCTGACTTCCCTCCTTTTCTACTGCAAAGTGATTCTGTTTAAGCAAGTCTGGGAGAAATTTCACTTCACTCTACCTTCCCGCTTTTGAATTCACAGTGCCTGGGTGCAGTTTGCTCTTGGGGAACAAAACAGTTTTGTTTTGATGGCTGGGTGATTGGCCAGTGACAGCAGAGGCCGGTAGGGACTTTGGGTTTTTGCTTACAGAGTCATTCACACAGGAAATGGCAAGTTTTAACAGCACAAGTCAAAATCCCAATTAACCGGCTATTCTTGGAGTATTCAATATAGTTGGAGAGCAGGTCTTTCACAGTGTAACTCTTTGGATTCTTTTCTTTAATCAGGCAAGTGTAATTGGGAGGATTAAAGCCGCCACAATTGGTCAGGAGTAAGTGGGGAGTAGATTCTCAATGAGGACATTGCCCCCTAGTGCTGGAATGTAGTTGGGCCAGGAGTGCTCCCCAGCTCAGACCTCGGTTGAACACTTTTAACCAAAAGAGCCAGATCATTGCCCTGATTTGTGATTTATTTGTGGGTTCTCAAAAGAATTCATGGTACTTGCACAGTATAATATAAACCTACAATTAACTCTAACTGTCGCCCTTTCAAATGTTGGTTGGAAAATGAACACGGACATTTCCAGGGACTGTAATTTTCTGTAAGAATAAGGTGAAGATGGGGGCACCTTTATGAGTAGCAGCTCATTTCAGTGACAAGTTTTGGCTCACAGGATTTTTTTCCTTCTGCATTGAGGGTAAATGGTTGGTTACCATGTGAATCTTGCCTATAGAACATGGAGCCTTTTGTCCTTCATGGAAGGATAATCTTATACTCTTTATATATCTTGTATTAAATATCGTTGGTGTTGTATTCTGTATACAATATCAGGATATTGAATTCTGCTTTTTTTTTTTTAACTCGGCAAACAAGGCAGAGAAAAGTTTGGCCTGGGTTTTGTTACCAGGGAGAGTGAGTATGTTAAAGTGGCTCCTCTGTTTGACCACCTGTCTTACCAGTCAGGGGCCAACCAGGAGACAAAACCCATATAGTAATTTGAAAATGGGAAGTTAAGCATAAATATTAACTCTTACCAGGGACTGAGGTAACAAGGAATTTGGCTAGTAAGGACTAAAGAAAATATTAAAGAATACAGGAATAGGAGCTAGCTGAGAGAGAGGACTCAAGAGGAGAGCAAATCTGAAACCCATGCCCACCCCCAACCCCAACACCCACCCTCCTTGTCACATTTCTGGGCTGAGTTCCAGACCTCATCAGAGAGTGTGCAGCTGTGACCCACTCCATGGTGGAGAAATCACTGAGGTGCCACACTGGTGGAATGTGCTAGAAACCGGTCTTCTGGGGAGCTAAGGAAAGCTGTTCAAAGGGAGGTACCATGCTTGAGGACTGAAGCAGGTGTCAGAGGAAGCTGACAGGGAGCTGCTGCTGGCTGCCAGCTGCCTGCCACCTAGGCTGCCTGAGCAGAGAGTCCTGGCAGCTGTGTGTAATTCAGGAGATTGCTGAGGAGCACCGAGGAGCCAGGAAGAAAACTCTTCCCCAGCCAGTGCTCCTCCCACGCCTTCTACTGACAAAGCTTAACAGGCTTAACACGGTGCCAGCTGGCAAAGGCAAAACACAGCTTCCTTCATGGTGCAGGCAATGGAGGGTGGATTGGGACCTGTGAGTCAATAAATTGGCTACAGACACACTACATTTTCTACATCTTTCAATATTACAGAGCATTCCAGAGGGATCTGCTATCCTCACACTGTCCTCATTGTCCCTGCTAAGCTATGGGTGCTGGGCGCGGAGGATACACTGTGAATAAAGTACTCTGTGATGTCTACCTCATAGTTCATGGGGAGAAGAGCCACCTCAGTGAACAAGTAGCCTTGGCCAAAGGAGTCCACTGGCAGAGATGGGGTGTGGGGAAACTCTTTGGGAAGTGGGAAGACTTATGAGGTTTAGGAAATTTAAAATTATTAGGGGAATGATGACTTCACTGAGGCCAGAGGGCATGATGAAGGAAAGGGATTGCTGTAGACTGAATGTCTGGGGCTCTTTCTCCTCACCCCTGCCCAAAATCATGGTTGAAATCTCTACCCCCACAGTGATGGTATTAGCAGGTGTGCAGGTAGGGACTCTGAGAAGTGAATAGGTCATGAGGGCAGAAGCTTCATGAATGACTGTTGCACCTTTATTGAAGAGACCCCACAGAGCTCCTTCTCTCCTTCATGTGAAGACACAGCTGGGCTGTTGAGGAAGCAGGAAGCCCTTTGTAGACAGCAAATCTGGCAGCTCCTGATTGCTTTGCTTTCATCCGTGATATGTTTTGGGTATGCTGGTCGGGTTTTGATTGACTAGGCTCTTCTACTTGAAAGACAACTAGCATTTAACAGTGGCTGAAAAGTCGTTAAAAAACATGTAGGTAAATAGGTAATTAAAACACAAACCTCCCGGGACACCTGGGTGGCTCAGTAATTGAGGGTCTGCCTTTGGCTCAGGGCATGATCCCAGGTCGGGGGATCGAGTCCCACATCAGGCTCCATATGGGGAGCCTGCTTCTCCCTCTGCCCATGTCTCTGCCTCTCTCTGTGTCTCTCATGAATAAAGAAATAAAATATTATTTTACATATTATAATATGTAATTAGATTGATGTGGGACTCCATCCCCAAACCTGGGATCATGTCCTGAGCCAAAGGCAGACGCTCAACTGCTGAACCACCCAGGCATCCCAATTTTATAATCTTCTAAAGAAGGAACAGAGGGGCACCTGGGTGGCTCAGTCAGTTAAGTGACAGACTCGACTTCGGCTCAGATCATGATCTGATCGTGAGAGAGAGGGTCGTGAGATTGAGCCTCGAGTCGGACTCCTTGCAGGGTGTGGAGCCTGCTTGAGATTCTCTCTGTCTCTCCCTCTCTCTCTCACTGCTACAGGTTTGTACCCGACAAACATAGGACCTCTCAGAAACTCTGTTTTGCGTGATCCACATCCAAAAAAAGGAAATAAAAAGCATATATTAATAATTGTACTCACAGCATTATTGAGTCTATTCTTTTTTTTTTTTAAGATTTTATTTATTCATGAGAGACAAAGAGAGAGGCAGAGACATAGATGGAGGGGAAAGCAGGCTCCCTGCGGGAAGCCTGATGTGGGATTCGATCCCTGGATGTCGGGATCATGCCCTGAACCAAAGGTAGATGCTCAACCACTGAGCCACCCAGGGGTCCCTATTAAGTCTATTCTTGACAGAATTTTTATTTTTGACAATGTGTTGATAAGAATGAATGGCCTCCTGATGATTATGAATCTTGTATAGACGAGCCTCTCGCTCCATATATTCCCAACCTCTTCTCTCTTCAGCTGCCTTTTGTTGTGTGCCAGATCCAGGAGCCATTTATCAGTCTTATTTTTGCTCCTCAGCATTGGGTCACTTCCTTTCTCAGGGAAACAAATTTTCTCTTGGTTTCCACAGCTTCATATTTTCCTGGGCTTTTCTGTTGTCACAGATTCTTCCCTTTTTGGTCTTTGGGTCAGAGGGCTCCATACTTGGGCCACTTACTTATTTACTTACTTTCTTACTTACTTTATTTATTTATATTTTCTTATTTAAAATTTATTTTTTTTTTGTATTTTAAATTTTTTATGGTGATAAAACTTACAGATTTATAGCCAGATGGGATCAGTTTAGATGATCCCAATTTTGTTGGCAACATCCAAAGCATCATAGTCAGGAGCCAGTCAAACATATGCTTTCTTCTCTCTGTGAGGCCTGATCAAGATGTTGACCTTGGCCTCATCAAGGTCATAGAGCTTCTTCACAGCCTCTTTGATCCAGTGTTTATTGACCTTGACATCCACGATGAACACGAGTGAATTGTTGTCTTATATTTTTTTCATGGCTGACTCCGTAGTCAGAGGGAACTTGATGATGAGATAGTGATCAAGCTATCAAGCTTGTTTCTCTTGGGGGGTGCTCCTTTGAGGATATTTGGGCTGCCTTTAGAGACACAGGGTTTTAGGTCATTGGAATGCAGGTGATGTGTGGATCTTCTTTTTTTGTGTGTATGTGATTGTGGACACCTTTCAGCACTGCTTTTTTGGCTTTCAAAGCCTTTGCTTTGGCCTAGGCTTTGGGAGGGGCAGAGGCTTCCTTTCTATCTTTGGTGCCGTCTTCGTGAAAGGGTGACTTTTTTTTAAAATAAAGATTTTATTTATTTATTCATTGAGAGAGAGAGACAGACAGACAGACAGACAGACATAGGCAGAGGGAAAGGCAGGCCTCCTGTGGGAGCCTGATGCAGGACTGGATCCCAGGACCCGGGGTCTCAACCTGAGCCAAAGGCAGACTCTCAACCACTGAGCCACCCAGGTGCCTGGGTTACTTTCTTATTTAAACTCACTCTAGTGATCACATCCTGCCTTACCCTTGTATGTACTGGTTATAAAATGATGCCTCCCAAATCTACACCCTTGGCTTGGACCTCTCCCTGAGCCTTAAACACATAAGTTACTGACCTACTCACTTCCCTGCTTGCCAATTTAATAAACATCTAAAAAAATGAATTTGTTCGGAGATAGAGCATTTTATAACTCATTCCAGTTGGAATGAGTAAGTTACAGGAATATAGTCAATATAGGTGTTGGAATAGTGTTGTATGGTAACAGAGGGTGGCTACACTCATGGTGAGCACAGTGTGATGTATAGACTTGTCAAGTTATGATGCTATACACCTGAAACTAATGTCACCTCGTGCGTCAACTATACTCAAATGTAGATGAAAAGAAAAAAAAAACGAGCATGTGTAAAATGAAACCCAGTCCCACCATTTACTCAGTAGGTCTGCCTCAGAGCAGTCATTGTTGGATTTTGCTCTTTGCCCACCTCCCCCCCTCAAAAGTGTTGTGCCCAAGATCGCCAATCCGAGAAACCACCAAGGAGCCGACACCGATGCAAACACATGAGGGTTTATTTATAAGCTCGAGCTTGGGTCCAAGTGTACCCGACACAGCAGAGCAGGGACCTGGACCCCGAGGTGGGTTCCAGCTTAGTTTTAAGGGCTAGTCTCGGGGACCTCCAGAAGGGCTGGAGCAATTCCTCGAGTTCTGTTTACATTTTGATATGGGGCCTTCAAGGGCACTGAGCTCTGTTCTCATTCTACTAGGGGCTTCCTGCCCTTGGCCTGGGCTCTGTTCCTATTCTAATATGGGGCTTTCTAGGACGTTAAGCTGTAAGCTGTTTTCTTCCTGTAACTGAAGGAAGGTAAAGTTCAGCTCTTCTTCGCAGGGGCCTGGGAAGGCTGGACGTGTGCTAACGCTGAACTTAAAGTGGAGTGGCCTTAATTTTCTCGGCCTCCACAGTAAGTCCAGAATCTGAGCATTTTCAGCTGCCCTAGGTCCAGACCATGGCTACTGTGGCCTGAGAATCTGTCACTGCGTACCCCTTGGCTCCTCACATTCCTGTCTCACTGTCCTGGCTTCTCCTGGAACAGGATGGATGAGACCTCCGAGCTCTGGCCCTGGTGGGTCCTAGTTAATACCCTCTTCCCCCAGCCATGTGGTTGGCTCCCTTCTGGCTTCAGGCAGGGCTCTGTGCAGAGGGCTTTCCCCGCCACCCTTTCCAGACTTACCCTCAGCCCTGCTCTGCTCAGCCCCTGACTTCATGCAGGGATTTGAGCACTGGAAGCACCTGCTCCCTCTTTGGTTACACAGGGCCAATTATACCCACATTCCAAGTAGAGGTAAATTGAAGATTAAATGCACATCTGCCACCTTTCACAGTGCCTGGCATGGTGGGTGCTGAAGAGGGTTCATTTTCTTCTGAACTGAGTGTTCTCAGTTTCCGAACAACAGGGATATTCCCAGAAGGCCACAGGGGGGCAGATGGCTTGACTATCCCTGGGGTTGGTGGGAGGTGGGTTTAGATGGAGGACGATTCTCCTCTGCTAAGACAGCTCAATCCAAAGCAGTTCCTAGTCAGAGGTGGTCTGCATCTGGAGGTCTTGCAAGCTTTCTCTTTTCCTTGCCCCAGACCAGCTTTCTTGCCTCTCTAACTCCTAAGTGACCAACTGCTTTCAGGGTAAACACACCAGGGTATGCAAATGCAGAGAAGAGCATGTGGTGGCCCAGGGGCTCTTGAAAACCCATCCCTGAGGCTCTCTCTCCATCTTGAGAGAAGCCTTTTTAAAAGGGTAGGTTCTTGGGACAACTGAGTGGCTCAGTGGTTGAGCATCTGCCTTTGGCTCAGGTCGTGATTCCGGGGTCCTGGCTTGAGCCTCACATCCGGCTCCCAACAGGGAGCCTGCTTCTCCCTCTCCCCATGTCTCTGCCTCTCTCTCTGTGTCTCTCATGAATAAATAAATAAAATCTTAAAAAAAACACATCCTCCCTGAAAGACGACAGTTGGCAATGCCTATACTGATGGGCTTGTTGCTATTTGCATAAGAAACCAAGGGCCTTTGAGATCTCAATGAATTAAATTTCAAAGGTTGAGATTCAGTGGAGGAAAGGAGGGAAATTACCTCTGCTGGAACCTTCCTAGGGTCCCTCAAATGACAGCCTGTACTGGGAACCTGCTTCTATGTGGTTATCAATCCCTGAAGAATAGAAGTCATTGCTTTCCTTTGCTCTATGCGAAATCTTGGGTTTTGTTGTTTGTATTTGTGCTTTCGGATTTTGATCTCATTAAATTTTTTTTTTTAATTGAAGAAAAATTGGCATGCAGTGCTGTGTTAGGTTTAGGTGTCTAATGGAGGGGCTTGATATTCACACACATTACAAAGTGGTCGCCCCCATGGGTCTGGTTATCATCTGTGACCAATGTGTTTATCAAACAAATGATTTCCTATTTTATTTTGTGTTTCTTTCCAAGCTTGCCAAAACCAACCACTAAACAAACCTATAGAGTCACCAAAACATTAGCTTATTAAAAATAGAGTTCTTTTGGAATGATTTCCCCATTACTTACTTTCCCTATAGTTTGCTAGAATTTCAATAGTTTTGGGAAGTCCCAGTTTTACATTATTCTCTAGTTGAAATATGCTACTTTTCAGCCTCAACATGACACTGCCTTTTCCTTATTTTGCTGAGTGTAAAACCATGGAAATGAGCCCACGCTTTTTTTCTGGATTTTTCCACAGTGTCTAGCTGTTCCAGCACCATTGATAAGTGCTGACTTCTTTTTAGTCAGTAAAACATCTAATTTTTTCTTCAAGCAACATAGGGCTCAAAGTATCTGCAGAGAGCTGACAATCTCTTTCAGGGAAGATATGTTGGTGGAGCTTTTGAATAAAGATTAATCACCACCTGTCCCCTATTTTTAAAAATTTATCAAGGGTATTAACCCTTTTGTCAAACATATTACCAGCTGTTTTTTCCAGTTTATTGTTTGTCTTTTGACTTTTTAGGGTATGTTTTGTCCTGCAAACATTTTATATTTTTGTATGATAAGTCTTTTCCTCTTTTTCATTGATGGCCTGGCCTGTGACACATGCTCCTGTTTGCTCTCAGGAAAAAAAGAGAACATTTCCAATGACGGAGGTCAGGTGAGGTCATTCATGTGGCTTGAGCACCTGTAGGAGCTTTGGGGGAAAAAGACCGGCAGGCAGTTCCCAGGGTGGTAGTGATCTGTCACTGACTTGTGATTTGTGACTGCTGAGGACTCTGAGAGCAGCATTGTGCACAGAAGTTGTATCATACTATGGGTGAACGTCAGCCCTCGGCACTTGGACACTATTCATTTCCTTCATTTTATTTTATTTTACTTTATTTTATCTTAATTCATTTAATTAACATATAGTGTATTATTATTTTCAGAGGTAGAGTTCAGCGATCCATCAGTTGCCTACAACCGCTAGTGCTCATCCCATCACGTGACCTCCTTAGTGCCCCATCACCCAGTTACCTCAACCTTCCCCCCACCCTTCCCACAGCCCTCAGTTTGTTTCCCAGAGTCAGGAGTCTCTCATGGTTTGTCTTCCTCTCTAATTTTTCATCACTTAGTTTCCTCCACCCTTTCCTTTATGGTCCCTTTCACTATTTCTTATATTCCACATATGAGTGAAACCGTATGATAATTGTCTTTCACAATTGACTTATTTCTCTCAATATAATTCCCTTCAGTTCCTTCCATGTTAATGTAAATGTCTCTACCATCTTTATTCTTACTCCTTCCTACAGTGATTCTACAATTCTTGGTTCTGTCAGTAACAATTATGACATAATTTTGGTTCAGTCAATATAACTAGTGTTTATACTATTTGAGCTCATAGTCACATAAAAACCTGGTCGCTGGCATTCATGGTGCAGATGAAGGACGTATCCTGAAGTTTCTTATTTAATCTTTTTTGTTTGTTTGTTTTTTGTTCTAAAGCCCCATTGGGCCCTCTGCTGTGATATGCATGGTGTCCTAGGATTTTGAGCCTCCAAGGCTTGATTTCTCCAGGGACTAAACCTTAGTTTCCAGGGTGCGTGGGGTCGGGAATTTTGGGTGGGTGAAGACCTTTGTCCCCTCCTGGTTCTGTGGGCTTGGTATTAAGGCTGGGACCTGGCTCCCAACTGTTCTGTCTCTAGATTTTCAACCCATTCCTTTGTCTCTAGCTCCTTGCTCTACCCCTGCCTTTGATTCTGGATGCCTCTCAGTACACAGGCTCTGCAGAGGTAATATCTGTACTCCCCCCCTGCATTGCTCTCTATGGGCAGTTAGGTGGGAATGGCAGTGCTTTGTAAAATCTATGGTCCTCATTCTTCCACACATGTACTAATATCCCTCGTCTGTCATTGTCTCCCTCCTCTCTCTTTGTCCCACTGATGATAGCTTTTTAATTTTGTCATTGTCCTTCTGGTTGAGTGGGGAGGGGGGAAGGAAGCAAGTATGTGTGGTCCGTCTGTCATGACTTGCCTTGAAATTCACACGTATCTTACCTTGAGCAAAGACCCCAACATGTACAATTAACTTATGACCCATCAGGCATTTTTGCCAGTTTATGACAAGTGGGAGCAGAGGGGAATGGGAAGGCTGGGTCACTCTTTCCTCCTTATTCTTCTCTTTTCTCAGGATGTGGAGAAAATTAGGGTACAGAATTAAAGCTTGAAAAAGAAATTCATTTTTGGAAGGACTCACTGTTAGTAAAATGTTCATGATGTCTCGAGGGTGTAGGAGTGCCAGTGAGAACACACTGAAGCCCAATTTGCATGCTATGTTTTTGATGATTTTGATAGATTTAGAAACTTATCATTTTTTATGACTTGGGTGAGGATATTGTCATTTTTTAGAACACTTTTCCATTGGAAGGTCAGTAAAAGTGTTACCATGAGGGTATGGTTGTGGCCTCCAGCATTCTGGCGCACTTTCAAGCTGGGGCTGCCAAGTTCACGTTCGTGGGGTGAGCTGTGAGGATTGTGGAGATGGCCCTCTGGCCTTACCACTGTGGGCTTAGACATTCTTGATGCTGTCTGCTGCAGACTGTGAACCCTCAAACTCTTCTTGGCCTGACTTTAGAGGCCTTGGCTTAGGGACGTCTGGGTGGCTCAGTGGTTGAGTGTCTGCCTTTGGCTCAGGTCATGATCCCCGGGTCCTGGGACTGAGTCTTGCATTGGACTCCCTGTGGGGAGCCTGCTTCTCCCTCTGCCTATGTCTCTGCTTCTCTGATGAATAGTACTACTACTACTACTAATAATAATAATAATAATAAATCTTTAGAAGCCTTGGCTTGAAGTCCAAACCTGCCCCTTCTCTTTGCTGCTTGTCCTTCATGTGCAATGTCTCAATCGAAGGGAGTGCTCTGCTAATGCACATGACCATGCCTTTGCTCGTACTATTTCTTTAGAGAGACCTAGACCTGACACCAGCTTGGGGGTGAGCCCTGCTTCTGAAGGCTCCAGACTCGCCCTGGGTGTCCGGCAGATCTGGGCTTTGGCAGATCTGAGGGGGTGCTGACATTCAGCAGGGGCAGGGGTCTTGTTCAGCTCCTGGTGGCCTTTTCTCTGTGTCTTCGCTCCTGGATCTTGCTCCTGCTTCTTGCCAGTAGGTGGCAAGCTAGGCCTGGCAAAAATCACCAAGAGCCGTGGACTGTGCGGAGTTGACTTGATCTCACAGGTCTGGGGAACCCAGACGGGCAGGGCTGTGAAGAATTCTCTGTAGAGGTGCGAGGATCCTTAGCAGGTGTCTCCTAGACTAGACGGAGGGTCATCGTACTAGTCACCATGCTTCACAATGTGTTTGTGTCTCTCGTTCCCGCTCCTCCTCCCCTTCCCTCCCAGAGGCACTCCTGAATCTTTCCTGTGGAAACCCGATTAGCTCCCACGTTGTGATCGTTGTGATCGTGGCTGGCATCCGGTTCCAGGGCTGCGGCCTGACTGATAGAAGTCCTCTGAAGAGCTGATTAAGCTCAGGTGAGAGGCAAGGATTTGGGATAAAGCAGGTCGGGAACTGTGGCCAGAAGCAAAGAGATTGGGGTCGCCTCACCCAAGTCAAAGCTGGGCCTTGGTCAAGGGGGGGCCTGGCGGTGCAGGCTCACGCACTGGCTCTGATGGCTCAGGAAGGGCTGTGTCTGGGGTGGCCCTGGCACTAGGGCCCTGATCTGGTTCGTCCTGGCCCGGCCCCTCTGCCTCTTGACAGGCGTGTGTAGTGAGATAGTAAGAAGCCAGGTATTGGGGTCAGGGAGACACGAATTCGAATTTCAGCTCTGGCAGCATCTTGGGCCCTGGGTTGGGACATGGTATGCACCTTCTCTGAGCCTCTGACTTCTCTTCCAGATGTGGTGACAATATTCAAGGGTGTTGTCCGGGGCAGATGTGATGGGCTTATTCCTGTCCCTGAAGGCAGCTAGGTGCTTTATAAATGGTGTCTTGTAGTATCATCAGTCATTCACTAAAGCATCACAAAAAAGGAAAAATAAAAGAGAGTCCTGGCCGTAAATAGAGTCTTTGGTCACAATGTGAAATAAATCTGGGGAAATAGCACTGAGCACACCTGTCCTGCCCTGGGAGGGTGAGCTCCACCTTCCCATCATCCCAAAGGCAGTGCAGTATAGCTTTGTGATGGGTGGGAACGTCCTGAGCACGGCTCAGCTGTGTGCCTTGACGGGGGCGATAAAAATACTGTTGAGTCATGAGGAGGTGCATCCTTTGGTATTCACTATTCACTTGTCTTATTTCTATTCAGATAGTAACAATACAGTATTTTCTAGTCCTCAGATAGGTAGCCTCATTTAGGAAGAAAAGAGAGGAGGATGTCCAGAGCACCCACAAATATACTTTTAAATATAATGATGAGGGACACCCGGGTGGCTCAAGTGGTTGAGTGTCTGCCTTTGGCTCAGGGTATGATCCAGGGTCCTGGGATCGAGTCCCACATCCGGCTCCCTGCGTGGAGCCTGCTTCTCCCTCTCCCTCTGCCTCTGTCTCTGCCCCTCTCATGAATAAATAAATATCTTAAATAATAATAATATCTTAAATAATAATAATATCTTAAATTAAAAATAAATAAATATAATGATGAAGCCACACAGTGGAAAGCAGAAACCAGGAACAGGGATATTTCTCCCTTCCTGTCTCTTGGCTTCCCTTCCAGTTCTTCTCTTTCGGGGGTAAACAGCATCACACCTCAGACCCACAGGCAGCCTAAGCTGTGGAAAGATGCAAATATCTCTGTGGATGGAATTTCTTTTGTGTGCACGTGTGTTGAGTGTCACAGCCAGCTCTTAACTCATGGACGTGCGATACAGACATTCTGGTTTTGAAACCTCACATGCTTTAATTTTACTGTGTTCCGATTTGTGTTCTTCACTTAAGAGCTGGTAATAATGGTCAGCCTGTAAGTTTCTTTCTTTTTTTTTTTTTCTGAATTTATTTATTCATGATAGACATAGAGAGAGAGAGAGAGAGAGAGAGAGAGAGGCAGAGACACAGGCAGAGGGAGAAGCAGGCTCCATACCGGGAGCCTGATGTGGGACTCGATCCCGGGATGCCAGGATCGCACCCTGGGCCAAAGGCAGGCGTTAAATCGCTGAGCCACCCAGGGATCCCCAGTCTGTAAGTTTCTGTAGTTGGGGGAAACCTGTGGTCTTCTGCTTCCAAGTCTTGTGCTAGATATGACAGGTAGGCATGAAAAAGCTAGAGATGGAGACCCCTACCAGCCCCTGCTCCCCCCATGCCCACCAGTTATGACCCACCGAGGTAGACTCTACCCCACAGCTGTAGGATCCGCATGAATCCGGATGACAGGGATATGTGGTTTGATCACAAGGAGCCATAAGGGTGAAAGCACAGGAGGTGAACCCAGGTCTCACTGAAAAGTAACTGTTCGAACTGCTGTCCCATTCCAGACGTGTCAGTCATGTTATGTACACAAAGGTTAGCACCCTCAGTTAAAATACATTTTTACATTTCCTGTTTACTTTTAAAATGAGATTTTTTTATTGAGCCAGTTCTGTGAAAGTGTCACTTTCTATTTCTGGTTTGAAAAGAATGCAGTTGCTGATTTGTTGTAAGAGGAGCTTGGAGAGGATTTATGAGAATAGCATTTCTTTTGTTCTTTGCATTGAAAATGCAGATGGCAAGTTTCAGGTAGGCCAGAACATCCCTAGGTAGCACCTGTCTCACTTTGCTGTCTAGTCTTCTGAAGCCATAGAAGAATTTGAGAAGAAGAATTTGAGAAGAAGAATTTGATCTGAAAGGAGGATGGTTGCTAAGTTTTCTATCACTAAACTTATTTAGAAAAAACTTTTTTTTTTTTTTTTGAGTAAGGTCTACACCCAATGTGGGGCTTGAATTCATGACCCAGAGATAAAAAATCACCACATGCTCTATGGACTGAGACAGCCAGATACTCCACAAAATTTCTTTCTTTCTTTTTAAGAGAGAGGGTGAGAGAGCATGTGCGAGTACATTGGGGAGGGGCAGAGGGAGAGGGAGAATTTTAAACAGGTTCCACACCAGTGTGGAGCCTGACTCGAGGCTTAATCTCATGACCCTGAGATCATGACCCGAGCTGAAATCAAAAGTCAGATGCTCAGCTGACTGAGGGAACTAGAGGCTCCACTTTTTGTGGCTGTCTTTGCTACCCGGACATCTGTTAGGACCTTTGGTATACAAAAAGATTGTTCCCCAATCTCTAAGGGGTTCGGGAATGCCAGTTGGTGGACCACCTTGTTCAGTACATTCCGTATTCTTACAGTCTCTCTCCTCTCACCCTCCCAGCCTCCCTCCCTCCCTTCATTTCTTCCTTCCAAAAAACCTGTGATATCTATCCATGAGTACTATAGTTACTAAAGCCAACCCTTGGGATGTATGACCATGGGATAAGATAGCAAAAATTGAGATCATCCAGGAAATTCTTAGACACATGATCTTGTTAACCAGCCTTGTAATTTTCATGACAACATCAGGATTTACAGCATCTTTAACCATAAGTCTTATAATCAACTTACTGATAAAATAACAAGAATTATTGCTAGTGTTATTGAGAATGTGCTGTGTCCCAAACATCGGGCTAGGTACTTCACACGCATTAAAACTTGCACGTGATGACAATGCTGTGAAGGAGATAACAGCTTAATTTGCTTAAAGATGAAACTGAGGCTTTAGTTCCCACTGTTAGGGAGAAGAAGTAGCAGAAGCCAGTTCTCTCTGCTGTGGAGATCATGCTGTTAACCACTCCATGGTCTGCGTCCTCCGGAAATGGAATCTGAGAAATTGCAGGTCGTGATGGGGAAGTTGGTTTACTTTTGAGCTTGTTTCTTTCTAGGCAGATGAAGGAGGAAAGGTACGTTTGTAGTAGGTATTATTTTCAATTTCTGGGCCTGCTTTCTCCCCAAAACCACATTATGATCCACAAAAACAGTGTAGTGAGGATAACAAAAGCCTGTTGATGGGAAATTGGGTTGCTGTAACTACTGTGATCTTCCTTGTGTGTCTCTTGGATTTTCCATCTGAAAATATTTGAGGAGAAAAAATATTTCTCTGTGAAAACCTCTGGGAAGCATCTCAGCGTTATTTGGTTTGACTTCAAGTGTTCTCCACCTGATACCATTTGAGAAGAAAAATATTTTCCCTGAAAACTTTGACCAGGAAGCTTCTGAGTATTGTCTTAGATCTGGCTTCAGCTCTTTTTTCTTATTTGTGTACAAACTAGCAGTAACTCTCTTCTACTGATCAGTTCTCTACTGATACCCTAGGAATGATGATCTAAACCTATCAGTCTATCATTCTTTCATTTTCTCTCTACCTACCTGCCAACCTTTGACATAAGTACTCCCTCACTGGAAGGATGTAACTATCCCTCTTCTCCTAGAGAGGACTGATGTAATCTCGCTCCCTTGATAGAATTGATTTGCTTCTCAGAAAGGGGGGTCAGAAAAGCAATACAGAACCCTGGATGACTGAACAGTTACAAAATTACTCTTATTTGGATTAAAATGGCTTCTTACTTTGGGTTCTATTCATCTTTTGCCACCCATCTGTGTTTGTAAAGTAAAGAATGAAGTGAGGTCATCTCGCTGCCTGAAGAATTGAGTTGTGGCTGCCTTCTTTTAATGGCCCAATTTATTCTGCTTCTTTGTGAACTTCCACTCTATTCTAAGGGACTCTGGGTCCTTTCTGCATGAGTATAGGAAACAGAAGTGTCTAGGAGGGAATGGTGGGAGGAGAGTAAAAGATGTGATTGAAGAACAGTAGAGAAATGAATTCATTTCATTCATAATGAGAATATATGTAAATATACACACATATATAAATGCAGACTGACTGAACCACCCAGGTGCCCTGAGAAATGAATTCTTATTTCTTATAACAGATCACTTCTTCACTCTCTGAGCCTACTAGGCTTATTGATTTTAAAAAAGGAAGTGGAAGGAGCACCTGAGTGGCTCAGTCGGTTACGCATCTAATTTTTTATTTCGGCTCAGGGCATAATCTCAGGGTCCTGGAATTGAGCCCTGTGTTGGGCTCCGTGCTCAGTGTGGAGTTGGCTTGGGATTCTCTCTCTCCCTCTGCCCCTCTCCCTGCTTGCTCTCTCTTTCTCTAAATAAGCAAGTAAAATTTAAAAATATAAAAAAGAAAATGGAAGAGTTTTAGATGCCTTTGACTTTAGGAGAGCTGCAAGTGTTCTTTTTTTTTTTTTTTTTTTTAAGATTTTGTTTATTTATTCATGAGAGACACAGAGAGAGAGAGACAGAGACACAGGCAGAGGGAGAAGCAGGCTCCATGCAGGGAGCCGAGGTCTCCAGGATCACACCCTGGGCTGAAGGTGGCGCTAAACCGCTGAGCCTCCCGGGCTGCCCTGCATGTGTTCTTTAACCAAATGGATGAACTAATTTTTGGTACAGGGGACCAGAAGAATCAATTTGCCTCATGGTACCTAAAAAGTCAGCCTGACCAGACAGAGCTGATGAAAAAGACCAGACTCTAACTGTAAGGCAGTTTGTTGTTGTTGTTGTTTTATTGATTTTCATTATTGTTTCCCTTACTGTTTTTGTTTGTGGAGCCCAGTTATTAAATTTAGGGATGGACGATAGATGGCTTTAAAATCACATGACAAATTTTGCTACCAGGCAAGACAAGAGCCCGTTAATTGGGATAGAGTGGTAAGAATTCGATACTCTACTTCCAGCATCAATTGCTCATTGAGGTAATGGAAAAATGACCAAAAGTCCTTTTTAGAGCCTCTGCATGGTTATATCTATCATGGGTGCAGCAGGTCTTCTGATCTGCTCCAGCCCTGCAGTAAGACTTTAAACCAAGCAAAGCAGAAAGAGGCTCGGAAGCAACCAAGTGGCTCCTAGTTGGTTTCTTTTGGGAGTCAGATGTGTCGTTGGTTGTGGGAACATCTCAACAGTATCTTAGGAAGGTGAAGGATGCTGTCCTTGGAGTTCAACCACCTTGAGTACAACCTGTGGTTTGCTTCTCTAGGCAGGTCAATGGCTTTGTGGAGATCTAGCCACACCCTTGTCTGCTCTCCCTTGGGACGGGTAGGTCTCAAGGATAGTTCTGTGAGCATGGGAGTAGAGCCAGCATGCCTTCCCAGACCAGCCTGAACACAGCACCCTTGTCTGCAAGTATGCTTTGTGCTTTGCAATTCATACAACTTTTATGATAACACATTCACCAAATTAAAACATCATTGGAAATTATCTGCGACTAAAGAAGGAAATAACATGAAACTCTGAATTTTAAGGGTCTAGGAAAATTGATGGAAGTATTCAACTATCAGAATTTGTGAATTACACAGAATTTGTGATATGCCAAATCTAGGTTCACAAACAACATCTTAATGAAATTCCCATCACTCAGGGCTTATGAATTACTTCATAAAATTTTTTATTTTATTTTTTATCAATTGATTTTGAAGGAATAAAATATAAACAAGGCAAGAGGTGGCACTGCTATGATGTCACATCATCTGGATGGAAGTGAATACAATTCAGACAGAGAATTTTCAGGTTGTTTCAGGACAGACACCGGACTTTCTACCTTTGTGATTTTCTTTGGCCAACTCCTCAGTTCACTGTTCTTCAGGGAATGTGGAAAGTGATCTTGACTGAAGTCAACTCAATCTTAATATGTTTTTATTTGTCTTTTGCTGGGGAGAAGGTACAAGTTAGTATAGAGAAGGAATAACAATAACAACAACAACAACAATAAATAATCACAAGTGCCAGAGAGAAGCTATAGACAGACAAAATACTGGTGCCTAGCAGACAATAGGTATTTGGTAAGTTCTTGTTGAATGAATTTGGGTGACCAGTGAGGTGCCACCGCATCGTGGGTTAGGTCTGCTGGGAAGAAAGGCCTCATATAGGAGGCTTTAACAGAAGAGCTGGCTACATGGAGAATGAAGGAAACCCATCCGAGGAATATCAATACATCTGTAAAATCTGACCTTTCAGCAGAGTTAAAATACAGGAAAATCCAGGCCAGTTCCCTGATGGGGCACTTACTTGTCACAAGGTATCTTAGAACCACTTATTGCCCAGAAATAGAGTTTTAGCTGTGATGCCAAAGTGGATGCTGCTGCTTGCTCTGGGTGGAAATTCTGATGTCAGGTTTACAGCGAGGCAATTGGGAAACTGGAAATAGGGAACAGTTTGAGCAATGAGTGCCCATGCAAGGCCAGTGCTGATTAAAATGCTGAGTAAAGACGCCATAGTAAAAATAGTCACGAAACTGGCTAATCCTTACAGAACATCTACAGTGTGCAGATGCTGTGCTACCTTTTTTTCTTCTATTTTGTACTCAAAACTAGCCTAAGAATGAGCTTTCATTCTTACTCTGGGGATAAGAAGTTGAGATCCGGAGAGTTTAAATTACTTACCCAAGGACATGTAGTCATGGTGATGGGACTTGAACCCATCCCAGGCTGGCCTGTTTCCAAAGCCTGTGTGCCTAGCCACCCTCCTATCCAGCCTCCTGCAGGTCAGCAGAAACAAAGGGTAGACCCTAATATGTACTGCCTTGTCAGGGCCTGGAGAACATCCCCTTCCCCCAGGTGGGCTGGGAGCAAGACCTTTTTCAATGATTGACTCATTCCTTTTCCTAATTTCAGGACTGAAGTTCCTAGGAGAGCAGAGCCTCTAAAGATGTAAGGCAACTGAGGGGGCCCCTAGGTGACACGGTCGGTTAAGTGTCTGCCTTCAGCTCAGGTCATGATCTCAGGATCCTGGGATTGAGCCCCACATTGGCCTCCCTGCTCAGTGGGGAGCCTGCTTCTCTCTCTGCCTCTGCCCTTCCCTCCTCTTGCGTGTGCTCTCTCTCTCAAATAAATAAATAAATAAAATCTTTATATATATAAAAAAAGTATCCAGGTCTCAAGCGAGCTTATTCTTCTCCCTTGATTTGAATTCCAAAGAAGCCTTCTCTGTGAGCACATTTAGTAGCGCGTTTGAGGCAAGGGAGCAGGACCCGAGCTTCTGCCAGGCTGGTGGTTTTATTCAAAATCATCTGGCTTTTGAAAATCATTGCTAAGTGGTCCATTTTTAATGGGATCACTCGTCTCTCAAATTTCCCATTGTATTTTCTTCTTCTTCTTCTTCTTTTTTTTTTGAAGACCTGAACCCGCCAAACATGCCTTTGAGCTCACAAATTGCTTGCAAAATTGTTTGGCCAGTGTACCTCCTGTATCAGAGGCCATGGTGAGAAAGGCCTGGGCTACTGCTAAGTGTCCCAGACCTGTCTGGTTTTTTTTTTTTTTAATTTATTTATTCATGAGAGAGAGAGAGAGAGAGAGAGAGAGAGGCAGAGACACAGGCAGAGGGAGAAGCAGGCTCCATGCAGGGAGCCCAATGCAGGACTCGATTCCAGGACCCGGGATCATGCCCTGAGCCAAAGGCAGACGCTCGACCACAGAGCCACCCAGGCGTCCCAACCTGTCTGTTCTTAAAAAGGACCCACAAGCCTTATGAATAGTGCCCAGGCCCTTGGAGATTCTGATTCGGTCAGTTGAGTGAGGCCCAGAAATCTGTATTTTTTTAAAAGGACATGCCCCAGGCTTAGGCAAGTGTGGACACCCTGAAGGGTGGGAAGGCCATGGAGGAGACACATGGCAGGTGGCCTTCTTACCATGTTTCTCTCACTGCCCTGTATGAACGGCCTTCGTAGGCTTAGTTGACACCCACCCTGTCATGAGAGTATTAAGTCTCCTTGTAGAGGAATTCTTATTTCTTCCTTCAGAGTGTCACAGTTTCTGTCCTGGCCTCCAGGGCTGCCACCCTCTGCAGCTGTGACCTCTGGAAGCTGGCCCCACGAAAGAGTCTGGAGGTTACTTGGCATAGGCCTACTCACTCTTGAGTAGAGGGGGTCCTGTGTCCTTCCCCGCCCTGTTTATTGTCTGTCACGAGCCAGAGCAGGTGGGAATTGTATCAAGGCACCTGGGTCTCTGGCGATGAGAACCAGAGCCCGTGTGGGTTGTACCGTTCGAGCTCAGTGTGGTTTCCTGATGTTTTGCTCTGGTGCCTGGGTTTCCCTGAGGAACGCGACCCAGCCTATGTTTGGGGACAGGCAGTTGTGGGTTTCAGTGTCTGCTCTTTCTAGACCTCCACGAGGTCAGGCTGGAGCTCAGAAGCCTGGCTTCAGGTGAAGCAGGGCCACTTTTCCTTTTCTCCAGATTTTACTTTGAACCGTCGATCCCCTGAGTCTGCTCTGACCTCTTTCAGCTGCTCTTTTTGCCTTTCTCCTACTAGTTTCCCTATTATCAGGTGAAGAAATCATAAGATTCCTCCTCACTTTATTTTGCCCAGGAGCCGAGAGCCCCAGTCCCGATCAAAGTGTATGAGGACCCGCCGCCCCTGACCTCTCCTAAGCCCCCGACCTGCGGGTACCGTGTGTTTTCCCTGGCTCCCCCAGGACCCCACCGTCCGTTCTGAATCTGGGTTGCGGGCCGAGCGAGTGAGTGAGCCAGCAGAGCCCTTGCCCGTGTAGCTGCGTGCACGTCCCAGACTACCTCTGCTCTGTGGTGGTTCCGTTGTTGCCTGAGCGCACACCACGGGTCGCCAAGAGGCCTGGAAGGTTCTCTCTGTCAAAGATCCCAGGGTGAGCTGCAGAGTCCCTGCCTCATTGTGGGCATACCTCATGAAACTCACGTGAGTTAGGAATATGTGTTATCTCCCTTTATGATTTTTTATTATTTTTTTCAATGATAGAAAATAGAAAACAGCGACTTCGGTTCAAAATAAAAGCGAAGCCCTTCAAACCTGGATGGAATCTCTCCTGCCTTTCATTTGAGCAGTGAACAAGCCTCTGCCTTTCTCCTATTTTAGCTCATGTTTTCACTTCTGATGGATTTGATGAAGGGGTAGCTACATACAGTTTTTGCTTTGTCCCCGTTTCTTCCTACCTCTTGAGCAGGCATAGTATTGTACAAAGTAGGACCCATTGGTGACCTTGACGTTCACCTCCGATGGTCTGGGTGCAGGTGGGTGGGCTGGTGGGTTTCTAGCAGGAGAACACCTGCCCGCCTGAGGTCAGCCAGTTGTAGCCCGGCCGGGGGACAGGGACCCTGGGACTGGATGAAGGGGCTGCCCGGCTTCCATTCTGTGTTTTTTTAACTTGCCTCACTGGATTCATCAGTGTCCCTGTCCCTGAAACACAGCGTGAGGATTTTAAACTTACTAAAGTGAACAGATAATGCTGCCATTCAAGCACTGACTCCCTTTCCAGATCCCTCTTCATCTCTGAAGAATGCCATCTGAGGCTCTTTGCCCTTGAACTTTTTTCATCCTTGCAGATGTCATTCACTGTAAAGAGAGAATCCTTCACACTTATTTTGTTTATTGTTGGCAGAGTTGCTGGTTTTTTTTTTTTTTTTTTTTTTTTTTTTACCATTAAATCTGGATGTTACTCATGAGCTGTAAAAAAAAAAAAATCAGGGCTCAGACTCTTGATAAGTCCTTTTCGGATCTGGGTTTACCAGGAAAACAGAAGAGTCTTTGGGGAGCATGTTGCATTATTTACTCTAGGAAAGGGAGGGATGTGATTCCCGTCTCCGCACATAGACCCCCTAATGGCTGTCCCTGGAAAAGGGTTCTTTGTGGTCTATTACTTGCTGTGCTAGAATCCTCATCCTCCCTGGTTACAACTTGCCCTTGTACTGCTGACACTCCATACACTTTGCTCTGTTATCAATCCATAAGAAAATAGAGTCTTAGGTAATACTGGAAAGTGGATGTGGTTGTTACCAAGAAGGGCCCAGGTGGGTGGATGAATTTTGGGGACCAGGCAGGCCTGCTATGGAGGCAGGATGCATGGAGGCAGGTGGTTCTGTTCCTGATATGCAGGAGGTAGTGACGGGGAAGGTGCTTGGTGATCTTTGGCTCTGTGAGACCTGGTTTCATTTGACCTCCGCAGCACCAAGTCCCACCGCCTTCCCTTGACACTGCTCTTTCTTTTAGTTCCACTAAAGGGCACTTGTGTCTCTGCCTCAGGACCTTTGCATGTACTCTTTTACTCCTTCTTTCCTGCTTTTCCTGTCATCGCTTTCTCTGGACTGCTTTCCTTAAGTGTACTTCTGTAGGTCAGGTCTTCCATGATATGCCTTCCTGGCCCTTTGTGCTTTTTCCTCTCTTGAGGTTTACAGTGGCCAGCAGTTATGTGCTTATTTGTTTGGTTTTAAATGTTTGTCTTGGGATCGTGGGTGGCGCAGCGGTTTGGCGCCTGCCTTTGGCCCAGGGCGCGATCCTGGAGACCCGGGATCGAATCCCACATCAGGCTCCCAGTGCATGGAGCCTGCTTCTCCCTCTGCCTGTGTCTCTGCCTCTCTCTCTCTCTCTCTGTGACTATCATAAATAAATAAAAATTAAAAAAAAAATATAAATGTTTGTCTTTCATTCCATCAGGGCAAAGACTGTCAGTTTTACTGACTGCTGCAAACAGCAGAGCGCTTAATGCACAGAGACTGTTTGCTAAGCATTTGCTGAATTTGAATGGATCAATAGGAGGAAAGAATGGTCCCCTTCCTGGTCATGGTATCTGTGACCGTATTGACCTTGGTGGTCATGGTCCTTGTAATGGCAGAGACTCAGCATGTAGAGACACCTGTGCCATTTCCATGGCGTGAGTGCCTCCCTGTTTGAGCCAGCCATGAACAGGCCAGGGTTTGTTGTAGTATTTGGGAGGACAGTGGCCTGAATGTAGGAAGGTGATATTGTAGTAGAGGGGAAATATGCTGACTTAAACATGTTTTAAGCTGTGATAACGGGTATCTCCATAGAGTTCTTTTGAAATTTGTGAGTTGGGGCAGCCTAGGTAGCTCAGTGGTTTAGCGCTGCCTTTGGTCCAGGGCCTGATCCTGGAGACCTGAGATCGAGTCCCACTTCAGGCTCCCTGCTTGGAGCCTGCTTCTCCCTCTGCCTGTGTCTCTGCCTCTCTCTCTCTCTCTGTGTCTCTTATGAATAAATAAAATAAAATCTTTTTTAAAAAAAGGGTGAGAGCACCTATTTCTCAAATTTCAAATGAGAAGATTTCCAAAGAATGCTCTGATCCCATGTCTTTTTTACTCACTAACTGTGATGGTAAAGGACCAGCAGCCTGAAGAAGGAGGGGCTGAACCCTAGGACCCCATCTCATCCAGCCCCACATATCCCACCTCTTCTGCAGAGCTTAGCACTGGACCTTTGAAAATCTTCCTCCTAAGTGCCCTGGAGGACAGATCTTTCGTGGGCTGCATTCCCCAGCAGCAGACTATGACACAGGGGTCCACGTGCAAGAGATTTATTGGGAAGATGATCCCAGGAGAAACCAGTGAGGAAGTGGAGGAGGAGGACGACGACAGGGAAGGGCAAAGAGTCAAGCAAGGAGGACATTTGAGGCAAAGTGTCATCCTTGACTTGATCCCACCAGGTATAACTCAGTTTGTCCCCACCCAGTGCCAGTGAGCTGGGCTTTCAGACTCCTGCACCTGTCACTCATCAGCTAAGGAATGTCCTTGACACTTCTAGCTCTAAAGGCACAGGTGCAGACTGCTTCTCTAAAGAACAGAGGAGCAAGATGAAGGGTGCTCAAAAAAGTAAAAGAAACCTGAGGGGATGTGGGAGAAGGGTTATCAGTGTCCATTGCAAGCTTGAAACTAAAATAGATAAAAAAAACTGTTAAAATAGTGCAGATAGACCCACCTGAAAACATGTTTTCTCATCAAAATCTTTATCATAATAGCTACCATTTATTGAACCCTATTTGATGCCAGGTATTAGGTAAGTGCTTTACATATTCTCTCATTTAACTCTCATGATAGCCCTATAATAATGTTATAATTACTCTCCTTACTTTTTGGATGAGGAAACTGTAGTTTGAAGGAATTTAAATGGCTCACCCAAATTCTCAGGATAGAGGTAGCAGGAGCAGTATTCAGATGCAAGCTCCTATGATGCTAAACTTTGCGCTTGAAAGCAACACCTTACAGCAGTTGTTACTTTCCCAGGGAAATTCAGAGGGACATGAATAATCCTAAGTGAGCCACAGAGGCTCAGCTTTAACACAGTATCTTACTCCTTTGATGGCTTGACATGATCTTCCAGCTGTCTGTTTACTGAGGGCTTGGTTTTGGATAAACAGGGCAGAGAAGGGCCTGGGACAAGATGCCTAGATCACAGAGCACCCCAAGGCAAGACCCCTTCACATCCTTTCTCCTTCCATCCTCTCTCCCTAACCATCATAGTGGATCCCTGTGGTGGATTCTTCCAACTGGGGCTGAGAGCCACTCTTCACCTTCCATGTGGAAAGGAGATTTGGCATTTTGTTGCGCTCATGCTTTGGTAGAAATAGGTTACCATCCAAGAGAATTCCAGAAATAACATGGATTTTCCTTGGGAGGCCATGGAAGGTACCAAAGAGCAGAGGCTCTAGACCATGAACTTCTCAGGTCCATCTTTGGTGATGATGGTTCTTGGCAGAGTTGAGTGAGATAACAAAGGTAAGTGTGTGCCAGACCCTGGCACAGGGCAGGAGCCCAGAAACTCCTAGCTGTTATTTTTGGATACGTTTTAGGAATTTTGTGTAGGGAGGTTGTTTGCGAGGCTATCATAAGAGAGTATTATAGACTGGGTGGCTTGAACAACAGAAATTTTTTTCTTTATTTTATTTATTCATGAGAGATACACAGAGTGTCAGACATGGACAGAGGGAGACGCAGGCTCCCTGTGGAGATCCTGATGTGGGACTCAGTCCCAGGACCCTGGGATCATGACCTGAGCCGAAGGCAGATGCTCAACCACTGAGCCACCCAGGTGGCCCCCTGCCATGGTATCCTACTCAGTCCTAGCTACTCATTGAGGTTTTCTTGCCCCTGAAGAGGTTCTACACAAACCTTTTTTCCTCCGGACTGTGTCACACTAATTCAGAATCATTTAAATGGGACAATTTCATGTTTACAGAATATAGTAATAGCTACTTACCTTCTGCCAAACTCTTCTTTTTTCTTCCTTTCCTTCCTGCTAATTCTGTGCATAAGCAAAGTCAAGCTTCTTTTTCTTTCTTTCTTTCTTTCTTTCTTTCTTCTTTTCTTTTCTTTTTTCTTTCTCTTCTCTTCTCTTTTTTCTTTCTTTCTTTCTTTCTTTCTTTCTTTCTTTCTTTCTTTCTTTCATTTTGTGTATTCATGAGAGGCACAGAAGCAGAAACATAGGCAGAGGGAGAAGCAGACTCCTCCTAGGGAGCCCAACATCTCTCAGTCTATCTTATCTCTTATAATAAAGACACTCCTTATATTGAAAGGGCCCAACCATATGACCTCATTTTACCTTAATTACCTCTCTAAAGATGCTATCTCCAAAAACAATCTTATTCTTAGATTCTAGCATTTAAGACTTGAACATAGGAATTTGGGCAAGGTGATACAATTCAACCCCTGACAGGAGCATTTCTGGAAGTCAGGACTGGCCTAAGATATGTATACCAGGGGCTCTGTACACCCATTACATGCCAAGATTGATGTTTTTTTTTTCAAATTTTTTTTATTGGAGTTCAACATATAACATAACACCCAGTGCTCATCCTGCCAAGTGCCCCCCTCAGTGCCCATCACCCACTCACCCCAACCCCCCGCCCACCTCCCTTTCCACTACCCCTTGTTCATTTCCCAGAGTTAGGAGTCTCTCATGTTTTGTCACCCTCAGTGATATTTTCACTCATTTTCTCTCCTTTCCCTTTATTCCCTTTCACTAATTTTTATATTCCCCAAATGAATGAGACCATATAATGTTTGTCCTTTTCCGATTGACTTATTTCATTCAGCATAATACCCTCCAGGTCCCTCCACGTCGAAGCAAATGGTGGGTATTTGTCATTTCTAGTGGCTGAGGAATATTCCATTTTATACACAGACCACATCTCGTTTATCCGTTCATCTTTGATGGACACCGAGGCTCCTTCCACAGTTTGGCTATTGTGGACATTGCTGCTATAAACATCAGTGTGGAGGTGTCCTGGTGTTTCACTGCATCTGTATCTTTGGGGATAAATCCCCAACAGTGCAATTGCTGGGTTGTAGGGTAGCTCTATTTTTAACTCTTTGAGGAACCTCCACAGAGTTTTCCAGAGTGGCTGCACCAGTTCACATTCCCACCGTAAGTGCAAGAGGGTTCCCCTTTCTCCACATCCTCTCCAACATTTGTTTCCTGTCTTGTTAATTTTCCCCATTCTCACTGGTGTGAGGTGGTAGCTCATTGTGGTTTTGATTTGTATCTCCCTGATGGCAAGTGATGCAGAGCATTTTCTCACGTGCTTGCTGGCCATGTCCATGTCTTCCTCTGTGAAATTTCTCTTCATGTCTTTTGCCCATTTCATTGTTGGATTGTTTGTTTCTTTGCTGTTGAGTTTAGTAAGTTCTTTATAGATCTTGGATACTAGCCCTTTATCTGATACGTCATTTGCAAATATCTTCTCCCATTCTGTAGGTTGTCTTTGAGTTTTGTTGACTGTTTCTTTTGCTGTACAGAAGCTTTTTATCTTGGTTAAGTCCCAATAATTCATTTTTGCTTTTGTTTCTCTCGTCTTCATGGATGTATCTTGCAAGAGGTTGCTGTGGCTGAGTTCAAAAAGGATGTTGCCTGTGTTCTCCTCTAGGATTTTGATGGAATCTTGTCTAACATTTAGATCTCTCATCCATTTTGAGTTTATCTTTGTGTCTGGTGTAAGAGAGTGGTCTAGTTTCATTCTTCTGCATGTGGCTGTCCAATTTTCCTAGCACCATTTATTGAAGAGACTTTTTTTTCCAGTGGATAGTCTTTCCTGCTTTGTCAAATATTAATTGACCATAAAGTTCAGGGTCCACTTCTGGATTCTCTATTCTGTTCCATTGATCTATGTGTCTGTTTTTGTGCCAGTACCACACTGTCTTGATGGCCACAGCTTTGTAGTACAACCTGAAATCCAGCATTGTGATGCCCCCAGCTATGGTTTTCTTTTTTAATATTCCCCTGGCTATTTGGGGTCTTTTCTGATTCCACACAAATCTTAAGATGATTTGTTCCAACTCTCTGAAGAAAGTCCATGGTATTTTGATAGGGATTGCATTGAATGTGTAAATTGCCTTGGGTAGCATTGACATTTTCACAATATTAATTCTTCCAATCCATGAGGGTGGAGTATTTTAACATCTCTTTGTGTCTTCCTCAATTTCTTTCAGAAATGTTCTGTGTTTTTTAGGGTATAGATCCTTTACCTCTTTGGTTAGGTTTATTCCTAGGTATCTTACGCTTTTGGGTACAATTGTAAATGGGATTGACTCCTTAATTTCTCTTTCTTCAGTCTCATTGTTAGTGTAGAGAAATGCCACTGATTTCTGGGCATTGATTGTGTATCCTGCCACACTGCTGAATTGCTGTATGAGTTCTAGCAATCTTGGGGTGGAGTCTTTTGGGTTTTCTACGTACAGTATCATATCATGTGAAGAGAGAGATTTTGACTTCTTCTTTGCCAATTTGAATGCCTTTAATTTCTTTTTGTTGTTTGATTGTTGAGGCTAAGACTTCTAGTACTATGTTGAATAGCAGTGGTGAGAGTGGACATCTCTGTCTTGTTCCTGATCTTAGAGGAAAAGCTCCCAGTGCTTCCCCATTGAGAATTATATTTGCTGTGGGCTTTTTGTAGATGGCTTTTAAGATGCCGAGGAATGTTCCCTCTATGCCTACACTCTGAAGAGTTTTGATCAGGAATGGATGCTGTATTTTGTCAAATGCTTTCTCTGCATCCACATCTATTAAGATCATGGTTCTTGTTTTTTCTCTTGTTGATATGATCAATCACATTGATTGATTTATGAGTGTTCAACCAGCCTTGCATCCCAGGGATAAATCCCACTTGGTCATGTTGAATAATCTTCTTAATGTATTGTTGGATCCTATTGGCTAGTATCTTGTTGAGAATTTTTGCATCTGTGTTCATCAGGGATATTGGTCTGTAATTCTCCTTTTTGGTGGGATCTTTGTCTGGTTTTGGAATTAAGTGATGCTGGTCTCAGTGAAATGAGTTTGTAAGTATTCCATCCCTTTCTAACCTTCTGAACACATTCAGTATAATAGGTATTATTTCTTCTTTAAACATTTGATAGAATTCCCCTGGGAAGCCATCAGGCCCTGGACTTTTGTGTCTTGGGAAGTTTTTGATGACTGCTTAAATTTCCTCCCTAGTTATCAGCCTGTTCAGGTTTTCTATTTCTTCCTGTTCCAGTTTGGTAGTTTGTGGTTTTCTGAGATTGTTTCTTGTTTTGTTGGGAGAGGTGTATCAGAGGTGCATGAATCTGCTGGTTTTGGGGGGTACCTCTTTTTTCCAAGCTTCCTTGATTTAATCCCTGTTCTTGGCAGACACTATTCTGAATGAGACAGGTTCTCTACCTCTGAGGAACTGTGGAATGGCCTTAGCCTCTTACAGAGCTTGGGATGGAAACCACTCTAAAATGGGTGAGGGTGGGGGAAAAAAGACTGTCTCTTTTTTCACTGTTTATATATCTTTAAATAGTTTATATATCTTTTAATAGTTTCTATATCTTTCACTGTTTATATATATGAGACTACTTGTAAGGGAGAGATGTTTCTTCTGATCACTGCTTGGAAGCAGTGCCAGATATACCCTTCTTACCAATCCATGCAGAGGCAAGGAACCCGGCCTTGGGAGCATCTAGAAGTGCATACATGGGGGATGTTCTTCACCCCACTTTTCATCTAAAGCCAGCTTCTTTTCCTTTGGAAGCAATGGTGGGAGTGGCAGGCACTTGGCCACATGACTTACTACTTTGTGTTTCAATTGCTTTCATAGTCTGAAAAAAAATTTAAGCCTGCCTTTTCAGAATGTTGTGGCCCCAATAAGTAGTCACTTGCAGGAGGTGTGGGGGCTTCACAAGTAAGGACAAGAGGAATAAGGAAGGTTACTTAACAAGAGAAACAGTTCTGCTTACCATGAACTTAGTGTTCCCCCAGAACATAATACTTCCCTGCACACTATAAAGAAAGAACCGGAGTCATCCTCCTTATTTATCAAGAGGGAAACTGAGGCTGAGGAGGGGATGGTCCCTGTATCTTCAGGGATTGAGAAGGACATCTGAAGGGACAGCAGGGTCTCACCCATGAGGTGGGGACTCCCTTGGTAAGAATTCATGAAGAGAAAGTGGAATTCACATGCTTTTGGCATTAGTAGAGGTGAAGGTGAGAATGGGCCACCCATTGAGGGCTAGAGACAAAAGTGTGCTAGAAACCACCTAGGTCAGTCCTTTCCTCCTTAGATCAGTCCTTTTTTCCTATGTCAGTCCGTCCCTCCCTCCCTATGCCAGCACTGTACCTGCAGTGAAGACATAATGGTAAGCAAGGCCAGATGCCATTGTGTCCTCATGGAACCTGTCGTCTCATTTAAGGGAGGAATGTTAATCAAATAATCACCCAAATAAATGTAAATTTGTATCTCTGAAAAGCACTGGAAATAGGGTGTGTGACACTCTGCAGGTTTATAACAAGATAGTCAGGGAAGGCTTCTGAGGAAGTGACAGATGAGTAGATATTTACTAGGTAAAGAGAAAGGGAAAGGAGCTCCAAATGGAGAGGGAAGATATATGCAAAGGTTCTGTGGTAGGAGGGTGAATAGAGTAAAGGGAAATGAAAATGTGAAAGGAGGCTGGTTTGCTTAGAGAGAATGAGCAGGAGCCTGATTTTATTTGAGGCTAGAGAGAGAGGCAGGGGCCAGGCCACGTCCTGCCTTGTCAGCTGTCTTCAACAAGGAGGCAATGGTAGAAGGATGATATTGCTTTTCAAAAAGTTACTGTGGTTGTACTGGGGATTGTGTGTGTGTGTGTGTGTGTGTGTGTGTGTCTGTATGTGTCAGTGGATATTGGACTAACTGCCCAGAATCCTGGGAGAAAGGTGTGGCGGTAGAATGAATACAGGTAGAGCCATTGTGAGCATCCTCCAATGGTCCAGAAGACAAGTGGCTGGGACTAGGGTAACAGTTGGGGTGGTAGAGGAGGAGATGGACAGCAGAACGGATCTGAGAGCCGTTTAGGAAGTGAAATCAGAAGGCCTTGGTGTGAATTTATTATAGGTGTTGAAGAGGAAATAAAGGTCAAGGAGAATTCTTAGATTTTTGGCCTGAGCAACTGGGTGAGTGGTAGTGCCATTTGTAAGGAATGGGAACACTGGGAAAAGACTGGGTTATGGGGAGAAATCACAAAGTAGGTTTTGGATATGTTGAGTTTGTGGTGCTTTGAGACCTTGTTGAGCAGATTCTTTCAGGTAGGTTATAGGTAAGAAAATGGAGGAACTTAAGTTACTAAATAACTTAACTAAATTATATCCTTATTAATCAAAAGTCTAATACAAGATTTCTTTTTTTAAAAAAAAGTATTTGAGAGAGAGAGAAAGGAGAATGAGTGAACATGAGCAGGGGGGAGGAGCAGAGGGAGAGGGAGAATCAGACTCCCCACTGAGCAGGGAGCCTGACCTGGCTCCATCCCAGGATCTGGGGGTTATGACTTGAGCTGAAGGCATATCCTTAACCAACTGAGCCACCCAGGTACCCCACCAATGATACAAGATTTCAGATCTCATAATTCTTACTCCAGTGCTCATTCCCTGACCAATGCTTCTTTCTCTTAAATAATTTCTAAGGAAAAAAGGACAGTGTGCATATTCCCCTGATTCTGGGTATTCAGTCCAAGCCAGTTTGGTATAAATGCCACATTTATTTAAAGTTGTTTACTTTGAAAATTCATCTGATTTTTTGTTCTACTGCATAACATATTTGTTATTTCTGTAGTATAGTAATGCTATTAAAAATCCTTACTGTGGAGTAGAATTGCTACTCCAGGAGGGTGCTTTGGATATATTCAGGAGTGATGGAACCACGTGCCAGATGCATCTGCCTGGGCACATCCTGTTTGAGCAGCATGGCAATCTGCTTGGTACAAGACAGGAGAAATAGGATGTGGAATGGCTTGGGATTGGTGACAGAGATGATGGGTTCAATTTTGAACATACTGCTGTGATGTGTCACTTGGTCCTACTTTGCAGCAAAAGAAATAATAGCAATGGGCCCCTGACCATGGGATCCATTGTTCTCAGCATATAGCACAACTCTGGTCCTAACAAACTCCACACCTAGAAGCTGCAGCCAAAGAGAACAACAGAATGACCTTTCAAGGGCATAGCTGTGGTACTAACTTCCAGATAAAATACCCTGTGCAGATGGGCATTCTGCATTCTGCATCAACAACCAATATATGGTGCTAAATCTCTAGAAGGTAGAATACATGAGTCTGGAAATCAAAGAGGTAGAAGTGGAAGGTTGTCCCTCTTGCCATTATTCCCAGTGACCTACTTGGGTCATTTGTGTTTCTCGTTTCTACCACTCAGGGTTCCATGGGTTTAGAAATCCTGTTTCCCAGAAGGACATGTTTCTACCAGGAAACAGAAGAAGAGCCTGTCGTAAAGTCCAGGCTATGACTGACTGCCACTTTGTTACATCAGGCTCCTCTTGCCATGATGGCATGAGGCAAGGGAAGAAGCTACTATTCTGACAGGAGCAGTTGGCCCAGATCATCAGGAGGTGGTAGGGCTGCTAGGTACTCATTTCTTCAGCTGCCTGGGAAATCTACTCCCATGGCTCACAGCTGAATTCCTCCCTGGAAATTGTCCTGAGGCTAAAGAGAGTTGCCTCCCTCAATATTACATCCCTTATGCCCCTGGAGGCAGCATACAGCCAATGGCTGGTGGATCTGGGGATATAGTATCTCAGATTCTTTGCCCCGATTTGGAATAGATTTGGAGGATCATCTCAGTTGCTGTGGGATTGATTCAGTCTTTGTTGTGGCTGCATCACAGTTCAACCTGTCCTTGTCCAGCCCTGTTGCCAAGACTCTGTCACTGGTAGTGTTCCTAAGAGAGCCCCCATTACATTAGCCATGTGGAAATCTCCATCTCAGATCTGCTTCCCAGGGAAGGTGAGCTCAGCAAGATGCCCAGGGATGTGTCTGATGAATAGCTGAAAATAGAGGCTGGCATATAGAAGATCTGTGCTGCAAATATAGACTTGGGCACAATCCATATAAAGACAATAGTGAAACCATACATGGTTAGGATGACTCTGGGAGAGTGAGAGATTCTGATAAAGAGAAGGAGGACATCTGTTGTATTAGAAAAGAACCAAGGGGAGGGGCAAGATGGCGGAAGAGCAGGGTCCCCAGGTCACCTGTCCTCAACAAATTACCTAGAAAACCTTCCAATCATCCTGAAAATCTACGAGTTCGGCCTGAGATTTAAAGAGAGACCAGCTGGAACGCTCCAGTGAGAAGAGTTCGCGCTTCTATCAAGGTAGGAAGACGGGGAAAAAGAAATAAAGAGACAAAAGTCCCCCAAGGGGGAGGGGCCCCGCGAGGAGCCGGGCTGAGGCCGGGGCGAGTGTCCCCAGGACAGGAGAGCCCCGTCCCGGAGGAGCAGGAGCTGCACCGACCTTCCCCGCGGAAAGGGGCCCGCAGGGAGTTAGAGCAGGACCCAGGAGGGCGGGGATGCCCTCGGGCTCCGGGGACAGTAACAGGCACCTGCGCCCCGGGAGAGTGCGCCGAGCTCCCTAAGGGCTGCAGCGCTCGGCGGGACCCGGAGCAGCTCGGAGGGGCTCGGGCGGCGGCTCCGCGGAGCGGGCTGCACCGGCCGAGAGCGCGAATCCAACAGCGCAGGCCCCGGAGCACAGGGCGCCGGGACACAGCCCAGGATCCGGCCTCCCCCAGGGACAGGCAGAGGCGGGGAGGGCCCAGGACAGCGAGGACGCTCCTGCCCCGAGCTGAGCAGATCAGCGGCCCCGCCCGGGAGCCCCCAGGCCCTGCAGACGGAGAGCCCCGGAGCTACTGCGGGAGCTGACTCCAGGGTCCAGAGCTGGCCCCCGCCACTGTGGCTTCCTCCCGGGGCCTCACGGGGTGAACAGCCCCCACTGAGCCCTGCACCAGGCAGGGGCAGAGCAGCTCCCCCAAGTGCTCACACCTGAGAATCAGCACAGCAGGCCCCTCCCCCAGAAGACCAGCGAGACGGACCAGTTCCAGGGGAGTCAAGGGACTTAAAGTATACAGAATCGGAAGATACTCCCCCGTGTTTTTTTTTTTTTGTTTGTTTGTTTTTGTTTTGTTTTGTGCTTTTTTTTTCTTTCTTTCTTCTTGATTTCTGATTGCTTCCCCCACCCCACCCCCCCTTTTTTTCTCTTTTTTCTCCTTTCTTTCTTTTTCTTCTTTTTCCCCTTTTTTTCTTCTTTCTCTTTTTTCTTTTTCTCTTTTCTTTCCTTCTCTCTCTTTTTCTCTTTTTCCCAATACAACTTGTTTTTGGCCACTCTGCACTGAGCAAAATGACTAGAAGGAAAACCTCACCTCAAAAAAAAGAATCAGAAACAGTCCTCTCTCCCACAGAGTTACAAAATCTGGATTACAATTCAATGTCAGAAAGCCAATTCAGAAGCACTATTTTACAGCAACTGGTGGCTCTAGAAAAAACCATAAAGGACTCAAGAGACTTCATGACTGCAGAATTTAGATCCAATCAGGCAGAAATTAAAAATCAATTAAATGAGATGCAATCCAAGCTAGAAGTCCTAACGACGAGGCTTAACGAGGTGGAAGAACGAGTGAGTGACATAGAAGACAAGTTGATGGCAAAGAGGGAAACTGAGGAAAAAAGAGACAAGCAATTAAAAGATCATGAGGATAGATTAAGGGAAATAAATGACAGCCTGAGGAAGAAAAACCTACGTTTAATTGGGGTTCCTGAGGGCGCGGAAAGGGCCAGAGGGCCAGAATATGTATTTGAACAAATCCTAGCTGAAAACTTTCCTAATCTGGGAAGGGAAACAGGCATTCAGATCCAGGAAATAGAGAGAGCCCCCCCTAAAATCAACAAAAACCGTTCAACAACTCGACATTTAATAGTGAAGCTTGCAAATTCCAAAGATAAGGAGAAGATCCTTAAAGCAGCAAGAGAAAAAAAGTCCCTGACTTTTATGGGGAGGAATATTAGGGTAACAGCAGACCTCTCCACAGAGACCTGGCAGGCCAGAAAGGGCTGGCAGGATATATTCAGGGTCCTAAATGAAAAGAACATGCAACCAAGAATACTTTATCCAGCAAGGCTTTCATTCAAAATGGAAGGAGAGATAAAGAGCTTCCAAGACAGGCAGGAACTGAAAGAATATGTAACCTCCAAACCAGCTCTGCAAGAAATTTTAAGGGGGACTCTTAAAATTCCCCTTTAAGAAGAAGTTCAGTGGAACAATCCACAAAAACAAGGACTGAATAGATATGATGACACTGAACTCATATCTATCAATAGTAACTCTGAACGTGAACGGGCTTAATGACCCCATCAAAAGGCGCAGGGTTTCAGACTGGATAAAAAAGCAGGACCCATCTATTTGCTGTCTACAAGAGACTCATTTTAGACAGAAGGACACCTACAACCTGAAAATAAAAGGTTGGAGAACCATTTACCATTCAAATGGTCCTCAAAAGAAAGCAGGGGTTGCCATCCTTATATCAGATAAATTAAAATTTACCCCGAAGACTATAGTGAGAGATGAAGAGGGACACTATCTCATACTCAAAGGATCTATCCAACAAGAGGACTTAACAATCCTCAATATATATGCCCCGAATGTGGGAGCTGCCAAATATTTAAACCAATTAATAACCAAACTCAAGAAATACCTTGATAATAATACACTTATACTTGGTGACTTCAATCTAGCTCTTTCTACCCTGGATAGGTCTTCTAAGCACAACATCTCCAAAGAAACGAGAGCTTTAAATGATACACTGGACCAGATGGATTTCACAGATATCTACAGAACTTTACATCCAAACTCAACTGAATACACATTCTTCTCAAGTGCACATGGAACTTTCTCCAGAATAGACCACATACTGGGTCACAAATCGGGTCTGAACCGATACTAAAAGATCGGGATAGTCCCCTGTATATTCTCCGACCATAATGCCTTGAAATTAGAACTTAATCACAACAAGAAGTTTGGAAGGACCACAAACACGTGGAGGTTAAGGACCATCCTGCTAAAAGATGAAAAGGTCAACCAGGAAATTAAGGAAGAATTAAAAAGATTCATGGAAACTAATGAGAATGAAGATACAACCGTTCAAAATCTTTGGGATGCAGCAAAAGCAGTCCTGAGGGGGAAATACATCGCAATACAAGCATCCATTCAAAAACTGGAAAGATCTCAAATTCAAAAGCTCACCTTACACATAAAGGAACTAGAGAAAAAGCAACAAATAGACCCCACCCCCAGCAGAAGAAGACAGTTAATTAAAATTCGAGCAGAACTCAATGTTATCGAGACCAAAAGAACTGTGGAACAGATCAACAGAACCAGGAGTTGGTTCTTTGAAAGAATTAATAAGATAGATAAACCATTAGCCAACCTTATTAAAAAGAAGAGAGAGAAGACTCAAATTAATAAAATCATGAATGAGAAAGGGGACATCACTACCAACACCAAGGAAATACAAACGATTTTAAAAACATATTATGAACAGCTGTACGCCAATAAATTAGGAAATCTAGAAGAAATGGACGCATTCCTGGAAAGCCACAAACTACCAAAACTGGAGCAGGAAGAAATAGAAAACCTGAACAGGCCAATAACCAGGGACGGAAATTGAAGCAGTCATCAAAAACCTCCCAAGACACAAGAGTCCAGGGCCAGATGGCTTCCCAGGGGAATTCTATCAAACGTTCAAAGAAGAAATCATACCTATTCTACTAAAGCTGTTTGGAAAGATAGAAAGAGATGGAGTACTTCCAAATTCGTTCTATGAGGCCAGCATCACCTTAATCCCGAAACCAGACAAAGACCCCACCAAAAAGGAGAATTACAGACCAATATTCCTGATGAACATGGATGCAAAAATTCTCAACAAGATACTAGCCAATAGGATCCAACAACAATTTAAGAAAATTATTCACCATGACCAAGTAGGATTTATCCCTGGGACACAAGGCTGGTTCAACACTCGTAAAACCATCAATGTGATTCATCATATCAGCAAGAGAAAAACCAAGAACCATATGATACTCTCATTAGATGCAGAGAAAGCATTTGACAAAATACAGCATCCATTCCTGATCAAAACCCTTCAGAGTGTTGGGATAGAGGGAACTTTCCTCGATGTCTTAAAAGCCATTTACGAAAAGCCCACAGCAAATATCATTCTCAATGGGGAAGCACTGGGAGCCTTTCCCCTAAGATCAGGAACAAGACGGGGATGTCCACTCTCACCACTGCTGTTCAACATAGTTCTGGAAGTCCTCGCCTCAGCAATCAGACAACAAAAAGACATTAAAGGCATTCAAATTGGCAAAGAAGAAGTCAAACTCTCCCTCTTCGCCGATGACATGATACTCTACATAGAAAACCCAAAAGCCTCCACCCCAAGATTGCTAGAATTCATACAGCAATTTGGTAGCGTGGCAGGATACAAAATCAATGCCCAGAAATCAATGGCATTTCTATACACTAACAATGAGACTGAAGAAAGAGAAATTAAGGAGTCAATCCCATTTACAATTGTACCCAAAAGCATAAGATACCTAGGAATAAACCTAACCAAAGAGGTAAAAGATCTATACCCTAAAAACTATAGAACACTTCTGAAAGAAATTGAGGAAGACACAAAGAGATGGAAAAATATTCCATGCTCATGGATTGGCAGAATTAATATTGTGAAAATGTCAATGTTACCCAGGGCAATTTACACGTTTAATGCAATCCCTATCAAAATACCATGGACTTTCTTCAGAGAGTTAGAACAAATTATTTTAAGATTTGTGTGGAATCAGAAAAGACCCCGAATAGCCAGGGGAATTTTAAAAAAGAAAACCATAGCTGGGGGCATCACAATGCCAGATTTCAGGTTGTACTACAAAGCTGTGGTCATCAAGACAGTGTGGTACTGGCACAAAAACAGACACATAGATCAATGGAACAGAATAGAGAACCCAGAAGTGGACCCTGAAATGTACGGTCATCTAATATTCAATAAAGGAGGAAAGACTATCCACTGGAAGAAAGACAGTCTCTTCAATAAATGGTGCTGGGAAAATTGGACATCCACATGCAGAAGAATGAAACTGGACCACTCTCTTTCACCATACACAAAGATAAACTCAAAATGGATGAGAGATCTAAATGTGAGACAAGAGTCCATCAAAATCCTAGAGGAGAACACAGGCAACACCCTCTTTGAACTCGGCCACAGTAACTTCTTGCAAGATACATCCACAAAGGCAAAAGAAACAAAAGCAAAAATGAACTATTGGGACTTCATCAAGATAAGAAGCTTTTGCACAGCAAAGGATACAGTCAACAAAACTAAAAGACAACCTACAGAATGGGACAAGATATTTGCAAATGACATATCAGATAAAGGGCTAGTTTCCAAAATCTATAAAGAACTTATTAAACTCAACACCAAAGAAACAAACAATCCAATCATGAAATGGGCAAAAGACATGAAGAGAAATCTCCCAGAGGAAGACATGGACATGGCCAACATGCACATGAGAAAATGCTCTGCATCACTTGCCATCAGGGAAATACAAATCAAAACCACAATGAGATACCACCTCACACCAGTGAGAATGGGGAAAATTAACAAGGCAGGAAACAACAAATGTTGGAGAGGATGCGGAGAAAAGGGAACCCTCTTACACTGTTGGTGGGAATGGGGAACTGGTGCAGCCACTCTGGCAAACTGTGTGGAGGTTCCTCAAAGAGTTAAAAATAGACCTTCCCTACGACCCAGCAATTGCACTGTTGGGGATTTACCCCAAAGATTCAGATGCAATGAAACTTCGGGACACCTGCACCCCGATGTTTCTAGCAGCAATGGCCACAATAGCCAAACAGTGGAAGGAGCCTCGGTGTCCATCGAAAGATGAATGGATAAAGAAGATGTGGTTTATGTATACAATGGAATATTACTCAGCCATTAGAAACGACAAATACCCACCATTTGCTTCAACGTGGATGGAACTGGAGGGTATTATGCTGAGTGAAATAAGTCAATCGGAGAAGGACAAACAGTGTATGTTCTCATTCATTTGGGGAATATGAATAATAGTGAAAGGGAATATAAAGGAAGGGAAAAGAAATGTTGGGAAATATCAGGAAGGGAGACAGAACATAAAGACTCCTAACTCGGGGAAACGAACTAGGGGTGGTGGAAGGGGAGGAGGGCGGGTGTTGGAGGGGAATGGTGACGGGCACTGAGGTGGACACTTGACGGGATGAGCACTGGGTGTTTTTCTGTATGTTGGTAAATTGAAGACCAATAAAAATTAATTAAAAAAAAACAAACAAAGAGACAAAAAAAAAATAAGAAAAGAACCAATACTAGTATGTAATCTATAAATGTTATTGTTTGGTATTTGATAAGAAGTGTCATAAAGAAGAGAGAGGTAACCTTATAGACCTTAGTCTTTGGGGTTTTAAAAATTTGAAATGCTTAGTTCCCCAAGATTATGAAGAGGATAAGGAATATTTGAATTCTTGTGATTCTAAGGGTGAGGTCAATAGAGCACAGTTGAAAAAAAAAAAAAGAGCACAGTTGAAGTGGGATCAGCTAGGACAGAGGTTTTAGTATAGAGGAAGTGGTACCTGCTGCACTCCTGGTTATCATGGTTAGAGGGCTCTACCTTAAAATTTATTTTTTAAAGATTTTATTTATTTACTCATGAGAGACAGAGAGGCAGAGACTTAGGCAGAGAGAGCAGGTTCCCTATGGGGAGCCCGATGTGGGACTTGATTCCAGGACCCTGGGATCACGCTCTGAGCCAAAGGCAGATGCTCAACCACTGAGTCATCCAGATGTCCTTAAAATTTATATTTCAGGGGCTCCTGGATAGCTCAGTCAGTTAAGTGTCTCAGGCCATGATCTCAGCATCATGAGATCAAACCCCACACTGGGCTCCGGGCTGAGTGTGGAACCTGCTTAAGGTCCTCTCTCCCTGCCTCTATGCTTCTTTTCTTCTGCCCCCACTAGTGCCCACTCTCTTTCTCCAAACAAAAGTCTATTTTAATGAGACATATCAAATGTAAATAAATCACACAACAATTAGGAAGGGGCAGAATTGGTCCTGCTGGTTCCCCCTTGGAGGAAGGTCTGGAAAAGAACCTGGGAGGGTTGTGAGGTGTGGTTGAAGTGAGATCACTTGCTGTGATGAGCACTGGGTGATGTAGGGAAGTGTTGAATCACTATATTGTAACATGTAAAACTAATACAACTGTGTTATAATATATAACTGCATGTTATATAAATATATAGCTAATATAACTGTATGTTAACTAACTGGGATTAGAACAAAAATTTAAACCCATCTTGTATTTTCTACTTTGCAGTAAAAATTTGCTAAACCTTCCATTTCTCTTTATTAATCCTCCCCTGTTTGACCATGCTCTGCTTCTTTTTCTGAATTTGAAGTTCTTTAACTTTGCTAAGAAACCTCCTGGGTAAAAGGGAATTCACACTCACATGCTGCCTCATCTTGGGATTCAGGCAAAAACTACCACTGCTGCAAAACCCTGCCAGGATCCAGTACAGCATCTGGCTGGCGTTATTAGTTTTATTCTGGCTCCTGTGAAATTTCATCTGTTTAATGATGCTGGGATGCCAACTTTCTAGTTCCAGAGGAAAACTTTTCAGGGAAGTGTAAGATTTCTGCCCTAGACAGGGCTGGGTATGAGGTTGGGGACCTTTTACTCACAAATATGTGTTTCTACCAGGTATTCTGAGATGGTGATTTTCATAGGACATCAGATTCCAGTCACATTCCCACCCAGCGACTTCAGGAGGCTAATCTCAGTTGTTTATTTTTTCTCCTATTTCCTTCTGTGGCAAACTGAGGGATGTCGACAATGCATGTCTCTGGTAATCCACCTTTCCCTATGTTCTTTGTCCAATTTCTGCCTTTTTCTCTATTCTTGGGGTTTTCTCTCTGCTTGGCTCTTTCCCCCCCCTTTTTTTTTTTTTTTGTTTGTTTGTTTTTGTTTTGTTTTGTGCTTTTTTTTTCTTTCTTTCTTCTTGATTTCTGATTGCTTCCCCCACCCCACCCCCCCTTTTTTTCTCTTTTTTCTCCTTTCTTTCTTTTTCTTCTTTTTCCCCTTTTTTTCTTCTTTCTCTTTTTTCTTTTTCTCTTTTCTTTCCTTCTCTCTCTTTTTCTCTTTTTCCCAATACAACTTGTTTTTGGCCACTCTGCACTGAGCAAAATGACTAGAAGGAAAACCTCACCTCAAAAAAAAGAATCAGAAACAGTCCTCTCTCCCACAGAGTTACAAAATCTGGATTACAATTCAATGTCAGAAAGCCAATTCAGAAGCACTATTTTACAGCAACTGGTGGCTCTAGAAAAAACCATAAAGGACTCAAGAGACTTCATGACTGCAGAATTTAGATCCAATCAGGCAGAAATTAAAAATCAATTAAATGAGATGCAATCCAAGCTAGAAGTCCTAACGACGAGGCTTAACGAGGTGGAAGAACGAGTGAGTGACATAGAAGACAAGTTGATGGCAAAGAGGGAAACTGAGGAAAAAAGAGACAAGCAATTAAAAGATCATGAGGATAGATTAAGGGAAATAAATGACAGCCTGAGGAAGAAAAACCTACGTTTAATTGGGGTTCCTGAGGGCGCGGAAAGGGACAGAGGGCCAGAATATGTATTTGAACAAATCCTAGCTGAAAACTTTCCTAATCTGGGAAGGGAAACAGGCATTCAGATCCAGGAAATAGAGAGAGCCCCCCCTAAAAATCAACAAAAACCGTTCAACACCTCGACATTTAATAGTGAAGCTTGCAAATTCCAAAGATAAGGAGAAGATCCTTAAAGCAGCAAGAGAAAAAAAGTCCCTGACTTTTATGGGGAGGAATATTAGGGTAACAGCAGACCTCTCCACAGAGACCTGGCAGGCCAGAAAGGGCTGGCAGGATATATTCAGGGTCCTAAATGAAAAGAACATGCAACCAAGAATACTTTATCCAGCAAGGCTTTCATTCAAAATGGAAGGAGAGATAAAGAGCTTCCAAGACAGGCAGGAACTGAAAGAATATGTAACCTCCAAACCAGCTCTGCAAGAAATTTTAAGGGGGACTCTTAAAATTCCCCTTTAAGAAGAAGTTCAGTGGAACAATCCACAAAAACAAGGACTGAATAGATATGATGACACTGAACTCATATCTATCAATAGTAACTCTGAACGTGAACGGGCTTAATGACCCCATCAAAAGGCGCAGGGTTTCAGACTGGATAAAAAAGCAGGACCCATCTATTTGCTGTCTACAAGAGACTCATTTTAGACAGAAGGACACCTACAACCTGAAAATAAAAGGTTGGAGAACCATTTACCATTCAAATGGTCCTCAAAAGAAAGCAGGGGTAGCCATCCTTATATCAGATAAATTAAAATTTACCCCGAAGACTATAGTGAGAGATGAAGAGGGACACTATCTCATACTCAAAGGATCTATCCAACAAGAGGACTTAACAATCCTCAATATATATGCCCCGAATGTGGGAGCTGCCAAATATTTAAACCAATTAATAACCAAACTCAAGAAATACCTTGATAATAATACACTTATACTTGGTGACTTCAATCTAGCTCTTTCTACCCTGGATAGGTCTTCTAAGCGCAACATCTCCAAAGAAACGAGAGCTTTAAATGATACACTGGACCAGATGGATTTCACAGATATCTACAGAACTTTACATCCAAACTCAACTGAATACACATTCTTCTCAAGTGCACATGGAACTTTCTCCAGAATAGACCACATACTGGGTCACAAATCGGGTCTGAACCGATACTAAAAGATCGGGATAGTCCCCTGTATATTCTCCGACCATAATGCCTTGAAATTAGAACTTAATCACAACAAGAAGTTTGGAAGGACCACAAACACGTGGAGGTTAAGGACCATCCTGCTAAAAGATGAAAAGGTCAACCAGGAAATTAAGGAAGAATTAAAAAGATTCATGGAAACTAATGAGAATGAAGATACAACCGTTCAAAATCTTTGGGATGCAGCAAAAGCAGTCCTGAGGGGGAAATACATCGCAATACAAGCATCCATTCAAAAACTGGAAAGATCTCAAATTCAAAAGCTCACCTTACACATAAAGGAACTAGAGAAAAAGCAACAAATAGACCCCACCCCCAGCAGAAGAAGACAGTTAATTAAAATTCGAGCAGAACTCAATGTTATCGAGACCAAAAGAACTGTGGAACAGATCAACAGAACCAGGAGTTGGTTCTTTGAAAGAATTAATAAGATAGATAAACCATTAGCCAACCTTATTAAAAAGAAGAGAGAGAAGACTCAAATTAATAAAATCATGAATGAGAAAGGGGACATCACTACCAACACCAAGGAAATACAAACGATTTTAAAAACATATTATGAACAGCTGTACGCCAATAAATTAGGAAATCTAGAAGAAATGGACGCATTCCTGGAAAGCCACAAACTACCAAAACTGGAGCAGGAAGAAATAGAAAACCTGAACAGGCCAATAACCAGGGACGAAATTGAAGCAGTCATCAAAAACCTCCCAAGACACAAGAGTCCAGGGCCAGATGGCTTCCCAGGGGAATTCTATCAAACGTTCAAAAAGAAATCATACCTATTCTACTAAAGCTGTTTGGAAAGATAGAAAGAGATGGAGTACTTCCAAATTCGTTCTATGAGGCCAGCATCACCTTAATCCCGAAACCAGACAAAGACCCCACCAAAAAGGAGAATTACAGACCAATATTCCTGATGAACATGGATGCAAAAATTCTCAACAAGATACTAGCCAATAGGATCCAACAACAATTTAAGAAAATTATTCACCATGACCAAGTAGGATTTATCCCTGGGACACAAGGCTGGTTCAACACTCGTAAAACCATCAATGTGATTCATCATATCAGCAAGAGAAAAACCAAGAACCATATGATACTCTCATTAGATGCAGAGAAAGCATTTGACAAAATACAGCATCCATTCCTGATCAAAACCCTTCAGAGTGTTGGGATAGAGGGAACTTTCCTCGATGTCTTAAAAGCCATTTACGAAAAGCCCACAGCAAATATCATTCTCAATGGGGAAGCACTGGGAGCCTTTCCCCTAAGATCAGGAACAAGACGGGGATGTCCACTCTCACCACTGCTGTTCAACATAGTTCTGGAAGTCCTCGCCTCAGCAATCAGACAACAAAAAGACATTAAAGGCATTCAAATTGGCAAAGAAGAAGTCAAACTCTCCCTCTTCGCCGATGACATGATACTCTACATAGAAAACCCAAAAGCCTCCACCCCAAGATTGCTAGAATTCATACAGCAATTTGGTAGCGTGGCAGGATACAAAATCAATGCCCAGAAATCAATGGCATTTCTATACACTAACAATGAGACTGAAGAAAGAGAAATTAAGGAGTCAATCCCATTTACAATTGTACCCAAAAGCATAAGATACCTAGGAATAAACCTAACCAAAGAGGTAAAAGATCTATACCCTAAAAACTATAGAACACTTCTGAAAGAAATTGAGGAAGACACAAAGAGATGGAAAAATATTCCATGCTCATGGATTGGCAGAATTAATATTGTGAAAATGTCAATGTTACCCAGGGCAATTTACACGTTTAATGCAATCCCTATCAAAATACCATGGACTTTCTTCAGAGAGTTAGAACAAATTATTTTAAGATTTGTGTGGAATCAGAAAAGACCCCGAATAGCCAGGGGAATTTTAAAAAAGAAAACCATAGCTGGGGGCATCACAATGCCAGATTTCAGGTTGTACTACAAAGCTGTGGTCATCAAGACAGTGTGGTACTGGCACAAAAACAGACACATAGATCAATGGAACAGAATAGAGAACCCAGAAGTGGACCCTGAAATGTACGGTCATCTAATATTCAATAAAGGAGGAAAGACTATCCACTGGAAGAAAGACAGTCTCTTCAATAAATGGTGCTGGGAAAATTGGACATCCACATGCAGAAGAATGAAACTGGACCACTCTCTTTCACCATACACAAAGATAAACTCAAAATGGATGAGAGATCTAAATGTGAGACAAGAGTCCATCAAAATCCTAGAGGAGAACACAGGCAACACCCTCTTTGAACTCGGCCACAGTAACTTCTTGCAAGATACATCCACAAAGGCAAAAGAAACAAAAGCAAAAATGAACTATTGGGACTTCATCAAGATAAGAAGCTTTTGCACAGCAAAGGATACAGTCAACAAAACTAAAAGACAACCTACAGAATGGGACAAGATATTTGCAAATGACATATCAGATAAAGGGCTAGTTTCCAAAATCTATAAAGAACTTATTAAACTCAACACCAAAGAAACAAACAATCCAATCATGAAATGGGCAAAAGACATGAAGAGAAATCTCACAGAGGAAGACATGGACATGGCCAACAAGCACATGAGAAAATGCTCTGCATCACTTGCCATCAGGGAAATACAAATCAAAACCACAATGAGATACCACCTCACACCAGTGAGAATGGGGAAAATTAACAAGGCAGGAAACAACAAATGTTGGAGAGGATGCGGAGAAAAGGGAACCCTCTTACACTGTTGGTGGGAATGGGGAACTGGTGCAGCCACTCTGGCAAACTGTGTGGAGGTTCCTCAAAGAGTTAAAAATAGACCTTCCCTACGACCCAGCAATTGCACTGTTGGGGATTTACCCCAAAGATTCAGATGCAATGAAACTTCGGGACACCTGCACCCCGATGTTTCTAGCAGCAATGGCCACAATAGCCAAACTGGAAGGAGCCTCGGTGTCCATCGAAAGATGAATGGATAAAGAAGATGTGGTTTATGTATACAATGGAATATTACTCAGCCATTAGAAACGACAAATACCCACCATTTGCTTCAACGTGGATGGAACTGGAGGGTATTATGCTGAGTGAAATAAGTCAATCGGAGAAGGACAAACAGTGTATGTTCTCATTCATTTGGGGAATATGAATAATAGTGAAAGGGAATATAAAGGAAGGGAAAAGAAATGTTGGGAAATATCAGGAAGGGAGACAGAACATAAAGACTCCTAACTCTGGGAAACGAACTAGGGGTGGTGGAAGGGGAGGAGGGCGGGTGTTGGAGGGGAATGGTGACGGGCACTGAGGTGGACACTTGACGGGATGAGCACTGGGTGTTTTTCTGTATGTTGGTAAATTGAAGACCAATAAAAATTAATTAAAAAAAAACAAACAAAGAGACAAAAAAAAAATAAGAAAAGAACCAATACTAGTATGTAATCTATAAATGTTATTGTTTGGTATTTGATAAGAAGTGTCATAAAGAAGAGAGAGGTAACCTTATAGACCTTAGTCTTTGGGGTTTTAAAAATTTGAAATGCTTAGTTCCCCAAGATTATGAAGAGGATAAGGAATATTTGAATTCTTGTGATTCTAAGGGTGAGGTCAATAGAGCACAGTTGAAAAAAAAAAAAAGAGCACAGTTGAAGTGGGATCAGCTAGGACAGAGGTTTTAGTATAGAGGAAGTGGTACCTGCTGCACTCCTGGTTATCATGGTTAGAGGGCTCTACCTTAAAATTTATTTTTTTAAAGATTTTATTTATTTACTCATGAGAGACAGAGAGGCAGAGACTTAGGCAGAGAGAGCAGGTTCCCTATGGGGAGCCCGATGTGGGACTTGATTCCAGGACCCTGGGATCACGCTCTGAGCCAAAGGCAGATGCTCAACCACTGAGTCATCCAGATGTCCTTAAAATTTATATTTCAGGGGCTCCTGGATAGCTCAGTCAGTTAAGTGTCTCAGGCCATGATCTCAGCATCATGAGATCAAACCCCACACTGGGCTCCGGGCTGAGTGTGGAACCTGCTTAAGGTCCTCTCTCCCTGCCTCTATGCTTCTTTTCTTCTGCCCCCACTAGTGCCCACTCTCTTTCTCCAAACAAAAGTCTATTTTAATGAGACATATCAAATGTAAATAAATCACACAACAATTAGGAAGGGGCAGAATTTGGTCCTGCTGGTTCCCCCTTGGAGGAAGGTCTGGAAAAGAATCTGGGAGGGTTGTGAGGTGTGGTTGAAGTGAGATCACTTGCTGTGATGAGCACTGGGTGATGTAGGGAAGTGTTGAATCACTATATTGTAACATGTAAAACTAATACAACTGTGTTATAATATATAACTGCATGTTATATAAATATATAGCTAATATAACTGTATGTTAACTAACTGGGATTAGAACAAAAATTTAAACCCATCTTGTATTTTCTACTTTGCAGTAAAAATTTGCTAAACCTTCCATTTCTCTTTATTAATCCTCCCCTGTTTGACCATGCTCTGCTTCTTTTTCTGAATTTGAAGTTCTTTAACTTTGCTAAGAAACCTCCTGGGTAAAAGGGAATTCACACTCACATGCTGCCTCATCTTGGGATTCAGGCAAAAACTACCACTGCTGCAAAACCCTGCCAGGATCTAGTACAGCATCTGGCTGGCGTTATTAGTTTTATTCTGGCTCCTGTGAAATTTCATCTGTTTAATGATGCTGGGATGCCAACTTTCTAGTTCCAGAGGAAAACTTTTCAGGGAAGTGTAAGATTTCTGCCCTAGACAGGGCTGGGTATGAGGTTGGGGACCTTTTACTCACAAATATGTGTTTCTACCAGGTATTCTGAGATGGTGATTTTCATAGGACATCAGATTCCAGTCACATTCCCACCCAGCGACTTCAGGAGGCTAATCTCAGTTGTTTATTTTTTCTCCTATTTCCTTCTGTGGCAAACTGAGGGATGTCGACAATGCATGTCTCTGGTAATCCACCTTTCCCTATGTTCTTTGTCCAATTTCTGCCTTTTTCTCTATTCTTGGGGTTTTCTCTCTGCTTGGCTCTTTCCCCCCCCTTCTTTTTTTTTTTTTGTTACACGGGTGGTTTGCTTTTGTCTGTCTTTGCCTATGTCAATGAAGTCTGTCTACTTAAAAGTTGGCAGTGGTTGAATACTGGAATCAAAGTGGTGAATTCTGGGGACAAGGGAGGGTGGTCAAGATTCCAAGGGCATTACCCAGAGGCCTCGTTGGACCACACAGGAGCGAGGAGGAATCTCCGAGGCCATATATTACGATTGCCTGATGCTTCAATTTAAAACTTGCTACCGCTGTGCTTTATGTATTTATCTTTTTAAAGTATGTATGTATGTATTTATTTGAGACAGAGAGAGCACAAGCAGGGGGAACAGCAGAGAAAGAAGTAGCTTCCTTACTGAGCAGAGAGCTCGATGCGGGCTGGATCCCAGGACCCCGGGATCATGACCCAAGCCAAAGGCAGACGCTTAACTGACTAAGCCGCCCAGGTACACTGTGTCTGTGCTTTAAATAACTAGTCTTCTTGGCAACCTCATGAGTTGCAATTAAGCTAGTGAAAGTGACTATAAGGAAAGGAGGGAAACTGAGTGGGGAACACTTAGAGAGGAAGACAAACCATGAGAGACTCCTGACTCTGAGAAATAACTAGACTTCTTTGGCTTTAGTATTTACCTGAAGGTCTGTAACTGGTCTTCCTTTGAGAACAGATCAGTGTTATGATTCAAGTTGTGTTCATTTCTTAGGTTAATGAGACTTCCCGTTGCCTGTAATCACGTTGGATATTTTACAAATGTGAAGAGTACATCCTTTGAAGCAGATATGAGGAAGAACTGATTGAGAAGCTGTAGGGATAAAGCAATCTTATCTATGACTTTAAAGAAAAACTGTTAAGGAGGAAAAAAAAAGGAACATATCCTTTAAACCAAAAATTAACACTACCTAACATGTGGACAAGTCTCTATTTCATTTTGCCAGTTGAACTGCTTCAAAAATGTCTTTCTTCTAACAGCTTGAGCTTTTTTTTTTTTTTCAGTTCAACAAAGTAAAAATCTGCTCAGATATTTAAAGGAAAGGGTCCTCTCCTCCTCCTCCACCTTTTCCAGGTTTGATGAAGTAAGGAAAAGCTTAACATTCTAGCTTGGTGGAATTTAATTTTGGCCAAGGACAGGTGTTTGGTGGTTAAGGTAAAAGATGTAGACGATAATGAACGTGTACTAATTTTGAAGAGTAGGAAGACCCTGAGAGAAATTTGTCTGAAAGTTGGATAAATTTGAATTATTTCTACTACACTCTTTATTCTGAGTCTTTTTTGACCAAAAGCATGTTTCATCAGATGTCCATGTGGGGTTAGGGTGTGAAGTAGTCTATTCTGGCTAGGCGGACCCTGAAATGTCAATTGTCAAATGTCAAATGGATTTTTTGTCAAGCATGGTATGTACCCAACAAGGGCAAATGAGGGGGTAAGCTCTGCTCTGTGTAGTTCCTCAGGGTGATGGTGGCTCTACCTTGCTGGATGGAGATTGGCCTGTTGGAGCAGTCTTAGAGGTTGCTGTATATAGAAGAGGGGAATGGAGGGTCATGCAAGATGTTTTTAGGTGCCAGATTTGGAAGTATCCTACTTTACATTTGCAAACATGCTGTTTGCTAGAACCCAGTCAGATTGCCCCACCCAACTATGAGGGATGTTGGGAAATGTGGTCTTTCTGTGTACTCAGCAAAAATGACATATAGAATGAGATTTTTGTCAATACATGCAGTGGTCTCTGCTTAGTCTCCTTTTCCAGTGGCCTTTTTGCAATAGAGCACACTCACCATTTCCCCAAAAGAGATGAATAAAACCTAAATGCAGCCACTTCACCCAGCTCAAAATCCAGGATCTCCAGGTGACTTACAATAGTTTGTCTTAGTTTGAGTGTGCTCCTTCTTGGTCCTATGAACTAAAGAAAGAAGATATTTGCTCCCTTCCTCCAATTATAATTTTGGGGAGCAGTTTTTTTGGGGAAGAACTGAGTATCTATAGCAATCACTGGCAGTTCTGAAATCCCACTGGGCAGATGTGCTGAAAGTCCCCCTCAATCTGGGTTGGGATAGATCTTCATAGGCCCTGCTATTTTTGGATAATGAGTGCCTTTGGAGACTTGGTTGTTCTTACCTGATGGAGCTTTGTGAGCAGGTGAGTGATGCCACTGGGGCTGCACTTTGGGAAGTGCATTTGGATCCAAGAAACAAGTTAGGAAGTTATTGCAGAAATTCAAGAGTTAGAGAATTATCCTCTGAACCAGTAGTGGTCAGTCAGAATGGGAGGAAGTGATGAATGTGAGAGACACATTGGAAGCCACATCCCAAGAGCTTGATAACTGGTTTGATGCACATGACAAAAAGGAAAGGAGATCTGACTCTAAGGCCCTGCACCTGGCTGACAATGACAATGGTTGTGATGGAGGGAAGTCAAGAGTAGGTCCTGACTTGGAGGAAGGTAACTTTGGTTTTTACCGTTATTTTCTACCTTGCCCTCTGATACGGAGGAAATGAACTCATGTCCTAACTTCATTATTATTATTATTGAAAGATTTTTTTTATCCATAAGAGAGAGAGAGAGAGAGAGAGAGAGAGAGAGAGGCAGGCAGAGACATAGGCAGAGGGAGAAGCAGGCTCCCTGCAGGAAGCCCAATGTGGGACTCGATCCTGGGACTCTGGGATCATGCCCTGAGCCAAAGGCAGATGCTCAACCACTGAGCCACCCAGGCATCCCATGTTCTAACTTCATTAATGGACAGGAGCTTCGCGGTTATGAAAAATATTTTAAGGTTTAAGAAACTCACAATAAATGCATGTGATACATGACAATGGAGTATTCATTGAGGGTTATGAGTTACTAACATTAGGCTGGTTGTCAACAATGGATCCTTTTGTTATTAAAATGCCTTTTAAAAAATTTTTATGTATGTATTAGAGAAAGAAAGAATGAGCACAAACAGAGGGAGCAGCAGAGGGAAAGGGAGTAGCGGGCTCCCTGTTGAGGAGCTCAATGTGGAGCTCGGTCCCCAAACCCTGGGATCATGATCTGAGCTGAAGGCAGACACTTAACCCACTGAGCAACCCAGGTGCCCCTATTAAAACACCTTGAGGGGCAGCCCAGGTGGCTCAGCAGTTTAGCGCCGCCTTCAGCCCAGAGCATGATCCTGGGGACCCAGGATCGAGTCCCACCTTGGGCTCCCTGCATGTAGCCTGCTTCTCCCTCTGCCTGTGTCTCTGCCTCTCTCTCTATGTCTCTCATGCATAAATAAATGAAATCTTTTTTAAAAAACCACCTTGAGTGTGTTACTCCTAGAAAAGGTTTCTTGGTCACCAGACTGACTTGAGTCCCTTTGGTGAAAAGGATCACTTTGCTTTAGATGGAAGCTCACGCTATTGTTGGGTAGTTCTAGTTGTTTATGGCTTCCATTTTATATTGAGCTGAAACTTATTTTCTTGAAACTTCTACTTAGATGAACCAATTTTTGTTTTGTTTTGTTTTTAGATTTTATTTTTAAGTAATTTCGATATCCAATGTGGGGCTAGAACTTACAACCTTGAGATCAAAGTTACATGCTTTACTGACTGAGCCAGCCAGGCTCCCTAGAGTCACCAGTTTTTAACCCCAGAAACACACAGGGCAAGTAAGTCTTCTCAGGTCTGGAAGGCTGTAGCTGTCCCCTTTTATCTTCTTTGTTTGAGCTGAGCAACTCTTGTCTCCAACTATTGCTTTTGTATGACTTTGCCTGTGGGACCCTTGCATGCTACTGCTTGTGGTGTCTGGGAGGGTTCATGCTTGTTATTAGGGTGGGAGAGCAAGGAGATGGTGGCCCCATGGATTTTGATGGTGGCAGAAGCTTTGACATGACCTGAAGATCTCTCTGTTCTGTAATAATCTGGTCAGGAGTATCTGATGAGGACATCCTTAGCTTCCAGAGACCATTAGTGGTAAGCTTCCCTTGAGAAGTGGGCTCTGAGTGAGATAAGGGGTTCACCCCTCCGAGCCTGGTTCTATCACCCTCCTCTGCATATTCTACAAATGAAGACTGTTTATAGTGGGTGGTGGCTACCAGGTAGCTGGTCCCTTCTCTCTTCTGGCTAACAGACCTGTGTCTGTTCAGACCACCATCCCTCTTTCATATGACCCTGGGCTTCACGAGAAACTGTCTCTACTCTGGGAGTGAGTCCTAGTCAGTCTCTGGAAATACTGGGAATCCCAGTCCTGCTGCCATGGACTGCTTTAGATGGAGGGTTGTAACCCAGGTCTGGATAATGAGACATGAGAGTAGATCTGTGGGGGAGAGGAGCTTCCAGGAGATGTTTCCTTACTCCTAAGTAGGAGACACCAGGAGAAGTGATGTCTCTCTGCCTGTGGACTTTACCGTGTCTGGATGTGAAGCCTCCAACTCTCAAGCCATCTGGAGGGTGAAGCCCACACATTGCGAAAACCAAAGCCAAGCAAATCCTAAGAACTGGGTGGCCAGATTTCTGAACTTCTTGTTTTTAAAGTGAACACATTTCACTGTCGTCTTTGGTGGTTTCAGTTAGAGATTTCAGTTACTAGCAGCTGAAGGCATCCTAACCGATACGGGGACTCTTCAAATGAGGTGCTTGGAAGAGAACATAGTGCCAGAACAGTGGAAATATCACCCCTGATATTTTATATGCTGTGCTTCTGGAAATAGCAATTCACTCTGAGATACCTTCTTTCTTTCGTTCGTAACTCCATCCCACATTTGGCACATATTGTTTTCATGAACAGCTAAGACCATTAGGGGTTTTTCTCCATACATTTCTTTTTTATTGGTTAATAAGTTTCCTGAAGACCATTTTTTATGATGCTGTAAAGCCAGGGAAATGGGTGGAAGTAGCCAAACTTCTGGCTGATAAGAAAACTCTTTTGGAAAAGAACCTAATTTTTGGCATTCTGCTTACAAGTCCATCAATGAAGATAAAGATCATTGATTACTTACGGAAGTTTCTCCAGCTAAATGTGCACTTGTGGAGACAGCCCCGTGACTGCCTCAGATGTCTCTGGACATAGAGGCTCTGTGTTTTGCCAGCTGTGCACTTGTCATAGAACCACAAGTCTTCATCCTCACCCTACTCCTTGTTCTGAACAATGTATCCTGGACAGATTCCAGCCACCCTCCTTTTCCCAGGCTCCACCTCTGCTTACACTCCTAAACACACTAGCACGTGAGCTTTTTCCTGTTTCACATAAACACTGTCCTCTTCCAATTTGCTGGCTTCTCCTCTGAAATGAGCTCAGGTTTATCCGGGCTTGCGGGGGAAATCCATTTCCTGAATTGGTTTCTCCTTACAGGCAGGTGTCGCGGTGCTCTGACACAAGGCTGCCAAATATATTTGCTCGTGCGTGAAGACAGCGAAAGGGGTAACAAAAAATGTCAAATCGTCAACACTTCACCTTCCCTAATAATAAGCTGTCAGCTGTCAAAGGCAGAAATGTCAAATCCTTTCATCCCCTCCCTTCTCCCAAACCAGGACTTGGTTTTGATGGTTTTGCAAGAAATTCAGATAATCATTTATTTGGATGCTTGTTCTTATGTAACCCCGGGTGGCAATGAGTGCCAAGAAAGAACCTTCCTACAGAATCCTTCAGTTAAAGCACTAGAGAAATCCAATAGCTCCTGGGCTCGTGGCCAATTCTTTTAAACCCGATCAGTCATCTCTTCTGCTTCAGAGCTGATGTCCCCTCTGTGAGAGACAAAAAAGGTCCCAGGATGTAAGAAGTGCCTGCAAGCACACTGGGACGTACTCCTGTGGTCCGCTTGTCCTTGTGCAGCATCACTGTGCACGTGGCAGGGGTTTGGTGAGCAGAGACTTCTTTTAGGGAAGCTGCTCAGTGGAGTAGAACAGATGAATGTTCCCAGCAGCTTGCAAGAGTCGTTTTTGACTCTGCACCTAGTGAACATCATGGCAGCTTCTGGCTGCGCCAAGCGGTGCAGGGATGAATGTATCCTTCCAGGTGCTATGCTAAATAACACAATGATAAAGCTCTTCTGTAGAGAGGAAGAGCACATCGCTGCTTATTCTTCCTGTGAAGAGTGGAGCAGAAGTCACTGGTTTCCACTGGTGGCTTTGTGAAAACTGTACTTTTCCGTATGTGTTATCAGGAGGATCCCTTGGGTCTGTGTCTATGGCTTTCTTCTAAAGGAGTGCAAGCTAACTCTTTCATATCAGTTGTGCCCCATATTATTTTATATTGACATCCTGAGCATCATTTGCTACCTGCTGGTCAGAAGTAACAGAAGAATTAAAACAATGTGATGCGATCCAAGAACGTCCATAATCAATTGCTTCCCCCTATTTAGTTTTAGAGCAAAATAAATAGAACCTACAAGCAGGCAGGGATCTGTAACTAGGGAGCAAAGTACTCCCTTGCTACCTATTGTTTGCTCCAGCTCTGGTACCAAACCCTGGCTTCTGGGAAGCTGCACAAGACCACCTGGAGTTCATGTTTCCAAAGTTAGTGAGCATTTTTGGTCTTATCTCCTGAAGCTCACACCTTAGTCTTCACTGCTGCCTAACAGGAGAAGACCACACACATTACCCGTTCACTGAACTTAGAGTGGAATTGGTGAAGTGGCCTGATGATGATTCCAGCTCCTCCTCTCTGGAGGACTGGGTTGAGATATTCTACAGGAAGGTTGAGTGTGTGCTTAGGACACCTGCAAAGCCGATGCATAGAGAGGAATGCTCTGTTTTGAGGACTATTTCGCAAAAAATCTAGAAAGAAATTTGTAAGCATATAGTTGTTTCATTTTGAAACTTTTTTTTAAAAAATTTATTTTTATCAAAGAGAATGTCTTAAGATTTTTAGTGTTCAGGCCTTTAGAGATCTTGCTTCAGCCAAGATCTTCTGCCTTTCTTGGAGGGAAAGAGGGTGGTGTTGGCAGGGCTCCTTTGGTCAGGATAATTGCTACTCTGGATGCATGTGTGTAAGAGACAGAAGGAGAAAATCATGCCTAGGAGCTGAGCTGTTAGAGCAAAGGGATTCCATGCACTGACATACATGTTTTCTCATGTCTGACTAATCCCCACCAATTCCTGACTTCTGGGGGGTAGAGAGACCAGGTAGGGAGCTATAAGGGACATTTGGGAGGGGAATAGAGATAAGACCTGGGACTCCTTTTTCTACAGCAAACCTTAATATGCATCCAGATTGCCTGGAGAACTTGTTAAAATACAGGTTACTAAATCTGTAAACTTGTGTTTAGGACTGAGAATTTGTATCTTTAACATGTTCCTGGGTGATGGTGCTTCTGGTCTAGGGACTGCACTTTGAGAACTTCTACTCAGAGATTCTGGGCATTGGGGTTTTTTAAAGTTTCTCAGGTGACTAATATAGCCAAGATTGAGAACCATGGCTTAGAGGTAACATTTGCTAGAGGACATCTAACAGGAATGGAAATATTTTCATATCATGATCCATGGATTTATTTATTAAGAATTTTTAATGTTAATTAATTAATTAATTAATGAGAGAGGGAGAGGACAAGTGGAGGGAGGGGCAGAGGGAGACAGACAAGCAGAGTCTGTTGAGTGCAGTGACTCCAAGGGTAGGGGGGAGGTGGAGACTGGGAGGGCTTGATCTCACAACCCTGAGATCATGACCTAATCCAAAACCAAGAATCAGATGCTTAATTGACTGAACCACCCAGGCACCCCATAGTTCATGGGTTTAAAAGAAAAATATATAAACCCATCTATCTATCCTGTTTATTGGTCTATCTCTCTACCTAATGTTCTATTCATGTACTTTAAAAATTAATAACAGGGCACACAAAATGCTCTGCAGTGGATAAAACAAAAATAGGTTAGTTCTTATATTTGTTTATATATAAAGAAACCTGTATTAGTTATATGGTTTATATGGTGCTTGTATTACCTGCAACAAATCTTCATAAACTTAGTAGCTATACACAACATAGTTTTTTTCATCCTCCAGTTCTGATGGTCACAAGTCCAGAATCAGTCTCACCTGGATAAAGTTAACTGCTCAGCACAACCGTGTTCCTTCTGGAGGCTCCAGGGCAGAAGCTGTTTCCTTGCCTTTTCCAGCTTCCGGAGGCTTGTGGCATTCCTTAGTTTATAGTTCTTTCCTCTGGCTTCAAAACCAGCAGTAGAGCATCTTCTGACCTCTATCTGCGACTCTGATCCTCCTGTCTCTCTCTCTCTTAGAAGATCCTTACAATTAGGTGGACTGACCCAGATAATCCCCATTGAATTGCTTGTGCAAAGTCCCCTTTGCCATCATACAAGGTACATAGATTCATAGGTTCCGGAGGTTTGGATGTGAACATCTCAGGGTGAGGGACATTATCTGGACCACCAAATTTGGTGAATTACAATAAAGACAGGGAAAAGTGAGGAAAGTCAGAGGAAAGGATGTGAGGGGATGGGAGGCAGAAGAGAACTCTCTTGTGCTTTTTTGTGGCTTTAACCATTCCGCTAGTGGTTCCTCTACTCATCCTTAAACAGACTTTGCCAATCAGTTCCCAAGTGAAATTTCCAGTTGCCTGTTGGATGCCTCTATTCTGTTCCACATAGTTTAAGTTGAGCATGTCCCCAAATGAACTGATTCTTCTTCCCTCACCCACAAAGTTCTTCCTGCTGTTCTCCTGTCTCCATTAATTATGTCTTCCCCCCCTCTTATATTCCAAGAGCCCCAGGCGGTCCCTGACACTGTGGATAGTGCTGGACATACTCACCTATGATAAAGTTTAATTTGTAAATTAGGCACTATAAGTTTTTTTAAAAAGATTTTATTTATTTATTCATGAGAGACCCAGAGAGAGGCAGAGACACAGGCAGAGGTAGAAGCAGGCTCCATGCAGGGAGTCTGATATGGGACTCGATCCTGGGACTCCAGGATCATGCCCTGGGCCAAAGACAGATGCTTAACTACTGAGCCACCCAGGATCCAGCACTATAAGTTTTTTTTTAAGGTAGAAGGCTTTTTGTTCTCTTATTTTTTCAAGTTTTTATTTAAATTCCAGTTAGTTAACATGTAATGTAATATTAGTTTCTTGTGTACAGTATAGTGATTTGACACTTGCACACAATACCTGTTGCTCATCCCAACAAGTGGGCACCATAAATTATTAACAGTAACAAATAATATAACAGTTATAGCAGTGTACTGCTATATTCACATACAAGTTATGTGAATGTGCCCTCTCTATCAAAATGTCTTATGTACTGTCCTCACACTTCTTGTGATAATGCGAGATGATGAAGTGCCTACCTCATGGGTGAAGTGAGGTAGATGAGGTAGGCATTGTGATGAAGCATGAGTCTACTACTGACCTTCCCATGATAGGGCCATCTGCTTCTGGAGTGTAGTTGACCTCGGGTAACTAAACATTGCTGAAAGTGAGACTGGGGATAATGGGCCTACTGTTCCTAGGAGCCATCCAGGTGCCCAAATCACTCCTTTGAAATCATTGTCTATCTCTCTCACTTCATACAACCAATTACTATGTTTATAGTGGTAACCAATTACCAATGTTTATAGTGACAGCCTCTGAGTAACCAACCCTACAAATGTCTTTCTTTATACCTGGCCACACTGACATAGAGATTTTTCTCAAAAAAGAAATCTTCCTCCCATAACTGTGGTTATTCAGTAGCTCCTGCCTGATTAAGTAATGCAGTTTCATGCTCCACTGGCTGAGCTAGCCAGATCCACCTGATGAGGGCATAAATGAAACCCTAGGTTTGACATCCAGGGCCCTCCCTGACCTGCCCCTACCTCCTCTCCTGCCACTCCCTCACCGTCTGGTGACAATTCAAGTGTTGGAGCCAAAGAGGCGTGAGTTCCAGTTCTAACCCAGCCCCTTGAGAGCTGAACAATCTTGGTCTAGTGTCTTAACTTGAATCTCTGTTACCCCATATGTATAATAAGTCCGGTGATGGTACTTATGTCAGAAAGAGATGAGATCACTTACCATCAGGAAAATACAAATCAAAACCACAATGGGATACCACCTCACACCAGTGAGAATGGTGAAAATTAACAAGACAGGAAACAAATGTTGGAGAGGATGTGGAGAAAGGGGAACCCTCTTGCACTGTTGGTGGGAATGTGAACTGGTGCAGCCACTCTAGAAAACTGTGTGAAGGTTCCTCAAAGAGTTAAAAATAGAGCTACCCTATGACCCAGCAATTGCACTGCTGAGGATTTACCCCAAAGATACAGATGCAGTGAAACGGCAGGACACCTGCACCCCGATGTTTCTGGCAGCAATGTCCACAATAGCCAAACTGTGGAAGGAGCCTCGGTGTCCATCGAAAGATGAATGGATAAAGAAGATGTGGTCTATGTATACAATGGAATATTCCTCAGCCATTAGAAAGGACAAATACCCACCATTTGCTTCAACATGGATGGAACTGGAGGGTATTATGCTGAGTGAAGTAAGTCAATCGGAGAAGGACAAACATTATATGGTCTCATTCATTTGGGGAATATAAAAAATAGTGAAAGGGAATAAAGGGGAAAGGAGAGAAAATGAGTGGGAAATATCAGTGAGGGTAACAGAACATGAGATTCCTAACTCTGGGAAATGAACTCGGGGAAGGGGAGGTGGGCGGGGGTTGGGGTGACTGGGTGACGGGCATTGAGGGGGACACTTGATAGGATGAGCACTGGGTGTTATGCTATATGTTGGCAAATCGAACTCCAATAAAAAATATACAAAAAATAAAAAAAGAAGGAGATGAGAGAGTGAATTGAGATAATGTATATGAAGATATTCCCATAATGTTCATCAATGCTAAGTGCCCATTGAATATAAACCCCCTAAAGATATTTTTATGTCGATTGTTTTAGTGCATGATAATTACCCATGTACTCCTCTCTCTTCTACGTTTGACTCTAAGCTTCTTGACATCATTCAGTTCAGAATACCCACCTCTTAGCCTGACACAAGGTAGTGGATGTCATAAGAATCTGAGTGTTGGTCAAAGCCATGAATAGTAAGACTCTAGCTCATTTTCTAAAACTTGTTTTTAAAAAATAAAACAACTACAAAAAAAGAGGAAAACAAAAAAATAAAAAATAAAACAACTACAAAAATAATTGAAGGTAATTGACCATACATATATCAGTAGGTTTTGTCAAGGGTGCTTTAACTTTTACATAAGTAAACCTCCTAACTTGCCTTCCTATAAACATTGTGAGAACAAACATTGTGGTGTCTCATTTGATTTTCTAAACATGGGAGAATCATATCAGAGAACAGAAAACACCATCTTTGTCTTTGAGGATAGTCCCATGTAAAGAATTGTTAAAGTCTGACATCATTTTTGCAAATTGAGCACATATGTGTTCACCTCTCAGGATTTACCTTTCTGTCCAGAGCAATTAGGCTGAGAACCAGAGGTGACTGGAAACTGCGGGCTGCCTGGTGCTCTAGTAAATCAGACAGAAATCAAGATTTTATTTTGTTTTTAAGAAAAAATTGGTTTTATCTCATCTCTGCTTTTAAGGATGACCATGCCAGATGAATTTATTTAATAGAATTATTTTGTTTGATGACAACAGTAGGTATCAAAATCCTCTGTTTCTTACTCTAGTCATTTGTCCTCTTATTTATTTTCATAGAAGTTGTCCTTAAAATACAAGTATAAATGTCCTTGTACCTTTTTCATGCACTTCAATACTTACTTACATACTTTAGAATTATTACATAGAAATAGGTTCCTAGAATAGCTACACAGTATGTTATTTGACTAACAATTATTAAAATTTGTGGGCTTTCTTTTGCATTAGAATTGTCCATCTTTTCTAAGTGTCTGGCATGATGCATTTGGCATCCTCACACATTATTCTTTGGTCATTTGGTAATGACCTGGGGGGTATAAATCTGTATCACATAATCAAAGTAGGACGAAATTCAGGTTGTTGTTTGTTGTTCACTTGCACTCATTTGCAAGGGATATTTTATCAGAATGTTTGCCTTTATGCAATATCAGTGGTTTGGGACTTGCAGTGTAGAACAGAGTTCTAGGTTCCAGCAGGTAGAGGAAGGTGAGCTGATGTGTCCGCCTTCCCCACCATCCTTATTGTCAATTCTTGTATATATTGTGTTAGAGATATAAGCACAGGGCAGAGTTGTCTGTGTGGAGAGGAAAGAGGGCTGGCATTAGTGGAGAGTGCCAGTCTGCCTGATTTTTCTGTGCAGGTGTCATAGTGCAGGGGCAGATTGAATCCCGCACATACTCTGTCTGGCAAGCTTTCTGTTCTTCTCATTGCTTTGAGCCTTTCTTCCCATCTCTGAGCTGGCACAGCCTGTAATTGTACCAGCACTGGGCAGTGGATCCTCACCCCACGTGATATGAGTTTATTTCCTCAGTGAGTTCTGGGCCCAGAATAGGTGCTGGTGCCGCCAGTGACAGTGTGGCTGTTACTTCATTGCCAAGCTACCCACACACTCAGACTCATCCTTCATGCTCATGGATCAGTCCTGCCTTTGACATTTAGATGGCAGCAATCACCTTGCGGCTAGAACCCTGCATGGGCTTCATATACAAGGTGATTCATCTGCAATTCTCTCACGTTGTCCTCCACATAGTTAGTGTGATATTTGTTTCTCTGACAGAGAATTCATGACAGAGAAACCTTGAAATAGATATTTATTAATTTCTGAGTGCAAAGGCACTCTGTGCTCATTATGGAAACCCAAACATCCCAGGCATCTGTACTGGAATAAATGAAAGTTCCATCTAATATAATATGATATAATATAATCCCCCAAGAGATCCCAATTATACCAGTTTGGTGGAAGAACCCCAACAGTTGGTCTTTGCCAGTCCCTATGTTAGTTCCTGGAGTGTGGTATGCAAAATACTAGTGGATGTACAAGAGATAGTTTTAGGTGGTATGAGAGGCCAAACATATTTTATTTTAATATTCTGCATGTCTCAGGTATATCAGAAAAACATCCATTCTGAAATCAGGATTTTATAGATATTCTCACTTTTTGCTTATGGTACATTCATTTTTCTAAAAAATAGATAAGCTTGATGCTAGAACAAGTGATACAGAATACAGCAATGATTCTGAAGGCAGTAGTCTGATACTACCCTGAAGTTGACAGATTTTTACAAACAAGATCAAAGTGAAATATGTCATGGTATTATTCTGTAATAATCATTTAATGGTATTATCCTGTAATTGCTCTTGACATAAGTGTATAAGACTTGTTTCTGTGTCAGAAAATACTCATTTTGGTTGTTTTAATGGGTTTATACAATTCTGTTTATTGATGCATCAAAAGGTACTTAACTAGCAACATGTGATGGTCATATGATTATTGCCAATGTTTGGACATCATAGTCAGTGCTGCCCTGAATGTGTGCTATGTGAATGTATTTTGTGCATTAATACAAGTGTTTCTACGGGATAAATTCCTAGTAGTAAGAGGATATAAGCACTTAATATTTGGGGGGGGGGTAAGTTAGTTTCCCTCCAAAGGTGCTGTATGATTGACCCTCCTACTGATAATGCTTGAGAGTGCCCATTTCTCTACACTTGACCAACACCAGACATGATCAATCTTTTAAATTCTTGTCAGACTACAATCCTTGGACTGTTTCCATGGGCAATTCTATTTCTTTTGTAAATTGCTTGTGTATATCCAATGCCCATTTTGCTTTTAGGTAGTTCACATTTTCTTTAATGTCCCTCAGTAGACTTTTGTTTTCTTCATAAAAGCTACAATATATTGTTAGATTTAGCCCCAAAGAACTTTAAATGTCCCTAAGCATACTGTAGATTATTATAGTTCAGGTGTTCTATAGAAACCAGATGGTTCTCACTGGATGAGTTTGTCTTGATGGGATTATCATATTTCAAGAGATGGGTTCTAAGAATTTCTGCATTTTTTGAAGTCAAGAATCATGTTTTTTTTTTTTCAGTGTATAAAAGGTATCTGTTCTTTAGAACTCCTTTATCCAAACTCTGCTCACGGAAGACTACTGAGTAAAGTAGAGCATCAAATAAAAAAACTTACCATAAGACAGAACAAGCACTAATACTTAATAATAAGATATAAGGGCAAGCAAGCATTGATTGAGCACCAAAAATATAACAGGCACTGTGCCAAATGTGGAACATACAAACATGGCTAAGAAGTGGCTCTGCTTTCAGGGCACCTGAGTGGCTCAGTTGCTTAAGCATCTGATTCTTGATCTCAGCTCAGGTCTTGATCTCAGGGCTGTAAGTTCAAGTCCCATGTTGGGTTCCACGCTGGGCATGGAGCCTACTTTAAACAAACGAAGAAATGGCTCTACTTTCAAAGGGATGAGCTAATACTCCTGAAGGAAGAGATACATACATATATGTAGTTACAGTGAGATACTGTAGGTGTTATGGTATGTGCAGGGCAGATTGGGAGTACTGCACAAGCAGTTCTTTCTACCTGTGATGATGTGAAAGGACAGTTGCCAGGAAGGCTCTGGAGGAGTGTCTGAGGTAGAGTCCTGGAAGGTGAAGCAGGAAGGAAGCCCCTTACCAAAGGCTGGGCTGTGTGAAATAGCATGGAGGTTCCAGGGAGCCTCAAAAACTTCAGCAGGACTGGAGAATAGGTGGGTTCAATGGAGACAAGCTGGGGTCAATTGTAGAGGGTCTTTTATGCTATTAAAGAGGTGGAAATTTTTCCTGCAGTGATGTGGAGCCATTGGAGGCATTAAGCAGGGAGCTGGTGTTAGGGATGTTTGGTTTTTAGGGGGATTTCTTTGACTTCAGATGGGGAATGGAGCATGGGTGTTGCATGGATAGGATGTGGTAATTTTGGGGTGAGGGAAGGAGCAGAGGCCGGAGTCTTCATCTGGTTGATGATAATGGCATTAACTTGTTTAGGGAAGTGAGAAAGAGGGCAGGTTTGGAGGAAAAGATAGTTCTGCTTTATTGATTGAATGTGGGGCGTCCATGGGAAGCCACGATGGGGAGACTCAGCAGTTGGCTGTGTGTGTCTGACTCACAGTCACTCATTAATTTGATGAATATTTATTGTGTGTTCTATGTGTCCTTATCTTAGATTATTGAGGTGCTTCCAGAACCCCTTAGCCACTATAGATGACTCTCTTGCTTCTTCTGCCATTCCTCAGGTGGCTAATACCTTTATAGTTTTTATTTTCCCAAATTTTATTCTCAACTTTGTATGCTCATCTTCCTCTTTCCATGAACTGACCACATACAGTTACAGAAGACAAAGAATAAATTACTTGTTAAACTACATATTTTTACATCATAATTTTCATATTTTCGCTTGTTTCAAATGTATCATCCAAAATAGATACATGCATTTTTCACTCCACTGGTTTTATTCCAGACTATTACAAATTATATTACGTATTTCCAGAGTTCCAACTGTGTTGTTACAAAGTAGTATCAAAAATAGACATTTACCTAAACACTAAGGAAAACCCATGTGTTATTTTTATTATAAATAGGAACAATAATGATGATGAAAGCTACTGCTTATTGTGTACCTGTTATGTACCTGGTCTATCAGGGACATTATATTTGTCTTACATGCATATATTATATATGTATATGCCTTCTGGGGTATATGTTGTTATTTGCATTTTTAAAAAAGATTTTGCTTATTTAATAGAGACAGAGAAAGAAAGCACGAGTGAGGTGGGGAAGCAGCAGAGGAAGAGGGAGAAGCAGACTCCCCACTGATCAGGGAGCCCCACTTCCCAGGACCCCAAGATCATCACCTGAGGCAATGGCAGGCACTTAACCGACTGAGCCACCCAGGCACTTCTGGTATTTGCATTTTAATGAAGGAAATTCTTACTTTTCATACCTTTCCAGAAACTCTTTCATGAGATCTTTTGTGGGCTCATCTTCCTCTGAGCCTCCTTTATGACTGACTGATGACGCCTTTCTTCCTTTCTTTCCATATACACCTACTCTGAGTGCTTTCACCAGCTACATGCCTTCCGTCTCTGTGTGCAGATGATTCTGAGCACAGCTTCTGCCCGGATCTCTGTTCTGAGCTCCAGATGAGTTAGTCCAATGCCCACTGGTCTCCTGCAGTTGGCCATGTCATTGGCACCTCTCGCTGAATGCATCTCAAATTACACTTGCCTTTCCAAGGCATGCCCAAGCTCCCAGAGTCCATCTTTTAAGGACATTACTGTGTATGCCAGTAAACCTGGAAGTTACTCTTTCCTCCTCCTTTTATGCCCCTCATGTGCAACCTCTCTCTAGGCTCTGTTGATTCTGGTCCCAAACTCTCCCTCTGGCACACTCTCTCCTCTGTCCTCTGCCAGGGCCTTAGTTGGGGCTCCTCATATTTATCACCGCACTTATGGTGACTTGTTTTGTTTCATTGTTTCTTTTCCCTTCAGTTCTTTCTCTAGAAACCTATGAGATTGAGCCTTCCAAATACAAAACTCGGATACTGTCTTGTCTTCTTTCACCCAATAGTTATCCATGATTATCACAACACACTCCGGACACTTGGGAATAACAAGTAAGGTCTTATTTCCACTCCATTTTCTGCCAAGCTCTTTCCTATCTACCGCTTTTCAAACACATTAAACTTCTTACATTTCCTTGTGCTGCTGTGTACTCTCTCATTTTAAGCTGTAAATGAAGGAAAGGATTCCTTGCCTGGAACATTCTTCTCTGCCTGATTGCTGCCTATCTCTCCTTTTGCATTCAAGCGGGGCAGTACGTCTGCTAGGAAGCCTCTCCCTCTTTAGGTTACCTGAATGGTCCTTCTGTGCCCTCAGAGCTTTCTCTGCTCCTCACCTTCAGAGCGCCACTGTGACTCTTGAAATGATCGTCTTTCCTGCCACTCTCTGAACTCCACAAAGGCAGTGGGGGCGATGGTGGTGGTGGCAGTGGTGTCGATCCTGGCAAATAGTACACGCCCAATAAAGGTATCTTTGAATGAGTGCATCTACCAGCTCAGGTTAAAACCAAGTCAACCTGCTTTTGGAATCCGTAGTCTCTCTACCCCCTGCTTGGCTTACTTAGAATCTTCTACTTTACAGTCTTGCTCTGGATACAATAACAGCAGGGGATGAATGGGGATGGGGTGGGAATCGCATGTAGCGCTATGTTTGAGAATGAAGCAAGGCACTCTTGACTCAAGGGTAGATGGTGTTGTGTTCTGCTTCAAAGCTGGTGAAGAAGAGCTAAGCAGATATAGCCCAAACCCCAGATGCAAATCTGTCATAGGTACCACATCTGGACCTCCCCTCTGGACTCGGCAGTGGAATGGGCATAGAGCCATTTAAATACTTTGAAGGCAATTATGAGAGGACTTGGAATACCACAATTAATACCGGAAGTCCATTTCATAAAGTGAAGGGGAATAATGCTTATTAGAAATTGAAAGTCCGTGAGTAGCCCTGGAGATGGACAGGGAGTTAGTATTGCAGCTGCATTATGAACCAATTACAAGCTAGAAATAGAAGGCAGAGGAGGAGCTGCTAAGAGACTATTAGACTAATCCAAGCACGCATTCCCTCAAGCACAGGACCAGTTTTTCAGAGGGGAGAGTAGCTGTTTCTGACTTCCGTACCCTGGATGATGATTAGCTTCTGATTATATGCCACGTTCTGGGAAGAATTAGCCCCAACCCAAAATTATGGCCCTTCCCTACCTCCTTCAGGAACCACTCACTTTATTTGCTCTTTTCTTGCTCTCTTCCCTCTCCTCCCAGTCTAATGCACTCTGTACAGAGAGCTTCTAGGCACTGGTGTTTATTCTCCCTGGCCATGCAAAGTGTTTCTGCATTTTTGCAGCAGAGCTGGCTTTAGACAAATTCATTCAGTGAATGGTAAGCTGCTTATATGCAGGCACTGTTTTATTTGTCTTTATGTCTGCAGTGCCTCATCCAATGTTAGATGGAACTAAAGCAAAAGGTTAATCCACCGAGCTTGATTTAAAACAAAAGATTAAACAGACAGGTTGGAATGAAATGAGTAATTATTTCAGTCACCTATTTTTGAACTTGTGCACATAGGCAAAGCCTAACTTTAAGTCCAAGCATGGGGAGACACATGTTATATACTAAACAGTTTGGAGTTCTTGAAGGTTATGTCTAAACATCCCAGAATAGAGAGAAATCAATGAGAGAAGACAAATACATGAGTAAGCATCAAGTGAATTAGGCAGACAGCGGTTATTCCAAGTTCAGAGGTGAGATCATTCTGGAGTACATTTAAGAAAGAGGATTTAAGCTGGGTCAGGAAGCAAACAGTAGCCCAGGACTATGGATATGAACACGTCAAGCAGTCTTGGAAAGGCTAAGGAAAAAATAGGGAAAATGTAGTAAAATGATAGAGCATGTATGTTTGGATTTGAGCCTTTGACAAACGAAAATGGGCCAGAATGTTCTAACATAGCTTATCATTAATATGTTCCCAGGTCATTTCCTTTCACTCTGTCAAGTTGCTGGCTCTTCATAAGAGCCTTAAGTGTATCAGTAAAGGTGATGAGTTTGTTGCTGGACTTGTACAGAGTGATTTCATGTTTTTTCCTGTATGTGCTTATTATTTATCATCCTCATTATACCTTTTTGTTTTTATTCTAAACTTTCTGGAAATAGCTTACTTAGCAGAGAGAAAAATCAATGGGTTTTTATTTGTATTTATATTTATTATGTATCTAATATTTTTGGATGAAGCTACATAGATACTCCCTTTTTCTTTTAATTTGAGAGTAGCTGATACCAGATACATTAGTTGCAGGAGTACAATACAGTGATTCAACTTCTCTATACATTATGCTGTGTTCACCATGAGTGTAGCTGCCATCTGTCACCATACAATGCTATTGCAATACCATTGACTATATTCCCCATGCTGTACCTTTCATCCCTCTGTTAATCATTTGATTTTTAAAGTAAGGAATGGATCAGACATAGTCGGTCAGGGCCTGGTCCCATGCCAGTCAGAGTTGGAACTGCAGGGGGTGCTCTCTGTGAGCTGTGAGTCATCCCTGGGGTTCATCTTGCAACCTGCAGGTATGATGCAGAAGACCCTGGGAGTGGTTCCTTTCTTCCCTTTATGGCCCTATCTTCCCCTTCAACATAGCTCCTGTCAAATGAAGAGTGTAAAAACTACAAGTATTTCTTGCTGTCCTTTTAGAAGGGAACAAACACAGACAAAATCTGCAGTCTGTACTTTCTTTTGAGCTGCTTCTTTTTACCCTTCACATATTTCATGCCAGCAGCATGAACCACTGCTGTTTTTCAAAGCCTCCCCTTTTAGAAAGAAGAGCCATTACTCATCATTCCCCAGGAGTGAGAAGTTTGCGGAATGCCTACCATTATGGTGACTGTTCACCGCCTTGCCAGACTTGCTATGTAGTCTTTCACTAAGGCTAAAACGCCATTGAGAAGTCACCTAGCTCTCTCCCCCTCAAGTTAACAATGGGGCATTCTGCCCTTGGTTAGATAGAATTGTTTCCTGAGGTATGGCCCTTAAACATCCCAAGCCAAATTCACAGCTTTTGCTTTTGCCATAGGATGATCCACTGATGTGCTATCTAAATGGAATTTGGTGTCTGTCCAACCGTATGGAGCAACAGAATTCCCTGGGGTTGGGGGGAGGTAGTGGGGGTGATGGAGTGTTTTAAAACACAGATGTCTGGCCTCAACCCTTCTGAGAGTCTCTAGTAGGTTTGGGGTGGGACCAGAGAGTTTGCGTTTCTTTTCTTTTTCTTTTCTTTTCTTTTTTTTTAAAGATTTTATTTATTCATAAGAGGCAGAGACACAGGCAAAGGGAGAAGCAGACTTCATGCAGGGACCCAGATGTGGGACTTGATTCCAGGACCTGGGGATCATGACCTGAGCCAAAGGCAGATGCTTAACCACTGAGCCACCCAGGTGCCAAGTTTGCATTTCTACCAAGTTTCCAGGTGCTGCTGCTGCTGCTGTCCTGGTCACTGGATTTTGAGAATCAGTGATCTGATATCAGGTCTCTGCCTGTCATAGGTTCAGGATCAGAGCAGTTTGTGATGTTTCTTTACATTCAACACTTGACTGAGTCCAGGAACGCATTTTGACCCTGTCTTCGAATTTGAAAGATCTAAAAACTTTATGTACCTTTGTGTGAGCTCCTGTGGATAAAGACCATGCTAGTGACCCAGCAGAAAGGTCTTTAACATCTAGGGAGATTCCTGGCAATATCTGTTGATGTCTCCCAGAAAGAGGCATCAACCCAAAATCATGTTCTCTGCTAGTCTTAAATCAGAAACTGGAATCTGTATGTAAATGGAGATAAAGGGTTTGTAAGTAATATCTGGAAGCAAAGCCCTTCCAAAGAATGCATAAAGCCCCAAAACAAGTTCTCAGAAAATTGAGAAAAACCACTGTCCAGGCTACTACTGGCAATAGCCCCATCAACTCCAACCCACTGATTGAGTATTGTGTAAGAATTTGAGATTTGATCAAGTTGAATTAATAATGTCAGGCAACAGGAAGGGACTGCTCTAAGTGCACATAGGACACTTCATAGTGGTTAAATGGCCAACACTATTAACCAGAAATAACTACTGGGATCACTTTGTATAATGGCCATGGACCAATTGCAGCTGGGAAATTGTCTCAGTTAAAGTGGGATTTGAAGACAAGATAAAGCAAAACAACAGAACCTCTAAAGTTGTAAGTCTAATCAATCATTAGTTATTTATATTGGAATATTATCTAAACCAAATAAATGATGTTTTAGATACAATTGAAGATGGTTCTTTAAAAAGATTTTATCTATTTGGGGGAGAGAGAGAGAGAGGAGAGAGAGAGAGAGAGAGAATGCACAGCAGGGGGAGGGGCAGAAGCAAAGGGAAAGGCAGACTCCCCGCTGGGCAGGGAGCCCAATTCAGGGCTCAATATAAGGACCCTGAGATCGTGGCCTGAGCTGAAGGCAGATGTCCAACCGACTGAACCACCCAGGTGCCCCACAATTGAAGATCTTTTTGAAGGTCTTGAATGATTCTTCAAATCATAAAAGTGCAGTGTATATTCTTTTTTTATTTTATTTTTAAGACTTTAATATAATTGACATACAATACTCTATTAGTTTTAGGTGTATGTAGTGATTCAATGTTTCTTATATATTATGAAGTGATCCTCATGATGTTGTTACCATCAGTTATTGTACAAAGTTATTCACAGTATTATTGACTCTATTTCCTATGCTGTACAGTACCTCCCCATGACTTACTTATTTTGCAATATACATTTTAATATGTGCAAAATATAAAATGAAAGTCCCAGCCCTACCTCATCCCAAATACCATATCTATGGAAGGGGGGATATTGTTTGGTATTTTTAAAAAGAAGATTCAGTTCTCTGAATCAGCGTAAGGATTCAGACAGTCCTCTGATGTCAGAATGAAGATTTATGCTGTCTTGTCCCAGGAGTAGCTTCCCAGGAGAGCTGTCCCCTCCTTTGGGGAGAGGCAGGACACCATGCCCCTGGAGACTTTGTGAAGAACTCCAGTACAGGCCAAATGTCCACCCACTAGGGACCATGGACACAGATTTACCTCACCTCCTATTATTGAGAAAATAATGTTAAAAAGATTTAAAATGTTACCTGCCTTTGGCCCTGTGTTCTTGGCCTTCCTCCAGTCTCAGTAGACCAGATTTTCTGCCTCTGTCACCCATCAGCCAGTTGACTCAGGCTTTGGGTCTCATAGCCACTCACCTCCATGGCCTCTGCGCTTTCTCTTGTCTTCCCAGTCTTCTGCCAGCTTCTTGCCCAATTTCTCTGCTTCCCTACCACACCAAACTTTTCAGAGGAAATGTCTACTTCCTCCACATTCTCATTCTTTCCCACACTGATGGATTTCTAACCTGGCTCCAATCCTGCCACACTGTGTTTGAGCTTTCCCAATATTTGACACAGTTTGCCCCTCCTGACTTCCTGTAGTATCCTTGTGTTTGTTGCCTTCTTAAACAGTTACCCCAGTTTAGTGGTTTGAATGAACAGACATTTATTATCTCACAGTTGATGAGGGTCAGGAATCTAGGACTTGGGTAATTCTTCCTCAGGGGCTCATGAGGTTGGGGCTGTGCTCATCTGGGGTCTTGACTGGGGCAGGAGGATCCATTTCTGAGATGCCTGTTCACTGGAGGCTTCAGATTTTTTTCACATGGGTTTCTCTACAGAGCTACTTGGCTGTACTCAAGACATGGCAGCTAGCTTCCCTTGGAGGGAGTGAGGGAGAGAGAGTAGGAGAGTGCAAGAGAGAATGAGAGAGAGCAAGAGTGAGAGAATGAATGAATGACTAAGACAGGAGCTGAAGTGTCCCCCCCCCTTTTTGACTTAGTCTCCAAAGTAACATGTTGTTCTGCTTTATTTTATTCATTAGAAGTAAGCCACTAAGGGAATGCCTGGGTGGTTCAGTCAGTTAAGCATCTGACTTTTGATTTGGGCTCAGGTCACGATCTCAGGGTTGTGAGATTGAGCCCCCACATTGGGCTCCATGTTCAGCAGGAAGTCTGTTTGAGATTCTCTCTCCTTCTCCCTCTGCTTGCACTCATGATCTGTCTCTTTTTTCTAAAATAAATAAAGAGATCTTGAAAAAAAAAAGAAGTGAGTCACTAAGTCCAGTCTATGCTTAAGTACAAGGAAATTAAGTTCCACCTGAAGAGTTTCAAAGAATTTGTAAAACATTTCAACTCTTGTTTCTTAATTTTGCCAGCGTCACTCTTTTTTTTTGGTTTGCCCCCAACTTTATTGACTACTCTTCTGCTATGCTAGCCCACCCTCCATCTCCTTTCTGTCTTCATAATGTTAAAAGTTGATCAAGACTCCATCCTGGGCTCTTCTCCCCTTCTCTATCTTCCCATCTCCCTTAAGCTCTTTCCTTTTAGAAACTTCAAATACTGTCTCTTGATAGTATTACCAAGTTTCTGTCTGAAGAGCTGACTTCTTTTTAGGTATTTAGATTTATATATTCTTTTCATCTTCATAGTTGGACAGATTTTATATTTCTTTTTTTCTTAGAGTGCATGCATATGTGAGCAGGATAGGGAAAGGGCAGAGGGAGAGGGAAAGAGAATCTTAAGGAGGCTCCACACAGTGCAAAGCCTGACATGACACTTGATCTTGTGACTCTAAGCTGAGGTCAAGACTTGGACACTTAACTGACTAAAACACTCACATGCTCTAAGATTTTGTATTTCTACACCTTAACTCTTGGTCTTCAAAACCTGCTTCTCCTTTATTCTTCCCCCATGTCAATAAATACAGCAGCTCAAGCCACTGTTGCTAAAGCCAGAAATATGAATACCCTTCTTTTGCCCTCTTGACTTACCACTGCTACACATCTATATATTTACATTCTGGACTTTTTTTTTTTATTGAATTATTTCTCCTACTTATCTTGACTCTGACTTTCCCATATTTTTCCTTTTCTTCTTTAAGCAGTAAGGAACATTTAAAAAATATCTCATGAAACAAACAAAATCATTTTTACATTTCTTTTTAGTTTTTATTTTGTATGCTTCACTTTACAAATGACTTTTTAAAGACATGAACATAAATTTCGTCAAAGAAGACATAGACATGGCCAACAAGCACATGAGAAAATGCTCCGCATCACTGGCCATCAGGGAAATACAAATCAAAGCCACAATGAGATACCACCTCACACTAGTGAGAATGGGGAAAATTAACAAGAGAGGAAACAATGAAACAACTGATGTTGGAGAGGATGTGCAGAAAGGGGAGCCCTCTTGCACTGTTGGTGGGAATGTGAACTTGTGCGGCCACTCTGGAAAACTGTGTGGAGGTTCCTCAAAGAGTTAAAAATAGAGCTACCCTATGACCCAGCAATTGCACTGCTGGGGATTTACCCCAAAGATACAGATGCAGTGAAATGGCAGGACACCTGCACCCCCATGTTTATAGCAGCAATGTCCACAATAGCCAAACTGTGGAAGGAGCCTCAGTGTCCATCGAAAGATGAATGGATAAAGAAGATGTGGTCTATGTATACAATGGAATATTACTCAGCCATTAGAAGCAATGAATACTGGGATCCCTGGGTGGCTCAGCGGTTATTAGCTCCTGCCTTTGGCCCAGGGTGGGATCCTGGGGTCCCGGGATCGAGTCCCACATTGGGCTCCCTGCATGTAGCCTGCTTCTCCCTCTGCCTGTGTCTCTGCCTCTCTCTCTGTGTGTGTCTCTCATGACTAAATAAATAAAATCTTTTTTAAAAAAAGAAATAATAAATACCCACCATTTGCTTCGACATGGATGGAATTGGAGGGTATTATGCTGAGTGAAGTAAGTCAGTTGGAGAAGGACAAACATTATATGGTTTCATTCATTTGGGGAATATAAAAAAAATAGTGAAAGGGGTTAAAGGGGAAAGGAGAGAAAATGAGTGGGCAATATGAGTGAGGGTGACAGAACATAAGAGACTCCTAACTCTGGGAAACGAACAAGGGGTAATGGAAGGGGAGGTGGGTGGGGTGATAGGGTGACTGGGTGATGGGCACTGAGGGGGCCACTTAACAGGATGAGCACTGGGTGTTATACTATATGTTGGCAAATCAAACTCCAATAAAAAAATATACAAAACCCCCATCAAGTACAGAAAAAAATGACTTTTTAAAAAAATGTAAGCTCTTGGGTCACCTGGGTGGCTCAGTGGTTGAGCATCTGCCTTTGGCTCAGGGCGTGATCCCAGGGTCTGGGGATCCTGTCCTACCTCGGGCTCCATGCAGGGAGCCTGCTTCTCCCTCTGCTTATGTCTCTGCATCCCTCTCATGAATAAACAAATAAAATCTTAGAAAAAATTATAAAAAAATAAAATGTAAGCTCTATACCCACTGTGGGGCTTGAACTTGTGACCCTGAGATCAAGAGTCACATGCTCTACCAACTGAGGCAGCTAGGTGCTCCCGATTTTATAGATTACTTTTGTCATAGTTTTCATATAATTGTATGCTCTACATTCTTTCTTTCTGTGTTTTTTTTTTTTTTTATGATTCTGTTCATTTATTAGAGGAAGTGAGAGAGCAGAGGCAGAGGAGCAAAGGGAGGGGAAGAAGCAGATTTCCCACTAAATAGGGACCCCCATGTGGGGCTTGATCCCAAGACCCTGGGATCATGACTGAGCCAAGGGCCGATGCCCCACCAACTTAGCCACTCAACCACCCTCCTTTTAATTCAAACAAAGATATAATTTATTGTCTCACATGGTTAAAAACTCCAAGGAAAATGGCTGGCTGCAGGGCTCTACAATGAGTTTCTTTTTCTCCATCTCTTATCTCTGCTTTTTCCTGTTAATTTCAATCTGGCTCTTTCCCAATGTGGGTGCCATCCAGAAACTCCAGGCCTAATCCTCCCAAATATGTGAAAAGCACCTTGCTTTTGTTACATTGTGGTCCTTCTAGATTCGATGACATTTTTAAAAAGTATTGGTGGTAAGTTTTAGTGAGATAATACTGGTGATAGACTTGCTCAATTTTAGTTTATCTAAAAAAAATCTTTATAGTTAGTTAAGTCCATTATAGGTCGACACCTTTGTGATATTAATCCACTGGCCTCTATCTCCTTTTGTTGCTATCCAGAAGTCAGCCATCAGTCTGTCATTTTTTTAAGATAATCAGTTTTTTCTTTCCGACTGTTTTTAGGATCTTTGTCTTTATTATTGTACATTTCCGCTGTGATGTGGGGTGAAGATAGAATGAAAGGGGTGAGCTAATCAGTAGGCATAGGCTCAGGCTTGAGAGGGTAGTGAGGTCAAGGAGAAATTTATTTCTGGATGAGTCATCCAGAACTCTTTGACCTTAAGTTTTCTGAGCTGATGAAATAAATTATTGGAGGTGATCAAATAGAGTTAGCTTGACTGAGGACTAGTAATGCATTTTTAAAATCATGTTTGTCATATTTAGGGCATTAGTAAGAAACCACCGTACATATTTTCTTTTCATTGCTTTGCTTAAACTTGTGTTGTTTATTCACTTGACTCTAACTTGTTTTATTTATGCAAGGAGGGTAACTTTTAAAAATTGAAATATAGGGCAGCCCAGGTAGCTCAGTGGTTTAGTGCCTCCTTCACTCCAGGGAGTGATCCTGGAGACCAGAATCGAGTCCCACACGGGGCTCCCCACGTGGAACCTGCTTCTCCCTCTGCCTGCTGCCTCTCTCTCTCTCTGTGTCTCTCATGGATAAATAAATAAAATCTTAAAAAAATTGAAATGTAATTAACATATAGTGTTTTATTAGCTTCAGGTATATAATGATCCAAAAATTATAGACATTACTCAGTGTTCATCACAATAAGTATACTCTTAATCCCCTTCACCTATTTCACCCATTCCCACCACCTACCTTCTGGTGGTGAACAGTTTGTTCTCTGTACTTAAGACTTTTTTTTGGTCTCCTTTTTTCTTTGTTTGGTTTTGTTTCTTAAATTCCACATATGAGTGAAATCATTTGATGTTTGTCTTTCTCTGTCTGACTTATTTCACTTAGCCTTATGCCCCCTGGGTCTATCAATGTTATTGCAAATGGAAAACAATCTCTATTTTTTAATGGTTATGTTCCAATGTGTGTGTGTGTATATATATCACCTTTTTTCATTCACCCATCAATGGACACTTAGGTTGTTTCCACATCTTGGCTATTGCAAATAATGTTGCAATAAACATGCATATATCTTTTTGAGTCAGTGGTTTTTTTTCCTTTGGATAAATAGTAGTAGAATTACTGGACCATATAGTAATTGTATTTTTAATTTTTTGAGAGTCTCCATACTCTTTTCCTTAGGAGCTACACCAATTTGCATTCCTACCAACAGCACATGAGGATTCCTTTTTTCCACATCCTCTCCAACACTTGTTATTTCTTGTCTTTTTGATTTTCACCATTTTGACAGATGTGACAGGCTAGTGTGGTTTTGATTTGCATTTCCCTGATGACGAGTCATGCTGAGCATCTATTCATGTGTCTGTGGGGCATCTGTGTGTCTTCTTTGGAAATATGTCTATTCATATCCTCTGCTCCTTTTAAAAATTGGTTTCTTTGTTTTTCTGGCATTGATTGTGTAAGTTATTTATATATTTTGGTGATTAACCTTCTATTGGATATGTCCTTTGCAGATGTCTTATTCCTTTCAGTGTGCTGCCCTTTAGTTTTGTTGATGATTTCCTTTGCTGTGCAAAAGCTTTTTATTTTGATGTAGTCCCAAGTTTTTATTTTTGCTTTTCTTTTGCTTGCCTGAAGAGACATATCTAGAAAAATGTTTCTATAGCAGATGGTTAAAAAATTACTGCCTATGTTTTTTTCTAGAAGTTTAATGGTTTTGGCCTCACATTTGAGTCTTAAATCTATTTTGAATTTACTTTTGTATATGGTGTAGAAAAGTGGTCCACTTTCATTCTTATGCATGAAACTGTGCAGTTTTCCTAGCACCATTTGTTGGTGCAACTCTTTTCTCAGATGTATATTCTTGCCTCCTTTGTCATAGATTAATTGACCATATATGCATGGGCTTATTTCTGGGCTCTCTGTTCTCTTTGATCTATGTGACTTTTTAAAAATTTTCTAGATTCATGTTCTTTGTGTCTATTTTCGTGACAGTATCGTACTGTTTTAATTACTATAGCTTTGTAGTATATCTTGAAATCTGGGATTGTGTTATCTCCAGCTTTGTTCTTTCTCAAGATTACTTTGGACATTTGTGGGTGTTTTTTTTGTGGTTCCATTCAAATTTTAGTATTATTTGTTCTAGTTCTGTGAAAAATGTTGTTGGTATCTTTTTTATTGAAGTTAGATTTGCCAACATATAGTATAACACCCAGTGCTCATCCCATCAAGTGCCCTCCTCAGTGCCTGTCACCCCATTTCCTCCCCTTCCACAACCCTTTGTTTGTTTCCCAGTGTTAGGAGTCTCTCATGGTTTGTCTCCCTCTCTAATTTTTACCCACTCATTTTCCCTCCTTTCTCTTATAATCCCTTTCACTATTTCTTATATTCCACATATGAGTGAAACCATTCGATGATTGTCCTTCTCCAATTGACTTATTTCACTCAGCATTATACACTCCAGTTCCATCCATGTTGAAGCAAATGGTGGGTACTTGTCCTTTCTAATGGCTGAGTAATATTCCATTGTGTGTGTGTGTGTGTGTGTGTGTGTGTGTGTGTGTGTGTATGTGTGTGTGTGTGTATCTCACATCTTCTTTATCCATTCATCTGTCAAAGGACATCATGGCTCCTTCCAAAATTTGGCTATTGTGGACATTGCTGTTAGGAACATTGGGGTGCAGGTATCCTGGTGTTTCACTACATTGTATCTTTGGGGTAAATACCCAGTAGTGAAATTGTTGGGTCATAGGATAGCTCTATTTTTAACTCTTTGAGGAACCTCCACACTGTTTTCTAAAGTGGCTATACCAGTTCACATTCCCACCATAAGTGCAAGAGGATTCCCCCTTCTCCACATACTCTCCAAAATTTTTTATTTCCTGTCTTGTTAATTTTCCCCATTCTCACTGGTGTGAGGTGGTATCTCATTGTGGTTTTGATTTGTATTTCCCTGATGGCGACTGATGGGGAGCATTTTCTCATGAGCTTGTTGGCCATGTGTATGTCTTCTTTGGAGAAGTGTCTGTTTATGTTTTCTGCTCATTTCGTGACTGGATTATTATTTCTTGGGTATTGAGTTTGAGAAGTTCTTTATAGGTCTTGGGTACCAGCCCTTTATCTGATAGGTCATTTGCAAATATCTTCTCCCATTCTGTAGGTTGTCTTTGAGTTTTGTTGACTGTTTCCTTTGCTGTGCAGAAGTTTTTATCCTGATTAAGTCCCAATAGTTCATTTATGCTTTTGTTTCCCTTCCCTCCATAGATGTATCTTGCAAGAAATTGCTGTGGCCAAGTTTGAAAAGGGTGTTGCCTGTGTTCTCCTCTAGGATTTTGATGGGATTTTTGTCTCACATTTAGATCTTTCATCCATTTTCAGTTTATCTTTGTGTCTGGTGTAAGAGAATGATCTAGTTTCATTCTTCTGCATGTGGATGTCCAATTTTCCCAGCACCATTTATTGAAGAGACTGTCTTTTTTTCCAGTGGGTAGTCTTTCCTGCTTTGTCGAATATTAGTTGACCATAGAGTTAAGGGCCCATTTCTGGGTTCTCTATTCTGTTCCATTGATCTATGTGTCTGTTTTTGTGCCAGTACCACATTGTCTTGATGACCATAGCTTTGTAGTACAACTTGAAATCCGGCATTGTGATGCCCCCGGCTCTGGTTTTCTTTTTCAATATTCCCCTGGATATTTGGGGTCTTTTCTGATTCCACACAAATCTTAAGATGATTTGTTCCAACTCTCTGAAGAAAGTCCACGGTATTTTGATAGGGATTGCATTGAATGTGTAAATTGCCCTGGGTAGCATTGACATTTTCACAATATTAATTCTTCCAATCCATGAGCATGGAATAGTTTTCCATCTCTTTGTGTCTTCCTCAATTTCTTTCAGAAGTGTTCAGTAGTTTTTAGGGTATAGATCCTTTACCTCTTTGGTTAGGTTTATCCCTAGGTATCTTATGCTTTTGGGTGCAATTGTAAATGGTACTGATTCCTTAATTTCTCTTTCTTCAGTCTAATTTTTACTGTGTAGAAATGTCACTGATTTCTGGGCATTGATTTTATATCCTGCCACTTTGCTGAATTGCTGTATGAGTTCTAGCAATCTTGGAGTGGAGTCTTTTGGGTTTTCTATGTACAGTATCATATCATTCATATCATGTGAAGAGGGAGAGTTTGACTTCTTTGCCAATTTGAATGCCATTTGTTTCTTTTTGTTGTTTGATTGCTGAGGCTAGGACTTCTAGTACTATGTTGAATAGCAGTGGTGAGAGTGGACATCCCTGTCATGTTGCTTCCCCATTGAGAATGATATTTACTGTGGGCTTTTCGTAGATGGTTTTTAAGATGCTGAGGAATGTTCCCTCCATGCCTACACTCTGAAGAGTTTTGATCAGGAATGGATGCTGTATTTTGTCAAATGCTTTCTCTGCATCTATTGAGAGGATCATATGTGGTTCTTTTTTTTTTTTATCTTGTTGATGTGATCTATCACACTGATTGTTTTATGAGTGTTGAACCAGCCTTGCATCCCAGGGATAAATCCCACTTGGTCATGTTGAATAATCTTCTTAATGTACTAATGGATCCTATTGCTTAGTATCTTGTTGAGAATTTTTGCATCTGTGTTCATCAGGGATATTGGTCTATAATTCTCCTTTTAGGTGGGGTCTTTGTCTGGTTTTGGAATCAAAGTAATGCTAGCCTAATGAAATGAGTTTGGAAGTATTCCATCCCTTTGTATCCTTCTGAACACGTTCAGTATAATAGGTATTATTTCTTCTTTAAACATTTGATAGAATTCTCCTGGGAAGCCATCTGGCCCTGGACTTTTGTGTCTTGGGAGGTTTTTGGTGACTGCTTCAATTTCCTCCCTGGTTATTGGCCTGTTATGGTTTTCTATTTCTTCCTGTTCCATTTTTAGTCATTTGTGGTGTTCCAGAAATGTATCCATTTCTTCTAGATTGTCTAATTTATTGGTGTATAGCTGCTCATAATATGTTTTTAAAATCATTTGTATTTCCTTGGTATTGGTTGTGATCTCTCCTCTTTCATATGTGATTTTATTAATTTGAGTCTTTTTTCTTTTTAAAGGCTGGCTAGGGGTTTATCTATCTTATTAATTATTTCAAAGAACCAACTCCTGGTTTTGTTGATCTGTTCTATAGTTCTTCTGGTCTCTCTTTCATTGAGTTATGCTTGAACCTTTATTCTCTCTCTTCTTCTGCTGGGTGTAGGTTTTACTTGCTGTTCTTTCTCCAATTCCTTTAGGTGCAAGGTTAGCTTGTGTATTTGAGACTTTTTCCAATTTTTTGAGGGATGTTTGTATTGCGATGTAATTCCGTCTTAGGACCACTTTTGCTGTATCCCAAAGATTGTGAGCAGTTGTATCTTCAGTTTCATTAGTCGTCTTGAATCTTTTTAATTCTTCTCTCATTTCCTGGTTAACCCATTAATCTTTTATTTTTTTTATTTTTTATTTTTTTTAAATTTTTTATTTATTTATGATAGTCACAGAGAGAGAGAGAGAGAGAGAGAGAGAGAGAGAGAGAGAGAGAGGCAGAGACACAGGCGGAGGGAGAAGCAGGCTCCATGCACCGGGAGCCTGACGTGGGATTCGATCCCGGGTCTCCAGGATCGAGCCCTGGGCCAAAGGCAGGTGCCAAACCGCTGCGCCACCCAGGGATCCCCCCATTAATCTTTTAATAGGATGCTCTTTAACCTCCATGTGTTTGAGTTTCTTCCAAATTTCTTCTTGTGATTGAGTTCTAGTTTCAAATCACTGTGGTCTGAAAATACGCAGGGGACAATCCCAATCTTTTGGTATCAGTGAGACCTGATTTGTGACACAGTATGTGGTCTATTCTAGAGAAAGTTCCATGTGCACCTGAGAAGAATGTGTATCCAGTTGCATTTGGATGGAAAGTTCTGTAAATATCTGTGAAATCCATCTGGTCCAGTGTATCATTTAAGGTTCTTGTTTCTTTAGTGGTGTTGTACTTAGAAGCTCTGTCATTTGTTGAAAGTGGTATTATTATCTAAGTGTGTCTTTACTTTGGTTATTAATTGATATACTTGGCAGCTCCCACATTAGGGGCCTAAATATTCATGATTGTTAGGTCTTCTTGTTGGATAGATCCTTTAAGTATGATATAGTGTCCCTCTTCATCTCTTATTACAGTCTTTAGTATAAACTTTAAATTATCTGATAAGAGGATTGCTACCCCAGCTTTCTTCTGAGGACCATTTGAATGGTAAATGGTTTTCCAGCCCTTCATTTTTGGGCTGGAGGTGTTCTTGGGTCTAAAATAAATCTCTTGTACACAGCATATAGATGGATCTTGCTTTTTTTTCCAGTCTAATACCCTGTGTCTTTTGATGGGATCATTTAGCCCATTCATGTTCTGAGCAACTACTGAAAGATATGAATTTAGTGTCATCATAATACCCATTCAGTACCTGTTTTTGTGGATTGTTTCCTTGAACTTCCTCTTTCTTTTACAGAGTCCCCCTTAATATTTCTTGCAGAGCTGGTTTGGTGGTCACATATTCTTTCACTTTCTGCCTATCTTGGAAGCTCTTTATCTCTCCTTCTATTCTGAATGAGAGCCTTGCTGGATATAGTATTTGGCTGCATGTTCTTCTCATTTAATACCCTGAATATATCCTGCCAGCCCTTTCTGGCCTGCCAGGTCTCTGTAGAGAGGCCTGCTATTAATCTGATATTTCTCCCCAAATAAGTTAGGGATCTCTTGTCTCATACTGCTTTAAGGATTTTCTGTTTATCTTTGGAATTTGCAAGTTTCACTATTAAATGTTGAGGTGTTGAATTGTTTTTATTTATTTTTGGGGAGTGGGGTTCTCTCTATCTCTTGGATCTGAATGCCTGTTTCCTTCCCCAAATTAGGAAATTCCTCAGCTAGGATTTGTTCAAATATACTTTCTGGCCCTCTGGCCCTCTCAGCATTTTCTGGAATCCCAATTATACATAAATTCTTCCTTCTCAGGCTATCATTTATTTCCCTTAGCCTTTCCTCATGGTCTCTGAATTGTTTTTCTCTTTTTTCCTCAGCTTCCTTCCTTACCATCCACTTGTCTTCCATGTCAGTCACTCTCTTTTCCACCTCATTAACCCTAGCAGTTAGGACATCCAATTTGGATTGCATCTCATGTAATATATTTTAAACTTCAGCCTGATTTGATCTCAATTCTGCCATAACAAAGTCTCTAGAGTCCTTTATGATTTTTTCCAGAGCCACCAGTAGCTTTATAATTGTGCTTCTGTATTGACTTTCTGACATCATATTGAAATCCATATTCTGTAATCCTGGGGCAGAGAGTACTGTGTCTGGTTCTTTCTTTTGTAGTGAATTCTTCTTTCCAGTCATTTTTTTCCAGTGCAGAGTGGCTGTATGAGCGGCTGAGTCAAAAATATCAACCATGACCTAAGTAAAATACACCCTAGATGATTCTGAAGGTCAGGGACCAGAAATTGAAAAAGAAGAACAGAACGAAATAAAACAAAAGGATCACTAAAGTGAAAAACGTCCCAGGCTCAGTTTACTGGGTGAGGTTCCTGTTCCCTGGCAGCCCCGCCCCTCCCAGGCACAGGGTGACACCAGGAGGAACAACCACACTGGTGGTGGCCAGGTCTCCAGCTCTGGAGTCAGCTCCTGCAGTAACACCTCACAACCTCCCAGTCCGCACTGGCCTAGGTACTCCTGGGGCTGTGGGGTGTGCTGATCTGCACAGCTGGGAAGCACCCGGAGGCAGGAGCATCCTTGCTGTCCTGTGTCCTCCCTGCTTCTGCCTGTCCTGGGGGGAGTGCAGGATCTCCAGCTTTGTCCACTTGGTGCCCTGGGATCTGGGGCCCTGTGCCACTGGACCTGTACTCCCAGGGGGCTGCAACTCCTGAAGGGAATGGGGCACAGTCACCTCCATCCGGAGCTGCCTGCCTGACCGACTGGCTTCTCCCAAATGCCCCCAAGAGCTGCTGCGCTCCAGCCCTTTACCGAGATCGGCTCATGGTTTTCTGTGTGCTTTCCCCCGGGGGCGCACTTCCTCTAACAGTGACTCCGGGAATCTGGAGGCTTCACTGCTCCTCCTGTGATTCTGCCCGCTTTCTCTGCTGAGCACTTTTCCCTCCAGGAAAACTTTGGCGTGGATTTTTAAAGTTCCCACTTGCCCAGGGCTGAGCTTTCCTGTCCCAGAGGTTTTCTCGGCTCCACTTTAGCCCAGCTACTTGCATTTCCCCTCCCCCAACTTTATTCTTTTTTTATTTATTTTCTTCTGCCTTCCTACCTTGTTAGAAGTGAAAATCATTTTCTCTGTAGCATTCCAGCTGCTCTCTCTTTAAATCTCAGGTAGAATTCGTAGGTGTTCAGGATGTTTTGAAAGTTATCTTGGGACGGGTGAGTTGAGGACCCCTACTCTTCCACCATCTTGCCCCCTGTGTTGTTGGTATTTTAATAGAGATTTCAAGAAATCTGTTGTTTGCTTTTGGTAGTATGGATATTTTAACAATATTGGTTCTTCCTATCCATGAACATGGATAACTTTCCATTTGTTTGTGTCACCTTCAATTTCTTTCATCAGTGTTTTATAGGTTTTGAAGTACAGTTCTTTCTCCTGCTTGGTTGAGTTCATTCCTAGATATTTTATTTTGGGTTCAGTTTAAGTGGAATAGTTTTCTTAATTTCTCTTTCTGTTATATCATTATTAGTGTGTAGAAATGTGACAGATTTCTGTATATTAATTTTCTGTCCTGTGACTTCACAGAACTCACTTATCAGTCCTGATAGTTTTTTGGTGGAGTTATTAGGGTTTTCTATATATAGTATCATGCCATCTGCAAATAGTGGCAGTCTTATTTCTTCTTTCCAAATTTGGATGCTTTTTCTTTTTCCTGTGTGATTGCTGTGACAAGGGTTTCAAGTACTGTGTGGGATAGAGTGGTAAGTGGACATCTTTGTGTTGTTCCTGAACTTGGAGGAAAAGCTCTCCGTTTTTCATACACGGCCTTTATTATGTCGAGATATGTTCTCTTTAAACCTACTTTATAGAGTTTTTATCATGAATGGACGTTGTACTTTGTCATATGCTTTTTCTGTATTGATGGAAATGATCATATGGTTTTCATCATTTCTCTTGTTAGTGTGATGTATCATGTTGGTTAACTGTGAATATTGAATCACTCTTGCATCTCTGGAATAATTCTCACTTGGTCCTGGTGAGTGATGTTTTAATTTTTTTGGATTCAGTTTGCTAATATCTTATTGAGGATTTTTGCTTTGATGTTTATCAGGGATAATGGCCTGTAGTTTTCTTTTTGTAGTGTCTGTATCTGGTTTTTATACCAGGGTAATGCTGGCCTTGTAGAATTTATTTTGAAGCTTTCCTTCCTCTTCTATTTTCTGGAGTAGTTTGAGAAGAATAGATGTTAACTCTTCTTTAAATACTTGATAGAATTCACCTGTGAGGCCATCTTGTCCTGGAGTTTTGATTGAGTTCTTTTTTTTTTTTTTTAAATTAATGATTCAGTTTCATTGCTAGTAATTAGACTGTTCAATTTTGAAAAATTTCTTCCTGATTCAGTTTTGTAAGATTATATGTTTTGTAGGAATTTATCCATTTTCTCTAGGTTGCCCAATTAGTTGGCATATAACTACTTATAATATTCTTTGTATTTCTGTGGTGCTGGTTGTTATTTCATCTCTTTCATTTCTGGTTTTATTTATTTGAGTCGTTGTCATTGTCGTCATCGTCATCGTCGTCCTCCTCCTCCTCCTCCTCCTCCTCCTCTGTCTGGCTAAAGGTTTTTAAGTTTTGTTGATCTTTTCAAAGAATCAGTTTCTGGTTTCATTGATCTGTTTTATTGTCATTTTAGTCTCTATTTCATTTATTATTGCTCTTATCTTTATTATTTCCTTACTCTTACTGGCTTTCGTTCTTTGTTTTTTCTTTTCCTCTCTCCTTTTGGCATAAGGTTAGCTTGTTTATTTGAAATTTTTCTTGTTTCTTGAGGTAGGCTTGTATTGCTATAATCTTCCCTCTTAGGCAAGCTTTTGCTGCATCCCAAAGATTTGGGACTGTTGTATGTTCATTTTCATTTTCTCCATGTATTTTTTGATTTCCTCTTTTAAAAAAATTTATTTTTTTTTTCATTCATGAGAGACACACAGAGAGAGGCAGAGACATAGGTAGAGGGAGAAGCAAGATCCCTGCAGGGGAGCCTAATGCAGGATTTGATCCCACGACCCCAGGATCATGCCCTGAGCCAAAGGTAGATGCTCAAGCGCAGAGCCACCAGGCATCCCTTGATTTCTTCTTTGATTTCTTGGTTGTCCCATTCATTCTTTAGTTTCATGTTATTTAGCCTCTATATATTCCTTGTGATTGATTTTTAGTTTTTACTGTTGTGGTTAGAAAAGATACATGATAAGATACCATTTTTTTAAAAAAATTATTAAGACTTATTTAGTGGCCAAACATGATTTTTAGGGGGAATATTCCATGTTCACTTGAAAAGAATTTGTATTCCACTGTCTTTGGATAGAATGTTCTTTTTTTAAGAAAAATATTTATTTATTTGCCACAGAATGAAAGAGAACAAGCAGGGGGAGCTGCAGAGGGAGAGGGAGAAGCAGGCAACTTGCTGAGCAGGGAGCCTGATGCAGGGATCAATCCCAGGATTGATCATGACCTGAGCTGAAGTCAGACACCTAACTGACTGAGCCATGCAGGCACCCTTGTATGGAATGTTATGAATATACATGTTAGGTCCATCTGATCTGATGTGTCATTCAAAGCCAGTGTTTCTTTTTGGATTTTCTGGCCGGCCTGCCTTCCTTCGTTCCTTCATTCCTTCATTCCTTCCTTCCTTTTTTCCTTTCAAAGATTATTTATTTATTTCAGAGAGAAAGTGAGTGAGAACAAACATGAGTGGAGGTGAAGGAAGGGGAGGGGGAGAAGCAGACTCCATCCTGAGCAGAGAGTTGGATGCAGGGCTCTCTCTACCCTAGGACCCTGGGATCAGGACCTGAGCTGAGGGCAGAGACTTAACTGACTGAGCCACCCAAGTGCCTCTCTAGTCTACCTTTATTAATCCCTCGAAACCTTATGAATAGACTTTGATATAGAGGATATCCATGAGGTTGTACTGAATTATATGCCCTAAAAATACTTCATATTTCAGGGAATGGACTTTTAGAAACCTGCTTTATCCATTTTATCCTTCTAAAGTGTAAGGCATCACTAGAGGATTACTTCCTTAAAATGCTTGTAAAAAATTATTCCCTTAATTTTCAGTGTATCACAGATCTTACCAGCTCCTGTAATATCTAACTTAATTTTGTTCTGCTGCAATATCATCTCTTAAACTCTTATCAGTAAAAATAATCATGTTTATGTCATTCTTATATTAGCCTTTTATCTATTCAAAGGAAATTACTAAGTTTCCCTTGAGCCTTTTTTTTTTCTAGGTTAAATAAGCCCTGTTTCTTTATATTTTCCTCATGAGGGAATGTTTCCTAATCATTTTCATTGTTCTTTCTTGGACCTCGTCCATATACTCAGTATCACACTTCAGTTTCTGAGCCAAAAACTGGGCAATTAATGAAAGTTTGACCAGGACTGAGTGGGAAGGGAGGCTGACCCATGGTTATTACTTACATGGCTAATTATAGATCCTGTGCTATCATGAAGGACCTAGTCCCAATGAGGAATAATGTAGTTCCAACCATCCAAAAAATAATTTATTTTTTTTCAGAGCCTTAAAAACACCCCCACTGGATCAACTCAAAAATTCAGCATTAAGACAATGACAGTTACAGGAAGTCTGAGTTTTTGCTAGTGAACGTAAGTACCTTATTTTAGGTTGATTTCCTGGTTCATCCTTGAAGCATTGTATTGCTTTATCTGAATTTTTATATACATCTGGGTTGCTTAGGTGTGCCTTTGTTTACTTAGTTTGGCTCCTGTGTGCTCCAGGTTATGATCTCCTTTCTGTCTCTGTTTGTCTAGGCATCCTCCTCACCTGAATAATGCATTAGGCTATGGAGAGTCTTGCAGAAAACTTAAATTATTCTTTCCTTCTTTCTCTTTTCATGAAGCACCACTCATGTTTGTCCTTCCTTCCTTCCTTCCTTCCTTCCTTCCTTCCTTCCTTCCTATCTCTCTTTCTTTCCCTCCTTCCCTCCTCCTCCCTCCTCCCCCCTCCCATCCTCCTTCTCTCTCTCTCTCTCTTTCTCTATCCTCATCAATAGACCTGGGAAAACTTGGGGTTTTCCTTGAATATTGGGGTCCTGGACATCCTGGAGAGCAGAACACTCTATATCACCCTTTCCTCAGAAGAGAAGTCTGAAATGGCTGGGTTAATTCTGTTTCCTCTATGCTCAGCATATTCTCCACAGAGCATTAGTCACTTCAGCTCCTCAAGGGCACTGAGAACTGGACATGAATATGATTCCATTAGCCTTCACTAACTGATGCATTCTATCTATGGATGATTTTTAAACATAAAACCAGTTGTTCATCAAAATAGTATGCAAACACTGGTCACTAGATTTATTGTGGGAAAACCCCCTGACTGTTAGCTCAAGTTCAAAACTGATAAACACCCCTATCTGGAGTAGTGGCACAGTCCTCCATCTCCTCTTAGTGTTAAATTCCTTGCTGTAAACTATGCTCTGAGTTACTGCTGTTTTAGCATCTTTGTATTTCTGGAACTCAGTGTCTGACACTGCTGGTGAGATTATCTACAAACAGCTGGTAAAGAACAGCTGCTTCATAATTTGAATGACTTTCTTTTTTTGATGAGCTAAAGTTCCTCATTTCAGATAAAAGCGTTGTTATTGATCTTTGGAATAATTCTTTAAGCAGAAGCTCATTGTTGAGGGAGAAGTGAGTGACAGTGAGTATGTGTTATGATAGAATTTAATTTCTTCATCCCTTTTTTAAAAAATAGACTATTTTTTAGAGCTGTTTTAGATTCACAGCAAAACTGAGGGGAAGGTACAGAGATTTCTCATATACCCCATGTTTTCACATATACACAGCTTCCCCCACTGTCAACACCCTGTATCAGAGTGGTACATGTTTTGTTATTGATGACCTTGCATTGATGTGTCATTACCATTCAAAGTCCATAGTTTACAGTACGGTTTGCTCTGGGTGTTGTGCTTTCTATAGGTTTTGACACATGTATAATGACATGTATCCACCATTATAGTTTCATACAGAGTTCATATACTGACCTAAAAGTCCTCTGTGTTCCACCTACTCATCCTTCTTTCTCCCCTAATCCCTGGTCTTTTTACCATCTCTATAGTTTTTCATTTTTCACAATACCATATAGTTGTAATCATGTTGCTTTTTCTTGGCCTTCTTTCACTTAGTAAAACACATTAAAGTTTCATCCATGTCTTTCATGGATCAATAGCTCGTGTTTATCCACTGACCTATTGAAGGATGTCTTGGTTGCTTTCAAGTTTTGGAAATTATGAGTAAATCTGTGTACATCTGTGTACAGATATGTGGATGTTTTCAAGTCCTTTGGGTAAATCCCAAGGAGCATGATTTTTGGACTGTTTTACCCCTTTGTAAATCTCATGTTCTCTCATAGCAGAGAGCTAGCATATGTTGAAGGACTACTTAGTGTCAGAACTTTTAGTAAATTTTGTCATTTCATTCTTATTATTATCTTGCAACATAATTTTTTAATACATGAAGAAACTGATACTTAGAAAAGTTGAGTAATTTACTTAAGGAGACATTTGAACAAATGGAAGATTTAAACAGAAACTTCTCAGTGTTTTTAAAATTTTATCTGAAATAAGTTAGAGCTGGAAGGGACTTTTTAAAAATTTAAAACAAAAATTTTTTAAAGATTTTATTTATTTGAGAGAGGGAGAAAGAGAGAAAACACAAATGGGAGAGGTGCAGAAGGAGAGGGAGAAGCAGACTCTCCACTGAGTAGGGAGCCCAGTGCTGGACTTGATGCAGGGTTTGATCCCAGAACCCTGGGATAATGACCTGAGCTGAAAGCAAATGCTTAACTAGCTGAGCTACCTAGATGCCCAGAGATGGAAGGGATCTTAAAGAGGTTTGCTCTGAGCAGGCACATCACTAACATTTGTGGGGCCTAGGATGAGAATAGAAACAAAGGCTCACACATACCAATTGTCTAAATGTTTAAAAGCAATAAATCAAACCAACAAATTGTAAGAAAGATATTCTATCTTACTACCTTGACAAGACCACCTCCACAACAACCTAAAAGTCCCAGTTTGAATTTAGAATTTTCCAGCTGTTCAGGGTTCAATGCCAGAATGTGGCAGCATGAGAAAAACTGCCATGGCACCCCTGAGGCCCCACCCCATGTCTTTCCTCAAGTCTTGCACAGCAAGGAGCCTTGCAAATTCTGTCCACACTGCCTACCAACAGCCGTCCCTTGGTCCTATTTAAGCCTAGCATGTACATAATGGGGCATGCCCTTCTGTTGGGACGGTGGACCCGGGAAGATGTCTATACTGGCCCTTAAGATAGGATTGTAGTCATCTGGGCACAGCATTTGAGGATCCCAGGGCTCCAGAGCAAGTGTAGAGTACAGGGTCCAGATAAGCAGATTGCCTTGCTCCTACCTCACTAGAAGTGAGAAAAGGGAGCAATTGGGCAAACAGATCAAGAGTTGGGCCCAGAGCAAGGTCTATCTTGCCCAAGTCTAAGGATGGAAGTGTATTTAGGAGCCCCAGTTCATAAATGAGACAACAGGGCCAGAGGTGATAAGTTTCTCCAAGTCACATGACTAATTAGTGACTATGCTGAGATATCCTGATTCCCAGGAATTTTCATAAGGCCTTTGAGGCCTTATGAGGCCCTTTTCAAAAGGGTTGTTCTTTCTGTGTGTTTATATAAATTCATCCAAGAAATTAAGTCACAATCTTTTTCACCACAGAACATACTTGCCAAAAAAGTATCATTCCCACTCATGGTCCTCTTGAATGAACAACCAACTATTTAAGTGACATTGTAAAGCTATCAATACCTCAGGAGATTTCTAAAAGCTCTTTAGAAACTTGTGAGAGGTATCAATCACAAACAGTTCACAAATAATTTCCAAATTACTTCCTATACAGGTCAGTTTATTGATGTGCTTGTATGAGTAAACTGGCTCACCCAGAAACCACAATTAGAAATGTGATCAACATAAACTGGGTTAAACAACTGGCAGATGTTTTCAGTGATTTGCATATAAATTAGGTACCAGCTTTAGAAATCCAGCTTATTAAGAGTTGAGATTCTTTCATACATTTTCCCTTTTGTTGGAATGTGCTGAAAGAAGCCTTCTGTTTATTAAAATGTCGTGTCATAAGTGTCTTCTAGTATTGAGGGTTTTACTCTGCATAGTTAATTCCTGATATTATTTGCTTGCACATTTATAAATATCTCTACAAATAGATGCTTTAACATCGGAACAACACTTTGTTTCTTATAATGTATGTTGGATTTGCTCTCTGCTTTGATTCTTTGAATGTCCTCCAAAATTAGTTAGGCATAGATATTACCACATCAGTAGTTTCCAGATGGGGACACTGGAGTGTTAAGAGGTGCTTCACATCTGAAGCTGGAGTTTGACTCCAAATCCCATACATTTCCCATTATGCCATGGTGCTTCACACTAGTGGAGGACCCTTGGCCTCTCTTAAATTCCATAGTGGCTTTGACTTTTGGCCACATTCTTAGGAATGCCCTCTGAATGAGCTGAAATTTAATACTCCCCAGCCACTATCTGACGTATGCTCCTTTATGATTACAAAATTCAAATGGATTTTGGAACTCTTTTTAAAGTCAGAAGTCATTTAATAATAGAACAAAACACCTAATGTATACCTAACCAATATTTACTTTTACTGGAAATAAATATTTATTATTATGCATTTTGTCCCTCAACTGTATAATCAATGAATCAAAGTTTTATCTGTGTCTTTTTTTCTTTTTTCAAGTCTAAGCAAAACTTTCCTTGAACTTATCCACTCCTGATGTGAAGCCAGCTCTTTTCTACACTAGCCCAATTGGCATTGCCACAAAACTAGTGACAAGAAGCAGAGAGACAGATGAGAAGGCTAACTCTATTGGGAGTGTTGCTGGACCACCTTTTTGTCATTTGAATTACCCATTATTTCTCCCCTTGAAACACATCATGTTGTTAATACCACAAGGATATTACTACACTGGTAAACATAGTAAAGAAAAAGAAAGGGATATAGTTTGCCTGTGCTGAAGGTATGGTCCCTCTTATATAAGAAATGTTTTCTGACATTCTGGTCCCTCTTCTTACATAAGAGATGTTTTCTGTTTAGAAAAACAACTGTTAAAAATTTAACTGTTTTTATCAAGGTTCAGCAGATATTTTTCTGTATGGGGCCAGATGATAAATAAGTTCTGTTGTAGCGCTGAAGCAGGCCTAGAGAGTAGGTAAGCAAATGAGCATGGCTATGTTCCAATAAAACTTTATTTATAGGAACAGGCAGCCAGCTGAATTTGCCTCACAGGCTATGGTTTGCCACCCCCTGGTTTATATATTTGAACATACTTCTTGAGCCAGTTTGTCAGCTGTCTAACAGTGGTGGAGTTTTGGATCTTCTGTTCCTGTTGGTTACCATTACTGTCCGAAGTACAAATGCTTCTGATTTTATACGTTCCTTCCTGGATTGCCCTCTTTCTCTACCAGCCTCTTCAAGCCTGTCCTCCTTCTCCCTTTTTCTCTTCATGGTCACTGTGTCAGTTATCCAGTGCCACAGTCATGCTTCACAATAAACAATCACAACAAACCAAGAACTTGAGTGGTAGGGTCACATAAGGGCTGGACAGGTCACTGTACTGATCTTGGTTGGGCTCACCTCCATGCCTGGGCTGTGTTGGCTGAGGTAGTGGGTTCCTGGCTCCAGCATACCCTAGGCTAGTTGAAGGTACAGCCCAATCATGCAAGCCTTCTCCAAGGCTGGGCTCAAACTGCCACATTCTTCCTTCTGCCTCCTTCTATTGGATGAATCCAGAATCAAGAGATAAGTAAATATAGCTCACCTTTTTAGTGAGAATCACAGCCATTTCACATGGCGAAGAGTCTGGATACAGGGAGTCGTAAAGTATTTGGGCTACTAATGGGATCATTCTACCAGTCACCAAGTCCAGTAGATTCTCTGTCCTTTCCCCTCTGTAGCCACTCCCTCTGTTGCTGTTGCTTCTCTGGGTACAGCTCTCACTGCCTGAAGTCAGTGGCAACTGACTCTCCTCACCTGCATTCTCTATTGCTCCAAGCTATCAAACACTTCTTCTGTATGGTTGAACTCTGATATATTAGTCCCATAGCTAAAGACCTTTAGTGGTTCCCCACTAAATGCACTTGGATTGATTTCCTAGGAATTCTCCCTTTTAGCTTCATTTCTCCTTTCCTGATTTATATCTCCCTTTTCTGGGTCACCTATAGCTGAAGCAAACTACTCCTTACTCTTTAATCTTCCCTAATTAGTATTATTTTTTTTTCATTTTGAATCCTCATTCATGCTCTATTTCTCTTCAGGGTGCTTTTTTCCCCTATCTCTGTCTGTAGAAATTGTATTCCTCCTTGAAGATATGGTTCAGGTGACTCTTCCTTTTAGAAACTGCCTCAGGTTGGGTGCCTGGGTGGCTTAGTTGGTTAACCATAGGCCTTCAGCTCAGGTCATGATCCCAGAGTCCTGGGATCAAGCCCCATATGGGCTCTCTGCTCTGCAGTGTGTCTGCTTCTCCCTCTGCCCCTCTTCCCTGCTCATGCTCTCTCTCTCTCTCTCACATTATTTCAAATAAATAAAGTCTTAAAAAAAGAAAAAAATTGGCTCAGGTTCTCCTCCACTGGCTGGTACTCTCCCCTTGACAAATCACAATCCTTTCCTTCCTCATCAGCATTTGGCACATTTTACCTAGTGGCAGGGGGGTGGTTATTCAATGATGACTCAGCATTTCCAACACATTTAAGTTCCTTCAGATGATGTGCAGCTGTTTGAAGTCTTCAGATCCCTGTCTATACCAGTCACTGAGTAGGCCTTCCAAAGAGGTCTGCAGAACTAACACTTGAATGAATGTAAGGAAGAGGGTGCCTTGGCCTCCAAGGCAATATTTTGAGGTTCCAGAATTGCTGCTTTCATCTTTCAGGTTCCAAATGAAAATGAACTCCTCCCCTTCTGTTTATTTCCATTGTAAAGAGTTAAAGTTAGCAAATGGATGAAGCCAGTCTGTCCTTCACTTCATGTTGAAAGAGCTTTCTCTTTGGAGCACTTGGATGGCTCAGTTGATTGAATGTCTGACTCTTGGTCTCAGTTCAGGTCTTGACCTCAAGGTTGGGAGTTCAAGCCCCATGGTGGGCCTCCTTTAAGAATTAAAAAAAGCTCTCTCTTCTTTTTCAACCCAAATCCTTCCTTTGGTGGTATGGTGAATGTCTTCGTTTTTATTTTTTTTTAATGTAAAGATTTACTTATTTATGATAGATATATAGAGAGAGACTGAGAGGCAGAGACACAGGAGGAGGGAGAAGCAGGCTCCATGCCGGGAGCCCGACGCAGGACTCGATCCCAGGACTCCAGGATCCCGCCCTGGGCCAAAGGCAGGCGCTAAACCACTGAGCCACCCAGAGATCCCCTGTCTTTGTTTTTAAAAAGGACCTCTGGCCTTTAGTGAGAGGGATGTGACTCCTGGTGCCTGCCTGTTCTGGGATGGATGATTTTTATCCCCTCGGGTTTGGGAGCAGAACAACAGTTGGAATCCACCACAAACCTCCTCCTTTCCCCCTTACTCCCATGCCTGATGGACCTCTGAACATTTGATGATGTTCTTCATGGATCCTTTCTTCTAGCCACCCATCTGGCTAATAGACTGTCTGCCTCTGTCCTGACTCTTCCTGTCCCTTGGGAAGACACAGACTTCACCTTTTTGGACTGTTCTTATTTTTATTGGCTTTCAGATTGAGTGCAGTGTTGCTTCTTGGATAACCATTTTCTGAACAAATCCAGTGAATCAGGGAAATAGGCCAGTGTTAACAGATGATTCACCTTTTCCTTGATTTCTGTGCTATCTCCTTTCGTTGTTCTGTGCATTATCTCTCTCTCTGGTAGATCATGCTTTTCAGCATGATTCTCCCATTTGTTTCATTTTTTTCCCCATAAGTCTAGATGACATGTGCTTACAGTTGATTGGTCTTGACCTATTTTTATTTCTTCTTGAGTTTGAACCATTGGGCTAATGTTTATTTTATGCTTAATTTGTCTTTTCATTGAAAATGTGAATGCTTTCCAAGACTTGCTATCTCTAATTTGAGCTTGTGGCCTATTTTACCATATTTTTTTGAGAGCTATTTTAATTGGAATCAGCTGGAATTTATGGCCATGATTTTCTATTTACTTTTCTAAAGAGGTGGTCATATTCATGCTTGGAAACGTCTGAAATTACATTATTCCTTTGAATTTCTTTTGTGTGCTGAACTGGGAGAGCCTTTTATTTCTAAAGGTAAACCAGTATTTGTCAGTCAGTGAACAGATTTCAAGTGGCCTCTGTGACTGTGGTCTGGAATTAGTGTGAAGGTTACATTTGATTCTTGGCAAGATTTCTCTTTTGTTCTTAAGTGGAAAGACCTGTAAGAATATAGGATATTTATTAATTTATTTTCAGAGTAAGCTCCATGCCCAGTGTGGGGCTTGAACTCATGACCCCAAGATCAGGAGTCGAATGCTTCACTGACAGAGCTCTCCAGGTACCCCTGTAAGACATTTATTTTTTCACAACACTCTCTCTCTCCTTTTTCTCACTAAAATGATAAGGCAGTGTACTGTGGATTTAGCAGCATGGGCGGTAGGCTCAGAGTCCCTCGGTTCAAACCCTAGAGGCCCTGGTTCCCACATGTAGGATCTTAAGAAATATATTTAAACCAGTAATTTAGTTTTTTCATCTCTAAAGGGTTGCTATGTGAATTAAATGTGGTAAGCTACAGGAAGCTGTTGGCATAGTTCATGGACATAGTCAAGTAATACTTCCGCTATTTTTCTCTGACTGCCAGTACTCTGGATCCTTGCTTCAATTTCCCCGAATTTTTACATAAGCCAAGATTATAGCTAGAAATCCCAGTCATGTCACAAGATAGGCAAATGGAAGGAGAGAGTAGAAGTGCTATTAATAAAACTAGGTAGAATTCTGCCCACATCCAATTATCAATCTACTTGGAATACATTGTAGAGCAGTTGTACTTTTTTTTTCACTGAGCAATTTAATTCACAAAATAATAAGCAGGGATGTAGTAGATTACTCTCTTCACAAAGCAAATGACCATGGAGTGTTAGAAAACTACCCTCATGAATATGGCCTTTTTTCTCAGGGACAATCAAAAGCAGGGTATGTGTTAACTGAAGAATCTTTACAAGTTTTTTGTGTGATTCATTGAGGGATGCCAAACTTACTCTTCTTTAACCTTAAATTATAAAGCAAAAGTTCAATATTTTTCTGACTAGCCATTTCATAAATGTTCCTATGAGTAGTTATTACTTTCAGCTCTCATCAATAATTCTTTGAAAATATGATTTTTTTTAGATGGGCGTATCATTTTCCATTTTAGGGAAGAAGCATTATTTTTTTCTCTAGCTGGCTAATGCCCCAGCTTAGGCCCTTTTCTCAGACTCAAGGCTCTCTCTCCAGACAAGACCCTATTATCAGTCAGTTAATTAATAAGCAATTAGGACAACAAGTCACTGTTCTAGGCACATTGAAATAAAAGACAGGTCCTTGTTCTTGTTTGTATAGAGCACCTGGGACAAAGGAAGAGTGCTATTAGCCATTCTGTTAATGGTCAGAAAAAAACCTGACTACTTGAAATGATTCTGAGAGAAAGACAAAAGAGTGAGAAAGTGAAAGAGGTAGAGAAGAAGCCCTTGCATGTCAGGAGTTGGGTCTTTGGGGGCAATGTAAAGTGGTAGACAGAGTACTTTGATAAAGATTGTACAAATCTTTGTGAGACAAACCCCACTTCTTATTAAATTGTAAATTTTTAATGGAGTCCTACTTAGAATCTATTACTGGGGCACACCTTCCCCGACTTCTACACTGGAAAATTGATCAAGTGGAAAAAGCATCTGATTTGGTTTTCATCTTTAGAGGAGACTGGGTTTTCCAAAAATAATCATTGGCTATGTGATGCCATTTTTCACTGGCAAGCAGCTGAAATGGGTTTTTAACCTACTGTCTTTTCTATTTTTGGTTAAGAGCTCAGAAAAGCACAAATATAAGCACAATCTGGGAAGTACTGCCAGGTTTAGGGGCCTTGGGACTTCAAGCATTGAGTTTGGAAGATGATTATCTTTTCATTAAAAGATTATAAATGTGATAACATGTTCCTTCTTTCTTTTAGCTTCCCTGAGACATTTGTTTGGTTGTCCCAGCATTTACTATGTCCTGCCTCACAGCATTTACCTGCAGCATTTTTCAGATTCTTTTCCATGAGGATTCTCAGCTCTTTGTTAGTGAGGTCATCTGTAGCTTGCAGAATTACAGTACATTTGATGAAAGCATACAGACCCCAATTGGAATTTTCATGACTGGAGAAAGTAGACACAAGGGAAGGAAGAAATGTGGTAGAGCTGCAAGGAAGACGCCTGTGCACCCAACCTGGCTCCTCTCTTCTTCACAAATAGGTGGGCCACGCTCTGCCCTATCCTCCCTAGCAGTTAGACTTGGTCATGTCACAAAGTCCTCTTCAGTGGAATGAGAGCAGAAATGATGCGGGTGCTTCCAGGCATGGCCCACAGAACCACCTGTGACATTTGCTAGAACAGTCCTCCAACTAAGTAAAAATCTGCATCCCTGTCACAGCTCTCTGTTAATCGTAGGTTACATATCTGAAGTAGATAGGATAAGCCTACCTCTTCCTCCATATGTGTCTTTAGAGCACTTTCCAACTCCAAATAACCTTGATTTTAAAACTGAGCTCAGAATGCCATTTCAAAATGACTCAGTGATTAGAATTAAGGGCACTTTGGTTGACATTGATAGATATTTGATTATATATTATATCTGTGCAGGGCAGGTCAGTGTTAGGGGTTAAGAGCTCAGGCTTTGGGATCACACTCTCCAGATGTAATTCTGCCTATTTCTGGCTGGGTGACCCTTGGGCAAATTCTTTTAACTTTTTGAATCTCAGTTTTTATAATAGTAAAATGGGAATAATAATATCTCTCTCCTATGGTTAGTGTGAGGATAAGATAAAATATATATATATAGATATATAAATAATATATCTAAAACATGTGAGAGTGTACCTTCAACAAATGTACCCAATGCATGTGAGCTGTCATTGTTAATACTTGAAAATAAAACAGGCCAACAAAGCAGGAAGCCAACCTTTGAATACAAACCCTTCCCTGCATACTTACATTTAGTTTACTATTTGCAATAATCAGTGACTTCTTGTCTCCTTTCTTTCTGAAGCCAAGTCTCTTTTGGTTATGATCATTTGACTTAACTCTTCGTTTGCTGGTGCTGATGTGAACAGCCTGAAAGATGAAGGAGCAGTAGCAAATAACAAATGGGTTTCTAGACAGCAAAATACAGGCCAAAGGGAATCTGCTTAAAACTAATTGTAATTCTAGCCTCATTAGTGTCTATTAATGGCCAGGCTTCCTCTTTGTATAGTTTGAGGCTGGGAGGCACAGTTTATAGGAAGCCCATCTGCCTCCCTGGCTCTTGGCCCCATGGATTCCCTGCGGGGGGTATTCTGAAAAATGACCCAGTGAACATATTTCCGGGCTACGGGGATGCAGCTGTCATTAGCCTATCATTTTCAAGCCTCCTGGAAAAGGCAGGAGTTACTCTAAAGACCTAAAGATACACACGCTAGAAAGTCCCTCAGGATTTTGTGCAGTAGGGGATACAAGATTTGCATAACAATAGTTGAGGTAAATTAGAAAAAAAATATATTTTACTGTGGAAGACCCACTTTTGTTGATGGACAGAATATTTGCAAGATAGAAGGCTGGCATCTGGGAGTCCCTTGTATTTTTCCTGCATTGTCTCCTATTAACTGAAAAGAGCCCTAAGTTCTATCCCTGCATCTGTCTCATCTGTATCCTTCCAGGGAGGAAGATTAGCAGAGAGAGTAAGAGTATGGCTTTCCTAACTTATCCCATTTGTGAATCTGGTCACATTAGCCAAGTCTTTGAAGGCTTGGATTCCTTATCTCTAAAATGGGGGGATTGCTGTGACAGCTAAATGTACTGTGCATGGCAAGGGTTTACTCCAGTGCCTGACAGATACTTAAGGGTTCAGCAAATGGTTGTCGGTTGTATGTACAGTGGGGTGTACTTTCAGAATCTGTGTATGCTACACATGCGACCTTTTACATCCAGGAAATTCCTTTTACCCTAGAGATGTGAGAGTGGATTCCAAATGTTCTCATCTACTTGTTTATGAGGAAGAAAATATTAATTGGTTTTTTTGGGAATGGTGCTCTATCATTGAAAGCAAAACAAAAATGCATTGAAACCCAGAATATTTCCTATCTCACAGGCTGTGCAAAAAATCTCATACCTGTGGAGCCTGGGTGGCTCAGTTGGTTAAGCATGGGACTCTTGGTTTTGGCTCAGGTCATGATCTCGGAGTCTTTGCATCAAGCCCAGCATCAGGCTCCATGGTTGGCTCGGAGTCGGCTTGGAATTCTCTCTCTGCCCTCTCCCTGCTCTTGGTCTTTCTCTCTCTCTCTAAATAAATAAAATCTTTTTTAAAAAGAAACTCTCATATCCAACAGAATACAAAGCAACAGATAGAATTGATTAATAAGCTATTATGAGGCTACTGCCACACAATGATTTTAATAGCTACGAAAATTGTGTATATACTTTTATGACCCCCATACTTTATTCACTTAGTCTTTTGTTCATTCATTTTGCAAATGTCTAATTTAATTCTTAGTTGATATCAGGCATTAGAATAGATGCTTCAAATACCATGATGAATCAGGCAGACATGTGCCTATATATATGACTTTAGGATTTGAATGGGAAATATAGGCAAATGCTGCGAATAAACTGAATTATTAAAAATAAATGTAAATTGTGATAAATAATATGAAAGAAACCAACAAGAATCTGACTGAAATAGGAAGTAATAGCAATAGAGGGGGGAGACAACTGCATTATACTCAGGAAAGGGTGGAAGGAGCTAGACATCTAAAGAATGGAAGGGAAGGCCAGTCCAGAAGGGAGAAACACATGTGCAAACATAGGAGCTGAGGTTGGAGATGGGTTGGGCCAGATCATGCAGAGTCCTGCAGCCATGACAAGGAGTTTACATTTTATCCCACAGAAGGGAAGCTGAGATTTGAGAAAACAACAACAAACAAACAAAAAAAACCCATGATATTATTTATATATTAAGCTTACTCTGGCCGTTGAGTGGAGAATATTCCCTCTGCTGAAATTACATTCCTCATTCTTATTTATTTTATTACTGGAAGTTTGTACCTGCTAATCCCCCTCACCTATCTTGTCCATCCCCCCATTACCCTCCTTTCTGGTAACCATCAGTTTGTTCTTTGTATCTATGAGTCTGTTTCGTTTTGTTTTGTTTTTAGATTCCACATATAAGTGAAATCATATGATATTTGCCTTTCTCTAACTGATTTCACTTAGCATAATACCCTCTTGATCCATCTGTGTTGTGGTAAATGGCACAATCTCATTATTTTTTTATGGCTGAGTAGTAGTCCATTGTATATATACCACATTGTGTTTAGTCATTCATCTGTTGATGGACATTTAGGTTGCTTCTATATCTGGGGTATTGTAAATAATGCTATCATGAATATTGGGATGCATATGTCTTTTAAATAGTGTTTTCATTTTAGTCACATAAATACCTAGAAGGGAAATTGCTGGATTGAATGGTAGTTCTATTTTTAGTTTTTTGAGGAACCACCATATTGTTTTCCACAGTAGCTGTACCAATTTACATTTGCATCCACAGTGCACAAGGATTCTCTTTTCTCCACATCCTCACCAACAGTTATTATTTCTTGTCTTTTTGATACTGGCCATCCTAACAGGTGTGAGGTGATATCTTATGGTTTTGATTTGCATTTCTCTGTTAGTGATGTTGAGCATCTTTTCATGTGTCTGTTGGGCATCTGTATGTCTTCTTTGGAAAAATGTTTCTTTCTAAGTCTTCATTTGAATTAATCAATTTCAGATGAGACCTGTCTGTTGGAATAAGGCTCCAGAGAGTAAATATTCTTGTCTGTTTTCTTTACCACTATCTCCATGATGCCTGGTACATAACAGATTCTCAAGCAATATTGATTAAATAAATGAATGAGTGGTTGGGCTTAGTTGTCAACCTTCTCTGGTAATATTCAGTTGCTCATTTAAATGCACTGAAAAAGTAGAAGGTGAGAATCTCAGAAGACTGGTGTTTTCCTAGGGAAATGATGACAGACAGCTGCCAGAGAGTTGAGGGCTTTAGCAAGGAAATGTTTATAATGATGGGCCATAGAATCAAAGATAACTAAGAACAAAAGGAAAGCTAATGGAGAGTTAGCTAATGGATAATCAGGAAATGATTTTGAGGTCATTAAGAGGTCAGAAAATTTGACACTAGTGGTTGTTGAGAAAATCTGGAAGAATAGGGTCATGATAAGAGAGTAGAAGCTTTGAAATTGGGGTTTTGGAAGAAGGTCAGATGCCGGTGATGGCCTCATTCAGGATGTAACCATATTGGGAGTCCAGGTAAAGCAGAAGAAAGGGTTACTGATAATGTGGTAGTCAAAGAGCTGACTTTATTTTGTCTTCAGTATCATTCAATACATTATGCTTATGACCCTAGCCATGTGGAAAAGCAGATGAACTTTAAGATGAATTCATGATAATGTAAATATAAGTTTTTTTTAAAATATAAGTTTTCTACTCTCTCTAACTCCAACAAATACATATAACCAAGCATGATTATCATGGATGTAAGGATATTGATGTGGTCATTTGGGGAGTCAGAGTATATATACTATGTAGAGACTTGATCAACAGTCACACATAATTGAGTCATTTGGAATATAAGATGGCTAGAAGAAAGACTTGATTGGGCATAGGTATATATTTAAGCCTACTGAATGGGGATTGGTGAATTGCAATTGTTGAAAATCTGAATATAGTATCATTTCGCCAAATATGAAGTAATGTTTTGAGGTCTCCATTACTCTAGGGTGGATTGTCATAACTAAATTATTGGTTTTTAATCTGACACATTAAGGATTGATGGAGGAGGTGATGAGAGAATGACTAGAGAAGTTTGTAGATTAAAGAATAGAGGGGTCTATGCCCTGCTTCCCTTTTCATTGCTAAGGGAAGGTGCAAGCTGTCCCATATTATCAGAACGTGGAAGAACAAGATTAGGCATCCATCCACACTGGATACCTGAGGCAGAAGTCTGGATGAGGCACCCTGGATGGGGTGTGGGAACAGCAAGATGTCATTTTTCTTTTTTTAAATCTTTTTTTTAAAGATTTATTTATTTATTCATGATAGATGTAGAGAGAGAAAGAGAGAGACACAGGCACAGGAGGAGAGAGAAGCAAGCTCCATGCCGGGAGCCTGACGTGGACTCGATCCCGGGACTCCAGGATCATGCCCTGGGCCAAAGGCAGGCGCCAAACCGCTGAGCCACCCAGGGATCCCCAAGATGTCATTTTTCCATGTGGCTACCAGTAGCATGGACAAGGTGAAAAAAGGCCAGTACATCTGGAGGGGCCTCATGACTGGTGGGGAGGGGTGTATGAACCTTTCAGTAGATGGCCCATGGACCAGAGAACTAGAGGGATGTAGATACCTAAATAATTTACAACCTGAAGGATGCCAGCATATCGTTATGATGGTCAGGTTGACAAGTCCTACCTCATACTGGAAACTCAGGAGACCAGAAGCGGAAGAAACCTTCAATTGGCAGAGAAAACTCTGACTCAAGGTGACTTTTTTCATCATCAAGTTAAATGGACCTTGAAATAGAGATTAAGGTGACATAATGAAAAATTAATTCACACTTCCTCCACACTTCCATATGCAATCCATTTGCATATGCGGATTGAAAAATTTGTACACATTCCATAAAAGATACTATTTATTTTAGTTATGATATTGGTATGGCTGCTAGCGAAGACCCAAATCACAATAACTTAAAGAAGATATAGAGGGATCTGGGTGGCTCAGACTGTAGAACATGCCACTCTTGATCTTGGGGTTGTAGGTTCAAGTCCCACATTAGGTGTAGAGATTACTTAAAAATAAAATCTTTAAAAATAGAAAGAAGATATAAATATACTTTTCTCTCACATAACAGTCTGAACATAAAACAGTACAAGACAAATATGGTGGCTTCATAATACTGGGGGTTCTATCTTGTTGCTCTGCCATCCTCAGGGAACTCTTTCCATCATACAGTCTAAAACAGATGCTATGGTTCTTGTCACCACAGCCATGTTTTGGCCAATGGGATGGCTAGTAATGTGGAGAGCACAACTTGTAAGTTGCAAGTATCACTTTCTCTCTCATCCCGTGGACCATGTAACACAGCCACATGGCATAATGGCAGCAAGAGAGCCTGAGAAATATACACTTGAGCTGGTCTGCCATATGTCAAGCTACAATTTTGGGGGAGTTATTGCCCAAACGAAAAAAAAAGAGAGGACATACTTTGGAAGACAGTTGGCTGTATCTGGCACTCAATGCACTTGGTGCCTTTGGGAACTGAATGAAGTATTGAAAAAGAAGCAGCATGGAGAGCACGAAGTGTTCCTGCATTGAACAGCTCCTCCTTTGGGAATGAGAGCTCAATTTCTCCTACTGATCCATGGGTGGGCCCTCCACCCCCTGGGCCATTTAACTTCTGACTTCCCAAATGAGCTCATGTCTGGTCCTATCTTAATGGCTTCTTCACTTTAGTGCTAAGTGCTAGAAGCACAACAAGAGCTGCTCTTGAGTTTCTGTGCTAAGTTAGTTTTTGTTAGCTCTGGATAATGGATCTGATTTATTCATATTATTATTGTTAATAATACAATAAAATAATATATATTGTATTATATATACTATATATATATTCGAATATATATATATATATTCGTACATCTATTTAGCCAGTCATTTACCTGTATGATCATTATCTGTTTACAACTCTGCTTCCCTTACTGGAGTGTGAATTGCACAAAGCAGTGATATTGTCCTATTCTTAGTGAATGGAAGTTTTGGAATCCAACAAGCATTTATTTAATGAATGAACAGATGGGCAAGTCAATGAGGACATTAGAATCAGAGGAAGTAATAAGCTCTGTGGTCCTGGGCTGTGTGTTAACCTCCTCGGGTCTCACTTTATTGCACCTGTGAGTTGAGAGTGTGGGCAGAGCAGAGAGAATAAAGAGAGTTGGGAGCGGTATTGGGTATCTCTGAGAAGGGACTTTTTTCCTGATGAAGAGTAAGAGAGTATGTGATCCAAAGACAGAGGAGGAGACATGTCCTTTCATACTGAGTGATCAAGAAAGACAAGTCAGAAGATCTGGCTCCCCTCATTGTGTGGCAGAGCAGAATAGATGTGTGGACATACTCTGTCCAGACAGAGGTCCTAATACAGCTATCAGGTTTCTTATGAGATTGAGGGGGGAGATCATCTAAATATCTCCCACATACCTGCTGGGAGGGTCAGAGGAATAGCTGAAAGACACCCCAGGTCCTGGAGAAGCCTCTTATGAGGCGGCGGGGGGGATGCATCTGAGGGAGGTTGCAACTAAGCAGGAATCATACAGGGTGCACATGACTCTGCAGACGTCACTGCGGGAATGGCATCAATCAGTGACTGGAGGAAACTAGGATGCCATATTAGATGTCAGTGTAGCTAGATGAGATCATGACCCAAGGCCATTTCCCTTGCTCTGATGCTAAGTATTGCTGTCTGTGCCCCTTCTTTGTCCTTGGAGCTATATTGCAACCCTAGAGATAAGGGTTGAGACAAGAAAACCCTGACTTTACCCAGAAGCATCTGACTGAAGTTTCTACAAAAAGAAGAAATGTAAAGTTTGAGATAGAAAGTAAGGTCATATATAGAAGACAACGTTGAATTTTGGCATACTTGAGTTTTGTGGATTGAGATTCTGTACCTCCTACATATGTGAAATGTTAATGCAGCCAGGATCACTGAGCACTAACTGATGACAGAGAGTCCAGGTGGTGACTTTAGAAATGCAGGGGCGCGAGTGGGGGATTTATCCTGGCTGTGGTTCTCTAAGCATAGATTTTGGGTTTCATTTCAGGATCCTGCTGATGTCCCTTCAGCCAACCAGTAATCAGGATTTTATGTTTCTTTCTTGTTCTCATTTATAATGTCCATAATTTACATATATTTGCATTTTAATTTTTCTAACGGAAAGAATTGAATAAATATGCCTTCTCTGCATACCGCTGGAGCAAAATGCATCAAACTCCAGTGGTAAGAATAAAGATCACCATTGACGTACTCCTAACTTTAGCCCCAGCTTATTTCCTAAGCTACAGGTGTACTTGCCTTTTTGACACTTGGATCAAGTAATTTTATTCTATTTTCATTTTTCCTTCGGTTGCTGAAAGATTCTAGATGAGCAGCCCAGGCCAAGTCCTTCATTTTACAGATGAGAAATGGGGTTGCAGAAGCGACTTATCCTAGACCACTAGTAATGATTAGTTAGAGACAGAGGTAGTTTGAGAACCTAGATCCCACGATTGCTGTGCATTTCTCTTGTGTCCTTATCTCACCTGTTGTTCTAATTCTGGAGGATGCTTCCTATCTTATTGAAGCTAGCTTTCATGGCACATCTCTGATAAAAGCAATGAGGACTTGTTTTCTCATTGTTGTAGTTAAAAATGTAACAGTTAAAAATTTTGATGATTGGAAAGTACAAGTGCAGCCGATGGTGGCTGGGGTATATTGAAGGTGAGGAAAGGAGAGAATGGCTAAGGAGATATCTTCATCCTCAGAGCGAGAATCTAAGGCTACTGTCTAAAGTTAACAGAATAGAAAATAAGGTTTAAATGAAATATGCAAGATAAGGATTAATAATTACCAAAAGAATCTATTAGTTATCTATCTAATATTTGTCTCTATAGGTCTATGTCTGAATCTATACCTTGCAAGCTATTTAGGTAAGTAGGAAAAACATAACATAAATATTTTCTGAGTCGAGTAGTTATATAGGTTAATGAAGCTGATAAATCCAAGAAGAGAGGTATAGCCTATTGTCTAGAGTTACAGAAGTAATAACTATGGGCGGTAGAACTAAAAACAGGAATACTTAAGAGGTTCCCTGGGTCAGGATGGGAAAGTTGCTCTTGGGTTTGGCTTTTCAGCACAAATCTTCCATATTATTTTGTAGGTTTCTCATCAACATGTATTGTGTTGATAAAAGTGTATACATTTTGTATTTTGATTGGTACACTACAGATTTCCTCTGCTCCTTCCTATGAAAACTTCTGTAAACCGAGATGGTGTAAAATGAAGGAACAGCTACATTTCAGTTTATACAGAAAAACTTTTGAGCATTCCCAGGTTCAAAAAATAATGTCTTAGGCATTTCTGATACCTTCGGATATCCTAGTAATGGATGCAGTAAATTGGGACAAAGCACAGTTCAAAGCTATGGTTGTTTGACACAGAGTGCAGCTCCCAGGCAAGGCCCTCGAGGATGCCATTCTTGCTGCTCTGGGTGGGCACTGCCTCTCGAAGCCCTGCTAAAAACTAAAGCTGAATGCTGTCTTTCCTTTTCTCCTTTTTTCATCAACGGTGAAAATCCTCCTCACATTTCTGCAATGCAGGTCTTTTGTAAAAATGATGAGACATAATGTGAACTTTTGAAAAGCCAGGAAAACTTGTATACCCTTCAAAAAGGCTGGACCGTTTACATTTTTGTCAGTGGAGGATAGGAATACTCTTTCGCCTACATAGTTCCCAAAAGTGCACATCGGTTTCTTGATATTCATTGCCTCTTGGTATTGCACACTTATTTTTTGTAAGAAGGAAGAGGTGATGTGTCTACTTCTCAGCAAATCCCTGGCTGGTGGAAAAGCTCTCAGTGATTGACAGACACAAAACAATGTTAATCCCTGTGTTGGGGCTGAGGTCACCTCTCCTCTAAGTACCATGGTAGAGAGATGGGTAACTGAACAAAAGCAGGGTTCTTTTATGAAGGGAGAAAGGAAAAATGGATATTGGGAAGGCTATCAACAATCTGCTATATTTAATAACACATTTAGCTTTAGAACCTAAATCAGATAGCAGTATATCACCTTTCTTTTGGTTTTTGCTAGTGTATCTTTTTCTTCTCTTTACTCTCAACATGGCTATGTCACTTTACTTTAGTTGTCTCCCTTGTAGGCAGGATATGGCTGTATTCTGGTTTTGTTTCATTGTTTCCCCTTATTCTGAAAGTCCTTTACTTTTAGTTAGTATGATTGCTACCTTTACACTTACTAGGATTATTGATCTAATTGGATTTATTTCTGCCATATGATTTCTCTGCTTTCTGTTTATTGTGGGTTGTTTTTACTTTTTATTTAAAGAAACTTAGACATATATAAAAGTAAATAAATACTATGATAAATCCCTATTTTTTTCCCGCATAGATGTGACAATGATCAATGTTTGCCAAATATACTTTACTTAACCTGTCTCTCTTGTTTTGGGCAGAAGGATTTTATTTTTATTTATTTACTTAAAGGGTCAGAGTTACACAGGTATTTCCTTTCCTTTTCCCTTTCCTTTCCTTCCTTTCCTTTCCTTTCTTTCCTTTCCTTTCTTTCCTTTCCTTTCCTTTCCTTTCCTTTCCTTTCCTTTCCTTTCCTTTCCTTTCCTTTCCTTTCCTTCTTTCCTTATTTATTTAAGCCATTAAAAAATAATCTCCATCCCCAATGGACCTCAAACTTAGAACCCTGAGATCAGAGTCAGATGCTCTACTGACTGAGCCAGCCAGGCACCCCTGGCTGAAGGATTTTAAAGCAAATCACAGATATCGTGACATTTCTCCTTAAATGTGAATGAATGAGTTTTCTTTTTTTCTCTACTTACTGAAATTACATTCACATTCTAATTGTTTTAAACACACATAGTTAGTCAGTATAGCCACTGTTCCAAACAAGGCACAGACTTTAGAACTGACTTTGCCTCTTACTCTTACTATTGTCTAGTAGTTGCGTTCCATCCTGGTGTACTAGTTAGGCTAGGCTCAGCTGTACTATGATAAATAAATCCTGAAATCTCAGTCACTTAACATAAAGGTGTTTTCTTGCCTATATCCCAGGCTTATGGCAATTGAGAAACTCAATTCAAGCAGGACATCGGTGAACCAGCCTGCTTCTACCTTGTAGTTATAGCATCCAAATATGTGGCTTCTGAAGTTTCTGGGGAAGGGAAGAAAGAGCTAGAGGATTTGAGGAGATGATTTTTAAGGGCCAGGACCTTAGAATCCACTCACTTTCCATTTCATTGGCCTAACCCAGCCACACAGACTCCAGATTGAGATGATGGCTGGGAAATGCAGTCTTACTGTATTTTTAGAAAAAGGTCTATATAGCATATCAACTCTTATTTAAAATTAACTTTTTTTTTTAACTGCTTGAGAAAAAGATTAAAATTATTTTTCCTTTTGGCTGGATCCCCCATTCTATATCTAGTATTGGTGAGGAAGCTTTTGGCTGCTAGCATCAGAAAATCCTGACTCACCATGATTAATTGATAGGGAAATTTATTATCTCCTGTGTTTACTTCAGGTGTGATACAAAGCAGCTGCTCAGTAATGTTATCAAGGACCTTGGCTCTTCTGACTCTCCATTTTACTACTTTAGTGTTGGCTGAATTCTTTTTTTTAAAAAATATTTTATTTATTTACTCATGAGGGACAGAGAGAGAGAGAGTCAGAGACACAGGCAGAGAGAGAAGCAGGCTCCATGCAGGGAACCTGACATGGGACTTGATCCCAGGTCTCCAGGATCACGCCCTGGGCTGAAGGTGGTGCTAAACCGCTGAGCCACTGGGGCTGCCCTGTTGGCTGAATTCTAAAACTGGTTATGACATTACCTCAGGGTGGCCTTCAGCATAACTGTAGTTCTCTACTTGCCTTTCCATGTTTATCTGCCACCCCTGGACCAGTGACTGTGGCCAAGGAAATACCATTTTCTTCCTTGGCTTAGACTAATCAGGAGCTCAGTTTGTGTATAATGGGATACAAGATGATTGGTTTCAGTGTTGGGTGCCTAAGCCCTTCAACTGTCCCTTTAGATACAGGGTGGGAGGGAGTGGCTAGTTGTTTAAAATTGAGGTTCTGTTATTAAGGACAATGAGTGTCAGGTTGGCAACTGCATTGTCCACTAACACTTTGTTGTAGCAATGAAAGAGGAAAGCGGGATCTACCTATGAATTAAATGGAGGGATCTAATATTATCTTGCTACCAAGGCCATTTCCTGCAAGTAGTAGTACATCATTCTGATAGTTCCCATGGCAACATGAATTCAGATGAGTCATCACTACTAGTACTTGTTGATAGCAGAGGAAGAACATATTGACGTTTATGTTATTAGTTTGTTAGCGAATATCTTAAGTCTCTGATCTTAATTTGAGGACCTAGAGTAGATTACATAACAGGTAATGATACTACATAAAGGAGAGCATTTAAGCCAGTGCCTGTTTGATGTTGGGAATGTGGAGCAGCTTTGGAACTTACAGAATAATGAGGGAGCTGTTGCAAGACATCTGATTGGATAGGCCTGGAGATTAGGGTGAAAATTTTAGAAAGTCACTTGAGATGGTATAAAAATTGAGTAAACATATTATATATTAATTGCATGAGGAGAAAAATACACCAGAAAAAGAAGTGCAGTGTTTACTGGATACCTGAACTGCAATGTACATATAGTTGTGGGCATCCCTTCCCCCAAATTAGAGAAAGTGTTAGACTCATAATGAGTATGAAGCAGCTGTTCCATCAAGCTGTTTTCCAAATGGGCTTTCACCATTATTGTTGTTGTTAGAGAGGGAAGTGATTTGAGTGTGAATGTGAAAATGAATTAATGTTGCCTGTCAGGAAACAAAACCAGTGCCAAGAGATCAGCTTATGCATAGCTGAAAGATTGAAAAAGAAAACTCTGGGAAATCAGAGAGCTAAAAAGACAATGATCTCAAATTCACTCTCGTCTTAGAACAAAGTCAATTTTCCACTCCAGAGACGGAAACAGCTTCAGAAAAGGCACTTTTGGTCACGAGATCGAGGCAAATTTGGAGACTAGTGGCAATACTGGCACTAAAATAATCTCATTCCCAGCCTCAACACCAAATGAAAATATTGCTTCTTTGACCATATGATTGCCAGATGACCATAGGATTGCTAGATTTCACAAATAAAAATATAGGACATCTAGCTAAATTTCAGATCAACAACAGATATTTTTTGGGGATAAGTATGTACTAAATATTACATAAATAATAGTTAGATGAAAAATTATTCATTGTTTCTCTGAAGTTGAAATTTAAGTGGGTGCTGTATGGCAACCCTAATCTGGGATAATTAATAATACCCTGATGCCCAGAACATTATATTATGGTTGGCTTTTGAACAACTCTTCCCTAAAGTGCCAACATCAGACTCTTAGTAATCCTTCATGGAAGATTATATTATATATCCCATCCTATTTGTCTTCTGACAATGTAACATGAACACTCCTCCATTTAGAGGCAGGGCCTGGGTGGGCTTTGTAACTGCCTTGAGTGAAAGAATATGATAGAGTGATATTCCGTGACTACTGAGGCTGGCTTACTAATGATAGAACAACTTCCAGTAGGCTCTCTTTCCCTCACAACATGCACTATAGGAGTCCTGAACTGACTTGCAAGAAGTCTGGCTACCCTGAACTCATTAGAATTGGAGAACCACATGGCAAAGACACACAGAGAAGTGAGGATGCCTGAGATGCCCAAGTATTCCAGCCTCTAGCTATTCATGTATAATTCATGTATTCTCTATTTAGATAGTCACAGCTTTGAAATGACCTTAGTTTTAAGTACTGTTTGACTCTAACCTCATGAAAGACTAAACTGAATTTGCCCAGCCAAGTCACTCCCACCTACATTGCCAACCCATAGAGATGTTAGAGTTAATAAATGACTATTGTTTTAATCTCCCATGTTTTGAATTGATGAATTACACAGCCACAGATGGCTAGTTAGGTACTGATTTGGGGGAAGATGAATAACTCTATTTTTTAGGTTAACATATTATCTAATAGTCTTTAAAATAAGTAGTTTTTAAAAAAAGAGATATGGACACAGTTAATATGCCCAAATCTTTGTCAGGTTTTGAAGGCTTTACTCTTGTGTCTTGAGTTTCTTTAAAAAAAATCTAAACAAGTGGAGGTAGTACTATAGGAAAATTGAATTGTCCATAAGAAAAAAACAAAGAAAACTCTGTCCCAGTATGTTCCACTAAAATGGAATGAGCACTGATACAGGAGATCTAAGTTGTCTTTGCTTTGTCAGTATATAGCTCTTGGATTTTGAACAAATTACTTATTCTCTAAAACTCACTTCTTATATCTGTAAAATGAGGTATTATCATAGGTAAAGGATGGTGAGTATGCAGCATGCAAGCTACCATTTTCCCTAGCGGTCATCACTAATGAATTGTAGCACTATTTCCACAGGAAATGACCTTAGAGTCCTTCTCAAAGCAGAACTCCCAGCAGTCAGGAGCAATCAATCATAGTTGGCCATAATGACAAAATCATTTTTTGTCTTTGCAGACCTTGAACATGTCTACTGTTACTTCCAGTGTTAAAATTTAATAGCTCTATAATCTAAGTGATTTACCCAAGTTCTTAAGGAGTTGTTAAAATGCTTGTGGAAGTCATGTTAGAAATATTCGAAGATTCATGGAACAACGTTAATTGTGCACTGGGTGCAACCTAGCCATATATGCGATATAGTGATGAAAAAACGTTTCTTAAAGGGAGAAAAGGATATACACAAGTAACTCCAAATGAGACAGTTTTACCATCTGATTCAAATTAGACCAATTTTGCTCAGACCACTTAACTGGTCTTGAGAACAATCTATGAAAAGAGGTAGTGGCGTGTCATGAGGTACATGGTTCACATTTGATCTAAGTGTATCTAAAGGATTCAGCTGTATAGCAGCTCCACCTACAACTCCAATTCTTAAAAAAAAAGTCAACCTTCAATTTCTCCCAGATCCCTATGCTTGAGCTTATTCCCAGTAATCTGTACCCCTATGTAGCACTGTGGACAGCTCCTGTTTTGTATGGTTTCCTTACATGGTTCTCTGCTGTTATTTTAGACCTTCTTTCATCTGTATTATCTCCAGCTAATTTCTCCACCCTAGGCTTGGAAATATTCCTTAAAGGCCATCAACAATGCTTTTTTTCCCCACACCTCCTCTTGTTTGATCATTAAACATTTGTTATCTTTCCCTATCCTGGATAAAATTTTCAAGAGTCTTCTCCAAGCATGTAGTTACAATTTTTTCTCTAAATTAAATGAGGTTTCAGTTTTTGTTTGTATATAACAAGCTTATAACCATTACACATAATTTTAAGTTTTCATATTCAGGTGCAAAATCTCAAGTAATTTTTTGAACCCTTGAACTATGTAGCATAAGATCCCATTTTAATATCCTACACATTGCTGTGTATTAAATACTGATCTCTTCACATAGCTCATTCTACATCTGAACCAAATAACAAAGTAACTGATCTTACAAAGCAGAAGAGAGAGGATCATTTTCAGCTGAAAGAATTGAGAAAGAACTCTGTATGAATGAGCATCCATCCTTGACCTTGAAGGACAAAGAGAAATTAGAAGGCAGCATAGAATGGGGTAAGTTTGGGGAGGGGCTTTCCAGATTGAGGAAAAAGCAGGAACAAGGCACAAATACAGAGAGACGTGAGAGTGAACTATATTTTTGCCTGCAAGTGTAGTAATTGTTAAAGTAGAAGAGAGATGGAGGAAAGACTATATGATAGAAGCCCTTGGTATCTGTGGATTGGTTGATTAAATAATTGAGGGCTACTCCTGTTTCACTTGCTTTCTTGGAGTAGGTGATATATTTGCAGGTGGTTCTTTGGTAGTGTTTTATTTTTGATAATTAAAGTTTGGGAAGGATGGCTCCCTTGTCTTAGTCTTAAGCCTCTTCTGTGGGAGAGAAATGTGGCAAAGGCAGATATTCAAAGTTGTGAAGAGTCACTGTACATTTAAATGACCATTTTAACAATCTGCTTGGAATTCTTCCTTTTCCCACTATAGAGATTCCCTAAGCCTCTAACAGTCAATCCTTCTAGCATACACTTAAACACAAATATATATATTGGGCTTCCTAGGTGCCACCAGAGAAATTACACACATTTCTTCCACAGACTGCTTTGTCTAGTGACCATTCTTTATTTATTCATCCATTCGGGAAGTGTTTGTTGAGTATCTATTAGGTATGAGGCTCTATAGTTGATATTGGATATAGATTGATGTATGACATGGACTATCCTTTGCCTTTAGGGGAATGAGCTCCTGAGATCCACAGGTTAGGCGTAAACCATCAGAAGAAATTGACATCCAACAGTACACATTATGACAAATGCCAAGAAGGAAACTAACTGACTGTAAGTATACAGGAGGACAAGGTGGAGAGATTGGATCATGTTGACATATTCTAGTCAACCCCAACCTCAGTCTTTAAAATAATAGAGAAACCTGTTAGGTCAATGTATTACATAGACAACTGGTGTAACAAACCCCAAACTCTCAGTGATTCATAAAATTTTATTTATTTTTCATATAAAATTCAAAATGGGTGTTTATGATTAACTAGTGGCTCTCCTCCAGGAGGTGATTTAGCAGTATGATTCCTTCTATCTTATGGTTTCAACATGTGGCTTCCAAGTTCACTGTGTTCATCAGCTCAAGCCTTAAGAGAAAAGAATCTGATGGTTCAAGGAGGAAGACTTTTATGGTCAAGACTTGAATGTGAACATTTTACTTCTTCCCTCATTTTTTTTTTTGCCATATCTATTTGCAGGTGAGGCTGTGAAATGTTTTCTATCTGTATGTGTAGAAAGAACAGGAAGCAGTTATACTGAACAGCATGTGTGTATGTGTGTGTGTGTGTGTGTTTGTGTGTGTGTGAAACATTATCAAACAGACCATGTGTTAGGTCATAAAGAAATCTAAAGCAACATAAAAAAGAGAAAAATCACACAAGGCACATTCACTGTACAACACAATCCAGGGAGTTATTCTGAACAAAAGTTAGTTTGTACTCCTAAAAATGTTTACATAAACACGCTTGTAAGCAATGGCTTGGTGAGATTATAAAAACCAAAGTGATAACGTTTTTACAAATGAACCAGACTAAGAACAATACATTAAAAAATCTGTGCTTTGGGTTATAGCTGAAGTGCTAGGTAGAGGAGGATGTGTGGCTTTAGATACATATGAAAAATAAATTAATCAAACTGAGTGTTCAATATAAGAACTTAGACAAAGAATAAAATAGGAAGAATTAGATGGAAGGACTAATAAAGACATGAGCAAAATAGGAAACAAACACAAACCCACTGGAGTAGATCACTAACAGCAAAAACTTAAAAACAAAAGACATACAAAATAAATTGGCAGATTTACCTAGAAAATAGAGAGGAGACACATATAACGTTAAGAATGTGAAAGAGGGATCCCTGGGTGGCGCAGCGGTTCGGCGCGTGCCTTTGGCCCAGGGCGCGATCCTGGAGACCCGGAATCGAATCCCACATCGGGCTCCCGGTGCATGGAGCCTGCTTCTCCCTTTGCCTCTCTGCCTCTCTCTCTCTCTCTCTCTCTCTCTCTCTCTGTGACTATCATAAAAAAAAAAAGAATGTGAAAGAAAACATAACTGTAGATGTAACAAAATTTTAAAAATAAAAATCATAAAAATATTCTAAAAATATTATGAGAAATTTGAACAGTAAGAGAATTAGAATATTTTTAGGAAAGTATAAGAAGTTAAAATTAGATAAAGAAATACAAAAACCTGAATAATCTAAAACCGTCAAAAAAATTAAAATTTGCAGTATCTTCTTGAGTCTGAAATTTTGAGTAGAGTCTTCCAAAACTTCAAGGGGAAGAGAGTCCTTATGTTTTAGAACAAAGAAAAAACATGGTATGAAATTCAACTTATTTCAGGAACCTACTTCCCTGATCCCAAAACTGGACAAAGATATTAGACCTGTAAGATAAGTGTAGGCAATCTTATTTATGGACAGGGTACAAAAATCTGAAATGAAATATATACATATGTAATTTAGCAGTGAATTCAAAGACCAATAGATCATTATCAAATAATTACAGTGATGGAAGAAGGGCCAACTTTTAAAAATCCATTAATGTAATAACTGCATTAAAGAACTTAGAAGAAAACATCAGTTGATTGTCTTATTTTATCATGTCAATGTGAAAAGCAGTCAGTAAAAGTAAATACTCATTTTAAGGAAAAATCCTAATAAACTAGGATTAAATGAATCTTTTAAAGTTGATGCAGGCATCAACATCAAACATTATTCATGGGTTAGAAGAAGAGTTATGGCAGTGGCTTCAATCTATATCTCCATATCCTTCAAAAAACAACATGGAACAACAGGAATATACAAGATCATACCTGCAGCTTAAGTAAAGGGCAGAATATATCAAACTTTAAATTACTTGTTTATAAAAAATGAAAAAGAACTTAATCCCATTGAGTGAGAGCTCATGCTTCTGGTGTGTTTGTGGCACATAAAGGCAGCCCAAAGAAAAACTTTGAGGATGAAAGAAGAGGAGAGCCAGGGGTGGACTTGATATTGCCTCACAACAAGGACCAGAAAGATAAAGTTCACTTGAAACATAAACAAAAAGAAAGTGTCCAGTTAAATCAGAGCACTGACTACATGGAAGAGTCTTAAAAATGTGCATGTTATGAGATTGCAGTCTTAAAAATATGCATGATATGAGATTGCATAGTTTATTGGTGAAGAAGCCAAAAGGAAAGGAAAAGATAACACTTAATAATTGGGTGGTAAAGGAGAAGAAAAGGGAAAAATTTAGAGTTATTGAAGAGAAAAAAGGAAAAAACACCTGTGACCATAATTCCTTCTTCAAAAACAAAATAAAACAAAACATCCAAAACCAAACAATAACAGACATAGTACTAGGAAGTAAGGTGTTCCTGAAAAAAATGAAAGGATGGAGACATATTAAAGAGACACAACCGTCAATTTGGAAGACTGATCAATGGTCAAAGCTGAAGTATTTTGAGCAACAAAATAAATGGTACTGTATTAGATTATAAACAAAATAAACTATAGATGAGTCCATATTGATATAAATAAATGATCCAAGGAAAACATAAATTAGGGGCAAGGGACAACTTTCTCTATAGAAGAATTCCACATAATATATCTCAACTCTCCCCTTTCCAGGAGGTAGAGCTTAGATCTCACCATTGAACTGTGAGCTGGATTCTGTGACTTGCTTCCATAGAATAGTGTATGGAAAAGGAAAAGCAGAAACTCTACAGTGGAGAAATAACAGTGAACATTACCTTAGGCAAGTGATCAAATTTCACATCACCAATAATATCGTGAGGATATCCTATACCTCATGATATGATGAGAAAGTCACTTCAACTTTGTGGTATTCTTTCCGAGTCCTGTCTTGATTCTTTCCAAACCTAAACCTAGGCTAATCTGAGAAAAACACTGGAAAACCCAAACTTAGGGACAATCTACAGTTTATCTAACCAGTACACTGGGGAGGGGGGTGCAGAGGGAGAGAGTGTCTTATACAGATTCTGTGCTGAGTGCAGAGCCCAATGTAGGCCTCAATCTCACGACCCCTGAGATCATGACTTGAGTTGAACACGAGCCAGATGCTTAATTGACTGTGTCACCCAGGCACTCCACATCTGACCAGTACTTTTAAAAATGGTCAAGGTCATGAAGAATTAGACAAGATTGAGAAAATGCACAGACCACAGGAAAGACAACTAGATGGCATGTGGTAACCTGAAATGGATCTTGGAACAGAAAAACACATAATGGAAAAGCTGATGAAACCCAAATAACGTCTAGTGTTCAGTTAAAAGTGAAATACTTGTGTTGTTTTCTTAGTTTTAATAGTTAACACAAGGGGAAGTTAGCTGAGAAGTATACAAAAGCTCACCATGATCTTTGCAAACCTAAAATTATTCTAAAATAAAAAGAATATGTAAACAAACAACATCGAAGTCAACCCAATAGACAAACTGGACTTTACTCACTGATAGAGGATAGTGTCTTTGAATTAGGTATCTAGAAAACCACCTTAGGTTCACAAAATGAATAGGAAGAAAAACAATAAATATGTGTAAAATTACTATATAAAAAACGGGAATAATTCTACCTCAGCTAATGAATATTTTTTCCATCCAAAGAAACAAACACAGCAACCAAGAAGTGTAAGAAAACTGTCAGGCAACTACCCCAAGCTGATTAAATATACTGAAATAAGCATTTGGGGATATGATAGTCAATCTTGAATCAGAAATACAAAAATTAAAAACAGAAATAGACTGAACTACATAAAGAAATGAAGAGAGTTGATTAAACTTACAAAAGAAATAAAAGAAAAAAGACCAAATCATCTCACAAATAAAGACTAAATTACAAGTTGCCCAAAGGAGAATAGACTCAAAAGGAAATTTAATGATGAACATTCAAGAAAGATGGAAAACAACCAAGAGAATAAAAATAGGACAAAGATAAAAGTGAAAAGGGTTCAAGAGGAAGTGGTTGAAATGGAAGACAGAAGAAAAGGAACAAATGTTTGATTAAAGCCCTTGAAGAATAAACAGAACAATAGAACTAATATTTAAAAACTACAATTCAGGAAAACAGTTTCAGAAATAAAAGAAGATCCATATTTACATATTAAAGGAGTCCACTGGAAACATATGGAAATTAACCCAGAAAAATTAACTTTAAGACCTATCTAAGAAAAACATATATAAGGGATTAAAAATCCTCAAGGCTTCCAGGTACAAAGATCAAATAATGAAACAAAGCTGTCAGACTGGCTTCAGATTTCTCAAAAATAATATAAAAACAATGCAGTAAGAGAGCAGCTTTTTCAAAAAGGTAAAACAAAGCAAAACAAAAAACCCTGTGAATAAAAAGTTTATATCTAGCCAAGCTATCCTTCAAGTACCAAAGGTGTTAATAACCAACTTTATTTGTATAACAACAGGGAATTCCTGTTATGTCCACTAGTAGGCAATATATTGGAGCTATGGGCCAATGCAATTAGACAAGCAAAACCAATTAAGGAATAAGAATTAGTGAAGAAGAAGTAAAACCTTTACAATATGCAGATGATGTGAAAGCATACCTGGGAAGCCCTAGAGAATCAATGACAAAATTAACTCAAATAATAAAATTGTAGTAAAGTATCAGATTATAAAATTAACATACAAAAATCGATAGCTTTCTTACATACACATACACATGCACAAAATGAATTAGAGGTTATAAATTTGGAGAAAACTCAACAGTCTAAATACCTGGAAAAAACAACAAATGTGCAAACCTTGTTTGAGGGAACTTTAACACACCCTTGGAAGACTCAGAACTATACTTGAGCATGTGGAAAACACACCTCTATACTTGGATGATTACATGAATTCTTGCAGGAGTTTAAGGCAGTCCCTATGAAAATACCAACAGCCTTTTTTCTGGAGATAGACATGTTGATTTTAATACTATTTTGAAAAGCAAACACACGTGAATATCCAGGCAAACAGCAAAAAAACAAAAACAAAAACAAAAACAAAAAAAACAGGAGACTAATCTTTTCAGACACTAAAACATAATAGAAAGTCTCTAATTAACTCACTGTGATAGTGGTACATGAGTAAACAGACTAGTGACATAAAAGCTTCAGTAAAGGACTCAAGTACATAAGGAAATAAAGCATGTAATAAAGGTGACATCTCAGTTATCAAGTCAAAGGTGTCCTTTTTAGTGCATAGTTCTAAAAAACTTGTTTATCTTTTGGAAAAGATAAGACTAAGTCACTCCCTAACACCACTGATAAGAATAGACTTCAAATGCATATGAATTTTAAACATAAGAAATGAAACTAGTCAAATAGTAGAAGAAAAGTAGGTGAATCCCTCTATAACTCAGGTATGAGGAGAGGTTTCTGAACTATGATTCAAAATCCAGAGGCTATAAAAGGAAACATTAATAATTTACACTCTACAAAAGTAAAAGTCTGTATGTCAAAAAGCACCATAAACAAAATCAAAGGATAAATGACAAACTGGCAGATTTCAACATATATTGTAGATAAAGGGCAATATCTCTATTAAATAAGGAATTCTTAAACCCTGAAAGAATAAAATCCCAAACTTGATAGAAATGTGAGCCAATGATATGAACTGATTAACAAAAGAAGATAAAGATTGCTCTTAATCAATGGAAAGCTCTTCAACTTCGCTCATAATTATGGAAATGCAAATTAAAACTACACTGTGATACCATTTCTCACCTATTCCATTGGTGAAAATTAAAAACAGTATTACTAAAACTGCTGTTGGTGAGGCTGTGGGCAGACAGCCACTTTCATACATCATTGGTGAAAATGCAAATTGGCACAGCCCATTTGTAACAGAATTTAGGAAATCTAACTAACTTATAGGTGTTTAGTTTCAACTCGGCAATTGCATGTCTAGAAATTTACCCTGAAGATATACTTCCCCAAATCTTTAAATACACATAGTTATTTATGACAGCATTTTAAAAGTTGTAAAATGCAAGTAACAAATATGTGAAAGAGAATAACTGAATAAACTATGGTACACTTAATGGAGGGTTAATGGGGAGGAGCTCTATGAATAAAAGTATGGTATGATTTCTGGAGATATAAATGAAGAAGAGAAAATGCAGAAGAATATTGATAGTATGCTGTCTTTTGTGTAAGAGAGGAAATAAAATATATGTGTGTCTGCTCATTTGTGTAAAAACAAACTTAAGGGTAGGTGGAACAGAATAGAATGATGTGGGATGAGAAAGGGGTAGAAGGGATGGAGAGAATGCCACAACTCTTGAATATACTTGTTTGTGTATTTCAGACTTTCAGAATACATGTTTATGTTTCCCACTATATGTATATATGTAGATATAAAATTATGCACATTAAAATATATAATGTAGTATACATTTCTTATACTGTTTTTACAGCTTTTGAAAGTCTAAAATCATTTCAAAATAAACACTAAAAATACAAGAAGCTTCTCTTTAAAGTCAGAAATCAATCATTGGTGTCTGTCTTCGTTGGTTTCATTACTGCTATTCTGCTTCATACTAAAAGTCTTAATGTATGCAATTAGGAGAACAAAATACATAGAAAAATAACATATAATTGCAGATGTTTGTGTATTTGAAGATTAAGAACAGAATCTGGCGACATCAATTGTACTTCTATGAGTAAATCAAAATGAATATACACAACTCAGCTTTCCTATGCATGATCAACAAATAAATCGCACAAGGGAGATGGGAGAAGGTGCCAGTTTGCAGGAGACTCCGGAGTGATTGGAAAGCAGGTTATACAAATTCTGTGTGCTAGCAGTTATTTGGAAAATTTTGCATGTAAAGATCTTGTGATGTGATGGTATAAAGATGTGGGCAAAGTCAGCATCTGAGGCTGAGAGTGGGATAGGGGGCATGAGACGGGACAATATATGAAAGAATACTCTTAGAGAATTGAAAAGTAAGTTTACTTTAGAAATTAGTAGAATCGGGGACTCCTGGGTGACTCAGAGGTTGAGCATCTGCCTTTGGCTCAGGGCGTGATCCTGGGGTCCAGGGATCGAGTCCTGCTTTGATCTCCCTGCAGGGAGCCTGCTTCTCCCTCTGCCTGTGTTTCTGCCTCCCTCTCTCTGTCTCTCATGAATAAATAAATAAAATCTTAAAAAAAATTAGTAGAATTGCCAGGAAGTTGAATTCTATTTGTGATGTAAGAGTATGAATTAAAAATGAAACCATCCTTCCTGGTTGCTTGTTAGAATTTCTATATATATTTATATTTATATTTAATGTATTTATTTAAATTCAATTTATTTAAATTCAATTATTTTGTCCTTTTTAAAATTTAAATTCAATCAGCCAACAGATAGTACATAAATTCATTTATAAATTCAATTAACATGTAGTGCATTATTAGTTTCAGAGGTAGAGTATGGTGATTTATCAGTTGCATATAACACCCAGTGCTCATCACATCACATGCTCTCCTTAATGCCCATCACCCAGTTATCCCATCCCCCCACCCACCTGCCCTCCAGTAACCCTTGGTTTGTTTCCTAGAGTTAAGAATCTCTTATGGTTTGTCTCCCTCTCTGATTTCATCTTATTTTATTTTTCCCTCCCTTCCCCTATGATCTTCTGTTTTGTTTCTTAAATTCCACATGAGTGAAATCATATGATAATTATCTTTCTCTGATTGACCTACCTCTAACAATATTAAACTGCATTAGATGCAGGCACAGAAATGACAAATGGCTGCTTTGCTTCCAGAGTGGGAGCTTTTCCAGGTGGGTATGGTGGAAGGAGAGAAGGAACAAGAGAATTGATAATCTTTGCAAAGGTATAATTATGGTGATGGAGCATGTCATCTAAGCTAAACAAGGAGTGAAGTGAGTGTTGGATGAAGGTCTGGATATAGAAAAAAGAATTATAGGACCAGTAGATTAGAAGTGATAATGGGGTTGGAACATTGTAAAAGGATGGTACTTAGGCAAGTGTACTAGTAGAAGAAGAGACTGTCTAGAGAGTGAAATATTTGCATTTGAGATGTTAAAGTTGTACAGTTTTTGGTAATAACAGGCTCCAACCACGGTGTGATGAGATCAAGGGGGTGAAGTAAATCAAGTCACAAAGTAAGGAAGTCAAGAATTCAAATGTCTCTGAGTGTCTGGGAGATCTTCTATAGGTATGTTGACATTACTGAAAATGATACAAAGAGTTGGGGTGGAGAGGATGGAAAGTTCTGAGCCAGGAACAAGGTGGTACAGCCAGATGACATAGCCTCAGAGAACAGGGTCTTTGTTGGAGGGTAGGTGTGCAATAGAAAGGACATGGTGGTGGAAAGAAGGGAGGCCAGCCAGCCCACCACAGCATGAGACTTGAAACAAAGCATAACTTTTATTGGGAAGGCTATCCAGGGATGCTTTGCTCTCAAGGGACAACTGGATTTCAATTAAATGAGAAGGTAATAAACAATCCAAGAGGCTGAGTATGTAGAATTGTTTGCTGATCATCAACATGAATAGAGAGAGAGAGAGAGATATCAGAGGAGAATTTGTTCAGATTGGGGATAGACAGAGCAGCGTGGACATAAGAGTTTCATTCAAAGTAACCAGGGAGGCTGTTACTGGAACTTGAATCATGATAAGATTCATCTTGATCATTTTCTAAAGGGGCATGAATTTGATCCACCATATTTGGGTGCAAGAAATAGAATATTTATTTTCTTTTTCTCTATTAAATCATACTTGGCTTTGGGTCTTCCTCTATCTGATAAGAAATGAAATTTTAGGCATGTTTCCCCTTCTATTCTCTGGGATTATACAAGAGTGTCAGGAAGCTGAAGAAAGCCTTCTGAGTAGTTTTTGGTGATAAATTGCTTATTGGCTCATTGCTTATTCATATGGTGTTTCATTTGAAGTCAGGCAGTTGTTCTGCTTAAAATTCTATTTGTTTCACCCCTAACCCTGTCCCACGAAGGCTTTTTGTCTCCAGGTTTGGTCTCCAAGAATTTACTTCCCAGCTTTATGAGAATGTCCTGCTCTCTTGGAGCACTGAGTGGAGTTGGGGCACTGGCTGCTTCTCACACACACACACACACACACACACACACACACACACACACACACACACAGGCAGAGACACAGGCAGAAGGAGAAGCAGGCTCCATGCTGGGAGCCTGATGTGGGACTCGATCCCAGGTCTCTGGGATTATGCCCTGGGTGGAAGGCAGGCGCTAAACTGCTGAGCCACCCAGGGATCCCCGGGGCACTAGCTTCTGACTATGGCAGGACCTATTTTCCCTTCAATCCTCCAGATCTTCTCCAAATCTTCTTTGGCTTGAAATTGGGAAAAAAATCCCATTTTAACTGTTTATTCCCATAAGCATAGGCTTTTGAAACAAATAGCTTTATTCTTTCCATGAATTAAGTCTGGAAGATTTTAAAAAACCAAAAACAACAACAACAAAACGAAAACAAAACAGTGCTTGCTTACAGGGTGGAAGGAAGGGGACTATGACTTTGTATTTGGTCATGATGATGCTATAGGGATTTTTTTTCTTTTTTTTTCTTTCTTTCTTTTTTTTTTTTAGGGATTTTTTCAATCAAATTATTCTCACTTGCCTCTTAGAGTTGAGTGGGCACAGTGATCTTGTCCTGGGGTCTGAATACATTACCTGTGATATGGAAACATCATGCTTCCTCTGCTTTTAAGGGCTTCTGTGACTAGACTGAGGTCATACAGGGTGATGAGGGCACTATTCTCTCAGATGGGGGTGAGGGGGGAGGTAACTGGCTTCAGTATCTGGCTTCCCCTTCCTTAGAAACTGGCACTGTGTATGGAAGAGCAGAAACAGGAAAGACTTCCCCAAAACAGGACTCTGGGAGTTCTCCACCATTATGCAAATCAGTTAACAGCAAACACTTGCTTTCACAGTCACACAGTGATGGTGCCCAGAGTAATCATTTCCGTTGCTACCATCCGGTGGGTGTAAGAACTGGGCTCATTTAAAAACATATGACTAATGAGCGTGTATCCGGGTGGTCCATCTGGTATTGATGGGGCTGATCTGAAATGATGGCAGTGGAGCGCTGAGACTCAGGAGCACAGCTTATGGGCAATGGATTGAGCCTTTGTGGCCTTCTGCTTGTGGGGGTTGGTGGTGGGAAGGGAAGGGTTTCATTGCCTCCTATTTCAGTCAGAATATCTTCCTCTTTGAGAACATTTAATTGCAAGATTTCTAGGCAAATCAGTTACCACATCAGTTGGTCACCTCCGTTCTCTAGAAACTACCGACAAGGTAGCACTCAAATGTTTTTGTGTAGGACCAGCCTGGGGTCACTCCAGTTAACAACACTTATCCTTTGTCTTGATTTCACATAGGAAGTAGTTTGTGAGTGTGAGGAACATGGGCTCTCAGAAGAAGATGAACCGAGGGCTACCTTCATGGAAAGAATTGAAAGTTCAACCATTTGCCTTAATAATGAAAAACAGGAAACAGGACTGATAAATGCAACATGTAACAAAAATGTACTTGAATTTTCTATTATACAATTAAAAGTTAGGAGAGAATGTATTATAAATAAAAGAACTGTAGAGAGAGCTAGAGAGGGGAGCGGAGAGAGAGAGGAAAATTAATAAATTATACTTGTTATCAAATAATAATTATTGCAGAATCTTATTTACATTTTTGCTACTCTGCTTTTCACTTCCTTTTTGACCTATCTCCTTTTTTGCTGGTTGGCTTGGAAACCTAAAGAATCAAATTTTGTAGTATCCATTAAAATGATTGTTACCTTTTCTTCTCTTATAATATTTATCTGATTTTGGATTTATGCATAGTTCTTTTTTTTCCTTTAAATTCAATTTGCCAACATAAAGTATATCATTAGTTTCAGGTGTAGTTTTCAATAATTCGTCAGTTGTGTATAACACCTAGTGTTTATCCCATTACGTGCCCTCCTTAATGTCCATCACCCAGTTATCCCCTCCCCCACCATTTTCCCTCCAGTAACCCTCAGTTTGTTTCCTAGAGTTGAGTCTTTTATAGTTTGTCTCCTTCTCTGATTTTGTCTCATTTTGTTTTTCTCTCCCTTCCCCTATGATCCTCTGCATGTTTCATATATTGCACATATGAATGAAACCATATGATAATTGTCTTTCTTTGATTGACTTATTCCACTCAGCACAATACCCTCCAGTTCCTTCCAAGTGATGTAAATGGTAAGATTTCATCCTTTCTGATAAGATCTTCTACTTTTAAGAACTCATGAGATAAGATTGGGCCCACCTGGATAATCCAGGCTAATTTCCCCATCTCAAGGCTAGCTGATTAACTACCTTTGTTGCTTCTGTAAACTTCAGTTCCCTGCCATGTAACGTAACACATTCAAAGGTTCCAGGGATTAGGCTGTGGGCATATTGGAGGGTTATTTTTTTTGTTTTTTATTTTTTTCAGTTTTTTAAAATTTAAATTCAATTTTCCAACATATAACACTCAGTGTTCATGCCATCAAGTGCCCTCCTTAGTACCTGTCACCCAGTCACCCATTCCTCCATCCCCCACCCTCCTTCTCTTCTGCAACCCTTTGTTTCCCAGAGTTTGGAATCTCTCATGGTTTGTCTCCCTCTCTAATTTTTCCCCACTCAGTTTCCCTCCTTTCCCTTATAGTTCCTTCCACTATTTCTTCTATTCCACATATGACTGAAACCATATGATGTTTGTCTTTCTCTGATTGACTTATTTCACCCAGCATAGTACCCTCCAGTTCCATCCATGTTGAAGCAAATGGTAGATATTCATCCTTTTTGATGGCTGAGTAATATTCCAGTGGTGTGTGTGTGTGTGTGTGTGTGTGTGTGTGTGTGTGTGTGTATGTATCACATCTTCTTTATCCATTCATCTGTCAAAGGACATCATGGCTCCTTTCACAGTTTGGCTATTGTGGACATTGCTGTTCTGAACATTGGGGTGCAGGTATCCCGTCATTTCACTGCATCTGTATCTCTTTGGGTGCAGGTATCCTGTCATTTCACTACATCTATATCTACAGATACCTAGTAGTGCAATTGCTGGGTTGTATGGTAGCTCTATTTTTAACTTCTTGAAGAACCTCCATACTGTTTTGCAGAGTGGCTACACCAGTTCACATTCCCACCAACAGTGCAAAAAGGGTTTCCCTTTCTCCACATTCTTGCAGACATTTGTTGTTCCCTGTATTGTTAATTTTAGCCATTCTCACTGGTGTGAGGTGGTAGCTCATTGTGGTTTTGATTTGTATTTCCCTGATGCCAAGTGATGTGGAGTAGTTTTTCTTGTGCTTGTTGGCCATGTGTATGTCTTATTTGGAGAAATGTCTGTCTTCTGCACGTTTTATGACTGGATTGTTTGTTTCTTGGGTGTTAAGTTTGATAAGTTCTTTATAGATCTTGGATACTAGCCCTTTATCTGATACGTCATTTGGGAATATCTTCTCCCATTCTGTGGGTAATCTTTTAGTTTTGTTGACTTTTTAGCCCTTTGCTGTGCATAGGGCTTTTTATCTTGATGAAGTCCCAATATTTTAGAGGGCTATTCTTATGGGTAGGCTATTATTATTATTATTTTTAATAAATTAATTTTTATTGGTGTTCAATTTACCAACATACATAATAACACCCAGTGCTCATCCCGTCAAGTGTCCCCCTCAGTGCCCATCACCCATTCACCCCCACCCCCTCCCCTCCTCCCCTTCCACCACCCCTAGTTGATTTCCCAGAGTTAGGAGTCTTTATGTTCTGTCTCCATTTCTGATATTTCCCACACATTTCTTCTCTGGGTAGGCTATTATTATGCCTACTACAACTTCTCTTGTTTTATCATAATGAGATAATTTTGCCTCTACGACCACTGAGACCTCTCCAAGTTTTGGATATTGGGCTCTTAATTGTACAGGGTCATAAACCCTGTTGGGAAGAAAAATGTCTTGAATAGTTTACTGTTATCACTTGAATGTAAACTAATCTTTCCAAGTACAGATGTTAATATAAGTCATTTTGTTGTCACTCTCTCTGGTTCACAATTTACTTGGAATTTTTAATCTTTTGACCCTGGTCATACCATATGTAATGAGATCAATGGAAATGACCTTGCCATTTTTCTTTTTCCCTATTTTCAACTTCTATGTTACCTCTATTCCTACCCTCAGAGCATCAGGGATGGCTGCTGTGGGGAAACAAAATATTTATGTACAGTATTACATTTAAGGTATACAATATAGTGACTCAACAATTCTATATATTAGTGCTCATCAAGATGAGTGTACTCTTAATCTCCTTTATTTATTTTACCCCTTCTCCCTCCTATCTGGCCTTTGGAAACCACCACTTCTCTCTATTTAAGAGTTTTTTTTAAGGTTTTATTTATTTATTCATGAGAGACACAGAAAGAGAGGCAGAAACATAGGCAGAGGGAGAAGCAGGCTCCCTGCAGGGAGCCCAATGCAGGACTTGATCCCAGGATCCAGGGATCACGACCTGAGCCAAAGGCATATGCTCAACCACTGAGCCACCTAGGTGTCCCAAGAGTTTGGCTTTTTGTTTGTCTCTTTTTTTCTTGTTAAATTCCATGTATGAGTGAAATAATATAGCATTTTTCTTTCTTTGACTGGCTTATTTCACTTAGCATTATACCCTCCATCTCCAACCATGTTGTTATAAATGGCAAGGTTTCATTCTATTTTATGGCTGGGTGATATTCTATTGTCTCTATATACTGCATCTTCTTTATGCACTCATCTATTGATGGACACGTGGGCTGTTTCTATAGCTTAGCTACTGTAAATAACGCTGCAATAAACATAGGGGTGTATCTATCTTTTCTAATTAGTGTTTTTGTTTTCTTGGGTAAATACCCCCAAAATATAAAGAATGTAGACAACACCAAAAATCCCCAAATAATCTGATTAGAAAATGGGCAGAAGATTTGAATAGCCATTTTTCTAAAGAAGACATCCAGATGGCCAACAGTCACATGAAAAGATGTTCAACATCACTAATCATCAAGGAAATGCAAATCAAAACGAGAATGAGATATTACTTCGCACCTGTCAAAATGGCTAAAATCAAAGACAAAAAAAACAAGTGTTGGTGAGGATGTGGAAAAAAAAGAACTCATGCTCTACGGGTGAGAATGCAAACTGGTGCAGCCACTATAGAAAACAGTATGGAGGTTCCTCAAAAAATTAAAAGTAAAATTACCATATGAGCCAATGCTTTTTATTAAAACTGTGGGATATTGTTTGGTTTTGCCCTCCTCCTTCTTCCACTTAAGCACCTGCCACGAGTGTGCTTTTCTACATAGTGAAAATTATATGTCCTGAAAGGTAATTGTGTCCAAGAACTGATGGCAATATTTGTCTTAGCTTGGGCACTGTAAAGGGTATAGTTGTTTTCCCACTTCACATACACTCCTGGTCTTGGTGGCATTGAGAGATCCACTATTCTCATCTGTCCTGCAGGAAATTGCCCATGTCAGAGATACATTCTTAGAGTTCTATTTGGCCAAAATCTCAACAAAGAGGTGAAAAATGGGTGATCTTTTTTAATGCCAGAATTATTGCATGACAACTTCTGAAGGTCGTGATGCTTCATAATCAGTCTTTTGAAAAAGCAGGCACATGACACAATTTTTCTCTGATTCCTACCTTTAAGCCTATTTCTCTTTCCTGTTCCTAGACAACATATAGGGGATATTCCACAATTTTCCAGTTACTCTTGAATTTCTGAGATGTCTCATTTGAAATGAACATCAGAACTCTACCTCATAATCAAAAGCTTCTTGTGTCTCCCCAGTGTAGGCCTTTATTCAGGCTTTTCCCAGCCAGCAGAAGGGAAAGGGCACAGATGGTGTGTTCATTTACTGTCCTCACTCTGCTTTTTTCTCCTACTTGTTGTGTAGGTGCAGAGGGAGAGCAGACTCGGGAGTGGGGTTGGGGGGCAGGTTAAGGAAATACAAAGTCTTCATTGTATTGTCCAAATTCTGGCTCTTTCTTATGGGCACTTTGGTTGGCTCTTTTGACATGTTCCCACTGTGGACTTCCATAATGGGTTTTCCCTAGTAGCTGATCACTTTCAACTCACCCTCATTTGCCCAGCCCTTGCTCCTTGGGGAACACTTTTGGCCAGACTGATATTCAGCCAATATGGATCTGTACTGGATATTTTATTATTTTCTGGAGTCCATCCTCATTGTTTGGTGCATTGTCTTAGAGTAGTAGTAAGTACTTTAATTATTATCCTTACCTCCAGCCTGTCTTTTTCTGGGGATGACACTTCCTAGCATGCAGTCCTTATGGATGATCTCCTTTCAAGATGACTTAAGCCCACTTACTCTCTGAGATCCACTTAGTATGTGGGATCCACACTGGCATCCTATAGCTACAGCAGAACCAGGCTTTCTAGCAGACTTCTTTTGGAAATACCCAGGTACCAGGCTCCATAATGCCACCCTACCCAAATCCAGGGAACAGATATAAAGTATTCCCAGGATTCCCTAGTATTCCCAGGATTTTGGCCTCATCCTTTTCTAGCTGCATGGCAACATCAAAACTGGAGAGCTCCTCATTTAAAAGGATGATTGAAAGGAGGAGAAAATACACATCACTCTCTGCTCTTTGGAATTCCTGCGAAAACAATCTTCCCATCTTAAAACATCTCAGTCTTTTTTTGTGTGCAGGAAGGGGTGACAGCTGCTAAATCTGTTTGGCCATATCTTGGCAAGATCTAAAAGGAAATGTGAGATACCCCTGTTTAGGAATTGCCATCACTTATCAGTCATTGTTCTAAGCTTTGGAGTCTCAGCCAAAATTCTGAGAAGACAGCAGAGTATTGTCACCACCAAAGCAACCTCAGTAGCCAGTCCATGCAGACAGCTCTATGCTTCAAATAGAATGCATCCACCTCCATTTGCTGACTCAACAATATTCACTCTAAATTTATTATGGACCACATGGAGTGTCTACTGTGTGCTAAGTACTAATAAAAAAGGAAAGAGGATTTTGCTCTTAAACTATGCAATCAATGAGTTTTTAGGCTAGAAGATGGCAATGATAAAACCTTGATATGAATGCCCAAAATACACGATTTGAAGGCATAGCAAATATGCTATGAAAATTCAGAAGAGAGAAATTATTTTCAGCTTAGAGCATCAGTGAAGGTGTTACAGAAGAGGTAATGTTTTTCACTCAACAAGAGTAAGATTGGTTGAGCTCAAGTAGGGGTTCTGAATCTGAAAATTGTGAGCATTAGAGAAAATTAATTCATCAATAAAATAGCTAACTTTTTTTTGAGTGCTCACTGTGTGGTAGGCTTTATGTTATGTACATGCATGTGATTTAATTTTCACAATAAACTTATGAAAAATGGGCCATTTTTATCTCTACTTAATTGGTAGATTAAATTGATTGATTAAATTAACCAAGGTCACATAGTGGTTGGTGATAAAGCTGGGATCTGAGTATGGGTTTTTTTCTGACTCTGAAAGGCAAAAACATCACAACTTAAGACATGAGTTTATAAAAGTGCCTACTAATGAAGACCAGATGATGTTTGTGTAAGTTACTGTGTTTAGTCCAGTTGATCCCTTGGTCTCCCCAGGGTGATGCTCATCCCTGCTTCTGCACTGTTTTCATAGGTGTTCTCACAACATCAGATGTCCTTCTGGTCTATTCTCTACTCAGGCCAATCCCTTATCTCCTTCAAGGCTTACTGTAAGGTTTCTCTCTATGAGGCAACTCTAGCTTCAACATTCCCCCAGGCTCAGGCTTCTCCGCCTCCCCATCACTTCCCTTAATGCCAGCTCACAATGTGAGTACTGGATGGTATACTGTATTATTTATTATTTATCTCTTCAGATAACTGTGCATTCTAGGAAGATGGGACTATGTTTTAAGTTCCTCTTGTACTTTTCATAGTGCCTAGTACATCTACTGATTGATTAAAGGGTTTGGGGCTATTTTGAGAATGGAATTGATTGCTGGTATATAAGGTTCTGAGGGAAAGATTTGGCAAAACCTGTGGCAGGGTAACACTACTGGGTTAAGAAACTTCTTGTGAGTTTCAAATACACCAGAGTGTAAGGAAATGAAGAAGATGCCTATAGTGCTGGAGAGTCATTAAAGATGCCTCCACAAGCGAGAATGTTGGGTTTGACGAGAGCCAAAGCGACAGCCGGAGAATCCAGAGCTTCATGAGATCAGTCTGCACAGAGGAGTGTGAGAAACACGAAGGGCCGTTGCTTTTTTTCTAAAGTGTTTCCCTTCTCAGCGAATGAGCCAAGGGAATATGTGGTTTCAGAGCTTCCCTTCTGTTCTCCAGCTTTTGTGACACCCCAGCAAATGCAAAGCATTGTACATGCATGAATTTCTTAGTTGAACAGGAAGAGCCTGGGAGGCAATGACAAATACTTCACAGTGCCTCCCTGGCATCTGAGATGGTTTTTTGAGAGAACACGAGTTCCTACTTCGTGGGTTCTCAGGGCACATCTGTGGGAGGAGCTTTCCATAGCAAATATGTACCCTCTCACCATCCACACAGTGCAAATGCCATGAGAATGTGTGAAATCTGGTGCAAACCCCAAGAACAATGAAGGGAAAGTTAAGATTAAGGAGGTCTTAAGGAACCTGTCCTTGCCCAGAACACTGAAGTCATATGAGTTATTTTTGGGGCATCATAGAGAATGAATGCCACAGAAAGAGACTCAGGAAGGCAGCATGTTGGGGTAAGACAAAGACAATATTACAATCATGAGGAAGTAAGAAGCAGCTTTTGGGAATTGCTCACCTGGAAAAATATGACTGTGTAGGTCATTAGAAAAAAATGACAATCCAAAATACATCAGTCTTCAAATAGCAGTAGAAACCTGGATATGGCTTTATTGAGAGTTGCCTCACCCCCTAAATGAAATCTTTGCCACATGTCTTTACTGCTAAAGAGCCACGGCTGCTTATCTTCTTGGCTGATATATTTAGATTTTGTTCAGCACATGCTTGGTGAAGGAATACTTGCCAAATTAATTCAAGCTGGCTTCAATAAGAGCTTAGTCATGTGGATCTCAAACGAGATGAAACTGATTAATAATAAATGTCAGGATTTTAAGATAATGAGTGAGATGCAAGAAATGTAGAAGAGAAGGCAGCTTCCTGACACAATTTCATTCCTTTCAGAGTAGTATCTGTTTGCCCCACCCTTGCCAAGGAGATAAGAAGGCTGCCAGGTGGGAGGTAGTTGGAGAATGGTAATTATTTCATGAGCTCTTCTTGCTCCTTTGTACATGTGCATGTGTGTAGAAATCATCCAATATTTCAGGCACTTTAGTGTCCTGAGATCTGAGACTGATTTTATTTGGTCCCCTAATTCTATGCTGTCTAGTACAATATGAGTACATTATGGGATCCTGCCAAGCTCCCCCTGCTCCAGAACTTGCCATGGGCATCTAGGATGCTCTGAAGGTAGTCCCTCCTCAGGGCTAAGATAAAGCTATAGTCAGCCGAGTGTGGTGAGATCATAGAGTGAATAGCCCTCTTTCCTATCTGCCATGGCCATTCTTCAGTTCGTTCTTCTTTTTCCTTTTATTTTGACCACGTTTGCTCATTTCTTAAGCCTCTTGCTCTACACACAGGTGGTTCATCCATAATTGTTTTTGTTTTTATTTATTTATTTATTATTATTTTTTATTGGAGTTCAATTTGCCAACATATAGCATATCACCCAGTGCTCATCCCATCAAGTGCCCCCCCTCTGTGCCCATCACCCAGTCACCCCAAACCCCTGCCCATGTCCCTTTCCACTACCCTTTGTTCACTTCCGAGAGTTAGGAGTCTCTCATGTTCTGTTACCCTCACTGATATTTCCCACTCATTTTCTCTCCTTTATCCATAATTTAATGAATTAATTCACCAAAGATGCATTTTTAGACATCTAGGGGAGACAAAGACAAATGGGTCAAGAAGTTCATTGGCTAGAGTAGCAACACTACAACTACAGCTCATGGAAACACATGCTGTATGCATGGGATGCCATGGACACACAGAGGAATGAGGCTTCCTCCAGCCAAGAGACCACATAAAAGGATCAGGATGACTTTGGATCTCGAGGGGATAATGCATAAAGTAAGTGCTAATGAAGGTCAAGAAAAAGGGCATCCTATTCATTCATTCATCAGATACCTACTTAGCACCTACTAAACACTTCGTGGTTGGCTGGTCACTGGAGAGATATCAGGAAAGAAGAGATGTGTAGCAGGGGCCAGCTCAGACATGCAAACAAACAAAAAATGAATGTGTTTTAAATTCTGAAACACCCTGCTCTGTACTGGCAGGGGTGGAAGGTGGAGAGTAAATTTGCCATTTCTTTCAGTTCAAAACAGTCTTCTGGAGATACATTGTCTCTTTTGGAACCTGGTCAGTCTTTCAGAGTTGTTCTCCCCTTGCTTTGTCTTTCCTTTTTTGACATTAAGCACTTGGGTGCAGGGGGAATTTATTGAACCTACTGGTGTAGAAGAGGAGATGGGAAGTGAATCTGATCTGAGGGATGTCCTTTCTCTCTTGACTCCTACTGACCTCGGCTCATCTCACCTGCTTTCTAGGAGTTGCCTTCTGTCATTGCTTCATCTACTATAGATACAACATATAGAATTTGATCTTGGCACAGGGTATGTATGATGATCATAGCTTATGAGTTTGAGTATCTCTTTTTGCTGATAGGTGTCACCTCAGCTCTCTCTGGAGATTTTCAACCTCTGAGGTCTAATTATGAACCTTCCAAATCATGCCTTCTTTATATTGTGACTCCTTCACCCTTTGCTATGTGGACGTTTCAACCCTTTACCTTAGCAAGCTCTGTCTCTATCCTCAGTCACCTTCCTTGCCCTCTTATGCCCTTTCCCTTTGGAGTATTAATTGAACTTTATGTTCCTTCTACATAACATGGAAGCCAGGGGAGACATGGAGGCACCGCTTTACTTTTTTCTCTGCTCTCTTCCCATGATTCTCAGTGACAATTGGGGCTCAGACTCCCTTTGATTTTGGCTTTCTCTCAACCTGCCTGGAATTCCTTTCTTGACCTTTCATCTATGGTTGAGGATCCCAGGCAGTATCTTAATCCTAATCTCTTCCAAACTGGTTCCTTCTTCCAACAAAAAGAGCTCTCTACTTCTTTCCTTCTATGGACAAGTGGGAGCCTCCTTCATGTCATATCCTGAATTCTCTCTCTCTATGGCTGTGGTAAACTTCTATATTAGATCTCTAAGTTTTGTTCTTGGTATATAAGAAGACACTTCTGTGAATTAGAAAAGTCTTTTTACACGGCAGAAAGCCTGGCTTTTTAAATTATTATGTCACACTGCCTCAAAACTTATTTTAGAGGGAAAAATCTAAACAATTTTTCCTTTTATTGTATTTCTACTCTAGCAATTCTAATGTTCTCTCAAGTATTATATGCCTCAAAATTAATAGAGGAGAGCTTACATATAAGGAAGAACAGCAGAAAGCACATTAACATATTTGCAAAATATTTCTCCCTAATCTGGTAAGTTACTGTATCTACTTTTATTGAAATTATATTTAGTCTACGGAGACCACACATATACAATGATTCCTGATATTGATAAAAGCGATTAAGATAATACAAGAAGTAACATAATAAAGCATGACTTTGTGTGGGTTTGGGATGGAAATTTCCTTTAGGCTGCCTTTTGTGTTTTGTTGTCATGGATTTTACTCTATATATGTTTAAAACCTCACAATTATTGCTTTATAAACTTATTTGTTTTAATTTTCCCTCACAGTTACCTTTCCTTTGCTCTTTATTCATTCCTGCATTGTAGTGTTTCTGTCTGGGGTTATTTCCCTTATGCCTAAAGAATTCCCTTTAATATTCCTTCAGTAGTGTGTCTGACAGTGATGAATTCTTTTAGTTATTGTTTCTTGGAAAAGTCTCTAGTGTCCATTTCCTCTGAGTACAGAATTCCAGATTGTCAGACTTTTTTTTTTAAGCTGGTTTAATATGTCATTCCAGGGGAGCCTGGGTGGCTCAGTGGATTGAGCATACAACTCTTGATTTTGGCTCAGGTCGTGATCTTAGGGTTGTGAGATTGAAACCCATGTCAGGCTCTGTGTTGGGCATGGAGCCTACTTAAAGTCTCTCTCTCCTTCTTCCTCTACTCTCAAGGGAGTACTCTCCCTCCCACTCTAAATAAGTAAGTAAGTAAGTCATTTCAGGGTTTTCTGATTTCCAAAATTTATGCTAAGAAGCCATTTATATTTTCTTATGATAATTGTATTTTACCTCATGGTTTTTTATTTTTCTAAATGAAGACTTTACCTTTTAAGAGCAGTTTTTAGGTTCACAACAAAGTTTAGATATGGGGATTTCCTATATCCTCTATCCCCATACATACACAGCCTCCCCCACTATCAACATCCCTCATCAGGGGGTGCCTGGATGGCTCAGTCCGTTAAGGCTGCCTTTGGCTCAGGTCACGGTCCCAGGGTCCTGGGATCCAGCCCCACATCGGACTCCCTGCCCAGTGAGGAGAGGTCTGCTTCTCTCTCTTCTACTGCTGCTCACCCTACTTGTGTACTCTCGATCTCTCAAATAAATAAATAAATAAATAAATAAATAAATAAATAAAATCTTTGAAAAAATCCCCCACCAGAATGCAAGTTGGTACAGCCACTCTAGAAAGCAGTATGGAGGTTTCTAAAGAAGTTAAAAATAGAGCTACCCTACGGCCCAGAAATTGTACTACTAGGTATTTACCCCAAAGATACAGATGTATTAAAACAATGGGACACCTGCACCCCAATATTCAGAGCAGCAATGTCCATAATAGCCAAACTGTGGAAGGAGCCATATGCCTTTTGACAGATGAATGGGTAGAGAAGATGTGATACACACACGTGCACACACACACACATACATACACACACACAATGGAATATTACTCAGCCATCAGAAGGGATGAATACCCACCATTTGCTTCAATGTGGATGGAACTGGAGGGTATTATGCTGAGTGAAATAAGTCAATCAGAAAAAGACAATCATCAAATGGTTTCCCTCATATGTGGAATAGAATAAATAGTAAAAGGAGCTAAAGGGAGAAGAGGGAAACTGAGTGGGGAAAAATTAGAGAGGGAGACAAACCATGAGAGACTCCAAACTCTGGGGGACAAACAAAGGGTTACAGAAGGGGAGGTGGGTGGGGGATGGGGTAACTGGGTGACGGGCACTAAGGAGGGCACTTGATGGGATGAGCACTTGGTGTTATACTATATGTTGGCAAATTGAATTCAAATAAAATAAATAAAACAAAAAACAAAAACTAAACATCCCCCACCAGACTGGTAATTCAGTTGGTGAACCTACACTGATACATGATTATCACCCACAGTTCATAGTGTAATTATGATTAACTCTTGATGTCCATTGTGCAGGTTTGAACAAATTTATAATGTGTATCCACCATGATAGCATCACACAGAGCATTTTCATTGACCTAAAAAAATCCCCTGTGTTTTATCTATCCTCTCTATAGGTTTGCCTTTTTCAGAATATCATACATTTGGAATCTTACAGTAATGTACGCTTGTCAGATTGCCTTTTTTCACTTAGTATTTAAAGTTTCTCCATGTTTTTTGTGGCTTGATAGCTTCCTGGTACTCCACTGTTTAGATGTACCACCATTATTAATCCATTCACCTACTGAAGGACATCTTGGTTGCTTCCAAGTGTTGACAATTATCAATAAAACTGTGGTAAACATCAGTGTGAGGGTTTTTGTGTGGATGTAAATTTTTAACTCTTGGTAAGTATCAAGGAGCATGATTGCTGAATATGTTACGTTTTATAAGAAATCACCAAAATACCCTCCAACGTGGCTGTACCATTTTGCATTCCTGTCAGCAGTGATTGAGAGTTCCTTGCTTTACATCTTTATCAACATTTGGTGTTGACAGTGTTCTGGTTCTAATGGGTGTGTAATGGTTGTCACTTATATTTCCCTAGTGACATATATGTGGAACATGTTTTTATATACTTGTTTGCAATCTGTATATCTTTTTTGGTGACATATCTGTTAAGGTCTGTGGCTCCTTTTTGTATATGTTGGTTTTCTTTTCTTTTTTTTCTTTTCTTTCTCTTTTCTTTCTGATTTTATTTATTCATGAGAGACACAGAGAGGCAGAGACATAGGCAGAGGGAAAACCAGGCTCCTCACTAGGAGCCCAATATGGGACTTGATCCTGGGCCCTGGGATCACGCCCTGAGCCAAAGACAGATGCTCAACTGCTGAGCCACCCAGGCGTCCCATGGTGGTTTTGTTTCTTATTATTGAATTTTAAGTGTTTTTTGGTGTATTTTAGAAATAGTCCTTTATCAAATGTATTTTTTACAGATCTTTTCTTCCAGTCTGTGGCTTGTCTTTTCTTTTTCTTGGCATCATCTCTTGGTCATCTATGGTTTCTCCTATGTTACCTTCCAGGAGTTTTATGATTTTGCATTTTATGCAGTTTTGGACTCTATTACTTAGTTCCATAGCAGTTGCAACATTTTGCATTTCCAACAACAGTGCACAAGGTTTTCAATTTTTCCACATCCTTGTCAATACTTGCGATATTTCTGCACCTCCCATTTTTATTCAGATATAATGAACACATAACATTGTGTAAGTTTAACTTATACAAAAGGTTGACTTAATACACTTGTAAATTGCATAATGATTACCATTTTAGTATTAGTGAACACCCACATTGTGTTACACAATTACTATTTCTTTTTTATAATAAGAACAATTAAGATATAACTCTTAACAGCTTTCAAGTGTATAACACATTATTGTTAACTATAATCACAATGCTGTGTATTAGATCCTCACAACTTACTCATCTTCTAGCTGAAGTTTGTACCCTTTGAACCAACATCTCTTTGTTTCTCGTACCTTTCAATCTGTGGTTAATATCATTCTACTCTGCTTCTCAATGTTTGGTTTCTTTTAGATTCCACATATAAGTAAGATCATACACTATTTGTCTTTCTCTGTGTGAGTTATTTCAGTTAGCACAATGACCTCAAACCCATCCATGTCATAAATGGCAAGATTTCCTTCTTTCACATGGCTAATATTCCATTGTGTGTATGTGAGTATATCACATCTTCCTTATCCATTCATCCAGTGATGAATACTTAACAATCTCCATATCTTAGCTATTGTGAATAATGTTGTAATAAACCTGGAAGTGTGGATGTGTCTTTGATATTCTGTTTTTGTTTCCATTGGATATATATCCAGAAGTTAGATTGCTAGATCATATGGTAGTTCTGTTTTTAACTTTTTGAGAAACCTCCATATGTTTGCTGTACTGACTATAACAATTTACACTCACCAACAGTGTGTGAGGGTTCCCTTTATTCCACATCCTCACCGACACTTGTTATATCTTGTCTTTTTGACGATAGCTGTTCTAAAGGTGTGAAGTACTATCTCATCGTGGTTTGATTTGCATTTTGCTGATCGTTAGTAATGTTAAAGTATATATTTTCATATACCTGTTGGCTATCTGTATGTCTTATTTAGAAACAAGCCTGTTTAGATCCTCTGCCCATTTTTAAGTTGGATTGTTATTTTTTTGTTATTGAGTTGTATGAGTTCTTTATATATTTTGAATATTACTCCCTCATTAGATCTATGTTTCGTAAATATTTTCTCCCATTTTGTAAGTTGTTGGTTGTTTTCTTTTTGTTGATTGTTTCTTTTGCTGTGCAGAAGCTTCTTAGTCTGATGACATTATTTTTGCTTTTGTTGCATGTGCTTTTGGTGTCATATCTGGGAAATTGCTGTCAAATTTGACTAATGACAAAGAGATTTTTCCTTGTTTTCTTAGAGGAATTTACAATTTGAGGGATGATGTTTAAATCCTTAATTAATTTTGAGTTGATTTTTGTGAGTGATGTGTGGTAGGACCCCCATTTTGTTTTTCTTCATGGGTTATTCAGTTTTCCCAGTGCTATTTTTTAAAAGATTTTATTTATTTATTTGACAGAGGGAGAGAGAGCAAGGAAACACAAGCAGGGGGAGCAATAGGCAGAGGAAGAAGGAGCTACCCAGTTGCCTTCCCAGTGCTATTTATTGAGGAGACTGTCCTTTCCCTATTGAGTATTCTTAGATTCTTTGTCAAATACTAGTTACAAACACTTCTTACTTTCTGATCTGGAGGACTTTTATTTTTCTATCTTCACAGATTGCTGTGGCTATTACTTTTAGCCTGTATTGAACTGGAGTGGTGAGAGTGGGCTTCCTTGTCTTGTTTGTGATCTTAGAGGAAAAATTTTCAATCTTTCTTCATTGAACATGATGGGTTAGCTGTGGGTTTGTCATACATAATCTTTCATTATGTTGAGGCATGTTCTTTCTACACCTAAAGTGTTGAGGGCTTTAGTCATGAGAGAATGTTTTATTTTGTCGAGCACTTTTCCTGTATTTATTGAGATAATCATACAGTGTTTATCTTCCATATTATTGATGTAGTCTGTCACATTTATTGAAGTGTATCTTGAACCATCATTTCACCCCAGGGTTAAACCCTACTTGATTGTGGTGTATGACCCCTTTTTTGTGCTGTTGAATTTGTTTTTTTGTTGAGAATTTTTGCATCTCTATTCATCATTGATATTGGTCTGAAGTTTTCTTGTAGTGTCATTATCTGACTTTGGTATCAGGGTAATCGTGGCCTCATAAAATAAGTTTGGGAGTGTTCCTTCTTCTGCAGGTTATCGGAAGAGGTTAAAAGGAAGAAATCTCTTCTCTTATTTACTTATTTGTTTATACTATAATATTTATGTACCATACAAGATTTTCTGTAATCCAATATCACCCTAATATGCAATATTCCTTGTGCTGTACTATTATTTTTAAGTTAATTTTTTAAAGAACTGATTTAAATGGACTCATAAAATTCTACTTAGAAGTTCTGAAATCACTTGTTTGTAATGCTTAAGTCAAATACATAAACATAGGGATCCCTGGGTGGCGCAGCGGTTTGGCGCCTGCCTTTGGCCCAGGGCGCGATCCTGGAGACCGGGGATCGAGTCCCATATCGGGCTCCCGGTGCATGGAGCCTGCTTCTCCCTCCGCCTGTGTCTCTGCCTCTCTCTCTGTGACTATCATAAATAAATAAAAATTAAAAAAAAATAAAGTGGAAAAAAAACCAAATACATAAACATAAAATTTATGTATGACTTAAAATGACCTTGTGTGCCTCCAGAGGAATGCATATCAGACCTCTTCTTCTTCTTCTTCTTCTTCTTCTTCTTCTTTAAAGATTTTATTTATTTATTCATGAGAGACACAGAGACACAGGCAGAGGGAGAAGCAGGCTCCATGCAGGGAGCCAAATGTGGGACTTGATCCTGGGACTCCAGGATCATACCCTGGGCCGAAAGAGGCGCTAAACCACTGAGCCACCCAGGGATCCCCATAGACGTCTCTTCTTCATTTGTCCACTAACACCTCCTAGTTGCTGTAAAGTTACCTTAATCTTGACTCAAAACTCAGGCCCTACTAATTTCAACCACCTTCCTCAAACTGTTCCAGTTCCCCTTATCTTAGTGAATAGCACTGCCCTCCATCCAGCTACTGAAGCTAGAAACCCAGGGATCATCCACCTCTACCTGCCCCCAACCTTGGCCTTCACTATAGCTAATTCATCATCATATCTTGCCAATTTTACCTCCTTAAAGTGTACCTCTTAAAACCATTCTAGTCTGAAATAACATTGTATGAGTCCCTAGTCACTGCAACTGCTTCCTGACTGGTGTTTGTTGATGTTTTCATCATCCCCTGTTGCACTGACTCCCGCAGCCAGAGTGCTCTTTTCAAAGAACAAAATTGTTAACAAGACCCTCCTGCACCTCTAGCCCAGTTTCACCTTTGTCTCTTCCTACTGGCCTCTTCTACCCCATTCTGCCTCATACTGATCAGCTACAGGGTTTTTTTCATTGTTTTTTTGTTTTTGTTTTTGTTTTTGTTTTTCACTGCTGATTCCTCTCCCTTCTAATTTCTTCTCTTTTATGCTTGCCACATAGCCCATTTACTTCCTGCTCCTTTTTTGGGTCTTAGCTCAATTAGTAGATCCTCAGGGAAATCTTTTTTTTTTTTTTTAAATTGGAGTATAGTTGACATATAATTTATATTAGTTTCGTGTGTACAATATAGTCAATTGACAATTATATATAACATGAACATTGTAAGTATAGTTGTCACCTGTCAACATACAAAGATATTACAACATTATTGACTTTATTTCCTGTGCTTTACTTTTCATCTCTGTGATTTATTTTATAACTGGAAGTTTGTTCCTCTTAATTCCCCTCACCCATTTCACTCATTCTCCTACTTCCTTCCCACCTGGCAACTAACTTCAGTAACAGGGTTGAATTCACTTATTTTCAATTCTACTGCCTCAAGTCTATCTCATCACACTATAAGCATAGCACAATTTTATGTGTATTTGTGTGATCACTGGGTTAATGTTTGACATCTTCGCTAGGCGCTGCTCTCTCTCATAAAACCAGTGCCTCTCATGGTTCCATGGCCTCAGTAAATATTTTCTGAATAAATGGATGATTTCATAGTGGATTGTAAGGCTGGAGCACAAGGAGGAGACATAGGCTGCAGTATTTGCCAAGGGAAGAAATTCATTGGGAACATTGTTTAAATTTGTTTTTTCCAAGAATAGGTTACATAAGTGAGGAGCTGGTTGGAAAGCTTTTCTCAGCACCTCTTTAAAGATGAATTGAAACAGAACCAAACATTGAGTTTGACAGATATTTCAAAGAAAAGAGGAAGGAAAGCAGAAATAAAAAGACAGATATTGATCAACAAGAGCAATGTTGAGAAATTAGAGGAAGCCTGGAGGGAGAGCTGAGAAATAGATTAGAGGTAGAGTCTGATAGTAACACTGGGTTTATTTAATCTGAGATGTCATTTACCAATTGCCCTTAATGTCCCACTGTGCAGATCAGAGCAAGATATTACAACATTCATTCCTTCCAAAATGGGAAGGAATGGCACCTGGGGAGTTCTGTTTGATAAAGGAGGTTCTTCTTGTCTTTATGGATGATTGCATCATGGAACTAACAGAGAGGGCTGATGATAACTCTTACCTGGAGATCCTTTAGGAATGGAAGAAACAGCCACTTACCTGGAATAAAGGCAGGTGATAAACTAATCTAACTCTTAATTCCTTTGTGTTTTTATAATTAATGGCTTTTTCACTAAGGAATTTCCCTCCACCTTTTCTGCTGGAATCTACTCAAAGAGGCAGGAGTTTTATCTAAGAATAAGGGACATGAGGCAAAGGACATGCTCAACTATTTGTATTTTAAAAGGGAAATAAAAATCTTTCAATTGCAGGGTCCCTTTTACCTGCCACCCTATCTTTCTTCTCCTCTTGCCAGGCAAAACTCTTCAAAGATTTGTCTATCTGTTGGCCTCACTTCTCCATTTATTCCTCTCACTCTTTCTCTCCCCTCTTTCTGGCACTTACAAATGCTACTAATGACATCCTCATTAGTGTAGTCAAAAGTGTACTTTTTATTCCTTACTGAAATTTTTAAATTTTAATTTATAAAATATTATTATTTTAAAAAATATTTTATTTATTTGAGAGAGAGAGCATGCAAGAGTGAGAGAGCACAAGCAGGGAGAACAGCAGAGGGAGAAGAAGCAGGCTCCCACTGAGCAGGGAGCCCAATGTGGGGCTTGACCCCAGGACCCTGAGATCATGACCCGAGCTGAACACAGCCATATAACTGAGCCACCCAGGCACCCCAAAAGACATTATTTTTAACTAATCCCTATATCCAACACAGGGCTGGAACCCACAACCTAAGATAAAAAAATCATAGGCTCCACCGACTAGCCAGTGAGGCACCCCTTTATCTCCTAAAATTTTAAAAAGCAAATAGCACTCGACCATACCCTCCTTCTAAAATACTCTTTTTTCTTTCAGATTTTTCTGTTGCTCTTTTTTTTGGTGGTAAAATATATATACCATAAAATTTGCCATTTTATTTTTATTTTTTTAATAATAAATTTATTTTTTATTGGTGTTCAATTTGCCAACATACAGAATAACACCCAGTGCTCATCCCATCAAGTGCCCCCCTCAGTGCCCGTCACCAATTCACCCCCCCTCCCTCCTTCCCTTCCACCACCCCTAGTTCATTTCCCACAGTTAGGAGTCTTTATGTTCTGTCTCCCTTTCTGATATTTCCCACACACTTCTTCTCCCTTCCCTTATACTCCCTTTCACTATTATTTATATTCTCAAAATGAATGAGAACATATAATGTTTGTCCTTCTCCAATTGACTTACTGCACTCAGCATAATACCCTCCAGTTCCATCCATGTTGAAGCAAATGGTGGGTATTTGTCGTTTCTAATGGCTGAGGAATATTCCATGTATACATGAACCACATCTTCTTTATCCATTCATCTTTCGATGGACACCGAGGCTCCTTCCACAGTTTGGATATTGTGGACATTGCTGCTATAAACATCGGGGTGCAGGTGTCCCGGTGTTTCATTGCATCTGTATCTTTGGGGTAAATCCCCAGCAGTGCAATTGCTGGGTCATAGGGCAGGTCTATTTTTAACTCTTTGAGGAACCTCCACACAGTTTTCCAGAGTGGCTGCACCAGTTCACATTCCCACCAACAGTGCAAGAGGGTTCCCCTTTCTCCACATCCTCTCCAACATTTGTGGTTTCCTGCCTTGTTAATTTTCCCCATTCTCACTGGTGTGAGGTGGTATCTCATTGTGGTTTTGATTTGTATTTCCCTGATGGCAAGTGATGCAGAGCATTTTCTCATGTGCTTGTTGGCCATGTCTATGTCTTCGTCTGTAAGATTTCTCTTCATGTCTTTTGCCCATTTCATGATTGGATTGTTTGTTTCTTTGGTGTTGAGTTTAAGAATTTCTTTATAGATCTTGGAAACTAGCCCTTTATCTGATACGTCATTTGCAAATATCTTCTCCCATTCTGTAGGTTGTCTTTTAGTTTTGTTGACTGTATCCTTTGCTGTGCAAAAGCTTCTTATCTTGATGAAGTCCCAATAGTTCATTTTTGCTTTTGTTTCTTTTGCCTTTGTGGATGTATCTTGCAAGAAGTTACTGTGGCCAAGTTCAAAAAGGGTGTTGCCTGTGTTCTCCTTTAAGATTTTGATGGAATCTTGTCTCACATTTAGATCTTTCATCCATTTTGAGTTTATCTTTGTGTATGGTGCAAGAGAATGGTCTAGTTTCATTCTTCTGCATGTGGATGTCCAATTTTCCCAGCACCATTTATTGAAGAGATTGTCTTTCTTCCAGTGGATAGTCTTTCCTCCTTTATCGAATATTAGATGACCGTACATTTCAGGGTCCACTTCTGGATTCTCTATTCTGTTCCATTGATCTATGTGTCTGTTTTTGTGCCAGTACCACACTGTCTTGATGACCACAGCTTTGTAGTACAACCTGAAATCTGGCATTGTGATACTCCCAGCTATGGTTTTCTTTTTTAAAATTCCCCTGGCTATTCGGGGTCTTTTCTGATTCCACACAAATCTTAAAATAATTTGTTCTAACTCTCTGAAGAAAGTCCATGGTATTTTGATAGGGATTGCATTAAACGTGTAAATTGCCCTGGGTAACATTGACATTTTCACAATATTAATTCTGCCAATCCATGAGCATGGAATATTTTTCCATCTCTTTGTGTCTTCCTCAATTTCTTTCAGAAGTGTTCTATAGTTTTTAGGGTATAGATCCTTTACCTCTTTTGTTAGGTTTATTCCTAGGTATCTTATGCTTTTGGGTACAATTGTAAATGGGATTGACTCCTTAATTTCTCTTTCTTCAGTCTCATTGTTAGTGTAGAGAAATGCCACTGATTTCTGGGCATTGATTTTGTATCCTGCCACGCTACTGAATTGCTGTATGAGTTCTAGCAATCATGGGGTGGAGGCTTTTGGGTTTTCTATGTAGAGTATCATGTCATCAGTGAAGAGAGAGAGTTTGACTTCTTTGCCAATTTGGATGCCTTTAATGTCTATTTGTTGTCTGATTGCTGAGGCGAGGACTTCCAGAACTATGTTGAACAGCAGTGGTTAGAGTGGACATCCCTGTCTTGTTCCTGATCTTAGGGGAAAGGCTCCCAGTGCTTCCCCATTGAGAATTATATTTGTTGTGGGCTTTTCGTAGATGGCTTTTTAGATGTTGAGGAATGTTCCCTCTATCTCTACACTCTGAAGAGTTTTGATCAGGAATGGATGCTGTATTTTGTCAAATGCTTTCTCTGCATCTAATGAGAGGATCATATGGTTCTTGGTTTTTCTCTTGCTGATATGATGAATCACATTGATGGTTTTACGAGTGTTGAACCAGCCTTGTGTCCCGGGGATAAATCCTACTTGGTCATGGTGAATAATTTTCTTAATGTGTTGTTGGATCCTATTGGCTAGTATCTTGTTGAGAATTTTTGCATCCATGTTCATCAGGGATATTGGTCTGTAATTCTCCTTTTTGGTGGGGTCTTTGTCTGGTTTTGGAATTAAGGTGATGCTGGCCTCATAGAACGAATTTGGAAGTACTCCATCTCTTTCTATCTTTCCAAACAGCCTTAGTAGAATAGGTATGGTTTCTTCTTTAAATGTTTGATAGAATTCCCCTGGGAAGCCATCTGGCCCTGGACTTTGGTGTCTTGGGAGGTTTTTGATGACTGCTTCAATTTCGTCCCTGGGTATTGGTCTATTCAGGTTTTCTATTTCTTCCTGTTCCAGTATTGGTAGTTTGTGGCTTTCCAGAAATGCGTCCTTTTCTTCTAGATTGCCTAATTTATTGGCGTACAGCTGTTCATAATATGTTTTTAAAATCGTTTGTATTTTCTTGGTATTGGTAGTGATCTCGCCTTTCTCATTCATGATTTTATTAATTTGAGTCTTCTCTCTCTTCTTTTTAATAAGGTTGGCTAATGGTTTATCTATCTTTTTAATTCTTTCAGAGAACCAACTCCTGGTTCTGTTGATCTGTTCCGCAGTTCTTCTGGTCTCGATTTTGTTGAGTTCTGCTCAAATCTTAATTGACTCTCTTCTTCTGCTGGGTGTAGGATCTATGTGCTGTTTTTTCTCTAGCTCCTTTAGGTGTAAGGTTAGCTTTTGTATTGAGTTCTTCCCAGTTTTTGAATGGATGCTTGTATTGAGATGGATTTCCCCCTTAGGACTGCTTTTGCTGTATCCCAAAGATTTTGAACGGTTGTATCTTCATTCTCATTAGTTTCCATGAGTCTTTTAAATTATTCCTTAATTGCCTGGTTGACCCTTTCATCTTTTAGCAGGATGGTCCTTAACCTCCACATGTTTGAAGTCCTTCCAAACTTCTTGTTGTGATTTAGTTCTAATTTTAAGGCATTATGGTTTGAGAATATGCAGGGGCTGATCCCAATCTTTTGGTATTGGTTCAGACCCGATTTGTGATCCAGGTCTATTCTGGAGAAAGTTACATGTGCACTTGAGAAGAATGTGTATTCAGTTGAGTTTGGATGTAAAGTTCTGTAGATATCTGTGAAATCCATCTGGTCTAGTGTATCATTTAAAGCTCTCGTTTCTTTGGAGATGTTGTGCTTAGAAAACCCATTGAGTATAGAAAGTGCTAGATTGAAGTCACCAAGTATAAGTGTATTATTATCTAAGTATGTCTTAATTTTGATTATTAATTGATTGATATATTTGGCAGCTCCCACATTCGGGGCATATATATTGAGGATTGTTAAGTCCTCCTGTTGGATAGATCCTTTAAGTATGATATAGTGTCCCTCTTCATCTCTCACTACAGTCTTCGGGGTAAATTTTGATAGGATGGCTATAAGATAAGGATGGCTCCCCCTGCTTTCTTTTGAGGACCATTTGAATGGTAAATGGCTCTCCAACCTTTAATTTTCAGGCGTAGGTGTCCTTCTGTCTAAAATGAGTCTCTTGTAGACAGCAAATAGATGGGTCCTGCTTTTTTATCCAGTCTGAAAGCCTGCGCCTTTTGATGGTGTCATTAAGCCCGTTCATGTTCAGAGTTACTATTGAAAGGTATGAGTTTAGTGTCATCATGATATCTATTCAGTCCTTGGTTTTGTGGATTGTTCCACTGAACTTCTTTTTAAAGGAAAATTTTTAGAGTCCCCCTTAAAATTTCTTGCAGAGCAGGTTTGGAGGTCACATATTCTTTCAGTTCCTGCCTTTCTTGGAAGCTCTTTATCTCTCCTTCCATTCTGAATGAGAGCCTTGCTGGATAAAGTATTCTTGGTTGCATGTTCTTCTCATTTAGGACCCTGAATATAGCCTGCCAGCCCTTTCTGGCCTGCCAGGTCTCTGTGGAGAGGTCTGCTGTTACCCTAATACTCCTCCCCATAAAAGTCAGGGATTTCTTGCCTCTTGCTGCTTTAAGGATCTTCTCTTTATCTTTGGAATTTGCAAGCTTAACTATTAAATGTCGAGGTGTTGAATGGTTTTTATTGATTTTAGGGGGGGGCTCTCTCTATCTCCTGGATCTGAATGCCTGTTTCCCTTCCCAGATTAGGAAAGTTTTCAGCTATGATTTGTTCAAATACATATTCTGGTCCTCTGTCCCTTTCGGCGCCCTCGGGAACCCCAATTAAACGTAGGTTTTTCTTCCTCAGGCTGTCGTTTATTTCCCTTAATCTATCCTCATGGTTTTTTAATTGTTTGTCTCTTTTTTCCTCAGTTTCCCTCTTTGCCATCAACTTGTCTTCTATGTCACTCACTTGTTCTTCCACCTCGTTAACCCTCGTGGTTAGGACTTCAAGTTTGGATTGCATCTCATTCAATTGATTTTTAATTTCTGCCTGATTAGATCTAAATTCTGCAGTCATGAAGTCTCTTGAGTCCTTTATGGTTTTTTTCTAGAGCCACCAGGAGCTGTATAATAGTGCTTCTGAACTGGCTTTCTGACATTGAATTGTAATCCAGATTTTGTAACTCTGTGGGAGAGAGGACTGTTTCTGATTCTTTCTTTTGAGGTGAGGTTTTCCTCCTAATCATTTTGCTCAGTGCAGAGTGGCCAAAAACAAGTTGTATCGGGAAAACGAGAAAAAGAGAGGAGAGAAAGAAGGAAAGAAAAGAGAAAAAGAAAAAAGGAAGAAAAAAAAAGAAAAAAGAGAAGAAAAAGAGAAAGGAAAAAGGGTGGGGGAAGCAAACAGAAATCAAAAAGAAAAAAAAGATAAGAAGAAAAAACCACGGGGGAGTATCTTCTGATTCTGTATAGTTTAAGTCCCTTGACTTCCCCTGGAACTTGTCCGTCCAGCTGGTCTTCTGGGGGAGGGGCCTGCTGTGCTGATTTTCAGGTGTTAGCACTTGGGGGAGCTGCTCTGCCCCTGCCTGGTGCAGGGCTCAGTGGGGGTTGTTTACCCCGTAAGGCCCCAGGAGGAACAGCCCCAGTGGCGGGGCCAGCTCTGCAGCCCTGGAGTCAGCTCCCGCAGTAGCTCCGGGGCTCTCCGTCTGCAGGGCCTGGAGGCTCCGGGGCGGGGCCGCTGATCTTCTCAGCTCGGGGCAGGAGAGTCCTCGCTGTCCTGGGCCCCCCTCCGGCCCCTGCCTGTCCCGGGGGAGGCCGGATCCTGGGCTGTGTCCCGGCGCCCCGTGCCCCGGGGCCTGCGCTGTTGGATTCGCGCTCCCGCCCCGCAGCCCCCTCCGCGGAGCCGCCGCCCGAGCCCCTCCGAGCTGCTCCGGGTCCCGCCGAGCGCTGCAGCCCTGAGGGAGCTCGGGGCGCAGGTGCCTGTTAGTGTCCCCGGGAGCCCGAGGGCATCCCCGCCCTCCTGAGTCCTGCTCCACCTCCCTGCTGGCCCCTTTCCGCCCGGGAAGGTTGGTGCAGCTCCTGCTCCTCCGGGACGGGGCTCTCCTGTCCTGGGGTCACTCGCCCCGGCCTCAGCCCAGCTCCTCGCGGGGCCCCTCCCCCTTGGGGGCCTTTTGTTTCTTTATTTCTTTTTCCCCGTCTTCCTACCTTGATAGAAGCGCGAACTCTTCTCACTGTAGCGTTCCAGCTGGTCTCTCTTTAAATCTCAGGCCGAATTCGTAGATTCTCAGGATGAGTTGAAGGTTATCTAGGGAATTTGGTGGGGACAGGTGACTCGGGGACCCCACTCTTCTGCCATCTTGCCCCTCCCCTCAAATTTACCATTTTAAACATACAATGCCATGACATTAATTATATTCCCAGTGTTGTTCCACCATCACCACTGTCTGTTTAATTATTTTCACAATATTGGTCAACCATTACCATGGTCGCTTTCCAGAATTCTTCATTACTCCACACAGAAACTCTGTACATTAAACATTACCTCTCTGTCCTTTCTTGAATTTTGTAACACCTACTCTCCTAGTTCTCCTGCCTTCCCCCCAACCCCACCCTTCTCAGGCTTCTTGGTGGTTATCTTTTCCTTTGGCCATTAGTTAAAATTTGCACTCCTTGGATACTGTCTTAGGCCTTTGTCTCTTCTTACTATATACATTTTCTTTGGTAAATCTCATTCTGTCTTGCAGCTTTAAGAAGCATCTAAAGCTCACATGTCTTCCTGAATCCTTTCATATAATGCCTTACTTATCTGTTGCCACCCACCAATGCTTCTATCCTTTTTGTCCCTATAAGGCTTTATGTTATTTTTATTTTGTTTATGTCTCTTAGCCCCATCCGATTTGCCTCATAATTAGTGAGTAGCTAAATAAATCGAAGTAGCCTAGGTTTATGATCAATCTTTACTACAAAGCTCTAAGATATTTGAAGTCTGGGAAGCACAGCTTCTTCAGTGTACTATTGCAGGACCTACCTCAGTGAGGCCTAGTGACACTCTTATTACATAACTGTATAGGGAGGTATGGGAAGCAAAATGGAATTTTTCTAGGGTGCTAGACCTTGAGTGTGTGGAGCTGGGATAAAAAAATACTACTGAAGTGTAATTGATATAGCATGCTATATTATATCAGTTTCAGGTGTAGAGCATAGTCATTTAAGAATTCTATACATTATGCTATGCTCACCAAGATAAGTATAGTCACCATCTTTGACCTTACAAAGTTATTATAATATCATTGAATCTATTCCCTATGCTGTACTTTTCATCCCTGTGGCTTATTTACTTTATAACTGGAAGTTTGTACATTTCAATCCCCTTCACCTACTTTGCCCATCTTCCCACCCTCTCCCTTCTGGCAACCACAATTTTGTTCACTGTATTTATGAGTCTGTTTTTGTTTTTGTTTATTTACTTGTCCATTTGTTTTGCTTTTTTTTAGATTCCACATATGAGTGAAATTATGTAATATTTGTCTCCCTTTGTCTGACCTCTTTCACTTAGCATAATACCTTCTAGGTCCATCCATGTTGTTGTAAATGTCTAGATCTCAGTGTTTTTTTATGACTAATATTCCATTGTGTGTGTGTGTGTGTGTGTGTGTGTGTATATATATGTGTATGTATGTATGTATGTGTGTCTATCATCTTTATCCATTCATGTATTGATGGATACTTAGGGTGTTTCATATCTTGGCTATTGTAAATAATGCTGCAATAAATATAGAGGTGCATATATCTTTTTGAATTAGTGTTTTTGTTTTCTTTGGATAAATACCCAGTAGTGGAATTATGGATTTTATTTTATTTTATTTTTAGTTTTTTGGGTAAAGTCTATACTGTTTTCCATGGTGGATGATGCATCAATCTCTATTACCACCAACAGTACAAGAAGGTTCCCTTTTCTTTACATTCTCACCAGCACTTGTTATTTCTTGTCTTTTTGACACTAGCCATTCTGACAGGTATGAGATGATATCTCATTGTGGTCTTGATTTCCATTTTCCTGATGATTAGTGATGTTAAGCATCTTCATATGTCTGTTAACTGTTTTCTTTGGGAAGGTGTCTATTCAGAAACCCTCCCCATTTTCTAATCATATTGTTATTATTATTGGTATTGAGTTGTATGAATTCTTTCTATACTTTGGATATTAGCCTCATATCAGATACATCATTTGCAAATATCTTTTCCCAACCACTAGGTTGCCTTTATATTTTGCTAATCATCTCCTTTGCTGTGCAGATGCTTTTTATTTTTTGTGTAGTTCCACTTGTTAGTTTTTGCTTTTGTTTCCCTTGCCTGAGGAGACATATCCATAAATATATTGGTAAGACTTATGTTCAAGAGATTACTGCCTATGTTTTTTTTAGGAGTTTTATGGTTCACATTTCACAATTAGGTCTTTAACCCATTTTGACTTTATTTTTGTGTATGGAATAAGAAAGTGGTCCATTTTCATTCTTTTGTATGTAACTGTCCATTCTTCCCAACACAATTTATTGAAGAGACTGTCTTTTTCTCATTGTATATTCTTGCCTCCTTTGTCATGTATTAATTGACCATACAATAATGGGTTTATTTCTGGGCTTTCTAATCTATTCTAATCTATGTGTCTATTTTTGTGATAGTATCACAACTGTTTTGATTACTACAATTTTTGTAATATATCTTGAAATGTGGGATATGTGGCTTTGTTCTTTCTCAAGATTTCTTTGGGTATTTGAGGTCTTTTGTGGTTCCATACAAATTTTAGAATCATTTTTTTCTAGTTTTGTGAAAAATACTATGAGTATTTTGATGGTGATTGTATTGAATATATAGGATGCTTTGGGTAGTATGGACATATTAACAGTATTAAATTTTGGGATGCCTGGGTGGTTCAATGGTTGAGCGTCTGCCTTTGGCTCAGGTTGTGATCCTGGGGTCTTGGGATCAAGTCCCGCATTTGGCTCCCTGCAGGGAACCTGCTTCTCCCTCTGCTTATGTCTTTGCCTCTCTCTCTGTATCTCATGAATAAATGAAATCTTTAAAAAATATTAATTCTTCCAGTCCATGAGCATGAAATATTTTTACATTTGTTTGTGTCATATTCAATTTCTTTCATTGGTGTCTTAGAGTTTCCAAAGTTCAAGTCTTTCACCTCCTTGGCTAAATTTATTACTTGGTATTTTATTCTTTTTGAGTATAGTTATAAATGGAATTGTTTTCTTATTTTTCTTTTTGCTATTTGTTTATTAGTACATACAAATGAAAAAGATTTCTGTATTTTAATTTTGTATCTTGACTTTACTGAACTCACTTATCACTCCTGGTTGGGTTTTTTTTTAGAGAAATCTTTAGGGTTTTCTGTATATACTGTTATGTCACCTGTTAATAGTGATAGTTTTACTTCTTCCTTCCCAATTTGGATGCCTTTGATTTCTTTTTCTTGTGTGATTGCTTTGGCTAGTATCTTGAAGAAAGTGGCAATAGACAAGGGCATCCTTGTTTTGTTCCTGATTTTAGAGGGAAAGCTTTCGGTTTTGCACTGTTAGTAGGATATTAGTTGTGGATTTGTCATATATAGCCTTTATTATGTTGTGGTATAGTCCCTCTGAACCCTTTTGTTGAGAGTTTTTGTCATGAACAGATGTTGAAATTTATGAAACACTTTTTCTGTATTCCTGAGATGATCATATGGCTTTTATCCTTTGTTGTATTAATGTGATGTGTCATGTTGCCTAATTTGTGAATATTGATCATCTTTGCACTCCAAAGTAAATCTCACTTATTCATAGTGAATAATCTTTTAATGTATTGTTGAAATCTGTTTTCTAATATTTTCTTTTCTTATTGTTTAAAAACATTTTTTTTAAAGTGATCTCTTCACCCAGTGTGAATCTCAGACTCACAACCCCAAGGTCAAGAGTCAGATGCTCTACTCACTGAGCTAGCCAGGTGTTTTCCAATATTTTCTTGAGTATTTTTCCATCTGTATTCCTTAGGGATATTGGCCTCTAGGTTTCTTTTTTTGTTGTATCTTTGTCTGGTTTTGGTATCAGAATAATACTGGCCTTGTAGAATGGATTTGGAAGTTTTCCTTTCTCTCCTATTTTGGTTTGAGAATAGGTATTAAATCTTCTCTACGTGTTTGACAGAATTCACATCTGAAGCCATGTGGTTCTGACCTTTTGCTTGTTGGTTTTTTGATTGTTGATTAAATTTCATTGCTAATATTCAGCATATTCAAAATTTTTTATTTCTTCCTGATTCACTTTTGGGAGATTGTAGGAATTTATCCATTTCTTTAGGTTGTTCAATTTATTGGCATGAAAGTATTTTTATGCCATTCTTTTAAACTCTTTATGGGATAGATTGTTTATCTCTATTTCATTTCGTTGTTTTCCTGAAATTTTGTCTTGTTCTTTTGTTTGCAGGGTATTCCTCCATCTACTCATTTTGTTTGGCTTTCCACATTTGTTTCTATGAATTAGATGGAACGGCTACTTTTCCTAGCCTTGAAGGAATAGCCTATGTAGGAATATCCCGTGTCAACTGTGTGTGCCTGCAGCTTTGTTTGGATGGCTGGAGCTGTAGTGGGTACAGTCCAGGGTCCCCAGGGTACTTTTGCTGAGGCTGCCTTGGTAGGATGTCTGGAGCTAATGTAGGCATGGGCTGAGAGGTCTCAGGCCGCTCTCTGCAGCTGGTGGCACAGCTGAAGGTGTGAAGCAGGTACATTCTGAGATGTGATGTCTGGAGGTGTTCTGTGCAAGGCTTGCTCTGGTCAGTCATCTACAGCTGATGTAGGTTTGGGTTTGATGTGTCCCAGGGTGCTTTGTGCTTTTGCAAGATGCTGGAGCTGTAACGGGCACTGTCTGGAAGTATTCTTGTGTGCACTGTACTGGAGTTGCCTTGATGGGACCGCTGTAGCTCCAGCAGGTATGGTTGTGAAGGTCTTCCTTGAGGGGATGGCTGAGGCTTGTGTGGGCTAATAGCCTAAGGCTTCATAGGGTAGCCAGCTGGCCAGGGTACCCTTTCCTGGAACAGGAATTCTAACCCATGTAGTGTAATTTCAAAATTTCTAGTTTAACTTCACTGAAAATCAATTGCAGTTGACCCTTGAACAGGTTTGAGCTGCATGGGTCCACTTATATGTAGATTTTTTTTTTTCAGTAAATACAATATTGTAACTGTATTTTCTTTTCCTTATGATTTCCTTAATATTTTCTTTCTTTTGCTTACTTTATTATAAGAATACAGTATATAATACATATGACATATAAAATATGTGTTAATAAATTGTTTATGTCACCTTTAAGGCTTCCAGTTAACAGTAGGCTATTAGTAGTTGGATTTTGGGGAAGTCACAAGTTATTTATGGATTTTTGGCTGTTGGAGGGGGTTTGGTTCCCATTACTCTTGTATTGTTCAAGGGCCAAGTATATTATGAAGTGATTTTTAATTTAAATAATTTCAAGTTTAAAAGCATCAAAATATATGTCATCCACAAAACAAAACAAAAACATCTTTGTTTTCTTAGAGAGCTTTACATAGCTCATGATTTGTGAGTGATTCACTAAGGAATGTGACTTGTTTATCTTTCTTTCCAATGGGACTCCTCAAGGGTAAACTCCTCAAGGGTAAGGAGACTGTTTTGTTCATTGCTCCCCCACCCAATTTACTGAGATATAATTAACAAAGCTTGTGGTGTTTTCACTTCGCTTTTGCAATTGCATTTCCCTATACTTGGAATTTATATTTGCTTTTATATTTGCTTGCTTTTATATTCATGTTATTTAAGTTATTTATTTAAGTAATCTCTACACCCAATGTGGGGGGTTCAAACTCACAAATCCGAGATCAAGGTCCATGTGCTTTTCCTATTGAGCCAGCTGGGTGCTCATTACTTCCTCCAGAATGCTAGTTAGGAGCTCCTCTTAACTTCTTTTGATGTGTTGTCATTGTCATTTCCCCCCCACTGGTCCTAAATTCCATGACTGAGAAAAGCGCTATTATATGTGTTGTGTATTTCCAGCCCCAGTACATAGCAGGCAATCATTAACTATTTGACCCAACAGCAATGGCTGTCATTGAATGAAGTTATAAACAAATGCTGAGAACGTCTAAGTATCTTTACGCTGACAGACATGTACTAGAGGTTAGGTTGATTCTGTTTGGCTCTTGTTTTTTGTGTGTGTGATGTCAGAACACTTTACGTTTTATTGAGAAATACTAAAAGTAATGCAAAGTGTCTATGGCCAATTAACTGGGAGCTTCAAAACCTATTTGAGACTCAGCCTGATGGGTATATTAGCTTAATTAGTGTTTATTGATTTAAGATAAAGTTCAATGTAGCATTGTTTAAATTGAAGTTCTGCCTTTTTTTTTTTTTAATTTAAAAAAATAAAGAAAGAAATAGCTCCTATGAAACAGTTGCCTCGGGGATCCCTGGGTGGCGCAGCGGTTTGGCACCTGCCTTTGGCCCAGGGCGCGATCCTGGAGACCCGGGATCGAATCCCACGTTGGGATCCCGGTGCATGGAGCCTGCTTCTCCCTCTGCTTGTGTCTCTGCCTCTCTCTCTCTCTGTGTGAGACTATCATAAAAAAAAACAAACAAACAAACAAACAAAAAAAACAGTTGCCTCGACTTAGCTATTAATAGAGTGTGCAGCTTTTCTGGGTCCTCTTGCTCTGTAAACAATGGGAGGAGACTGTAAAGGTCTGTTCTGGTGTGTGTTCTGGGCACTTTGGATGGTGTGCATTGGCTTTAAAGTAGATAGTCTTGGTGCATTTCATGGAGAGGAGTCTTGTTGAAGAAGAGCCAGATGCACAAAGCAGGATACCAAAGGGCACTGTGATTTCTATATCATCTCATACTTCCAAGCCCTTGTTTATAGAACTCCTATAACAAAACACCTTGATATGTGTGTGTGTGTGTTTGTGTGTGTGTGTGTGTGTGTGTGTGTAAACAGATACACACAAATATATATAAACAAACATATATACATATATAGAGAGATATATACATACATACACAAACATATATGTATGTAAGAGATTTTATTTCATAGCCATCAAACTCAGCTTTCAGTTTTTTGTTTTTGTTTTTGTTTTTGTTGTTGTTGTTGTTGTTGTTGTTGTTGTTGTTTTTTAGCTTTCAGTTTCTTTGCACTTAAAGTGACCCTAAGATCTTGGCATCTCCAAGTAGGTTTCATATCTGAAAAATGAATTGTTTGAATTGCTTTTTATGAGACTAATTCTAAAAAAATAAATCTTAAAAACCAGATATCAACCTTGGGAAAATACCTACATATCAGTTTAAAAAATAGGGAAAATGGACAAGGTATATGAATAATTTCCAGTGTAAACATTAGTAAATGCTAATGCACATGATAAAGTTCACTTACAAGGTAATTGCAGATTAAGATAACTACAATTCAGATAAAATTGAAAGGGGAAGATCAAAGAGCTGTAAAGACATAAAAATTAAAGATAATTTCTACTGTTGGCATGAATAGTGGCATGGTTTTTGAGTGCTTACTATGTTCTAGATTTTGTATTTAGTTCTTTACTGTTATCAATACATGGACCCATTATGAAAAACTTTTGTGGTAGGTAGTATTATCAACTCACATTTTACAAATGAGGAAACTGGCAGAAGAAAAATGTAGAATTGCCAAGGATCTATGGCTAGCAAGATACAAGACCAGAAAATTTGATGCGGTAACCAGCATGCACATTGTTTTGTGAACTATTCCTCACTAAGCACATGCTACCACAAATGCCCATTTGGGTTGAATGTGGATATAAATATTGTAGAAATCAGTACCAATCTCATTTTGGGCTCTGGGATCTCTGCTTTAGTTCTGCTGCTCCTGATCCTATCTACTTTTCTTGCTTACAAAGCTTCCTTATATATTTTCCCACATACTTTATCCTTTTTGGGGCCTAAATATTCTTGCTATCACTTTATCTTACAATGTAATGTCTCATGTCAACATATATCTGCCACTTACCTAGGTCTTCCTCTTTGTTAACTGTCATGTTTCAAATCAATTTTATCCTAGGATATCATTCTGTCTTTAGCTCAGTTATACCTAGGATGTATAAGTCTAAAAAAAGTATTACTGTACAGATACAAAACCATGAACAATTTTGGTGCATTTAACCAGTCATTTAAATTCATTGTGAATTATCTTCTCAGGAGGCACCAAGAAATGAGTCTTTGAAAAGGGTATGGATCTCAGTGATAGAGGAGGAAAATGGATTCAACACTTTTGGTAGGTCTCTTGGAAAAGTTGTTCCTGGATCTGGAATGTGAGGAAGAGTCTGGGAATTCAGAAGTACCACAAAGGAGCACTGAGATTCCAATAATCAGAGCAGAAAGAGATAAGGCCCTCATTTGGCAGAAATGACTACCATCAGAAGAGATGGAATTGTATAGAAGGCATTCTTTATGATTATGCCTAGAGGTAGCTCTGGCCCAGAGGGTCCTGCAGGGCTGGTAACTCAGAAAAAGGAGCAATTTTTGCTTGGAGTATCATGTTTGTATTGTCTCCCTGTGTAAGCATCTTGATGAGGCAGTTTTTGTTGGGCCGGCAGGATCAAGGGGGATTGGGAGGCACCAACAAAATGGCAGCGGACCCTCCATCTTGTTACCCTCACCTCGGGACTTTCCCGCCACTAGCAGATCCAATGCCTTAAAAGCTTGCCTTGACCCACACTACCTGGCCTATTTCATTTCACTACCAACTAGATCAAACCTGACATTTGGTGCCAAAACCTGGGAGGAGATTGAGGCCCCACTCCAGTAGGAGGCCTCTCTCCTCTCACCACCAGGACCTCAACGAAACCCAATGCCTTGAGATGCTGGGTAAGTTCCCCCAATTCTGTGCCCCGATCCTGGTGGTCCTGCCTGAAATCGTGGCTGCATTAGGGCAACTCCACCGAGCCACTGGGCGGCTCCCTATTGGTCCCTGGGGATCAGGAGACATACTCATCCTCACAGCGACCTACTTCAGTTCTATTTGTAGCCCAGGGCTGCAAATATGAATGCCTGTTTCAGTCTCTGGGCTACCTGGCAGGGATCGTGGGAACTACCCAATCCAAGTTCGACCCCAAAACCCCTCTGGGCTGCCTACTGGCCAATTTTGAAACTCTGGGCCTTTCCCAGGACCTGAAAAGGTCCTCATTCATTACTGTAAGGTGGCCTGGCCCCAATATTGCCTAGACAATCAGTCTCAGTGGCCCCCTGTTGGTACTTTTGACTACCAAATTCTCATGGACCTGGACAACCTCTGTAGATGCCAGGGCAAGTGGACTGAGGTCCCATATGTGCAGGCTTTCTGGAACCTCCACTCTTAACCCTCCTTCTGCTCCCAGTGTTCCATCACTCAGGTCCTTTTGGCACATGTGCTTCTCTCTCCCTCCCTTCCACCTATTCCCTCAGCTCCAAAAGCCCCTGAATCCGTTCCCCCTTCCTCTCTCTCAGAATCCCCTGAGACCTTGGCCCATCCACCTACTAGGGGAACACCCCCCCCCATTAAGAACCTCCTGCCTCCTTCTCCTCTTTCCCCCCAACCACACACCTCTTCACCCATTTCTGACCCCCAACCTTCACCCCCTACTTCCCCTCCAATCTCCACGTGCACAAGATCCCACAAGGTCTCCTTCTCCCCTGACCTGGTTTGCCCCCTGCAAGAGGTGGTGGCAGCTAAAGGGGTTGTTTGGGTCCACGCACCTTTCTCGCTCCAGGACCTTTCCCAAATTGAAAAATGGCTAGGCTCTTATCCCTGTGTGCAACTTCCCCCGTCTCACTCCCTTGCAGGCTGCAGAACCGCGCCACAGAGCGCTTCCATTAAGCAGCTATCACCCTATACCAGCACCACCCTACCCTTCCCTATAGAAGCCTGTCAACCAACTCTTCCTATACCCCTACTCCCACCTGCCCACTTCTGAGGCACCCCATGATAACAACAAAAGGATCAGAATGTTGGGCCGGTGTTAATAAGATTGGGAGGCACCAATAAAATGGCAGTGGACCCTCCATCTTGTTACCCTCATCTCGGGACTTTCCTGCCACTAGCAAATCCAATGCCTTAAAAGCTTGCCTTGACCCACCTTTACCTGGCCTCTCTATTTCATTTCACTACCAACCGGATCAAACCTGACAGTTTTAACCATCAAGAGCAGTATTCTTCAACTTGCTTTGCTTCTCTGCACACAAGCTGTTCTTAGAATATACCTTAAGTTGTGGATATTCCTGCCTCTTGTCCCCATCTTTCCTACTCAAGAAGGTGTATCATATGCCTTTTCAAGCTACACAGTTTCCCATCCTATCATGCTGGCATATACCACTTCCCTTAGGAGTATCCCTCCCACAGACACCTGGAGAATTACTGCTCTAGATAAAGAGAAAGAGCTTAGGAAACATATGACATGATCTATTTTGCCAAATTAGGAACTTCTGAAACTTAAAACAAAACAAAACAGATTTATGTGGAGTGAGTGCATGCTCCTCTATATCAAGCTGCTTGAGGCCTGAGAGACAGATGCATACTGGTCTGATCTCCTTCTCTCCAGCCTCCCACCCGGCGTCTGGCACTCTCATTCCTGTGAGTGCGGTTCTGTGGCATGAATGACAATGTAGACCTTGCTACTTCATTTCTGCATCTGTAAACTAGTGTCGAAGAATAGTCTCATGGGCTGTGCTTACTTGAATAAGGACAAGCCTTAATTTATAATGTTTATGTTAAATTACTTAACTTCACCATGGAGATAATTCAAGGTAAGAAGCATTTTGAGTTATTCACTAAATCAGTCTAGTTTGCTGCAGCTCCAGAAAGGCACACTCCTATTTAACTCTGAAGTCCACTGAGAGGCATTTATCTAGGGAGAAAGTAGGCAAGTGCTTGAGCATTTTGGAAAAAAGCAGCCTTTGTACTTTGAAAGCAATGCAACAGAAGGATTGTTTTGGGGAAGTAAGACAAAATCAGATCAAGTAAATTCAGGACTTTCTTAGAAAATGGAATAGCAATTAATTAGAAACAGACTATATGATTAAAATTTAAAATATGTGGACTTTGGCAAATTAAAATAGTTGAAATATAGACTCCCTCAAAGCTATAATTATAGTAAAATTAAGAAAGAATGTTCTGGGGCACCTGGTTGGCTCATTTGGTTAAGCGCTCGGCTCTCGGTTTTGGCTCAGATCATGATCTTGAGTCATGAGATTGAGCCCTCAGTGTGCTCCATGCTCAGTAGGGAGTCTGCTTGAGATTCTCTCCCTCTTCTCCTCCCCCTGTTCTCTCTTCCTCTCTCTCTCAAATAGATACATAAATCTTAAAAAAAAAAAAAAAGAGAGAGAGAATGTTCTTCACTGGTAACTCTTGTTCACTTGATCTTTGAAATTATCTCATTATGTGGGTTTGTTTGTTTGCTTGTTTTGAGTAGGCCCCACACCCATCATGGAGCCCAAATCAGAGCTTGAACTCATTATACTAAGATAAAGACCTGAGCTGAGATCATGAGTCAGATGTTTAACTGACTGAGCCACCGAGGCACCCCAATCTCATTATGGCTTTAAGTTATATCTCTGATAACTATTTGATCAGGTTTTTTTGTAGTTTTACTTTTTTCAGGCTATGTTCTCTTTTGGAAATTGTATCCTTTGGTTAAGTATCTAGGGAAGACTTGTTTTTTTGTCTTTTTCTGATCAATTAACCATATTTGTTACAAATATGTTTTGGTCTGCATTTCATCATCTAACACACTATCCAGCACTTTATAGGTATTTAATAAATATTGACTTACTGGGAAAAAAAGAGGCTGCATTGTATATTTAGAACCTTTTCCTTTGTATTACTAATTTACTTTTTCTGGCACACAAGTTAACTGATATGTTTGTCGCTTTAAAATATATTCCAATTCTATTTGCATACCAGCAGAGCATTTTCTTTGGAATTTTTATTTTTCCAATTCTAAAGCTTTCCATGATTAGTATAAATGCAGAAGAAATTTAAAATATTCTACAAGGCTGAGATCTTTCAGAAAGAAGGAAGACATGTCTGAATTGGGAATGCTCTCTGCTGATAATAGCTCTCTGCCTGTCATGGGATGAGGGTTGTTATGGTGAAGGGGAGGTGCTTGAAATTGGAAAGGAATATAATATGTTAATAACAGAAAAGGTTTTAAAAGTGATACACAGTTTCTCAAAGTATTCTTTAAAATGGGTTTGATTCATTGAATCGCCTATTGGTTTTATAGGGGCAATAAAATCTCCCAAGTTATTGCAAGACAAATTAGTCCTTTGTCATCTTAATGCTTTCTTGGCTGTGTTAGGAACCATGATTAATGAAGGATATCTCATTGTAGGAACATAATCTACCCCCTCTATGTTGAGCTCACGTCTAGTACCAAGGCCTCCAAAGGACTGGATTTTTTGGTGCTGAAGCATCATCATCACCTTCCTGAGACCAGACCATCATGATTACTACCAGACTATCCCCAAGGTTGGCCTTTCCTGCTTTCAGATGATCTTCTTTACTACCTTTTATCCTACAAGCACATTTTCTGATTTTATTCTTAACTTCAGCCTCAGGCCTCTGAATGTCTGATACACTAGAGAAGCTGAGGTAGGAGTCCTATAAAACCTTAGTCTCTTCTCTCTTGCATACGCCCTAATGACTTATAGCACATACTTTATAGAACTTCAACCTCACTACCTTTACTATGGATGATTAGTCCATGTACTGACAAATGAGTCAAGCCTGACCATCCTGGTGTTGAGTGGAAGGGAGGCTGGCAGCTTGAGATGAATGGGCATCATCAGTTCCCTCATTATTTTTTTTCCTTTCTATTCAGTAAATTTTTGAAGACTGATCATGTTATAAGCACAGTGCTATCAGACTAAATCCTCATGGAACTTGGAGGTTAGTGAGGAGGCAGGCATTAATCATAACGAAACAATCACACAAACAAGGAAGTGAGTGCAGTGTTGGTGTACACTACAATGGGAGCATTGAGAACCTGTAATCGGGACATTGCCTGAGTTTTGGGGAAACTTGACTGGAGATCTCACCCTTGATCTGAATGTGAAAGCTGAATCATGCTAATTAGGCAACAGGGGGAAGGCGAGAAAAGAACAAATGCACTTTTTTAGGTAAACAAGAGAAAATGGTCATTGTAGTTCAGTATTTGTCTCAGAGAGGCTGAAACGGTTTCCTTCTTCTCTTTGGAAACTGCTAATATTCCCAGCACTGGGAATGCTGAGGTGACCTCTCGTGCTCCTTCAGGTTATTTTGTGTTAATGTGCTATTACTGAGGGCTATTGGCATTTGTCTCTTCTGTGAAAAGTGAATAGTACTTGCAAAGTACAACTGACTTTTCAGTAACCAAGTCTTGTTTTTATTCTTCTATTCTTATCCTGGGTCTTCCTGAGGCCATAGGCCTGCCTACATCCTTGGTCCTGGTCTATTGTGAAGCCAGTGCCTGGGAGGATATGGAGGGACACAAGTGTAGGGCAGGACTGAGTGAAATGTTAACTGCAAGCACAGTGGGCTAGGAGGGACACGGGTTGGACTCTTTCTCCTGATGTGCCAGCTTTAAGAGTGATTCCAAGTTTTGCCAAAAGAATTCAAAACATTCATATAAGGTGTCAGCTATACTCAGATGAAAAAAAATCATTTAGAAATGTGAAATACTTAGGATAGCTGCCTTCAAACAACATGTGGATGCAGGAGGTTTGGGTAAATACTGACCTGATGTGCATACACACACACACACACACACACACACACACACACACACGTGGAATAAAGGGCTTACACTAACGTAGATGTATGTATAGACATAAGCAGAGACTGAGAAATATTGGCATTCTTTGCAGATCGAATATGGCTGGTAGTGGCTATTGTCAGCCTCAGGAAAACCAAAATAATGTCTTGTCCTTCATTCAGAGCAAGAGTGAGCTAGCTCAGCCCACAACCTGCCTTTGCAGGATGGCTCTGCAGAACATAGAAATGCTATTTAATTCATGCTCACTTTTTGAGTGAAGATGCCGCATCTTTTAGAGGTCTCAGGAGACTTGACAGAAGCAATACCATAGTTATCCTGAAGACTGTTTTCACAACGAGAGGAGAGCCTGAAGTGTTCTCATGCACTGCATATTTTAGAATAATGTGCTTCTTGGCGGCTTCTTAATTTTGTAATAGGCTTGGCTTCTAATCTTTATTTCTGAACATTGTTAGAAAGATGCAGAAGAAGAGCCAAATTTAAAATATGTTTAAATACTTTTAATTAATATTCAGAATTATAAAAAGTTTTCCTCAGTGCATAAGATGATAAATTAAAAAGGGAGAGTTTGTCCCCATCCTTTTTTACATTTGTTCCCTTGAGTTATTGTTAATCATTTGTGATTGCTAATAATCCCTAAGACTATATGTGTCAGCTATTAGTATCTCTTTCTACACAGTCATGTGAATATACATATACACACATGTACAGGTCCACACATACTCTTACACAAATACATATATGTGTTTTTTAAGTACATGAGATTCCATTGTATATATTATCAAAACTTTACTTTTTTAATTCAACAACATACCGTAGACATCCTTTCATGTCAGACAGATATAACTGATTCTGTTTAATGACTGCAAGGTATCCTAGGTGGAACATTTCATGGTTTATTTAACCATTATCAAATGTGTGAACATTCAGTTTGACTTCAGGTGGCTGCCTTTAATAAAATACTTCCATGAACATGGCTTGGGTTTACTTGTATAAGAATTTCTTTAGGATGTATTCCTAGAAGTAGGTTGCTGGTTGAGCAACAAGGTTGAGCACATTGAAAATTTTGATAGACACGAAGGACAGAACCCTAGAGATATGGGAGTGCTTCCTGGCCTCTTCCCTCTCTCTCTCCCCTACCCCCAAAAGGAATGCATCCATAATAGCATGCCAGCACCATGCTTGAAGCTAGGGTGTCTGAGGAGGGTGTCTGAGGATAGACTGCTGTATAAAGGAGAGTCAGCCAGCCAGTTTTGCTGCTTGGCACCAGTGTTTGCATTTATAAATAGAGAGGGGAATATTGAATTTGTTATTACTCAAGCTGTTCTAAAATTGCTTTCCAAATATTAAAAAAGCAATTTGATTTGTTTTCCTAATCCAATTTCAAATTGTATAGTCCGTATGGACCTTGAGAAGATTGTCTCTGACTCTCATAACCTGACTCTTGGTCGCTTTGGCTCTTTCTCTTTACTGAATCACGTTTCTCTTGTTGGTTCTCTTGTCTTTCATAATACCTAATGACTTTGCCTACTGGAGGTCCTTGGCTACCAGTTGTAGTTCCATTCCTACCATGGTTAATGATTTCTTAGAAATGCCATGATGATAAAGGTACAGGTTTTTTTTTTTTTAAGATTTATTTATTTATTTTAGAAAGCAAGAGACAGCAAGAGCACAATGGAGAAGAGCAGAGGGAAAAGGAGAGAGAGTCCCAAGCAGACTCTCTGTAGAGTTCAGAGCCCCAGAGTTCAATCTCATGACACTGAGATCACAGCCTGAGCCAAAATCAAGAGTTGGTCACCTAAACGACTAAGCCACCTAGTTGCTCTTGCTCCAAGGTATAGGCCTTTCTTAGAATAAAGGGAAATAAAAATTATGTCCCCCTTTTGTACAGTCTGAGTTTTCTTATCTACTAAAACCCAAGTGATGTTGGTGACCTTGGTTTTTTCCCTTTGCCCCTATTGTAATATATTTGGTATTCTTGTTAAAACTAGAATGATGTTTCTGCTTGCATTTTTGTAGCTCAAACATATAAACTGATTTTTAGTTATGTTATCAATTTCAAGTTAGGTTCCACATTGTTATTCTCATTGATTTTTAACTCTATGTGAGCATTACTGATTCTGTGATTTCTGCTAAATATATAGTCCCTCAGTCACATAATTTTTCTCTTAAATTGTCTTACTATAAAAGTAATACACAGTTATTACAAATCATCTTCAAATTCCTTATGTAGAATCTTAAAAAAGTAATATAACTCTACTCCTCAGAAAGATTTGATGTCAGTATTTTGTGTATTTTTCCCTAAGATTTTATTTTTTCTTATTGTATATTATTTAAATCATCTATGTATAAATTTTTTTTTATCTCTGTACATTTATATCACATATTTGCTTATATTTTTATTGTGGTAAAATAGGCACAATATAAAATTGACCATTTTAGCCATTTTTAAGTGTACTCCTCAGTGGCATTATGTATATTTACATTTTAGTGCTGCCATCCACAGAACTCTTTCCATCTTGCAAAACTCATTAAATCCATTAAACACTAATTCCGTGCTTCCTTCTCTCTTCAGCCCCTGGCAACCACCATTCTACTTACTGTCTCTATGAGTTTGGCTGGTCTAGATATCTCCTACAAGTGGAATTATCCAGTATTTTTCATTTCATGACTGGTTTATTTCACTTAGCATGATGTCTTCAGGTTCATCTGTTTATAGAATGTATCAGAATTTCTTCTCTTTGTGAGGCTGAGTAATAGTTCACTGTATCAACATACTAGATTTTCTTACCTATTTGTCTATTGATCGACACTTGGGTTGCTTCAAATTTGAGGCTAATAAAGATATGGATGAACAAATATTTCTCCTACTTCCTCATTTCAACTCTTTTGAGCATTTATGCAAAAGTGGAATTGCAGGATCATTTACTAATCTTATGTTTAATTTTTCTTTGTTTTTTTAAAAAAACTTATTTGTTTGTTTGTTTGTTTATTTATTTATTTATTTATTTATTTATTTATTTATGAGAGACAGAGAGAGAGAGAGAGAGAAGCAGAGACACAGGCAGAGGGAGAAGCAGGCTCCATGCAGGGAGCCCGACATGTGACTCGATCCCAGGTCTCCAGGATCATGCCCTGGGCTGAAGGCAGCACTAAACTGCTGAGCCACCTGAGCTGCCCTTGTTTTGTTTTTAGAGAAGGAGAGAGAGAAAGTGCATGGGGTGGGGGAGGGGAAGCATAGAAGGAGAGAGAGAATCTCAAGCAGGCTCCATGCCCAGCATAGGGCCCAACATAGGGCCTGATCTCAAGACCCCAAGATCATGACCCAAGCTGAAATTAAGAGTTGGATGCTTAATTGAGCCACCCAGGTGTCCCTCTACATTTAGTTTTTTTTTTTTTTGAGGAAGTGCCATACTAATTGTCATAGTGGCTACACCATTTTACATTTCCACCAGCATGCACACATGTTCCAATTTCTCCACATTCTTGCCAACACTTGTTATTTTCTGTTTTCATGATACTAGCCATACTCATGAATGTGAGGTGGTATCTCATTGTGGTTTTGATTTGCATTTCCCTAATGATTATTAATACTGAGCATCTTTTCAAGTGCTTAGTGCCATTTGCAAATCCTCTGGATAAATGTCTGTTTAAGTCCTTTGACCATTTTTTAAACTGGATTTTTACTGTCATTGTTTTGAGTTGTAGGAGTTCTTTATATATATGGCTATTGATCTCTAGTCTTAGTTTGCACCGTAATAACAAAAAAAAATTTTGTCATAGAAAATCTTTATTTTTCTTTAACTTTTGAAGGATAATTTCCCTGGATATGGAAATATTGATTGCTGAGTTTTTTCTCTGCCTGCTTGCAAAATTTCTGAAGAGAAGTTGGTTGTAATTCTTACCTTCACTCCTCCAGGGGTAAGTTTTTTGTTGTTGTTGTTTTAATCCTCTGGGTTCTTCCAAGTTTTTTTGTTTGTTTGTTTGTTTGTTTTTAATGTTTGATTTTCTGAAGTTTGAATGTGATGTTCCTAGGTGTAGTTTTCTTGGTATTGATCCTGCTTAGTATTCTCTGAGTTTCCCTCAGAATTTCCCTTGAGTTACCTCAAGCCATTCATTGGACCCTTTCTGATTCTACTTCGCTCATATGGTCTTTCCCCTACAACTTGAGCACACCACGTTCCTTTCTAATCTTAAAATCTTCATTCTGTTTTTCCCTCTTCTTGGAATGCTTCTGCCCTAACTTTGCCTGCAACTTCATTTCATCATCCAGGCCTGAGGTGAAATGCTGACTTCTAGAGGAAGAGATAAAAGAAGAAGTTGGCAGGTACTGGTTCTCTAGCTGAAACTCTGATCTACTTTCTTTTGCCTTCAGCAGACTGCCAGGAAGGCATGAGTTTTAGCAACTTGCCCGGGGAAGTGGACATTTCGGCAATTCTGTAAGATTGACCTCCAAAGGGTAAAATGTATAAGAGGATGTTCTGAAAAGACTTGAAGGAGAGGAATTACATTATTTAACTCTTTTATGTTTATCACAATGATTGCTATTTGTCACCTGAAAAATTTATAGACATTTGCCATTAATATATGTTCAGTATAAGAGACACTTAGTAGTAGGTTGATTTCTAAGTATTCCAGTTGCATTAAAAATATTTTCTGGTGAATAGCCTAGTTTCTAGATTGTGTTTTTGTATTTTTTGGACCTCTAATAATATACACATGATGTTTGTTTATTTAACCACTCACTTATCACTATATGACTCTACTTGGCACATGATATGGAATTACAAAGAACAATAAGAAGAATAAGGATTGGCTCTGTCTTCAAAGCTCAGGGTTTGGTGAGGGAAATAGATCTGTCAAGAAACCTTCCTATTGTGCTCTCCAAAAGAAGGAAGAACAAGGAAGCGATGTTCATCAGACTGTGCTCTAAAGACAGAGTTTGAATGAACTTTGAAGAGAGAAGTAGTTCTGGTAGAGTGAGTGGTGTGAAGCAGGGCAAGAGGAAATAGAGGTATGAGGAGAAGAAGAATGGCAAACTAAAGTGAGAGAATAAGGGAGGGAGCCAGAGGGCCATTAGGCCCTTGAATGCCATGCTGTTGTGTTTGAAGGTTGTCATGGACTGAGAGCAGTGACCGTGGGAGGGATACAATGCAACCAGTATATAGAGACCTATTTCTGGAATCAGTGATGACAAGGACCTGTATTAGTTGTTAGTGTGCTGGCTGAATTAATCACCTTGTTTACTTTCTCAGGTGGTGAATGTATGAAGTCCTTTGTTTCCACCTAAAAAATAACATAGCTTTCCTCTTTTATGAGAAAGGCAGTTGAACAATAATAAAACAGTCAAAGCAAAAATCATGAGAATAATTCCCCTCTGAAAAAAAAAAAAAGCCACATCAGCTGAAATGAGTTATATCTGTCACATTATTTTTCTTTATACCATTAAGGGTTTTTTTTTTCTTTTCCAGTTAAGCATTCCACCAAAGCTTTTAAGATCTATGCCTTATAACATTGAATGACTATATGTGTCCCATACAGATTTTAAGCTCACCAAGATTCAGGACCTGGCTTTGGCAGAAGAGAAATAAAGCTAGCACTTAGATGTTTACAACATAATGTGTCTGTCAAGAATAAGAACGCTGAAGCACACAGATGTCTGCAAAGGCCTTTTATGTTCTGTCACTCACTGGTTGCATTTCTACATTCAGGACATTTATGAACAAACTCCAGAGTTTCACAGTCACCCTTGAAGAGTCAATGCGTACGTTTACAGGTCTAAATGAAAAGAGAAAAATTTTATGAGTGAAAATTGCCTTTCCCTAAGAAAGGAGGGTTGTATAGCTGTTTTGTCAGGGGCATTTTACTTCTTTTTCTGTATCACTGGATCTAAAGCAGAAGCAAGGGGAAATAGCATTTCAGTTCTTGGAAGCAACACCTGTCCTTTTGAGAGAATGGGGAACATCAGGATTGGTTTTGCTTTTTATAAAATGTCATTCCCGTCAAGTGATTTAGAGAGTATTTTGAAGAAACATGTTATTTCTGTGAAAGAGGGTTATCCCAACTGAGTGGTTGGAAAATCTTCTACGGGTCATCCTCATGGGCAAGTATGAAGAGATCAAAGAGAAATGCTTGTTTCCCTTCTATCCTCTCCAAGATTATTTTTGATTGGGAGAAATGGTAATCCAATCTAAAAAAGAGCTCATACTGATGTCATAGTGTGATCATACGTCTGTTTATGATCCTAAGGGTTTCTCCCCTCCTTTTGATTTTTTTTTGTTTATCTGTTTAATAAATATGTATTGTATTGTTTTTTTTTGGGGGGGGGTGCTCTATGATCCAGCTTATGGACAATCTTTGTGAATCCAGTGAGGTTTATCACTGGATAGTGGGTTGCAAAAGAGAATGCATATTGGGACTGGCAGCTATTATGTCCTGTGCCCACTTGGGAAAATTTCAGAGCCCAGACTACTTTTTAGCCTGCCCAATCGAGGCCCAGCCTATCCCTGGGAAGTCTATATGATACATGTCTAGACAAAAAAGCCCCCTCCTCCACCCTGGGATATGAGACTCTAAGCTCTTTTTCTTTTAAGGTTTTATTTATTTATTCATGAGAGACACAGAGAGGCAGAGACATAGGTAGAGGGAGAAGCAGACTCTTTGTGGGGAGCCTGATGCAAGACTCAATCCCAGGACTCTGGAATCATGACCTAAGCCAAAGTTAGATGCTCAACACTGAGCCACCCAACTGCCCCTATTCTTTGTTCTCTGAGGGGCAGACAAAATTTCTCTACTATGGCGCAATTGAAAGAGAAATGATAGTTTCTGTAGAAGGGCTCTATGTCATAATCACTGACCAGTAGATATTTAAAGAAAATCATGGTCAAAACACTTAGCATTACAAGGTCAACCTTTAGTGTTATGAGGAACTTTAAAGGTCACTTGGTGTTGAATCTCTTCTACAACATTCCAAGAGTTTCTACTTGAATCCTTTCTCTAATGGGGAGCTTCTTGGTTCCCTGGACTGTGATTGCACTTGTCATGACACGCAGACATTGTTTTCCTTATTTCTGTCTAAAATCTATTATTTTAACTCTCAACCTGTTTGTTCCAGTCATACACTCTGGAGCCTGGGTTAGCATCTGATTGTTTAGACCAGGGCTTCTCAAATTTGAGCATGCTTGAGAAATTGATGCTGTATAGCTTCCTGGGGCCCACCCCCAGACATTCTGACTTAGTAGGCCTGAGGCTCTGCCAGCATATTTGCATTTATAATAAGCTTCCTAGGGCTGTGCATTACCAGATTACCACTGAGCATCTAATTTAGACTACCCAAGATCTTTCCCCCTTTGGGAACTGCACCTGGCTTTTCCTTTGGGGACTAACTTGTTTCTTATTGCAGACAGACTGCCAGCCGATCCTTTCCACCATTTACCAGCCAACAGGTTGACAAGGGACTTTGGAGAATTTGAAACAAGGGGAGAAAAAAGTAGAAGCTTCATTTATTGTCCTGTTGGCCACAACTACTACCTAGGTCTATGTGCCTGCCTCACTGCCATGGCTTCTTGGTCTAACACTCAAGATTTCCATTTATTCTTTGAACACCTCTTACCCTTTGAATAAGTGATGATTTTTCTTCTGGTTCCACTTCAGTTTTCTCTCCTTTCTCCTTCTTTTCTTCCTCTTCCTTTTTATGCTAACCTGTTAGTTTCTACTCCTTGCACACAGAAACCTGACCAGAGAAGAAACTACAAAGTATACACCTGCACTCTTGACCATTGCACACACTTCCACATAAAGGCAATGTTAACTCGTTTGTCCAGATCCAGCACCCTACTTCTTTTGTTGCTTCTTTATAGAAGCACGTTATAGAACGTGCTTTTTGTTTCCATACTCTCATGTTTTCTTTTGGATGATCTAATAATTATCTCCATCTCCTTTCAAGTATGTTAGACTTAAGCCATGCCAATACTTTGCCAGTTCAACATGGCATGATCCAGACTGCAGGGAAGAAGGAAACTTTTAATGTTTCTACTGTGAACACTGTGCTCTAATTAATGCCACCTAAAACAAAATAAGAGAGGAAAAACAGACAAGTAGGTAGTAGTTTATTTGATCAGTGTCAACAATGAACAGAGATCAGCCAGGTTCCAAAGTGGATCTTTTGTCTTGAATGTTTAAGTTTGGTTGTGATCCCCCCCTCTCCCCAGTACTATGTAAACCAGATAGAATACCAGAAATCTCTTACTTTTGCTGACACGCAAGCAGGGAAATTGACCTGAGGTGGCAGGGAAAGCAGAGCGTTTTTGGATAGCAGGTGCTCAGTGCTGGCCTCTGTAAAGGAAAATGGAGAGCAGGACACTAAGGACTCAGAGCTACCATTGCATGCTCAGGGAGTGTTAGCGATTTGGAAAATGGTAGAAGGTAAACTTCTGGGATTTTCCTTAAATACAGACAAGACATTTATTTACAGGCCCTTATTCTCCCTTCTTTATTCTGGGAGAATCAGAGAAGTCTGAGAGGAAGGCAAGGATGCTCAGGAACATTAAGAATTGAAAAACAAATTATTATTGATATTCTGTGTAAATACTCAGAAGTTTAATTCATCAACTTGATATGCATATTCATAACTAGTCATTTCTTGGGCGGGAACTTCTCTGGCAATAACAAACGGTCCTCTTTGTCTTCAATAGTGATTTTGAATTTAAAACAGAATGATACAAAGCATTTGTTCACTTCTAAAAACAGTGGTGGGGAAGAGAGGAATGCTAAGTTTTTGGATTTTTCCTCTACTTTACTTAAAATTATTGCTATTTGTTCCTGAAGTAGGGTCAGGCTACTTCTCTCTAGCAGAATGGGATTGGGCAGAGGGTGGGGAAGAAGTGTGATGCTTTTACAATAAAGTCTTCCACCAATACATAAAGGTCTGCCATTATGACGGCCCCTCAGAGTTGTCTCATATTGATGCCATGGGGCTGAGCCTTTGGAGCCCCTTATCAAATGGTCACTGGATGTGGGCTGCCCTTGGCAGGGGGATGTGACCTTGGGGCAGGTGGCCTCTCTGTGTGACTTCACTTTCCACAGAGTGCCTTAACTGAGAGCTGTTGAGTGGCCACACCCCACTTTCCTTAGCTCCCCTCTCTGGATTGCTCTGAGATGCAGCTCATGAGAAGAAGCTGTATGTTGCCTTTGTTGCAAGGGTATGGCCAGCTCAGCAGCACAACCCCTTGCATATGCTCCCGCCTTCTGTTACTTCATTTTTCTTTTCCTCCTTTCTTTTCCCTGGGAGTGTACCCTCACACTAAAATGCTAGCATGGCAGCTTTGCCTTAGTTTCTGGTTTCCAGGGAATCTAGATTAAAACAAAATGACCTTATTGAAATCTCTGGACTTACAGAACTGAAGTTATAAGGGGGCCCTAAGGATCACCTCATCTAATCCAACTTTACGGTAGGAGACTGAGACACAGAATGGTTCATAGAATTGAGTGCATCCTAAACCTAGAACCTAGGCTTCCTGACTTCTGGACTCACACTCTTTCCACCTGTCATGTCTTATCTAGTCTAACCTACTTGGACAGCAATGTTACCCCTGGGAAATGGCCTGGTGATGGGATCATGCCTTGGACTTAGAGTAGCTGGGGCCCATCCTGACTATAAAGATGCTCGATCTTTTAGTGGTGCTTCATATGAATGTCCCCTGCCTCTCTGGGATTTTCTTTTTTTTGGGGGGTGGGGTTCAATAGTAGAGAGTCTCTAGACTCTTAAAGCTGACCAGAATCAGGGGGAACATCAAGCCCCATGGTTTGTAACCTATCTGCCCTTATGGATCCCTTTTGCTACTTCCCTTCATCTCTGTTCTAAAATGTCCTTTTACTAAAATTTCTTCTGAATTGCTTTAGAAGACATAAATATTTTCCATTTCTTTAATTTACTAAAAACATAAAAGTTCCTTCAGAGTTGTTGACATGTGCTTCTTATTTTACATGTTGCTTCTACTGAACTCTTGAAAAGAGAAAAGAAGGTGATGAAGCCAGCTTCATAGAATCCTTCCAGAAACCCCAGTGAGCAAGTCATTAATGTAAACTGCCCCCAACTCCCGGCCTCCAATGACTGCTCCAATGGGGGCCCAGCAGATATCAGAGCCTGGACCAGAATCTGGGTCTCTTGATTATGTTCTTCCCAAGTTCCAAACATTCCTCCTCAAGAAGCTTCTTACTTCTCAGTAGTTATGGTCAAGGTCCCTATTGCTGGTTATTACAATCACTACCCAAATGGGTTATGCCTGCTGTCTGCCCCCCGCCCCCACTCTATGCTTAGGCTGCCATCCATCCTTCCTCCAGAAGGTGCATCCAGGAGAACACGATGTAGGGTTGTGTCTGTTAAACTCCATATGGTATTTCTTTTTCCAGAAGCAGTTTTTGGTGAACTAGCCTTTCTGGACTGCTCAGCACCGAACTGCATGTATGACCAGGAGGGAGGGGACACCAGTTAATGGCCTCCTGCCTGTCAATTTCAGGTGTGTCTCTAATTGGATTTCCTTGAGAAGAGAGGCCTTGAAGCTCAGAAGGAGAGAAGCCTGAGGAATAATTTTATAGAAGACATTCTGATGGGAATGGTACTGTTTAAATAGCCGCTAGGACTAATTAATTGAATAGATAGATTTTTAAAATAGATTTTATTTATTTATTCATGAGAGACAGTGATAGAGGCAGAGACACAGGCAGAGGGAGAAGCAGTCTCCATGCAGTGAGCCTGATGCGGGACTTGATCCTGGGTCTCTAGGATCTCACCCTGGGCTGAAGGTGGCACTAAACCGCTGAGCCACCCAGGCTGCCCAATAGATGGATTTTTTCAAACTAGTTTCCTATTATCAGACTGGAAATCGAGAGAATTAGGTTCTAGTCCTTCCTTCCGCCAGTCATCTGCAATGCCCATCTTGAGAATTTCTCACCTTCTTCCTATAGAATTCTATCTTACTTTGTAAGCAGGGATAATAATTCCCATTTTAGCTTTCTGACAGTCCTTATGTCTTGGTTCTCCCTGGGTAACTGCACAACAGCCTCCGAACTGGCTGCACCATTACTTTGCAGAAAGACCGTTTTCCACAGTAAAGTCAGAGTAATCTTCAAAAATGTCAATTAGACTGTATTGCTCATGTGCTTAAATCTCTCCACTGGCTTTCATGAGATTTACCATAAAGTGTGAGTGTTTAAATTGTTCTGTCCGCCTGCCCATCCCAGTCCTCATCTTCTCCCAGGCTCTGCTAGAGTTCCACCTTCTGTCTGTTCTTTGCAACACACCCACCCATGTATCTGCCTCAGGACCTTTGCATTAATGTTCCTCTGCCTGGAATGCTTCTGTACTCCAGGTTGCCTCCTTCCTGACATTCAGGTCTCAGCTCAAAGTATTTCCATTTCATACCTACCATTAGCCTTTCTTTATTCTGTTACTCTTTTGTTTTTATCCTGTTACTCTTTATCACTACCTGAGATGACCTAACTTAAGTAAGTAAATAAATAAATAAATAAATAATTCATGCAAGTAGGTTTTCTCCCAGTAAAACACAGCCATCATCATGTTAGCTCGTTCACTACTGTATCTATTTCAGCCACTAGACTCACAAAGTAGAGATTCATAACATGTATGTTTTTGTTCATATCATAGTGTTTGTTGAGCTCCTACTATGCACTGCTCTCGTCACAAAGTCACAAAGCAGACTAGACAAAGCCTCTGCTCTCATGGAGTTTATATCCTGTGATGCTGGTCTGGGGAAGGAATCAGCAAGTACAGACAAAGAAATTAGTAAATTCCTGTCAGGGGGTGGTAAGGAATGTAGCATAAGTTAAGATGTAGGAAGAGGTCTGTAGTGTCTAGGGCATTCTCATTCACATTTGATGAGAGAGACTTGAAGGGGGAGGAGATAAACTTTGAAGGTAGGGGTAGGGTTGAAAGAATGTTCTGATCAAAGGCCTTGAAGTGGAGTATATACCTGGTTTGTTGGAGGAATAGCAGAGAGAGGCTGGTGGAGCTGTCTCAGGGGGAACAAGAGGTAGGGAATCCATTCAGAGCTGGTAGGCTCTGCTGGGCCATGCAGGGGTTTGGGCTTTACTCTGAGGGAGAAGGAGCCCTTTGCAGGGCTTGCATCACCAGTGATATATGATGTCTTACTTTCTAAATGAGTTATTTTGGTCCTTGTGTTGCAGATAGGCGTAGAGAGTAGTGAAAATAGGGAGATACTTAGGAGACCAAGGGAGAGGCATTCGAGTCTAGGTATACTTCCAGGTGAGGCAGATAGGATTTGTTGATAACTGGAATGCAGGGTGGCAGAGAAAGGAGTCAAAGCTGAATCTCAGGTTTTGGCATGGGCAATTAGAAGACCAGAGTTGCTCTTTACTGAGATGGAGAAAGTCTAGGGGGGAAAGAAGTTTGGGGGAAAAGCCAGACTGCATTTTTTGGGAAAGAACAATAAAATCTTAAGGTAGTATTGTCATTAAAATGGTCAATTCTAGACTTTCAGGAGGCCCTTGACAGTTCTGTTAGTTTTTCTACCTAACATTTTCTGCCTTCATTTAAGAACTTCTCTTAATTTTACAATTTCTTTACATATATTTTTGTGTGTGAGCACGTGCATGCCAGTGTGTGTGTGTGTGTGTGTGTGTGTGTGTGTATTATTGGGGGATACATAAATGGCTGGAGGGCATGAGTAAGTTGTGCCAGTAATCAATAGGAAAAGCCTACTTTGGTGTGTTGCTAGCTGGCATGGTCCCCCTTCTCTGCTTTCCATCTCACTTAAGATAGTAGAAAACCAAAGCCGAGAGGTACAGTGGTTTGTCCGAAGCCAAACAGCTAATGAACAGTGGAAGCAGCCCTGGAACTAAAGTCTCTGCTCTCTCTGACCTCTGCCTCTTCCCCAGTATCACACTAATTCTGTATCGTTGCAGCTTATTATAACTGGCATGTTCTGCATAGCAAGGTTAGAATTAGGTCGAGTCTTAAACAGGTTGTTAAAGACCATTGTGTCCTCAGAAGTGCTTGAAATCTCCCAAGAACCAGCAAGGGGCTGGGGGGGGGGGGGGTGGGCGGTGGGTAGAGAAGGCAGTGCGAATGTTTATAGTCACAAGATGCGGAGCTCTGAGCATTTGCCTATAACTTACCAAAAATCTTGAGTATTTATTTCCTCTTCTTTATGCTTGTAAAGCAGCAGGAAGAGACAAGCTGTTCTGTTCAGAAAGCACAGAAAAATGCTTCCGTGATCTGAGGCTGCCTGTAGCATATGGGATAAATTCTTTGGATTGAAGATGCAAACATTCAACAGATCATCCCTCCCTCCCAGAGTCCCCCCACCGCCTGTGACAGCGGGCCTCTGCTGAAGGACTGGCAGACTGCGCGCCTCATCGGGAGGGAGTGCTGAGTCTGGACTCCCCTGCCCGCCCCCCCAACAGAGGGGGTTTTTGCCTTGCAAAGCTGTGAAAGGTCAACAGAAAAATTGGCATGCTTAGCACTGTCCCTGGATGTTTCTTAAGGCTGGAAAGTGAATGGTATAAAAGTCTAATTAGAGAAGAAAGACACTTGCACATTTAATCTTCATGGGGGCTGGGGATCACACGGTCTCATTATCGGTTCTGCTACCTACAGTCTTCCCTGACACTACTCCTATTACTTTCCAACAGCCATGCCAGTCAGTGCACTTGGGCAGCTGAGCTGTGGTTTGCTGCAGCTTGTCATTGATACAGAGGTGACAGGAGGACCAAAGCCTTGGTTCAAATTTCTTTTGTACTCCGTGGGAAAAAGCTACCAATTCAGAGGCAGTCAAGGATCACGATGAGACTTTGGCTCTGTTAGATTCCTCTGCAGGAAGCTCCTCCGCAAAAGACAGACTGAAGTGTTCCTGTAGGTTCCTACAGAAATCTTCTGGGGAGGCACGGTTTTTTCATGCAGATTAGCCACTGATGTATTTCAGCTTCTGAGCTTTTCCTATAATGTGTGGGAACTTGACTAAGTACTATTCTTGAGATTTCAAAAGTGAATATATGAATCCTAACAGTTCTTCATTAATTCCCAGGCTTATAGAGGTAAAACATAGGGGAAGAGAATATTTGAAAAAAAAAAAAAAGTCCAAAGAGCCCCAAGTGGAAAAGTAAGTCTGTGGGACATTTTGTTGTTGTTGGGGAAGTGGGGCAGAACTTGGCTCATCACCAACTATTCTATTGATTTGAAAGAAGGAATCTCAATCATTTTCTTACAGGGTGTCAGGGACCACATGACAGAGTAAAATACGAACAGTTAACAGTGTAGAGTTTACATTTGGCTAAAGGCTTTCCTGCCCACATAGTGGAAATTATCCTTTGTATCCCAAAAACTTATCTGGTAATTCAAAGGGAAGAAGATACCTGTAGGCTGGGTTGAAGAAACACAAAATGTACCAGAATGGCTAACTTCAGGTGTGGACAGTGGTGTTTTCAATTCAGACCTCGGGAAGTGCTCTCCTATGTAGGGGGCAGCTCCCACTGTCAAGGTGGAAGGCCTTGGCACCTTAGTTTTTTACTCCCCTCTCGGCAAAACAGCATTGGAAACAAAACCAGAAGCCTGTCAAGAATATTCTCTCTAAACTTCTTGAAATCTCCTTCTGTACTTTTAGGCTCCTTTTATGGGGTGGAGAGGTTCTTAAGCCACTTTCTAAGCTAGAAACAAGTGGTTTCTTCTCTAAAGCTCTAAATGCTGCCCCAAAGCCATTTAGCAATTATCTTGTTAATTGGGAGACTTTAGATTTTGTTAATTGGGCTTCAGTATTTCTCTGTGCTCTTCCTAATTAACCCAGTTTCATTTTGAGACAGGGAAATTCCCCAGTGGGAAGAGGGTAACCTCTTCTAGCGCAGGCTTCTTACAATGGAGAGATTTTTTTTTTTTCTCCTCCCTCTTTTCCTAATACACAAAACAAAGCAAGCAAACCTTAGACTTGGCCATCGTAAATGAAGCCCACGAAAAGTAGCATGAACAGAAGTGAAGCTCCTGGGTTGGCTGCAGGGGCCAGTGGCTGAGTGATAAGGACACACGTCCCAGGGTGAGGGGCATCTGCTCAAGCAGTTCCTCTGTAGTGAATTCCTAGAGCCCCAAGGAGGGAGCAGGATAAAGAGGGAAGAAGAGGAAGAGACAAATGAGGCCAAAAGCATGGAAGGGAAGAACAACTGAGTGTTCTTGATTATGAAAAAACCCTGAGGTGGTTTTATAGAATTATATCCCCTTTTCCCCCGCTATCTATTTCTCTGTACAATTTTCATTTCCCACTCTTCTTTAGCTTCTTGTCACATGTATTATTTTTTAAAAAATATTTTAGGTTGGGGATGCCTGGGTGGCTCAGTGGTTGAGCATATGCCTTTGGCTCAGATGGTGATCCTGGAGTCCCAGGATCAAGTCCTGCATTGAGCTATCTGCAGGGAGCCTACTTCTCCTTCTGCTTGTGTTTCTGCCTCCCTCAGTGTCTTTCATGAATAAATAAATAAAATCTTTTAAAAATATTTATTAAAGATACGTTTTAAAAATATACTTAAAAATATATTTCTTAAAATGGTTTTTTAAAATAGGAATAAAAAATATTTTCATTTCTCATATTTGATTCACATTCTCTCTCTGAATGGTCTTCTAGAAACCTTTTACGTTCTTTCCCATTTCTTTTAGTCTACTGTCCTTTTCTTCCCACTGTCTCTAACCCCTGTTGAATATATATGGGATATGGGAAAAGGATTTTCAAAGCCACAGGCTCTTCAGCAGTTGAGAGATGTGTCTTTCTACAACAGTTTTGGTCTTTGTCTTAGAGGCAAAGCTTTTTTGTTTGTTTCTTAACAGCTTGGAGTTCACTCATAGAGTACCTACAGGGTTCTGGGCACTCTCGAAAATGCTGGGAATACACAGGAATATGATTGCAACAACTAGCTCTTGTTATGCATCTATCCCAAGCATAATGCTTAACAGTTCTTTATTTCTCCCTCTGTTCATCCTCACAGCCACTTTTATAAGGAAATCAATTTCCCTCATATTCTGATGATTGCTTTCTAAGTCTTGGGACTGCAATATGAACCCAGCAGTTGGGCCATAGAGCCCCTGCCTTTTACACTTCCTTAGTCCCTGCCATAGAGTAGTAGGCTGTGCTCTTGTGGAGGTGAGTGATGTGTAAAGTGAGGACCACTTCAGTAAAATGTGTGGTATGCTGTGTTGTGCCATCATGTACAGTTGGACAGGTTGCACACTATGCAACTCCAGGCAGTGTCATTCAATTTGCATATCCCTTAGAAATGTGCAGTATTCTATCAGGAGACAAGAACCATGCAAATGATTTTAATGGGGAAAATTTACTAACAATTTTAAGCTAGTAATGAGGATTAACTACTAAAGGAAAATAAATAGAATTTTAGTGAAATCGGAAAGGGCTTATGTCATGAAAAACTGTTTGGCAATTGTGAAGAATATTTCATGAACATCTCAAGTGCAGATTAAGACTTTAACCTTGTATATACAATTAAGAGGTGTGAATGGGAAATGGTGTGTCTGACTGAGAGATTTTATTTCTCACAAACTAACTTCAGTATGCCCACATATGCTACACCTCCAGGCCAGAACTTCCCTCTGGTCACAGTCATTATCCAAATACTTACTGTAGGTGAAAGGACACATGGACCAATCTCACTTAAGATTAGCCTGATTGGTACCCCCAAGAGTTGTCACACAGCTTATATGGCAATTGTCATTTTCCCTTCACATTATATGGAACCAGGTGGCTTATTTGAGAACCAGTGGACTCCATTTACAATCACATTCTTTTTAATCCTTTTTGACCCTGCTAGCAATACATAGAGATCAGAGTCCAAGGATGGAAGTGACCAGAAGACAGTGTAGAGGATAAGATGTCTCCTTGGTTTTTGTAAGATGGGAGCTTCTAAACTTTATTCTGTCATAGAGTAAATGCAATTTCCCTGGGGATAGTGGGAGGATTTGCATCATCCTCATAGGAGCAGAATATGGCAAAGATATCCTAGGAACAGGTGGATTGGATTGCTCAGGTAGATTTCAAGATCTGAGTCATTCTAATTTTTAAGCAAATTTAGTGCATCTGTGTGAACTTGTGTAAATAGTAATTTTGTCCTCAGGGTTGTGCTCACTTATTTCTGTATGTACACAGAAGTATCATGGGACCACTGAGGCACCCCAACCTTAAGGCTGGGAAAGACTCAGGTGGCCACCTGAAACAAAATAAAACACAACAGGAACCCTCTCTCTTCCTGCTCATTTTTTCCTGGTCCTTCAAGAGGATATCCTATAATAGCATCTTTGTGGCCTTCCTTCATCCCATAGGAAACAGGGTTAGCATGTACCCTTGGTTACTTAGCTGGTTGCTCATTAGTTACTCTATGGTGGGGAGAGTACATAAGGCATGGGAAGCATATCCCATCCCTGCCTTTGTCTTCTTTGAGACATCATAGAGATCATATGAGAACTTAGGGGTTGCAGAAGGCTGGAGATGTGTTTGTTTGGTTTATCTCCAAAGACAAAGCGGTGTACTCTGGTGTTTGTGTTTGTGAAATTAGAACCCATGGCTGAAACCAACAAGAAAAGGTGAGAATTAAGAGTACATGCCCATGCCTTGGTATATATTAGTTTTCTAGGTTGTCAATACTTTTGTCCATTAAAAGATAATAATAAACATGATTTCAAGTAGAAATTCTGAGAGTTTTTTTTGAAAAGGCCAAAAGATGTATTTGATCTGAAAAGAAACCAGAGTATAGTCTTATTTTTTTTTTCAGCCTGGCGGTGAGATGCCAAGTTTTATAGCTTTGAGAGGGTTATGCAACTAACTCATGAAGCCAAAAAAGAAGCAGTCTTCTGCATGTTGCATGTGTAGGTGAGTTTTGTCTTGGGTAAACACTGCCCCAGTGGGAAAGGAAGGATTTCTGGTGTGCGGCTGAAAATGGACACAGAGTCACTCACAGATAGGTTCTGGACCCATGAAAGGGCTTGTGGAATATCATGGTGGCCTCCAGCATGAGTCTGTTAGCATGCTTGGATTTGTTTGGATGCTTCCATCCACTCTTCTTCTTTTTATAATAATAAATTGCACATGTTTAAACTGCATAATTTAATGTTATATTATGTATAATACATACACACACATCAAGATGTGAAATGTTCTGAAATGAAGGTAGGAGGCCCAGTTGATCTGCATCAAGGATCTCTGAAGACCAGGTAACCCACACTCAGAGCAGGGCCTGGGTTTTGCAGGCTGAGCTGAAGCGATGGATGCAAGTCCTTGTGCTGTGGTTTGGAAAAAGTTTTAGTTCTTTTCTTTTCATTGAAGTTTAGTTGACATACAATATAATGTTGGTTTCAGGAATATATCCTGGTAGTTTGAATTTATATACATTACAAAATGCTCACCAGAATTAGCATACTTACCATCTCTCATCGTACAAAGTTATTATAGTCTTATTGACTCTGTTCCCTATGCTGTCATCCCTGTGGCTTATTTATTTGGTAACTGGAAATTTATACCTCTTAATCCCCTTCACCTGTCTTGCCCATCTCCAGGTGGTTTGGCAACCACCAATTTATTCTCTGTATTTATGAGTCCGTTTCTGTTTCTGTGTCACTGTTTTTTGTTTGTTTATTTGTTCTGCTTTTTAGATATAAGTGAAATCATATGGTATTAAACTTTCTCTGTCTGACTTACTTTGCTTAGCATAATACCATGTGGGTCCACCCATGTTGTCACAACTGGCAAGATATCACTCTTCTATGGTTGAGTAATTCCATTGTGCATGTATGCTATATCTTCTTTATCCGATCATCTATGAATAGACACGTGGGTTGTTTCCAGTATTGACTGTTATATATAATGCTGCAATACATATAGAGGTGTATATATCTTTTTAAGTTAGAGTTTTTATTTTCTTTAATATTCAGAAGTGGAATTACTGAATCATATGGTATTTTTAGTTAGTTTTATTTATTTATTTTCAGGAAACTCCATACCGTTTTCTACAGTGGCTGCACCAATTTACATTCCCACCAGCGGTGTACAAGGAATCCTTTTACCCCACATCCTCATAAACACTTCTTGTTTCCTGTCTTTTTGATTTTAGCCATTCTGACAGGTATGAGGTGATACACCATTATGGTTTTGATCTGTATTTCCCTGATGATGAGTGACGTTGAGCATCTTTTCATGTGTTTGTTGGCAATCTGGATGTCCTTAGAAAAAATGTCTATTCAGGTCCCCTGCCCATTTTTTAAATGGATTATTTATTTTTTGGCGTTGAGTTATGTAAGTTATTTATGTTTTGGATACTAACCCCTTGTTGGGTATGTCATTTGCAAATATCTTTTCCCTTTCAGTAAGTTGCCTTTTTTTTCTGTAGATGGTTTCCCTTACTGTGCAAAAGCTTTTTAGTTTTATGTGACCCAATTGCTTAATTTTGCTTTTGTTTCCCTTGCCAGGGGAGGCAGATCCAGAAAAATGTTACTAAAACCAATGTCCCACAGTTTACCACCTATTTTTTCTTTTAGGAGTTTTATGGTTTCATGTCTTATATTTAGGTCTTACCTTTGTATGTCGTGAAACAAATTGGTCCAGTTTCATTCTTTTGCATGTATCTGTCCAGTTTTCCCAGCATCATTTATTGAAGAGACAGTCTTTTTCCCACTGTATATTCTTCTCTCCTTTGTCATAGATTAACTGACCATGTAGTCATGGGTTTTTTTCTGGGCTCTCTGTTCTTTTCCCTCAATCTATGTGTCTATTTTGTGCTGTACCATACTGTCTTGATTATTAGAGCTTCATAGTACAGTTTGAAATTAGTGATTGTGATACCTCCAGCTTTGTTCTTTCTAAAAATTGCTTTGGGTTCCATGCCAATTTTAGTATTTTTATTCTAGTTCTGTGAAACATGCCATTGGCATTTTTAAAAAAGATTTTATTTATTTATTCACCACACACACACACACACACACACACACACACACACACAGGCAGAGACACAGGCAGAGGGAGAAGCAGGCTCCATGCAGGGAGCCCAATGTGGGACTCGATCCCATGTCTCCAGGATCATGCCCCTGGCTGGAGACAGCGCCAAACCACTGGGCCACCAGGGCTGCCCACCATTGGCATTTTGATAGGAATTACATTGAATCTTGCTTTGCATAGTACATTGTTTTAGGTCATATGGACATTTTAATAATATTAATTCTTCCTATCCATGAGCATGGTATATCTTTTTACTTACTTGTGTCATCTTTAATTTCTTTAGTCTATGTCTTAAAGTCTTCAGAGTTTAGGTCCTTCGCCACCTTCATTAAATTTATTGCTAGGTATTTAATTCTTTTTGATGCTATTATAAAGAAGATTGCTTTCTTTTTTTTTTTTTTAATTAACTTTTATTGGTCTTCAATTTACCAACATACAGAAAAACACCCAGTGCTCATCCCGTCAAGTGTCCACCTCAGTGCCCGTCACCCATTCCCCTCCAACACCCGCCCTCCTCCCCTTCCACCACCCCTAGTTCATTTCCCCGAGTTAGGAGTCTTTATGTTCTGTCTCCCTTCCTGATATTTCCCAACATTTCTTTTCCCTTCCTTTATATTCCCTTTCACTATTGTTCATATTCCCCAAATGAATGAGAACATACACTGTTTGTCCTTCTCCGATTGACTTATTTCACTCAGCATAATACCCTCCAGTTCCATCCACGTTGAAGCAAATGGTGGGTATTTGTCGTTTCTAATTGCTGAGTAATATTCCATTGTATACATAAACCACATCTTCTTTATCCATTCATCTTTCGATGGACACCGAGGCTCCTTCCACAGTTTGGCTATTGTGGCCATTGCTGATAGAAACATCGGGGTGCAGGTGTCCCGACGTTTCATTGCATCTGAATCTTTGGGGTAAATCCCCAACAGTGCAATTGCTGGGTCGTAGGGCAGGTCTATTTTTAACTCTTTGAGGAACCTCCACACAGTTTTCCAGAGTGGCTGCACCAGTTCACAGTCCCACCAACAGTGTAAGAGGGTTCCCTTTTCTCCGCATCCTCTCCAACATTTGTTGTTTCCTGCCTTGTTAATTTTCCCCATTCTCACTGGTGTGAGGTGGTATCTCATTGTGGTTTTGATTTGTATTTCCCTGATGGCAAGTGATGCAGAGCATTTTCTCATGTGCTTGTTGGCCATGTCTATGTCTTCCTCTGTGAGATTTCTCTTCATGTCTTTTGCCCATTTCATGATTGGATTGTTTGTTTCTTTGGTGTTGAGTTTAATAAGTTCTTTATAGATTTTGGAAACTAGCCCTTTATCTGATATGTCATTTGCAAATATCTTGTCCCATTCTGTAGGTTGTCTTTTAGTTTTGTTGACTGTATCCTTTGCTGTGCAAAAGCTTCTTATCTTGATGAAGTCCCAATAGTTCATTTTTGCTTTTGTTTCTTTTGCCTTTGTGGATGTATCTTGCAAGAAGTTACTGTGGCCGAGTTCAAAGAGGGTGTTGCCTGTGTTCTCCTCTATGATTTTGATGGACTCTTGTCTCACATTTAGATCTCTCATCCATTTTGAGTTTATCTTTGTGTATGGTGAAAGAGAGTGGTCCAGTTTCATTCTTCTGCATGTGGATGTCCAATTTTCCCAGCACCATTTATTGAAGAGACTGTCTTTCTTCCAATGGATAGTCTTTCCTCCTTTATCGAATATTAGATGACCGTACATTTCAGGGTCCACTTCTGGGTTCTCTATTCTGTTCCATTGATCTATGTGTCTGTTTTTGTGCCAGTACCACACTGTCTTGATGACCACAGCTTTGTAGTACAACCTGAAATCTGGCATTGTGATGCCCCCAGCTATGGTTTTCTTTTTTAAAATTCCCCTGGCTATTCGGGGTCTTTTCTGATTCCACACAAATCTTAAAATAATTTGTTCTAACTCTCTGAAGAAAGTCCATGGTATTTTGATAGGGATTGCATTAAACGTGTAAATTGCCCTGGGTAACATTGACATCTTCACAATATTAATTCTGCCAATCCATGAGCATGGAATATTTTTCCATCTCTTTGTGTCTTCCTCAATTTCTTTCAGAAGTGTTCTATAGTTTTTAGGGTGTAGATCTTTTACCTCTTTGGTTAGGTTTATTCCTAGGTATCTTATGCTTTTGGGTACAATTGTAAATGGGATTGACTCCTTAATTTCTCTTTCTTCAGTCTCATTGTTAGTGTATAGAAATGCCATTGGTTTCTGGGCATTGATTTTGTATCCTGCCACGCTACCAAATTGCTGTATGAATTCTAGCAATCTTGGGGTGGAGGCTTTTGGGTTTTCTATGTAGAGTATCATGTCATCGGCGAAGAGGGAGAGTTTGACTTCTTCTTTGCCAATTTGAATGCCTTTAATGTCTTTTTGTTGTCTGATTGCTGAGGCGAGGACTTCCAGAACTATGTTGAACAGCAGTGGTGAGAGTGGACATCCCCGTCTTGTTCCTGATCTTAGGGGAAAGGCTCCCAGTGCTTCCCCATTGAGAATGATATTTGCTGTGGGCTTTTCGTAAATGGCTTTTAAGACATCGAGGAAAGTTCCCTCTATCCCAACACTCTGAAGGGTTTTGATCAGGAATGGATGCTGTATTTTGTCAAATGCTCTCTCTGCATCTAATGAGAGTATCATATGGTTCTTGGTTTTTCTCTTGCTGATATGATGAATCACATTGATGGTTTTACGAGTGTTGAACCAGCCTTGTGTCCCAGGGATAAATCCTACTTGGTCATGGAGAATAATTTTCTTAAATTGTTGTTGGATCCTATTGGCTAGTATCTTGTTGAGAATTTTTGCATCCATGTTCATCAGGAATATTGGTCTGTAATTCTCCTTTTTGGTGGGGTCTTTGTCTGGTTTCGGGATTAAGGTGATGCTGGCCTCATAGAACGAATTTGGAAGTACTCCATCTCTTTCTATCTTTCCAAACATCTTTAGTAGAATAGGTATGATTTCTTCTTTGAACGTTTGATAGAATTCCCCTGGGAAGCCATCTGGCCCTGGACTCTTGTGTCTTGGGAGGTTTTTGATGACTGCTTCAATTTCCTCCCTGGTTATTGGCCTGTTCAGGTTTTCTATTTCTTCCTGCTCCAGTTTTGGTAGTTTGTGGATTTCCAGGAATGCGTCCATTTCTTCTAGATTTCCTAATTTATTGGCGTACAGCTGTTCATAATATGTTTTTAAAATCGTTTGTATTTCCTTGGTGTTGGTAGTGATGTCCCCTTTCTCATTCATGATTTTATTAATTTGAGTCTTCTCTCTCTTCTTTTTAATAAGGTTGGCTAATGGTTTATCTATCTTATTAATTCTTTCAAAGAACCAACTCCTGGTTCTGTTGATCTGTTCCACAGTTCTTTTGGTCTCGATAACATTGAGTTCTGCTCGAATTTTAATTAACTGTCTTCTTCTGCTGGGGGTGGGGTCTATTTGTTGCTTTTTCTCTAGTTCCTTTATGTGTAAGGTGAGCTTTTGAATTTGAGATCTTTCCAGTTTTTGAATGGATGCTTGTATTGCGATGTATTTCCCCCTCAGGACTGCTTTTGCTGCATCCCAAAGATTTTGAACGGTTGTATCTTCATTCTCATTAGTTTCCATGAATCTTTTTAATTCTTCCTTAATTTCCTGGTTGACCTTTTCATCTTTTAGCAGGATGGTCCTTAACCTCCACGTGTTTGTGGTCCTTCCATACTTCTTGTTGTGATTAAGTTCTAATTTCAAGGCATTATGGTCGGAGAATATACAGGGGACTATCCCGATCTTTTAGTATTGGTTCAGACCCGATTTGTGACCCAGTATGTGGTCTATTCTGGAGAAAGTTCCATGTGCACTTGAGAAGAATGTGTATTCAGTTGAGTTTGGATGTAAAGTTCTGTAGATATCTGTGAACTCCATCTGGTCCAGTGTATCATTTAAAGCTCTCGTTTCTTTGGAGATGTTGCGCTTAGAAGACCTATCCAGGGTAGAAAGAGCTAGATTGAAGTCACCAAGTATAAGTGTATTATTATCAAGGTATTTCTTGAGTTTGGTTATTAATTGGTTTAAATATTTGGCAGCTCCCACATTCGGGGCATATATATTGAGGAGTGTTAAGTCCTCTTGTTGGATAGATCCTTTGAGTATGAGATAGTGTCCCTCTTCATCTCTCACTATAGTCCTTGGGGTAAATTTTAATTTATCTGATATAAGGATGGCAACCCCTGCTTTCTTTTGAGGACCATTTGAATGGTAAATGGTTCTCCAACCTTTTATTTTCAGGTTGTAGGTGTCCTTCTGTCTAAAATGAGTCTCTTGTAGACAGCAAATAGATGGGTCCTGCTTTTTTATCCAGTCTGAAACCCTGCGCCTTTTGATGGGGTCATTAAGCCCGTTCACGTTCAGAGTTACTATTGATAGATATGAGTTTAGTGTCATCATATCTATTCAGTCCTTGTTTTTGTGGATTGTTCCACTGAACTTCTTCTTAAAGGGGAATTTTAAGAGTCCCCCTTAAAATTTCTTGCAGTGCTGGTTTGGAGGTTACATATTCTTTCAGTTCCTGCCTGTCTTGGAAGCTCTTTATCTCTCCTTCCATTTTGAATGAAAGCCTTGCGGGGTAAAGTATTCTTGGTTGCATGTTCTTTTCATTTAGGACCCTGAATATATCCTGCCAGCCCTTTCTGGCCTGCCAGGTCTCTGTGGAGAGGTCTGCTGTTACCCTAATATTCCTCCCCATAAAAGTCAGGGACTTTTTTTCTCTTGCTGCTTTAAGGATCTTCTCCTTATCTTTGGAATTTGCAAGCTTCACTATTAAATGTCGAGGTGTTGAACGGTTTTTGTTGATTTTAGGGGGGGATCTCTCTATTTCCTGGATCTGAATGCCTGTTTCCCTTCCCAGATTAGGAAAGTTTTCAGCTAGGATTTGTTCAAATACATATTCTGGCCCTCTGTCCCTTTCGGCGCCCTCAGGAACCCCAATTAAACGTAGGTTTTTCTTCCTCAAGCTGTCATTTATTTCCCTTAATCTATCCTCATGATCTTTTAATTGCTTGTCTCTTTTTTCCTCAGTTTCCCTCTTTGCCATCAACTTGTTTTCTATGTCACTCACTCGTTCTTCCACCTCGTTAACCCTCGTCGTTAGGACTTCTAGCTTGGATTGCATCTCATTTAATTGATTTTTAATTTCTGCCTGATTGGATCTAAATTCTGCAGTCATGAAGTCTCTTGAGTCCTTTATGGTTTTTTCTAGAGCCACCAGTAGCTGTAAAATAGTGCTTCTGAATTGGGTTTCTGACATTGAATTGTAATCTATATTTTGTAACTCTGTGGGAGAGTGGGCTGTTTCTGCTTCTTTTTTTTGAGGTGAGGTTTTCCTTCTAGTCATTTTGCTCAGTGCAGAGTGGCCAAAAACAAGTTGTATTGGGAAAAGGAGAAAAAGAGAGAGAAGGAAAGAAAAGAGAAAAAGAAAAAAGAGAAAGAAGAAAAAAAAGGGGAAAAAGAGAAGAAAAAGAAAGAAAGGAGAAAAAAGAAAAAAAAGGGGAGGGTGGGGGAAGCAATCAGAAATCAAGAAGAAAGAGAGAAAAAAAAAGCACAAAACAAAACAAAACAAAAAAAAAACAAAAACAAAAACAAAAACAAAAAAAACCACGGGGGAGTATCTTCCGATTCTGTATACTTTAAGTCCCTTGACTTCCCTTGGAACTGGTCCGTGTCGCTGGTCTTCTGGGGGAGGGGCCTGCTGTGCTGATTCTCAGGTGTTAGCACTTGGGGGAGCTGCTCTGCCCCTGCCTGGTGCAGGGCTCAGTGGGGGGTGTTCACCCCGTGAGGCCCCGGGAGGAAGCCACAGTGGCGGGGGCAGCTCTGGGACCCTGGAGTCAGCTCCCGCAGTAGCTCCGGGGCTCTCTGTCTGCAGGGCCTGGGGGCTCCCGGGCGGGGCCGCTGATCTGCTCAGTTCCAGGCAGGAGCGTCCTCGCTGTCCTGGGCCCTCCCGGCCTCTGCCTGTCCCAGGGGGGAGGCCGGATCCTGGGCTGTGTCCCGGCGCCCTGTGCTCCGGAGCCTGCGCTGTTGGACCCGCGCTCCCGCCCCGCAGCCCCCTCCGCGGAGCCGCCGCCCGAGCCCCTCTGAGCCCCTCCGGTTCCCGGAGCGACACCGCCCCCTCCGCGCGGAGCTTCTTCCTCTGCCCGAGCCCCTCCGAGCTGTTCCCGGAGCCCCGCAGCCCCCTCCGCGGAGCCGCCCCCGAGCCCCTCCGAGCTGCTCCGGGTCCCGCCGAGCGCTGCAGCCCTTAGGGAGCTCGGCGCACTCTCCGGGGCGCAGGTGCCTGTTACTGTCCCAGGGAGCCCGAGGGCGTCCCCGCCTTTCTGGGGATCCTGGTCTAACTCCCTGAGCCCCTTTCCGCCCGGGAAGGTCGGTGCAGCTCCTGCTCCTCCGGGCCGGGGCTCTCCTGTCCTGGGGACACTCGCCCCGGCCTCAGCCCGGCTCCTCGGGGCTCCTCCCCCTCGGAGGCCTTTTGTTTCTTTATTTCTTTTTCCCCGTCTTCCTACCTTGATAGAAGCGCGAACTCTTCTCACTGTAGCATTCCAGCTGGTCTCTCTTTAAATCTCAGGCTGAATTCGTAGATTTTCAGGATGTTTGGATGGTTTTCTAGGTAATTTGTTGAGGACAGGTGACCTGGAGACCCTGCTCCTCCGCCATCTTGCCCCTCCCCCTCCAAGATTGCTTTCTTAATTTCTCTTTCTGGGGGGAGGGGCAAGATGGCGGAGGAGTAGGGTCTCCAGGTCACCTGTCCTCAGCAAATTACCTAGAAAACCATCCAATCATCCTGAAAACCTACGAATTCGGCCTGAGATTTAAAGAGAGACCAGCTGGAACGCTACAGTGAGAAGAGTTCGCGCTTCTATCAAGGTAGGAAGACGGGGAAAAAGAAATAAAGGAACAAAAGGCCTCCAAGGGGGAGGGGCCCCGCGAGGAGCCGGGCTGAGGCCGGGGCGAGTGTCCCCAGGACAGGAGAGCCCCGTCCCGGGGGAGCAGGAGCTGCACCGACCTTCCCCGCGGAAAGGGGCTCCCCGGGAATTGGAGCAGGATCCCCAGAAAGGCGGGGATGCCCTCGGGCTCCCTGGGACAGTAACAGAGGAACTGCGCCCCGGAGAGTGCGCCGAGCTCCCTAAGGGCTGCAGCGCTCGGCGGGACCCGGAGCAGCTCGGAGGGGCTCGGGCGGCGGCTCCGCGGAGGGGGCTGCGCGGCTCCGGGAACAGCTCGGAGGGGCTCGGGCGGCGGCTCCGCGGAGGGGGCTGCGCGGCTCCGGGAACAGCTCAGCGGCGGCGGCTCGCGCAGAGGAAGAAGCTCCGCGCGGAGGGGGCTGCGCGGCTCCGGGAACAGCTCGGAGAGGCTCGGGCGGCGGCTCCGCGGAGGGGGCTGCACCGCCGGGAGCGCGAATCCAACAGCGCAGGCCCCGGAGCACAGGGCGCCGGGACACAGCCCAGGATCCGGCCTCCCCCGGGACAGGCAGAGGCCGGGAGGGCCCAGGACAGCAAGGACGCTCCTGCCTGGAACTGAGCAGATCAGCGGCCCCGCCCCGGAGCCCCCAGGCCCTGCAGAAGGAGAGCCCCGGAGCTACTGCGGGGGCTGACTCCAGGGTCCCAGAGCTGCCCCCGCCACTGTGGCTTCCTCCCGGGGCCTCACGGGGTCAACAACCCCCACCGAGCCCTGCACCAGGCAGGGGCAGAGCAGCTCCCCCAAGTGCCAACACCTGAGAATCAGCACAGCAGGCCCCTCCCCCAGAAGACCAGCGAGACGGACCAGTTCCAAGGGAAGTCAAGGGACTTAAACTACACAGAATCGGAAGATACTCCCCCGTGGTTTTTTTTGTTTTTTGTTTTTTTGTTTTTGTTTTTTTTTTTTTTTGTTTTGTTTTGTTTTGCGCTTTTTTTTTTCTCTCTTTCTTCTTGATTTCTGATTGCTTCCCCCACCCCCCCTTTTTTCTTTTTTCTCCTTTCTTTCTTTTTCTTTCTTTTTCTTCTCTTTTTCCCCTATTTTTTTTCTTCTTTCTCTTTTTTCTTTTTCTCTTTTCTTTCCTTCTCTCTCTTTTTCTCCTTTTCCCAATACAACTTGTTTTTGGCCACTCTGCACTGAGCAAAATGACTAGAAGGAAAACCCCTCAAAAAAAAGAATCAGAAACAGCCCACTCTCCCACAGAGTTACAAAATATGGATTACAATTCAATGTCAGAAAGCCAATTCAGAAGCACTATTTTACAGCTACTGGTGGCTCTAGAAAAAACCATAAAGGACTCAAGAGACTTCATGACTGCAGAATTTAGATCTAATCAGGCAGAAATAAAAAATCAATTAAATGAGATGCAATCCAAGCTAGAAGTCCTAACGACGAGGCTTGACGAGGTGGAAGAACGAGTGAGTGACATAGAAGACAAGTTGATGGCAAAGAGGGAAACTGAGGAAAAAAGAGACAGGCAATTAAAAGACCATGAGGATAGATTAAGGGAAATAAATGATAGCCTGAGGAAGAAAAACCTACGTTTAATTGGGGTTCCCGAGGGCGCGGAAAGGGACAGAGGGCCAGAATATGTATTTGAACAAATCCTAGCTGAAAACTTTCCTAATCTGGGAAGGGAAACAGGCATTCAGATCCAGGAAATAGAGAGATCCCCCCCTAAAATCAACAAAAACCGTTCAACACCTCGACATTTAATAGTGAAGCTTGCAAATTCCAAAGATAAGGAGAAGATCCTTAAAGCAGCAAGAGAAAAAAAGTCCCTGACTTTTATGGGGAGGAATATTAGGGTAACAGCAGACCTCTCCACAGAGACCTGGCAGGCCAGAAAGGGCTGGCAGGATATATTCAGGGTCCTAAATGAAAAGAACATGCAACCAAGAATACTTTACCCCGCAAGGCTTTCATTCAAAATGGAAGGAGAGATAAAGAGCTTCCAAGACAGGCAGGAACTGAAAGAATATGTAACCTCCAAACCAGCTCTGCAAGAAATTTTAAGGGGGACTCTTAAAATTCCCCTTTAAGAAGAAGTTCAGTGGAACAATCCACAAGAACAAGGACTGAATAGATATGATGACACTAAACTCATATCTGTCAATAGTAACTCTGAATGTGAACGGGCTTAATGACCCCATCAAAAGGCGCAGGGTTTCAGACTGGATAAAAAAGCAGGACCCATCTATTTGCTGTCTACAAGAGACTCATTATAGACAGAAGGACACCTACAACCTGAAAATAAAAGGTTGGAGAACCATTTACCATTCAAATGGTCCTCAAAAGAAAGCAGGGGTTGCCATCCTTATATCAGATAAATTAAAATTTACCCCGAAGACTATAGTGAGAGATGAAGAGGGACACTATCTCATACTCAAAGGATCTATCCAACAAGAGGACTTAACACTCCTCAATATATATGCCCCGAATGTGGGAGCTGCCAAATATTTAAACCAATTAATAACCAAACTCAAGAAATACCTTGATAATAATACACTTATACTTGGTGACTTCAATCTAGCTCTTTCTACCCTGGATAGGTCTTCTAAGCATAATATCTCCAAAGAAACGAGAGCTTTAAATGATACACTGGACCAGATGGATTTCACAGATATCTACAGAACTTTACATCCAAACTCAACTGAATACACATTCTTCTCAAGTGCACATGGAACTTTCTCCAGAATAGACCACATACTGGGTCACAAATCGGGTCTGAACCGATACCAAAAGATCGGGATAGTCCCCTGTATATTCTCAGACCATAATGCCTTGAAATTAGAACTTAATCACAACAAGAAATATGGAAGGACCACAAACACGTGGAGGTTAAGGACCATCCTGCTAAAAGATGAAAAGGTCAACCAGGAAATTAAGGAAGAATTAAAAAGATTCATGGAAACTAATGAAAATGAAGATACAACCGTTCAAAATCTTTGGGATGCAGCAAAAGCAGTCCTGAGGGGGAAATACATCGCAATACAAGCATACATTCAAAAACAGGAAAGATCTCAAATACAAAAGCTCACCTTACACATAAAGGAACTAGAGAAAAAGCAACAAATAGACCCCACCCCCAGCAGAAGAAGAGAGTTAATTAAAATTCGAGCAGAACTCAATGATATCGAGACCAAAAGAACTGTGGAACAGATCAACAGAACCAGGAGTTGGTTCTTTGAAAGAATTAATAAGATAGATAAACCATTAGCCAACCTTGTTAAAAAGAAGAGAGAGAAGACTCAAATTAATAAAATCATGAATGAGAAAGGGGACATCACTACCAACACCAAGGAAATACAAACGATTTTAAAAACATATTATGAACAGCTGTACGCCAATAAATTAGGAAATCTAGAAGAAATGGACGCATTCCTGGAAAGCCACAAACTACCAAAACTGGAGCAGGAAGAAATAGAAAACCTGAACAGGCCAATAACCAGGGAGGAAATTGAAGCAGTCATCAAAAACCTCCCAAGACACAAGAGTCCAGGGCCAGATGGCTTCCCAGGGGAATTTTATCAAACGTTTAAAGAAGAAATCATACCTATTCTACTAAAGCTGTTTGGAAAGATAGAAAGAGATGGAGTACTTCCAAATTCGTTCTATGAGGCCAGCATCACCTTAATTCCGAAACCAGACAAAGACCCCACCAAAAAGGAGAATTACAGACCAATATCCCTGATGAACATGGATGCAAAAATTCTCAACAAGATACTAGCCAATAGGATCCAACAACACATTAAGAAAATTATTCACCATGACCAAGTAGGATTTATCCCTGGGACACAAGGCTGGTTCAACACTCGTAAAACCATCAATGTGATTCATCATATCAGCAAGAGAAAAACCAAGAACCATATGATACTCTCATTAGATGCAGAGAAAGCATTTGACAAAATACAGCATCCATTCCTGATCAAAACCCTTCAGAGTGTTGGGATAGAGGGAACTTTCCTCGACATCTTAAAAGCCATCTACGAAAAGCCCACAGCAAATATCATTCTCAATGGGGAAGCACTGGGAGCCTTTCCCCTAAGATCAGGAACAAGACAGGGATGTCCACTCTCACCACTGCTGTTCAACATAGTTCTGGAAGTCCTCGCCTCAGCAATCAGACAACAAAAAGACATTAAAGGCATTCAAATTGGCAAAGAAGAAGTCAAACTCTCCCTCTTCGCCGATGACATGATACTCTACATAGAAAACCCAAAAGCCTCCACCCCCAGATTGCTAGAACTCATACAGCAATTTGGTAGCGTGGCAGGATACAAAATCAATGCCCAGAAATCAATGGCATTTCTATACACTAACAATGAGACTGAAGAAAGAGAAATTAAGGAGTCAATCCCATTTACAATTGCACCCAAAAGCATAAGATACCTAGGAATAAACCTAACCAAAGAGGTAAAAGATCTATACCCTAAAAACTATAGAACACTTCTGAAAGAAATTGAGGAAGACACAAAGAGATGGAAAAATATTCCATGCTCATGGATTGGCAGAATTAATATTGTAAAAATGTCAATGTTACCCAGGGCAATTTATACGTTTAATGCAATCCCTATCAAAATACCATGGACTTTCTTCAGAGAGTTAGAACAAATTATTTTAAGATTTGTGTGGAATCAGAAAAGACCCCGAATAGCCAGGGGAATTTTAAAAAAGAAAACCTTAGCTGGGGGCATCACAATGCCAGATTTCAGGTTGTATTACAAAGCTGTGGTCATCAAGACAGTGTGGTACTGGCACAAAAACAGACACATAGATCAATGGAACAGAATAGAGAACCCAGAAGTGGACCCTGAAATGTACGGCCATCTAATATTCGATAAAGGAGGAAAGACTATCCATTGGAAGAAAGACAGTCTCTTCAATAAATGGTGCTGGGAAAATTGGACATCCACATGCAGAAGAATGAAACTGGACCACTCTCTTTCACCATACACAAAGATAAACTCAAAATGGATGAGAGATCTAAATGTGAGACAAGATTCCATCAAAATCCTAGAGGAGAACACAGGCAACACCCTTTTTGAACTTGGCCACAGTAACTTCTTGCAAGATACATCCACGAAGGCAAAAGAAACAAAAGCAAAAATGAACTATTGGGACTTCATCAAGATAAGAAGCTTTTGCACAGCAAAGGATACAGTCAACAAAACTAAAAGACAACCTACAGAATGGGAGAAGATATTTGCAAATGACATATCAGATAAAGGGCTAGTTTCCAAAATCTATAAAGAACTTATTAAACTCAACACCAAAGAAACAAACAATCCAATCATGAAATGGGCAAAAGACATGAAGAGAAATCTCACAGAGGAAGACATGGACATGGCCAACATGCACATGAGAAAATGCTCTGCATCACTTGCCATCAGGGAAATACAAATCAAAACCACAATGAGATACCACCTCACACCAGTGAGAATGGGGAAAATTAACAAGGCAGGAAACAACAAATGTTGGAGAGGATGCGGAGAAAAGGGAACCCTCTTACACTGTTGGTGGGACTGTGAACTGGTGCAGCCACTCTGGAAAACTGTGTGGAGGTTCCTCAAAGAGTTAAAAATAGACCTGCCCTACGACCCAGCAATTGCACTGTTGGGGATTTACCCCAAAGATTCAGATGCAATGAAACGTCGGGACACCTGCACCCCGATGTTTCTATCAGCAATGGCCACAATAGCCAAACTGTGGAAGGAGCCTCGGTGTCCATCGAAAGATGAATGGACAAAGAAGATGTGGTTTATGTATACAATGGAATATTACTCAGCAATTAGAAACGACAAATACCCACCATTTGCTTCAACGTGGATGGAACTGGAGGGTATTATGCTGAGTGAAATAAGTCAATCGGAGAAGGACAAACAGTGTATGTTCTCATTCATTTGGGGAATATGAATAATAGTGAAAGGGAATATAAAGGAAGGGAAAAGAAATGTTGGGAAATATCAGGAAGGGAGACAGAACATAAAGACTCCTAACTCGGGGAAATGAACTAGGGGTGGTGGAAGGGGAGGAGGGCGGGTGTTGGAGGGGAATGGGTGACGGGCACTGAGGTGGACACTTGACGGGATGAGCACTGGGTGTTTTTCTGTATGTTGGTAAATTAAACACCAATAAAAGTTAATTAAAAAAAAAAAATTTCTCTTTCTGCTGCTAAGTGTTTAGTGTATAGAAACAACAGATACCTGTGTATTAATTCTGTATCCTTCATCTTTCTAGAATTCATTATTCCATTTTTTTTATTGAGTCTTGAGGGTTTTCTATAATAGTATCATGTCATCTGCAAATACTGGTAGTTTTTCTTCTAGAAGTTTTAGTGTTTAACTGCTGTGAATCTCACAAATGGAACCATTAAATATTGTTCCCTTTTTTTTTGTGCTTCTTGTTTGGGATAGTTAGTGTGATCCCATCCAGATAACTGTCAGAACAATTCTTCCAAGAGCTCTTTTTTCCAATACTTGTGGGTTTTGGGTTGGTCAGTGTTTGGGGGAAGGAAGGAGTATTAAAGAGAGGGCAGGAAAGAGGTAATAGCTAAAGTCAGAGGAATCTGAGGTCTTGCTGCTTTAGTGTTTTAAATCCTTTTCCAAGACAATATCCATCATCAGTAAAAATCATCTCATGCCCCATTGTGATTTCTCCTTCCAACCTCTCACCCCACCAGGCTGTCACTGATCTGTTTTCTGTTACTGCACGTAGTTGCATTTTTGAGACTTATATGTAAATGGAATCTTACAGTACAAACTCTCTTTATCTTCTTTCATCAGAATAATTATTTTGAAATTCATTTATATTGCAGGGTGTATTAATAATAGCTCACACTCTTTTATAGCAGAGTGGCATTCCCTTGCAATTTGTCCATTCACCTGTTGATGGATTTTTGGGTTGTTTCAAGTTTTGGTTGGTGTTTTATAATAAGTTTTGAGGTGAGGTGGTGAAAGTCCTTCATTTTTGTTCTTTCTTAAAGTCCTCTTGCCTATTGTGACCTTTGCATTTCCATATGAATTTTAGAATCATCTTGCCAATATTAACAAAAAAAAAGTGGCTGGGATTTTGATTGGGATTGTGTTGAGTCTGTAAATTAATTTGGTCAAAATTGACACCTTAATCTTATGAAGTTTTTTGATTCATGGATATGTTATAGTTCTCTATTTATTGAGGGCTCTTTCAATTTCCCTCATCAATGTTTTGTAGTTTTCAATGTATAGGTCTTGCACTTACTTTGTCAGATCACATCCTAAGAATATTATGAGTTTTGAATCAATTTTAAGTGACATTAAAAAAATTCAATTCCCAAGTGTTCATTACTAGTATTTTTAAATACAGTTGATTTTTAAATATTGAACTTATATCTTTTCATCATGCTAAACTCACTTGCTAGTTCTCCTAGATTGTTTTATAGATTCCATTGGGTTTTCTACATAGAACATCATGTTGCCTATGAATAATGATAGTTTTCTTTCTTCCTTTCTAGTGTGCACATTGTGTTTTCAATTTCGTCTTGTTGAATTCTGTAGATTTTTTTTATCCCTACCTATAGGTATTCTTAAGGTTTGTTCTTAGACATGGGTAAGTTACTTGGATATGGTTTGATCTTTTAAGTTCAGTTCTAGGCTTCTGCAACCTGGTGGGTATCTCATGCTCAGTGCTGTCAAGAGCACCAACTTCTGATTTGCTTCTGAAACTTACAAGTGAGAAAGCAATGGCAATCACCTCAATTTTCCTTTAACCATATCATCTTTATTTCCTTTCTTACCACTTCAGGAGTAAACTAATATGAAAGCAACCTGGAAACAAACTGAATAAACAGTCTCATGCATCCCCTGAAAGATTCTGTGGCAACTCTGAGTCTCCCCCGGCCCCTGTATTTTCTCTCACTTTATCTCTCTATGCTTCATTACAGGTAAGTTCTTTAGATGTGACTTCTAGTTTTATAATTCTCATTTCATCTGTGTCTAATCTGTAGTTTAACCCATCCACAGAATTTTTAAAAATTTTCTTTTAGGTTTTTTTCTCAAAGCTTTCTGATAGTTGTCATTCCTTATTAATTTTTTTATTCCATTTGAATTTAAGCATTTTACTGTATTTATTTATTTATTTTTTGCACATCTGATCATTCCTAAGGATCTAATTCTGCTATCAGTTGTTTCTGTTGATTCTCACTCATGACAGCTTGTATAATGTACTTTTGGATTTTGAATTTGTGTTCTATGGTGCTTTATTTTGGGGAATCTTTTGAGTTTGGGTGGATTACATTTCTCTGCAGAGTCAATCTTTGTTTGCCTCTAATTGGTACCCTGGATAGCTACCAGTCTTGGAGTTCTTTAAGTTAACATCTTGCTTATTTTTCCTTAAATTACTTTGGTGGTACAACTTCAAGTCATAAACTCATGTGAGGGCATTCATGGGATTAAAAGTGCTCAAGTGAGATTTTTCCCCTTCCTGAGCTCAGACTAAGGTAGATATATTTTCTTATTCTCTCCATTTGCCAGCAAGCCAATTTTATTATTTTTTCTATTTTATTCTTCCACTGAATGTGTAGACCTAACACAACTGGGGCTTTATAGAGGGATCACAGTTCTAACCCACACCTTGTCTTCATGGCTCCTGTGTGACTATCAGAAGGCAAAGCTCTTGGTTGCTACAATTGACAAAGATACATAGATTGTAGCTAATATTTACCACTTACTTTACCATAGCTTCTTCCCCTTTGTTCCTAAACTTTTCTTTAATTTCTCTCAAGCTTAGCTCTACATTTTAATGGATGAAAACTATATTACTTATGATCTTGTATTTTGGAGTAGTTTTACTTTTTATGCTACCTAACACACTTTATATATAAATAAGCTAGAAAGACATTAGTGGGTTTTTTTTCCCTTATATTTAGCATCCAGTTTGACACTGGAATGCTCACCAGATCCATATGTCAGATGGCTGGATGTCATAATCATGAGGTACTGAAAGGTATGAGTGGAGTTTCTATCCCATGGGGGGTGGTTGACAATGGTATTCTCATTTATTTTGTTGCTTTTGGTGTACTGTGGAGTTTGGAAGTTTACATGCATGTGGTTATATGTATTTATGATTTATATTACCTAGTTTAAATTAACACCCACAAAATGAACATATGGCTTTTAAAAATTCCTTCAAATAAGCCACAGATTGAGACCATATTACCAGGTCAAGCACATGGAAACAGCAAGAGAAAGAGATGATACTCTTGTTCCTAGGATAAGATCAGGTCTCATTTTCAGTCACTACTGGAAGTTAATTAAGGTCACTTCTTATTTTCTCCCTTTTATTTTCTGTAAAGCATGGTCTAGTATGATTGCCTGGTCTCTGAATCTCTTTTTTCTACAGCTTTCCCATGTGCTCCCATCAACAGTGTAGTGCACATGGGATTTATGTGTGAATCAGATTTCTGGGTTTGCATTCTGGCTCCAAACCTTCCTAACTGTAAGACTTTAGCAAGTTCCTTATCTCCAGTGCCTCAGTTTTTATCACCTGTAGTCATGTGTACTTCACAGATTCTTGTAAGGATGAATGAATATATATGTGCAGAATGCTTAAGACAATGCCCGGCACATAGCAGGTGTAGAAAGACCAAACTTACGAAGTACAGGTGAGAAGTTGTATATAGCACTGTGTTGTAAAAGGAGAAGCAGTATAACAAAACAAAGGATCATGTAGGTAAAGGCACCTAAACCTGGTGCCTTTCTCAGAGTGATAGAATAAAGAGAAACTTGGTTAGCAGGAAAATGTTTAGGAAGGTTCTGGTCTAGTAGAACTAAGTGAAAAGTACATATTGTGTTCTAATGTTAGTATACTGAATAGTGCTACTGTTCAATGTATTTTAACAAATATCTCATTTGCTAGGAAGTTGGGAGGGACTAGTTACTAGAAAATGCTCTAAACTATTAACACCCAACTGAATATTTAGACCTTGAAAAAAGGTGGAAACAAACATGTAAATGTAATCCCTAACCTTTATTCAGAATTAATACATTCTTTCAGCCAATTTTTAAAAAGATATAAATTGTGGTAGAATATACACAACATAAACTTTACATTCCTTAGACATTTTTCAAATATTTTATTTATTCATGAGAGGCACAGAGACCCAGGCAGAGATAAAAGCAAGCTCTGCATGGGGAGCCTGATGCGGGACTCGATTCTGGGACGGGGATCATTCCCTGAGCTGAAGGTAGACACTCAATCCCTGAGCCACGCAGGTGTCCCCGCCTTAACCATTTTTAAGTGTACAGTTCAGTACTGTTAAGTAGGTTCTCACTGTTATGCAACCAACCTCCAGAATTTTCATCTTGGGAAACTGAAACTCTATACCCCATTTAACAACAGCTCCCCATTTCTTTTGCCCTCTAGTCTCTGACAACTACCATTCTCCTTTCTGTTTGTGTGATCTCTCGGTAAGATTTTTAAAACTTCAGGCTGTCTTTGAGCAGACTCAGTGCCAAAGAAGAAAAAAAATACCTTTCTGAAGCATGAGTGTGTGACATAATCCCATGAAATTTATGAGAATCATCAAGGATCACAAAGGTATATCAAGTGCATTGATTTCCAGCCAAAGAAAGGATGGGTGTTTTCATTTAGAAATGAGTTAGCTCTTAGAGAACAGTTAAAAACTGTTTAAAAAGTTGAAATTCTCCTCTTCTGTGTTTTGTTACTTGAGAACATTGCCACCTGATCTCTCTTTTGAAAATTTGATGACTACCAGCCACTGGAACTCAAAATTCAGGACGTGGAACTAGAGCCTCATTCAAGGGAATGCTTCAGGCTCACTGTCTTTAGTGGCCATGACCTTAGGATTACTTTTTGTCTCAAAGTCAAACAATCACCACTTTTTGGAAATAGTGACTTGCCATTTAGAGCTCTATAGGAATATGTAATTTTTAGAACCTTCCATCACATAATTTAACTTTGAACACTTTTCAATTTCAAGAAGTTTTAGAGCAAAGTGAGAAATCTTTGATATCCATTACAGTATCTGGTGCATAGTAAGTACCCAGTGAATATTTGTTATGAACAATTACATGACAATTAATGACTTACTAAAATTTTTTGTTATATTCAGGATACGTAGGTCAGGCAGCCACTGGAAGCATATGATCCTGAAATAAATAAGAACTTATCCTATTGAGGGCAGCCCAGATGGCTCAGCGGTTTAGTGCTGCCTTTGGCCCAGGGTGTGATCCTGGAGTCCCGGGATCGAGTTCCACATCAGGCTCCCTGCATGGAGCCTGCTTCTCCCTCTGCCTGTGTCTCTGCCTCTCTCTCTTTCTCTCTCTGTGTCTCTCATGAATAAATAAATAAAATTTAAAAAAAGAACTTATCCTATTGAGATAAGTATTATAATTATATCATGCATAGTACCTGTAAATATATTGTTCACATGGCAATCCATGTAGGGAATTTAAATATTTAAATTTAATACTGATTTACATTTTATTTAAATATGAAAAATAGATTTGGTGTTTATCCTATTGAGATGGAATCCATGTTACTACTGGATTTTTCTATTTTCAGCTTCTCAGGAATGAAATAGGAAGCAAACTTTGCCTTGTTATCTTGCAAGCATTCTGATACTCTGGCAAACAAGGGCAACCACATTTTTCTTGTGTCCCTGACACTGACTTTTGGGTGGTCTTGGGACAAATATCCATCCCTTTGATTCCCTTTTTTTCTCCTCATGTGTGGAAAGAGGGACCACAGTGTCTTTCCTGCATGTGTCTCAGAGAAAAGAGTGAATGTTTGTTTCACATTTCAGCTTAAGAACGTCTTTCCTTCAGTACCTGCCAGCTGAACAAGCTTGTCTCTTTTCAAAGAGGCAGGCCCTCCTTGAGGTGCATTACTGTGCAGTGATGAAGAAGGCCTCTTTGTAGCATTTCCTCTGCCAAGGTTAGGCCCATTCAGCTATTTGTCTGACTTTGTTGCTCATTCCAGGTGCTCCCAGGTCTCCACATCTTTCTCTGGTGGAGCTCCTCTGTCTGTGGACACACATCAGGGAGGTAAGACATTCTACTTATCATACACCACATGCACTGTCTGCAGCCAGGCTGCAGACAGACACATAGCTGGCTCCTCCCAAGTGTCTTTCCTTTGTTAAGAAGATCATCATCTACAGTCTTTGATACAATACAAAAGAAAAAGAAAACAGAGACAAGGGAGTTTTAATTATGGAGGATTATTCCCAGGCCAGGATTCTGCCCATAAACTCAAAGGAAGAGATGTAATTAAAATAATGCCATACTATCTTTCAAAATTTATCTGACTTTAATTTTTCCTACTAGTTACCATCTATATCTTCTGATAAGATGGTGAGGCTGCTTGTGGGGTGAAGGAGAGGAGAGAGGGATAGAACCTACATAAAACTATAACAATAGCTGGCTTCAGTTACCAGACATTGGATGAGTTTCCTGGCTCATCCTACATGTGATGGTGTGGCTTTGGGGGAAGAAAGGAGGTATGGTGTTTCTTTTATCTGTACAGGTTGCCGTGGTCCTTGGAACATGACCAGTTTTAGCTGGGGGTCATTAAATAACTATCTCCATGTTCCAGCCCTTCGTTTCCTCATCTCTAGAATAGGAGTAGTAAGAGCATCTTCCTCCTACGATGGTTGAGAGCAAGACTGTATGAGGCGCTGGGTAAAGAATTTAGCTCTGTGATGGACACATATGACTTGCCCTGCTAATTATCATTATTAGTTTTATCCCATTAAACTTTAAAAATTTATTTATTTATTTATTCATGAGAGACACACAGAGAGAGGCAGAGATGTAGGCAGAGGGAGAAGCAGACTCCCCGAGGGGAGCCTGATACAGAATTCAATCCTAGGACCCCGGATTCATGACCTGAGCCAAAGGCAGATGATCAACCACTGAGCCACCCAGGTGCCCCTATCCCATTAAACTTTTTAAGCAGCTTCAGAAATCTTCAGAGTTAGCTCTTTCCTCTTTTTGCTTGGAGCTCCTCTCTCTCAAGTAGGCATTCAGTGAATCCCGTAGATGATGTAGCAAGCATGTAGATGATGATGACCTAAAGAAACCATTTTGGGGAACATCTCCACAATAATGGCAGACACAGCAGAGGGGCCCTTGGGAGAGCTCCAAATAAGAAGGTGTGTGGCAGGCAGACCTCCACCTCATCCCCTCCTGCCATCACTATCATGGAAGAAGATACAGTTATATTCCCACTTTAGAGAGGAAAAAGCAGGATTGGAAACTTGCTCAGGGTCACATAGCTAGAAGGGGAGGAGCTGCCAAGCCCACACAACTCTGTAAAGAGGGAGGAGATTCTGTTCCTCTTTTCCTCACCCATACTCCAGATAGGCCTGTGATTTTTCTGGATGACTTGTAGTCACCAGAGTCACCTCCTGGCACCTCATGGCATCTGGTTTCTCCAGTGGTGCTATGAGAATGGTGTTGAATGGAAATGATAATGACACAGGACATTTCTTACTAGTCTCTGCAAAACTAGTGGTCAGTACTGATCTATGTGACGGCTTACCTATCACTTAGAGCAAATGGCCTCTGGAGTCTATTTTCCTTAGTTTCTTTAACTCAGATTTTTGTTCTCTAGGTTTAGTGGGCTTACTGACTTTTTACCCTCCACATTTGGATTTTAAAATATTCAAGCAGAAGTTTTAGAAACCTGTGGTAAGTTTTTTGAGATTTGAAATTGCTGTTATAGTGTGGTTGAAGCTATTTTGGATCTCTTCAAACACTGATAAGTTTGGGGTATGAGTTTCGGTGAAACAGATTGTTCTGAAAGATGTCTATTTTCTTTTTTTCTTGTTCATTTGTTTTAAGTAAGTTTTACACCTAGCGTGGGACTTGGACTCATGACCCTGAGATCAAGAGTCATGCTCTACCAATGTAGCCAGCCAAGAGCCCCATGAAGTCTGTGTTTTTTAAGAAATAAAGAAATGTTTGTTAAGTTCTTGCTTGGGGCTGATTCTATGATGTCACATGGTTTGATCTGTTTTATTGTTAAGATACTTCTGTATCATTTATCACTAAAATGCGTGTTCCTAGAAGGGCTTAGGACTGAATGGGACCGATCTTGGAATTCTCTCTGCTTGTCTGTGCCTAGCATGTGGGAGCACTCCATTAGTTTGATGAACACCTGGATGACCGATTCCTTTTTTGCATATTAGAAAACAGTTGTGAGGACATTATTATGAATTCCAGGGAACAGTTCCATGAATCAGTCAATCAATCACTGGACAGCACAGATTTCTTGAAGGCAGTGGAAACTCCAGAACATCTACATAGAGGGGATTTGGAGGAAGCATGCTGTCTGGGAGAGAGGGATTTAGGATAGGTCTTAAAAACTCTTGGAACAGCAAGCACGGGATTTTTGCTTTTATTGTGTTTATTTGGAGTGACTTTGGAGGTCTTAATAGAATATAGAGAGATGATAAAACATTTCAGATCACTTTTTGGTGCCATGGTTATATGTAAGCTTCTGGAGAAGTGTTCCCAGAGGCAGAAAGAAGACCTGGAAATGTCTTCATTTGACTTAATTTGACCAACCTGTGTAAATCAGTAACAAGTAGACATGACCAACCAGGAGTGAGCAGCAAACAGTATAGCAGAGAGACTCCAAAGGAGGGAGCTGTGTCCTGTTCTTTGAGTCAGTTGTAATAGACTAGTGAGTTTTTTTGGATTTGTTTTTTTTTTTTTTTTTTTGGTAAAGCAGTTAAAGATTTTGGCTTCTGGTAGCATGACAACTGAATATAGGCTGTTGGCCCTTGGAGGAAAGGATTTTGACCTAACAGGTTGAAAGGACTGTCAATGATGATTAGCCTAGTTGTAATCATTGAGTGCTAAGGAACTTTTAGACAATGCCTCATTTCATCCAATCAAGTAGATGCTATTATCAACTCCACACTATGGATGAGCAAATAGAGGCTTGTATGTGCTACATCACTTACTCAGAGTCACGTAAGGCTTCAACCTGGGGACCCTGAGCCTACCTGGCTCTTGAACTGTTCTGTAAAACTGCTTACATTTGGAAGACCACATAGCAAATGAGAAGTCGCCCTGGAGGGTGGGGTGAGATTGGAGGAGGAATTGTGTGAGTGAAAGGGCTGAGGGCTAGTCTTGAGGATTGAGATTTTCACATTTTGATAGGCTCTCTAGACCTGATTTATCTTTCTGTCCTTTAAGTCATGTGATCGATCTTCAAGAGCACAATCAAGGGGAAAGGCAAGCTAGTATGAGGCTCAGACAGCCAGTGATGGAAACAACTGTTTGAAACAACTGTTTGTAAGCGGTTCCCAAATTCTGAAGTGCAAAAAACAAAACAAAACAAAACAAAAATGAAAAAACTCACCTAGGAGTATATTAAAAATGCAGATTCTCGCTATCTCCCTTTGGAGAGTCTATGTAGGCACAGGGCCTGAGAATTTGCATTCTTAATGAGATTGTCAGGCAGTTCTAATGACTGTGGATCACACTTTATGAAGTCCTAGCACCACCACCATCTACTGACAGTGTCCCTAAATTGCAGGCCAAGAGGAGTCTGCCTGGAAAAATTAAATAGCTTCCTCCAGGTTGGGGTGGCAATCCTGACCTCCAAAGGTATAATACTATCTTAGTAGTACACTTTTGAGTTGTTGAAAAGAGTTTGATGTAATATGTCTCTTCTGACCTCAGGATTCTATAAGCCATTTGCCACAATGATTTAGGATTATTATTTTTTTGCTTAGGTCATAAAAAGAAAAAAGAATCAAAATTCTCAAAGATAAATAGACTTCCTTTTATTTTCCAGCCAAAGATACAGATCCAAATCAAAACCCTTCTAAATATCTAGAGATTGCTTCATTGCTGTTCTATATGTTAGTATGATAAGTATCAAGGTGGCCCAAATGTTCTATCTCTAGCTATTTAAGGTTTGTATTAACTAATGAAATTTTCCAGTCTGCTGTAAGGCACTATTTCTCTTAAAACAAGAGGAGAACCCTCTGAAGGCAGTTAACTCTGTGCAAGAAATTCTAAAAAAAAAAAGTCTCTGGTCCCAGAGGACTTTGTTTTTTTCTTTTTGAAGTTGCAATACACTAAAAGTCTTCCTACCAGGTAGGATGAACATGTTGGTTGCCAGTTGACTGAGCTGATCGTTTATTTAAATTTAATGTCTCACTGAGAAGTGACACTGACTCAGCAATGCAGTCCCTGGATAAAGAGCTGGCCAGGGAGCTCAGCAATTACTAATTTAACCTGGTGTCCTGCATTACATTTAAAGAAGATGTGGTCTATGTATACAACGGAATATTAGCCATTAGAAACGACAAATACCCACCATTTGCTTCAACGTGGATGGGACTGGAGGGTATTATGCTGAGTGAAATAAGTCAATCGGAGAAGGACAAACATCATATGGTCTCATTCATTTGGGGAATATAAAAAATAGTGAAAGGAAATAAAGGGGAAAGGAGAAAAAATAAATGGGAAATATCAGTAAGGGAGACAGAACATGAGGAGAGACTCCTAACTCTGGGAAACGAAAAAGGGGTGGTAGAAAGGGAGGTGGGTGGGGGTGGGGGTGACTGGGTGATGGGCACTGAGGGGGGCACTTGATGGGATGAGCACTGGGTTTTATTCTATATGTTGGCAAATTGAGCACCAATAAAAAATAGATTTCCAGAACTGACCAGGAAAAAAAAAATAAAGATCACCACCACTCAGCAAAGCACTGTGGTACTATAAAATGCTCAGACAGGAGAAGAGCCACTCAGAGGGCTCCCAGGGCAGTGGGAGCTCTTAGTTATATTGTATTACAAGGAAGGAGAAACAGCTCTAGCATTCAAAAGTAGCATGGGACTTCATCAAGATAAGAAGCTTTTGCACAGCAAAGGATACAGTCAACAAAACTCAAAGACAACCTACAGAATGGGACAAGATATTTGCAAATGACATATCAGATAAAGGGCTAGTTTCCAAAATCTATAAAGAACTTCTTAAACTCAACACCAAAGAAATAAACAATCCAATCATGAAATGGGCAAAAGACATGAAGAGAAACCTCACAGAGGAAGACATGGACATGGCCAACAAGCACATGAGAAAATGCTTTGCATCACTTGCCATCAGGGAAATACAAATCAAAACCACAATGAGATACCACCTCACACCAGTGAGAATGGGGAAAATTAACCAGGCAGGAAACAACAAATGTTGGAGAGGATGCAGAGAAAAGGGAACCCTCTTACACTGTTGGTGGGACTGTGAACTGGTGCAGCCACTCTGGAAAACTGTGTGGAGGTTCCTCAAAGAGTTAAAAATAGACCTGCCCTACGACCCAGCAATTGCACTGTTGGGGATTTACCCCAAAGATTCAGATGCAATGAAACGTCGGGACACCTGCACCCCGATGTTTCTATCAGCAATGGCCACAATAGCCAAACTGTGGAAGGAGCCTCGGTGTCCATCGAAAGATGAATGGATAAAGAAGGTGTGGTCTATGTATACAATGGAATATTACTCAGCCATTAGAAATGACACCCACTATTTGCTTCAACGTGGATGGAACTGGAGGGTATTATGCTGAGTGAAATAAGTCAATCGGAGAAGGACAAACAGTGTATGTTCTCATTCATTTGGGGAATATGAATAATAGTGAAAGGGAATATAAAGGAAGGGAAAAGAAATGTTGGGAAATATCAGGAAGGGAGACAGAACATAAAGACTCCTAACTCGGGGAAACGAACTAGGGGTGGTGGAAGGGGAGGAGGGCGGGTGTTGGAGGGGAATGGGTGACGGGCACTGAGGTGGACACTTGACGGGATGAGCATTGGGTGTTTTTCTGTATGTTGGTAAATTGAACACCAATAAAAGTTAATTTAAAAAAAACAACAAACAACAACAACAACAAAAAAAACAAAAGTAGCATGTGACATTATCATGAGCAATTAACTAAGAACTCCTTGGGTAGTAGCCCAAATTGAGATTTTATCTGACAGGATTGCCGAGAAGGGGAGAGGAGGAAGGAGAGAAATATTTTAGCTGGGTTAGGGAAAAAATATCAAAGGTCAATGTGTTGATTAAAGAATATCCTATTTAGTGAGAAATGAAAAGCAGTTCACATAATACAAATTCTTCCTCTTCTGTCACTTGAACTATCTGAAACAATCATTCTTCACCTATATCCTACAATAATGACGTATTTATTCCCTCTGTATATTTTTAGGTAGAAAGAATGTTAAAGAAAAGGTAGATTGTGAAGTGAGTTGAGCTGAACTCCCACAGTTTGCAACTTTAAGGCAGGAATATGCTCTTCTCTATAGAATAAAAAGATACATTTTGGACAATGATTTGGTATAATCTTTGCACGATAAAAGCAGTTGCAAACCTTGGAAATAATTTCAAGACACGAGTGTCCTGGTTAATGTCTTTCCAGACCTTTTTCTTTCCTCTTCTTTGTTTAGGATGAGCATGAGCTTTATGAAGAAACTGACATGGTTGTTACATGTGGTGGTTTCAGATGAAATGCAAGAATTCATCTGGAAATCTAGGATTTATTTTCTTATATTTTTGCCTCAGCCTGGTTAAACTGCTTTGCATGACAACAGAAATGTCTGTGTGGTTGGAGGAAAGCGTTTCTTGAAAAGACAGACTGCGGATCATCCTATAACTTTGAGGATTCAGATGTTTGTGTACTGAATGGCTTCTATTAACTATGGTGGGGTTATTTCAGAAAAAAACAAACAGGTGGCTGGGTACTTCAGTTGGTTAGACATCTGACTCTTGATTTCTGCTCAGGTCATGATCTTAGAGTGGTGGGATGGGGCCCCAAGTTGGCTCTGTGCTCAGTGAGGAGTCTGCTTGAGATTTTCTCTACTTCTCCCTCTGAACACAACCCTACCCCCAGCTCATATGTGTGAACAAACAAACATATCTTTCAAGGGAAGAATGAGGATAGAATTGTGAATAAAGAGTTATATAGGCATAGGAGCAAAATTACGTAGCCTCTTGGGAGATTAGGGTGCCAGTTCTGTGCAAAGTTTTATGGGTGCTCAATGAACATACTTTGTAGAAACAAGCCCTAAGAGAAATGTTCCTATGAAAAGCTCTGGGAGAAACACAGGATATTAAGGGAGCATTCTGAAAACCCAAACATACATAACTTTACTGTACTACATAAGGTTTTAGCTATTGTTCACTGGCATTTTATTTTTAACCAGGATAGCCTCTCTCCATCCAGAACTTGTCCACTGGACTATTGTCTTTGGGTCAAGCTGATCCCAGGCACAAAGTTCTATTTCCTCTATCTCTCTCTCTCTTTTTTTAAATCTCTTTTTACCATAAAGGGTGATGTTTTCTCTTTGCTGAATGGTTCTGCAATCTCTGGTTTTTGCCCTGGTCCTTTTTGTTTCTCCTCCTGCTCTGAACTGAAGTGGGATTCTTCAGTCACTAAGGCAGCCAACACCTATATTCCATAGGTCACAGGATCCCACAGGACTTCCCCTCCTGCCCATTCGCTGAAGCTGAGAAGGTGCTGGCTGGAGTTATTTAGGTATTAGGGCTTCCATCTCCCTCCTCTCTCAACCTTCCTTTCTTTTTTGAACTAGGAAGGGGCACTAACTGGCTTTCTTTCTTTCTTTCTTTCTTTCTTTCTTTCTTTCTTTTTTTAAGTTTACATATTTTAGGTCAAAATTTGTTATGGCAGCAAACTCCCTGGGTATGATTTTCTAGCTTAACAGAAAGACTCATTTTTGAGGAAATGTTATTTGTGTCAGATATTGCTTGAAATCTGTTCTACACCTGAGTTTTTGTGAAATACAAGAGAAACGTGGCAGAGGGCCTAGGGGAGGCGAAGGGGGCTGGGAGGCTGGAGACAAGGCTGCACTAGCTCTCTTGTGCAGAATCACTCCCAGAGCTGGGATAGTCACTCTGCCCTTGGGGCCTGAGCTTTCCTACAGAGACATGCAGAGCTCTAGATTTAGGAAATCTGTCCCACTCTCCAGAGCCTATCATTCTCTGTATTTGATAAGGATTTACTTGGACTTCTGCATTTTCGAGCTATTTCTTCCCTTCCTTCTTCTCTCTTGTCTCTTCCTTCTTCCCTTGCGTCCTCTCCTCTCCCTCCTCTTTTTCGTTTCCCTAAGCATCCAATTGTACCTTTATTTTGCTTCTCTGTTTCTTAGGGTCCATTCTTTTATAGCAGGCAGATGGAAGATCAGAAGCATTAAGTGATTTTTCTAGGGTTGCACAGCTAGTGGTTGGGCAAGAACCCAAATGCATCTTTAGAATTGGGCCTCCTTTTCGGCTATCTTGTATGTCAATAATTTCTCTCTTGTTTTGTGCTGGTGATTCTTCTTATAAGTAATATGAAGCCCTCCAAAACTAAAGATAAGTGCAGATGATCAGATTGTACTTATTATTTTTTTAAAGTAGGCTCCATTCCTAGCATGGAGCCCAACATGGAGCTTGAACTCACAATCCTGAGATCAAGACATGAGCTGAGATCAAGAGTCAGATGTTTAACCGACTGAGCCACCCAGGGGCTCCCAGATTGTACTCTTATTCCAGAACACAGGAAAGGACAAGAGAGGGACGGCCAGTAAGAAGTGTGTAGTGACTCTTCACCACAGGAACTGGAGATGAGTCAGGTTTGGGCAACTGAAGAGGATGCCAGAAATCTTTGCTCCCACAAGATACAGGAATGTGAATGAGGTGTGTATTCGCTAGAATTTAATTAGTGAAGGCACTGGGAAACAGCAACTACTACCATCACCCAAACCCACTTTCTGATCTCTGTTCCAAACACCTGCTGGGGTGACCTTGAGCAAATGACTTCACCACCCTCTTAGGGCCTGAGTTGTGCATAAAGTAATGATCTGTTAAGTAGTAGTAGTAGTAGTAATAATAATAATAATAATAATAGTGATGCTGATAATGATGATGATTCTTCCCTGAGGCAGGGAGACTAGATCTTTGAGTCCCCGTGGTGGATCCTATCTTCTCAAATTTGATTTAATAAATGAAAAATAACTTTGGACTGACATCATTAAAACTGAAAAATGCCTTAAGGTACCCTGTAACCCAAGGATTAACAAACAGCTGGCCAGATCCAGGTTTTCCTCATTCTGAGCTGAAAAATGATAGTGTACCTTGGTACTTAGAAGGCAATTTCTCCCCTTCTTTTTCTGGCTCTCTATAGTTTTGCATAGTATTTATAATTAGAAGTGAATCAAGATCATGTTTTTAAAAAGTAACCCTTTTTCCTGGTTCTTGCTGGTATCTATACATGTGGAGTCCCAGTGGCATGCAAGTTCTCCCAGGTGGTAGCTTATGGGATCCCTGGTTTCTCTGCTCTGCTGCTGCATCTTCCTGCGGCCAGGCTGTCACCTGCATGACACGGTCTCTGTCTTCTGGCCACCCTGTCTCCTCCATCGTAGGTGGGTGTTGCTGTGTGGTCAGATACCACACAGCCCTGGTCCTGATGCGCCCTGAGCCCACTGACAAAGTGGGACAGAAACCTTAGTTAGCTGATCACTTCTGGAGGCTTCCTACACAGTGTTGCTGGTGTCTCAACAGTGAGAGAATGTGCTTCCATTTTCTGTATTCTTTCTAGTTCTCATATAGGGGTCCAATTCTGTGTGTCGAGAAAGGTGTGAGGGGGAGCTGCCCATGAGGCAAAGTTGGGTGAGAGACAGCTTGATGCACAGGCATACGCTGCTCCATTGCACTTTGCAGGTGCTCTGTTTTTTACAGAGCACAGGTTTATGGCAACGCTGCATGGAGTAAGCCTATCCGTGACATTTTTCCAACAGTATTTGCTCACTTAATGTCTCTATGTCATGATTTGGTAATATTTTCAGTATTTCAAACCCTTTGATGATTGTATTTGTCACATTCATCTGTGATCAGCAATCACGACTCTCACGACTCTCTGAAAGCGCAGACCAGTTTACATTTTGTATGCAATAAAAAGTATTTTAAATTAAGGTAGGAACAGAGCTTTTGTTAGGCATAATGCTATTTCACACTTAAATAGACTACAGTATCATGGAAACATCACTTTTACATGCACTAGGAAATGAAAAAAATCATTTCAATTGTTTTATTTTTTTATTTTTTTTAATTTTTTTTTTTTATTTATGATAGTCACAGACAGAGAGAGAGAGAGAGGCAGAGACACAGGCAGAGGGAGAAGCAGGCTCCATGCACTGGGAGCCCGATGTGGGATTCGATCCCGGGTCTCCAGGATCGCGCCCTGGGCCAAAGGCAGGCGCCAAACCGCTGCGCCACCCAGGGATCCCATTTCAATTGTTTTATTGTGATATTTGCAGGATTGCGGTGCTCTGGAACTGAACCCACAGTATCTCCCAGGTGTGCCTGTACTCAGATCCTCACAGAGGCTTTGTTCTCAGACCAAACATCCATGTGTGTCATGGATGACCAACTCTCCTGGTCTCCTGGGCCTGTGGAGTTTCCCAGCATGGGGACTTACAGTGCTAAAACCAGGCCACTCTTGAGCCCACTTGGTCACCCTAATGGCTCCCCCTGATAATCCCCTCCCCAGGGGTTTCTCAGAGGCCCCAGCATATAGTTATCTCTGCACTCCAGCAATGCTTGTAGCTCTGACCCAAAATAGGACTGCTGCTTTCTATTTATGTTGATTTTAGCCTAGAATAAATAAAACCTGAATATCTTCATTTTTCCTTAACCAGGGGCATCCACCATTCCTGGTATACCACCTGGAAGAGGCAGCCCTCCTTTTCTAGGCAGCCCTGGTCCATCGGTCAGAAGTCATGGCAAAGTGCTAGGAAAGAGCAATCTTAGTAAATATTTAATAAAGACTACCAGGATCTTACACAGAGCTCGGCCTCCTTAGGACAGACTTGAACTATCTTCTTCCTAATGGAGCAGAAAGATTCTTTACCATTTCCATATGCTGTCTTTGAAAGCATCTCCCCACACCCCTTAAAGGGGATTTTTCACTTCTTTCATCATTAGATCAAAATGTGCAATATTATTTTAATTCATACCGCCTGGATATTTGAATCAATCTGGCAGCTTACAGAGATCAGTCAGTTGTTTGGTTTGTCTTTTAAGCCGTGTGAAGGTAATTCAGCCTGCTGCTAATCCCAGTCTATTTAATTACAATGCATGCCAACGTAAAAGCAAGTATGAACACAGGTTGCAATTAAAGCATCATGTCAAAAAGCTGTTGAGGTATCTGTGCTCATGGGATTGGGGATGGAGGATGCCCCAGAGGTCATTTAGCTAGTTTTCCCACAGTGGGGACTTCGCGCCACAATTATACCATGCTTTGCATATACCTCTCATGATGACCACGCCACAAAAAAGTAGAAAAGATTGACAGTAATCAATCTTTTGTCTTTAGCCACCAGTTACTAGACCTGATCTGGGGAGATGACATCAATAGTTTCATTTAATCTGCCCAGTGGCCCTACAAGGTAGGTCCTTGACCCCTATGTGCAGGTGAGTTAACAATGTCTGGAGAAACAAAATGATTTTTCCCGAGTTGTCACAGCTTGTAGGTGGTATAGGGGTGAGTTGAACCGACATCAGCTTGGCAGGGATGTCCACACTCTTGCCACCTCGAATGTCAGCTGCTCTTCTCTGGGGGAAGAAGCTGAAACTCACAACATGACTTCGCCAAGTTTCAGTTACAGAATGTAAGGTCTAGAAAAGACACTGGAGGTCATGAATCAGCCAGCTCATTTGATGATGGAAGAAATGGAAGTTCTGAGAAGCTGGGTTGAGCTTGCCGCCTGCTGATGGTGGCCTCTGAAGCCAGGCGCCCCTGACCTCATTCTGTGGCTCTAGAGCAGGAATCCAGACAACTTCCCCTCTGCTCTCTTGCACAGCTCACCTTACAGAATGCACTTTGAGGTGACTAATTGTGTGCCTGGAGCTTCGCTTCCCTCTAAGGAAGGTAGTGAGTAAATGATAGAGTTAGGGTCTCCCTCTATAAGAGCCCTTCTTCCATTCATTCTGGTGCCTAGGAATTAGCTTTCAAAAACCTAGGCAAAATGTGGCCCTTCTGTGGCCATGGTGCAGAGCTGGGATGCTTTCAAAAGCTGTGGACCCATACACTCTAAGGAGGAACCTCAGGCTGCGTAAGCACAGTGAGAGGTTCTGCAAAATTGGATGTGATTTCAATTTTTCGAGAGGGGAGTTACGTTTGTGACTCATGCATTGCTTGCTGGTGATCCTCAAACTTCTGCTCATAACAAGAACCTGGAGGGCGTATTAATTCTCAAATGCCTAGCCCTTGGCTCCAGAGACTCTAGTCCAGGGGGTTGGGATACAGCCTGAGAATTCCCATATCTCAGTAGCCCTGGGAGGTGCCAGCACCTAAGGCATGATTGCCAGCCGCACCCCAGGAGTGTTGTGTTAATGCACTTGCGGAAAGCAACCTGGCCTCCCGGTGACAGCCAGCTCGGGACCCAATGCACCTGAACATTTGTATGTGGTCGTGCTTCTTTAAGGCTTTAGTTTTCAGCAAAACATAATTTATGAAGAACGAACCTAAGGATTTCTATCAGTTAGTCCTTCTGTTGCCAATTTATTTTGCATTGTAGACAAATGTATGCATACATTTGGTTGTATGATGGGTGAGATCCCGTCTTCTGAAATATGACAATTGCACAGTACATTAAGACTGCATACTAACACCACTCTTCTGCACAGTGGGTGCTGCTGGTGTTTTGGGTTTTGTTTTAGGGTGATCACAATACGAGTGTCTACAGCATTTCTGTTGTTTTTCTCATGGAATCCTGTGTCCTTCATGCCAGGTTCATTTATAGACTCGACTCCTCGCTGATGGCTCCAGTCTTTCTGATCCACACCCCCTTCATTCCAGGAAAACTGAAAGTCTCAGGTACAATTAGGCTTATCAGCACAAGGGACAAAGACCCTGTAAAAGAATGACTAATTGGTCGAAGGAACCAAAGGCTGAAGTGAAGAATCACCTTTTAAAGTGGAACTTCTCCTTGACTTCACTTGTAAAAGCCCTGCCGAACATTGACAGCATAGAAACCAGTGAGGGCAAGGAAGCAGTGTGTCATTTCCCCTACACCTTCAGAGATAATGGTCCATGCTGATCTGTGATTTATTTCTTGTACCAAAAGCTCGGAGGGAGGGAATCCATTCAGTGAAACAAACAGGAGAATCCAAAACACATCTTTTTAATTACTGGAATAAAATGCAGACTCACGGAAAGAGCATCTTGACAGGTTTCACCATTACATTTGACAAATGATTTGGTGAATTTTAGGACGTTTACCTGTGACATTCACTGTAAAAAAGCACACTTCTTTGAGAACTGTAAAGACCTCATTCTCAAGCAGAAAATCAGATGACGCTCTGGGGTGAGAAGAGGCCCTTGTACGTGGTTACTTGTGTTGATGCCATTCCGCCTCCTGCACCCATGTTCACCCTGCCACCCCCTTTCTCTTGCTCCCTTGAGTTATTCTACTCACTTTCTGCTGGAGTTTTTCTCATACCAAAAGGAGGGGAGGGGTTGAAATGGGACTCAAATGCTGCTTTTATAGTCTGCTATTTTGGGAGGTATTTGAGACTGTTTTGACCCTTATTTCATTTAAATTGTTTTTCCATGCAAATGTTTGTTCTCTACCTAATTTTGGTCACTTCTTTGCAATGCCCTTTTACAGAACAAAACCAAAAATAGGTGCTAGTGTCACCAAGTGGAAGTTTGCTTCTGAAATGCCCTCAATTGTCCTTTATTTAGTTCTCTCTCGTTAGAGAATTGTGGCTGCTAGTGCTGCTGGGAAGGAATATTTCTCCTGCTTCTGACAGACTTTTCCTTAGTGCATTGGCCCCAAGCCCTCTAATTATGTATGGTTAAGTGTCCTGGAGTTATGACACCTGAACATAGATGATCCTTATACAGCTAGGTTTTTTTCTGGCAGTTTACTATTTTGACTTCTTTCTTATCAACAGTTATGTAAAAATATTTTGAAATTTGTAATGGTTATGACAAAGTCCATTGGGTTGATGTATCACACTTCTTTCAACCATTCCACCATGCTGAATATTTTAAAATTTTTTCTTCATGTTTGTGATACTTTCTGCTTTATTTAAACAGAATATAGTCTTAAGGATGCATGAGGTTATTGGGTATTAATATTTTTATAGCTCTTGAAAGAGTTTCTCAAACATATTCCACTGTGTGAGTGCAGTTTCACTGCAATGTTGGAAAAATTTGGTGTTAACTATTATTTTGTTTCACTGTTTTAACAGCTACAAGGTGGTTCCTGTAATTTTAAAGTTTTCATTTCTTTTGTAGCTAGTAGGGTAATACATTTTCTAATATATTTATTTGCTACCTATATCTATCATTTACAAAATGCCACTTTATGTTGGTAAATATTAATTCGTTGAACACTGAGTTTATCGGACACATTCTAGCCATGAGTAAGATAGGAGAGAGGGAGGGGGGAGAAGAAAGGAGAGAGGAAGGAAGGAAGGAGGGAAAGCTGGCATCCTAACTCTAGGCATTGGCAGAGCTTGACCTTGCTCAGAGATGGGCCAATCTTACAAAACCTGTCCCAAATTAAAATTAGACTGCCATAGGGGGCAGTCCAAATATACAGGTGTTAGGAACCGAAGCCTTCTGTTTATTCTTTGCTTCTTTGTTATGAATGTGTTTAGTGTTACCATATGCTCTTCTCCCTTTGAGATGGGCATTTTGCCATGTGTATAATGTTTTGAGACTATTAATTACTCTATATGAAATAAGTAATTATTACTGTGATTCTCTTCTCTGGTGATTCCAGTTCTCCAGAAGTGGGTTCTTGTTTCTTTTATTTTGAAATAGGGTGCTTCTTATTTTGAGACTTAGGTTCAGAGATAGGGCCCGTAGCTACAGTGAGCTTTCATGATCACCCAGCTCTTGGGGGTCTGCATAATTTGGGGAAGACATTTGTCACTGGTGACACTCTTGGAAGACTTGAACTGGCTACATGGCTTCTGCTCTGCTTGGGGACATTTCAGTATTTCCAACATTTTTTTTATAGCTAATGCTAATGAGGATCCATAGACTCAGAGGTGAGCAGCCTATTTTTCTGCTTCTAAGTAGGACAGCCAGCAGGTGGTTTCTTTTTTCATTCATTTGTTCAATCATTCATTAGTTCATGCATGACTCCAACTCATGTTTATTGAAGAACTACAGTGCCAGGCATCCTGCTAGAAACTCTGATTCAGGATTGTTTAAGGAAGGAAACACAGCCATGCTTCACTTTGGTCTCCTGCTGCTAATTCTCTGATGTCTGTCAGGTAGGGGTTCAGAAACTAGCAAACTAACGTTGGCTAATTCAACACTGAACCTCACCCCACTCCTTCAACCAATGCAAGGTGATAAGATTCTTGAGCAAAGAAAAGAGTTGGAGAAAGATACATGACTTTAAGATCTAAACATGGAGAAAATGGACACCTCATCAGACATGGGATCAAAGCAGGAAAGAACAAGAAACCTGGTCAAACCCCTGGTGCTGGGATGCCTGGGTGGCTCAGTGGTTGAGTGTTTGCCTTCAGCTCAGGGGGTGATCCCGGGTCTGGGATTGAGTCCTGCATTGGGTTCCTTGTGAGGAGCCCAATTCTCCCTCTGCCTAAGTCTCTGCCTCTCTCTATGTCTCTCATGAATAAATAAATAAAATCTTAAAAAAAAAAAAAGCCCAAAGCCCTGGTGCTTTATATTGTTGTGAAAATTATAGAGGATGGAAAATATAAGCACCTGATGCTTGATTTGCATTTTCTGAGGGTCTGTGACTGCTAGGTTGATTGGATTATAGGAGAAAAAGAGAGGCAGAGACCATGGGAGTGTTCAGAGAGATGGTAAGAGTTTAGATTACGCTGGAGAGAGGTGGACAGAGCACAGGTATACTTTGATGTGGAAATGATTGGATGTGGAAAACAGGGCAAAGGGAAGAATCAAGGCTGACTTCTGGGTCCTGGCTTATGTGCATGAGTGCTGCCATGTATTACATCATGAAGGACAGGAATGGAGGGTATGCTAGGTTGGGAACAAGTTTGAATCTCTGTATGTGCGGAAAGGGGAAATTCTGGGACCACCTTTTTGAGAAATCTTGTCTATAGGTTTCTCTGGATATGTAGAAGAAAATAAATTGGTTACTTAAATGTAAGTCATCTTCCACAAAGCTCTCCTTGTTGAATAAATGGGTTCAGTTTGCAAAGATTCCCATCTTCTTTAAAAAGATGTGATTCCACTCAGGCATGGAAGAAAGCTGTGCCAAGAAAGAGGTATATTATAAAGTTGTGTAGCCTTTGGAATTTTCTACTTGTAATGATAAGAATCATATTGGACATTCATATAACTGTGACTCTATGGCGAGTACTGTTCAAAGAACTTCACACACACTACCTCATTTAATCCTCACTGTAACCATATTAAGTTAGGCTCTCTTACTATTCCTATTTTACAATTAGGGAACGTAACCTTAGCAGGTTAAATGCTTGCCTAAAGTCGTCAGATAATAAATGGAAAAGTTGAGGTTTGGACCCTGGCAGTCTGGTTTCAGAATGGGTGCTTTCAATCACTAATATATGCCACAGAAGAAAATACCATAGAATTAAGGTCGTTTTCTCATGTTGAATGCTTACCTTTAATAAAAGCATGCTGAGTTTCTTGGATTTTGAGCTCAGGTTAATCTGTTTTTCTAGGGCCTGATATCGATGGATACTGTTGTGCATATTCATCAGAAAGAAAGATGATAAACAAATTAGGATGAAATATATCCTTTTTTTGGGTGGTATGTTTGTGTGTTTGTGGAGGGGATAAGTGTGCATATACATATGACACACACATACATGATCACTCACAGAGGCATCTAAAACCATGCCATCTGGAAATCATAAGGGAGCTCACAGATTCTCTTTTTACAGGAACCAGCCTCAGAGGATTAGGGTACCCTACACAACCTGCTAGAGACTGAGGTAGCACTGGAACCAAGTTTCCTAATTCATAGGCCATCTATATTTTTTCTTCTTCTCTAATATATACTGCGTCATCTCCATCTACCTCCACTCCAAAGGATGCTCCCTTCCTGATAATTCTGTGTGAGAAGTCTGGGAAAGAAGTAATGATGGTATACAGTCATTCATTTAAAAATAATCACAGATGTTGGGGAGGGGGCATGCTTGGCTGGCTCAGTCAGAAGAGCTTGCGACTCTTGATCTTGGGGTCGTAAATTCAAGCCCCACCTTAGGTGTAGAGATTACTAAAAATAAATAAATAAGAAAAATCACAGATCCTCCACAGTTAGCAATGGAGATTGCAGAGGAACTCTAAGAAACCCTAACTTTTATCTTCCAAGACTTGTCATCCTCCTGAAGATCTTCAGTTAATTGTTTCTGCCACTATCTCTAGGTGGCACTGTGTCCCCTTTAACGCTACTCTGAGTAAACACAGGCTATACTCTCCTAAGAATACCTCAAAGTAGGTGGAGGTAAGGCTGAAGATTGCGAGTACATCTTCACTCCAAGTTCGGGGAATAACTAATTGTCTTCAATGCACAAAGGCAATATGCCCTGCTTTTTGTCCAGCTGCCTGAACTAGAGAAAGGTCTCCAGAACCCAAAAGTCGATGAACTGGAGAAACAGATGGTAGAACATGTCCCTCTGGGGAGAAGTAAGATTGAATGGAACCAGAGGAATCACATTCAGAGTCTGGGGAATGAGGGGAACTAAAAGTCAATAATGCAGATGCATTATTTCAAACCACAGAGTTAAGGAAAGGCAACCTGAGGGTAGGTGGCTAAGTGGAAGCTTCTTGCAAGAGAAACAAAAAATAGCTGGGGCCAGAAGGATGTGGCCATGAAGATGTGGAAGAGGGAAAGATCTTGGGATTGAGGAAAAAGCTTGAGTTTTGGTGTAAGCCTGGCCTTGCAGAATAAATTACTGTGAAGAGCCAGGCATGACTTGTGGTTTAGAGCCTTTCTATAAATAGAGGAGATGGCAAATGAGTCCATAGACCGTCATAGAAATGAATGCCCTTAGGTAGTGGGAGACTTCTTTTGAAGAAACAGCGCCCCCAGGAAGAGTTGTTAAAGGTGCATCCTGAGAATCAAGAAAATCCAGGGAAGGCTGTATTGGCTAATGTGATGATTTCAATAAGAAGGAAAAACAGGGCTGGGATTTTATTACTGCACACAAAAAGCCTTATCTTCTCTCCAACTTTAACCACAAAGCGATACATGGTCTTTCCTTCTTGAGATGTGTTTACACATGATATGAAGGAAATCCTGGTATATATTTAGTTTTTTGTTTCTGTTTTTCAAGAAGGAAATGATTCTTTTTACTAAGAGCATCCTTCACTGAAGGATGCTTGTCTTTCTGCTCATCTGGAGGGCTCTAAAGAGAGAAGCAGGGAGCTGCAGTGTCCCATGGCACAGCATGCATCTTGTAGACAGTGCTGAGTAAGCAAAACCTCCAGCAAGAAATCAGAGACTCAGTGGCCATATGCTGGGCAAACAGAAGCAAACACCAAGACTTAGAAAAAACGTGCTTCTTGAGAGAGAAACAGAACAGCATAGAAACTGTTTCCTTAGGTTAGGGAGGGGGAGCTGAACACTGCAATGTGAATTACAACTGTATTCTTTTTTTTTTTACAAAGACTTGTATTAGGGAAATTTTCAGTCATCCAAAAATATAGACCTGCTAGTATACTCATAGTTCAATATCAGCAATTATCAACTCATGGCCTATTTTATCTGTATCCTCCTTTGCCCCATATTATTTTTGAAGCATAGTCCAGACATTATATTATTTTACCTGTAATTCTTTCAATACAGGTATATTATCAAATATCTCATCAACATTCAAACTTCTTTTTTTTTTTTGTAAAGATTTTATTTATTCATGAGAGACACACACACAGAGAGAGAGAGAGAGAGAGAGAGAGAGAGGCAGAGACACAGGCAGAGGGAGAAGCAGGCTCCATGCAGGGAGCCCTATGTGGGACTCGATCCCGGGGCTCCAGGATCACACCTGGGCTGAAGGCAGGCGCCAAACCGCTGAGCCACCCAGGGATCCCCAGCATTCAAACTTCTAACTGTCCCATAAATGTCAATAATTTGTTGTGTTGGTTAAACCAAGATCTAAATAAGATGCACCCACTATGATTGATTTATCTATCTTTTGATCTTTTAAAGTCTATATGCTCCCTTTGCTTTCATTCTTATTTATTCCTTGCAATGAATATGTGGAAGACAACCATATTCTTTAAGTTGTTTGGATGTAAGCATGTCTGTGGCAGAGACTGGCTAGACATTCACTAACCCAGCTTCCTTTTCCTTTCAGGCACAGAGCTAAACTGAATTTCCCAGTATTCTTTGCCATTAGACAGGATCAAGTGACTGAGTTGTGGCCAATAGAATGTTGGAAGAGATGGATGCTACTCATGCCTGGCCTGTTGAGACCTCCTATGTGCCCTCATCATGCTTTTTCCCCCTTCCCTAATGAAACAGAATCCATGCAGTAAAGATAGTGGAAGCACAAGATGCAAAGAACTTGCATCTCTGAATCAGCATCTAGAGGGTAACACCTGGCTGCCCAGGAGCACCTTCTGTTTTCCTGAGTTTGTTTGTAACATCAGCTAGCATTTCCTCAACAAATAAAATTTTATATGAATCTCACTACAGAGTGGTTCTCAACCTTGGGTACATATTACGAACACCATGGGAGCTTTTAAAAGAGACTAATGCCTGGGCTTTGCCGCAGGACAATTATTATTTTTTTATTTTTTTATTTAAAAATATTTTATTTATTTATTTGTGAGAGACACAGAGAGAGAAGCAGAGACATAGGCAGAGGGAGAAACAGGCTCCCTACTGAGAGCCGGATGTGGAACTCAATCCCAGGACCCCAGGATCACACCCTGAGCCAAATGCTGACCCTGAATCACTGAGCCACCCAGGTGTCCCGCCCCAGGACAATTAAATCTAAATCACTGAGATGGGTTCAGGAGATTTAAATAGGATATTTGAACAGGGTCAAATGTGTAATTCTAACATATTTCTGGAGTTGAGAATTGCTGTTAGTGATTGTGGTTCTGTTATACTTAGGGACTCCTTTTCTCATTTCCCTAAAGTGCGGAGCTGAAAAACCCCTTAAGATATTATTCACTTTGTTGCATACAGATAGTAGGCAGGTTACACACTGCCTGGTTATAGTCAAGGTTCTCACATGTCAGGTGGCAAATTCAGGTATATAGCTTCTTACTCCCAGTTGCCTACCATTTTAATGGCACTGGTTCTTTCTGGGGCACACTGGTACACAGTCTTAAAACTCTACACTGTAATCCCCTGTTTACATGTGTGTTTCTGCCAGAGGATGAAGAACCTTCTTGAGAAGAAGAGCTCTGTGTCCTCTTTCTGTGCTCTGTTGGCCAGAACAGTGGCAGTCATATAGCAGGCTTTCATTACATCCCATTGATGGGTGAATGAATGAATGAACCTCACATAAGGAGATTATGGAAGTGAGTCCAGAGAGGAGTAGTTCTTCCAGAAAGGAGAACTAGGTCTGAAGAGAAATGAGAAAATAGTTGACTCAAAGCAAGTAAAATAAGAAGGCTTCTGGTAAATTAGGTTTGAAGAAGTATGCACAGAAGAGAACTGAGATCCACAGCATTCTTAGAATCATGAATTATAGATAGTAGCATATAAAAAAAAACAAATGTCTACAGCATAAAATGATGGACTTAGAAGGGACCCCAACATTGGTCTAGTCCAGTGATTCCCAGATGCATGGTCTGTGGACCCTTGGAGAGTCCCGAGACCTTCAGAGAGTCTTCAAGGTCTAACTTTTCATAATATAGCACATGATTTGCCTGTTTCATTGTGTTGACATTGCATCAAGGATACAAAAGGAATGGTGTGTAAAACCATAGCTGCTTCAGCACAGACCAAGGCAGTGGCACTACTAAACTGTAGTCATTATATTTTTCACCATCACACACCCATCACCCATCATAAAAATTTTTTTTTAAATGCCAGTTTTAAGAATGCTCTTGATGAGGCCTTGCAAAATATTTTATTAAATTTTGATCCTTGAGTAAGAGGCTTTTTACCATTCTGTCTGACAAAACAGGAAATAGTCAAGAAAGCATTTCTGCTGCATGCTGAAGTACGAAGTTTGCCTCTAACAACTGTGTGGTTGTTCGAGTTGCGTGCTGAACTAGCCACTTTTTCATGCTTTAGCATTTTTCTTTGAAAGAATGACAGACATACTAAGTTTATATGGACTTGGGAAGCTGGCAGAAATTTTCTTGAAAATAAAAGAAGTAAACCTACTAGCTCAAGAAAAATGCCTGAGAGTATTTGTGTCCAGTGATAAAACTGTAGCGTTGTCAAAAATTAGAATTTTATAAAACACTATGCTTAATAGCATCCTGTTACTTAAAGATTTTCTGATGGGATTGGTGGTGATAGTAATGAACATGATTCTTCTGTTGTATAAAGTAATATGTCCATGTTTGTAGAATCTGAAATAAGCCAGTGAACCAATATTTCCAAGTCACCAATGAGTGCTTTTACAAAGTCATGTATGAGTCAAAGTGACTTCCAAAGTGCAAGATGGGCCCACAGATGTTCATGTTACAAAAGTTTGTTGTAGGACTTCTGCATTGCTTCTTCAAGGAAGTACAGCCTATGAGGTTTGGTATAGCATCATAGGTGACTACTGGCAGTTCTCTGCAAAAGCTATGAAAATGTTCCTCCCTCTTCCAACTATGGATTTCTGTGAGGCTGAATCTTCTTCATACACTCCAGCCTACAGAACGTATCACAATAGATTGAAGACAAAAGCAGATGTGAGAATCTAGTTGCCTCCCATGAAGACAGACATTAAAGAGATTAGTGAGATTAAAAAAAATTTTTCTCTTCTCACTAATTTTTTTCATTTTGGAAGATGGTTATTTTCCAAAAAGATGTTTTGTAGGGTTAACATGTCATAGGATTTCTGGAGCTAATTTTAAACATTACCTGTTTTAAATCCTAATATGTTAAATATTGATGAGTGTAATCTACCTACACAAAGATTTTGGACTCTGTTGTAATTCTTATGAGTTTAAAGATGTCCTGAAACCAAAAAGGGCTGGGAGCCCCTCTGGTCCATCACTTCATCATTCTGATGGAGGAAAGGAGATGAGAACCACAGAGACAGAACATTAACAATTGCTGGGATAAGTTGCCAAGATATAAAAGATAGTGCAGAAGAAAGTGCTTCGAGACAAGAAAATAACCAAACAATTCCTTGCTGGGAGTGCTTCTCTTGAATGTTTTTATGACCTGGAAATGCAATTGTCATCAGGGGAGATTCTCAGCTTGAATAATGTATGGCATGGTGTAACTTACAAGAAAATGAGTGCTTTACTTTTTTATTCTAAACTTAAAAATCCTTCTGTATGCATCTCCATCACTTGTCTTTTTGGGAACACACAAAAGAAAACAACAGCAACAAAGAAGGAGCCAGAGCCAGAGCCACAGACAAATGGGTGACTTATGGTAGTTAGAACTGCTTGGTGGTTAACTGGGGGCAGAAATTCAAGGTCTTAGTTCTCAGCGCAGGTGACTATAGGAAACAAGAGAGACATGAGACCCTTGGTAGCAATGTTCTGCTGAGACAGAAATGATGAGGGAGTGCAGGATGCCTTAAAATACATTTCCTGCAGACCATGTATGCCACTGTCAGATACAAGAAGGCTCAGCCAATCAAAACCTTCCAAGGACCAGTGATGTTGAGCTTCAAGCCATGAACCATTGCTAGAGGCTTGGGAAGAGAAGCAGAAGGGGTCCAGGTCTGGGGAAGTGCTAGAAAAGAGGGTGACATGGGTCTGGGGTAGACAGCATGGTCGTACAGTATACTCCTCACCTAGAGTCACTGATCATTTCAAATATTTTGTTTTTAAGTGATCTCTACATGGAACATGGGGCTTGAACTTACAACTCCAGATCGAGAGTCACATGCTTGACTGGGTGAGCTGGCCAGGTGCCCTGTCACTGAACATTGTAAATAGAGGATCAAGTCTCAAAACTAAGACCTGGACTAGAGAGGCCCTCAAACTGGCTTCCTCTAGCCACGTACCTCCCCAGAGGACAAAGAATCTGGAGGGCCAAGAAGCCTTTCATTCACTTAGCCCACACTGCTTACCTCCAGACCATATTCTGAGTTCTAAGTTCCTGTCATTCTCTACACAATCACCGCCCCCCCCCACCATCCTGTATCCAGGCCAAGCCTGTCCTAAGGGAATGACACTCTGTCTGAGGGATGGCTATTTGAAGGAAGGGTGGGTAGAGTTCAGACATGTGGTCTGTGGAGCCCCCACTCCACGTGAGATCCATTGTGATATAGATAGAGCCATGGATGGCTGTCTTCACCTGACATTATTCCTGCACAAAACTCCAAGGAGTCTAAGAGTTGTAAGTGAGTCTGACCTCTAGTTCATCACCTTGTTGTTCTCAAGGTAGGGAGGCAGAACATACTTTTTAACAGTGGAACACTATTTGGACTCTTGTCTGGGGACCCACAGGTGTTAGGTCTTTCCAAAACCATGTTTGCAGACATGCTGGCTGACCTTTAGTCCTGGAATGTTCCCGGTGATCCATGGTCTCTATCTCCAATCATTTCGTATCCAGAAACTCAAACTGCAGGATCATGACCTTTGCTCACATGGTGAGTTCTTAGGAAAATAAACACATCTGTTTCTAAGCATTATATCAGAGAATTTGACTAGCTATTAGAGATTTTGAGGGGTCAAAGAACCTGTCCCAGAGGATGAATCAACTGGGCCAGTGGGCTGTGTTCCAAGTGAGTGGGCATAGAGTGGATGTCCTTTAGAAGTATCTGGGATGCTTTTCTGTGTTGTTTGTTGGAATCTTCTCCACCCATCAGGCCAGTCAGATGGCTGCCCCAGAGCAGAGCCACTGACTTATCTGCAGCTCATCCCTGTGAGCAAGGCCTGCTGAGTCAGAGACTATCAGACCCGAGGAGCAGTGCATGGAACCAGAGCTCCTCAATCATGACACCGTCTGGGTGCTCGCCATACATTGGAGAAATGCCTGTTGACTCACCATCCTAACAGCAGATGGCTCAATTAACAATCAGAACTGTGGCTACCGTGGGGAGTTAAAGATAGGACGTTCTAAATCTTTGCGAGTTGCTCATAAATATAGCTGCCATTATGGAGTGCCTCCTTTGTGCCACTAAGTACTCCGTGGTCACCGTTTCCTTAATTTAAATTCACAGAGCACTGCTCTGAGCTGGCACCATTCTAAGCACTTCCAAATGTTGATTCATAGGGTCCTCATTCTTATGCAGTAGACTCGGTGCTTAATTCCATTTTATAGTCGATGAAACTGAGGCACAGAGTGGGTAGGTATCACGCCCAGGGTTGGAAACTAGTTGGTGGGAAATTGTGGGCGTGAACTGTGGGCAGCCTGCTTCCAGGGGTTAATATACTTAATCCTCCTGGGAGCCCTTCAGGGCATTTCGGGAGAGGGGACAAACCCTCTAGGCAATCCCTCTAGCCAAACCCTCTAGGCAATCCAGCTTCCTGGTGTGAGTGACTGTGGCTGCAGAGTAGGTTAAAGGCATGGGGCTCAAATCCCATCTCCCAAAGTGACTGGACTGTGAGCGCCCCCTTCCCTTTTCCTGAGCGTTCTCGATAGAAAGGAGTTTGCCACATATTGGAAGACTTCAACACTTGGCGAGGTCAGACCTATGTGCTATTTCCATTTTGGGATAAGGGCCTACAGATGGACTGGGAGAGGCTCCATGATCACTTTCAAAATGCTTGAGATCTGGGAGGAGGAGAGACGGACGTTGCAGGGAGCTCAATCAGCCTTGCTGCCTAATGGCTCGGAGACTTTCGGTTCCTGAGCGTTTAGCCCAGGTCTGTCTCCACCATAACCACGATGTATGAAATGAGATGCTTCACGGTGGACAGAGCAGCAGTTTCAGACACCCGGTAGGCCTCGGGTTTGCTCCACCTCCGGGACTCCTGGTTTCCTCCTTTGTGAAATGGAGATGACACTAACCGTGCTGGGTTGGGGTAAGGGCAGGGCACGGAGCAAGCAGCCCATCCAAATGCTGGTGTCCTTTCTTTCCATTCAGAGCCTCGCATGAGCTCAGCAAGGACCTGTAGCAAGCTCTCTGCAAACGGGATCTGGCAAGTGAGGGGAGTATCATGCCAGCTTCTCCATCCCCTGGACTCCGGAAAGCAAAGCGAAGACCTCGCTGGCCAGCAGTGTGGCCCGCTGAGTGCACTGACGTAATGGCTCAGGCAGAAGGCCCAGCTCTGCCTGGCGCTGAGCCGGGGCTGCCTGAGCCAGAACGGGGGAGCCAGGAGGCCTGGCCAGGGAGGTCCGGCCAGCCTTTTTCTTCACACCCGGGGACTGCCTCTCCATGCTCCCAGGGCTGCTGGGGGCCTTTGCAGAAGTGGAATGGGGGAAATTGGTGCCAAATTTCTCATCCTCATTCTATCTCGTGGCTTTTGTTTCGTGTTGTTGGAGGAAGACAAATGAATGGTAAAGCCGTTCCTGAGAAGCAAATCAAAATTGGCAGTTTGCCCCCCTGGGCCACGGCTGCAAAGGGCCAGGCAGCTGTAACGTCACCATTTTTGTATTCTTTAGGGGACAGTAAAGAGTCTAGGTCTAGAAATATTTCTGAAGCATTCCCCTTGCTCTCCAGCCTGGATCAGAGGTAAGAGAGGGAGCTGGAGCATATGCTCCATATTGATTTGCATTTGCACACTTTCCTGCATCCATTATCCCACCTCATTAGGGCTTGGAAGGGGAAGCAGAGCCAGTGTGGCAGCAGCATGCGCTTTCCTGAGCCCTGTGGAGAATTGTCCCAAACAGTAAATGAAAGTTGCAAGGGCCGGCCAGGAGCCAGCAGGTGGCTGGGCCCCTCCAGGCCTGGGCCCAGCTTCCAAGGGTCCAGCTGTGCTGGTGTTACGTGATGCAGCAAGGGCACATCCCAGGCCTGGTGGCTCTGTGAGTGATGATCACACTGCAGCTTGCAGAGTCTCCCCAAAGCCCTGAGGATCCCCACATGTCTGCACTCCTGGTTTTGTGTTCCCTGAACAGTAAAGCAAATTGGTTAGAAATAAAGCCACTCCTTCCCTCTGCCACGAATGGGAAAGGCTAACACTGACCATCTCTTAAAAGTAGGAGTGGACAGAAAACTATTGTTTGGTTCTTAATGAAAATGACATAAGGATAATCCCATGATGAGGGTTAGGAAGTGTGAGTGTGGTGATAGGCTAGGTGGTGGGGGGAAACTTGCCTGCATCACTTTCTGGCACACCCCAAATTTATAACCAGATGAATCTCAGGTGTATTTTGTGTCAGTGTTTCAAAATAGACATATAGGTGCATATATGTAAGTTTATGTATATAATCAACCAAATCATTAAAATACAGGTATGGGGAGCACCTGGGTGTCTCAGTGGTTGAGTGTCTGCCTTCAGCTCAGGTCATGATCCCAGACTCTTGGGATCAAGTCCCACATCAACCTCCCCATAGGGAGCCTACTTCTCCCTCTGACTATGTCTCTGCCTCTCTGTGTCTCTCATGAATAAATAAATAAAATCTTTAAAAAAAATACAGGTATGGAAGTGGCTCAGGCCTTGCTAGACCTCCCAACAGACCTGCCCAGAACTATGCTCAAATGCCTACATGGGCATTGCTTTTCATTCTTTTTTTTCCTCTCACTTTGTTTTTTTTTTGTTTGTTTGTTTTTTAAAGGGAGAGCACAAGCTGAGGTGGCGTGGAAAGGCAAAGGGAAAGGGAGAGAGAGAATCCCAAGTAGCCTCCACACTCAGCATAAAGCTCAACTCTGGTCTCCATCTCACAACCCTGAGGTCATGACCTGAGCCAAAATCAAGATTTAGACACTCAACTGACTGAGCCACCCAGGGGCCATACTTTTCATTATTTGATGCCTGTCTTATGGTTCAACCAAGAATTTTCTTTCCTTCTTAAGAGAAGGCCTGGTTTCTAGACCTAGCTTGGTCACTCATCGACTGTGTGAGCAGGAGCAAACCAAATGGACTCCCCTGGGCCTCAAATATTTCCTCATCTGTTGAGTAGATGGTACCATATTGATTGACCTAGTTATGGTGTGGACATTGGGTGAAAAGAAAAATGACCCAACAATAGTTACCAACATGCTTTCATGGTAAGGTGCTATGTAAAAGTAGAGTGGTATCATTTGGGAATGAATAGAGTCATTTTTCTCTCTTGCCTGTGAAAAATTGTCACTATTGATCATCTACTGAACCTTTTCTTCAGGTCACCTGTATTAGCTCTGGGCCTGTCATCAAGAAAGCATCTCAGACCAAAAGATTGTCTTCGGAAATATAAAGAATCCTTTATAATCTTCCCCTGAGGGTAGGAATCAAGGAAAGTCAGAGCTTACTGTGGATGGGCTGTGGAATAGTGTGGTATTTGGTGATTGCTCTTGCTTTCATCCAGAGTGAGAAGTGGGCAGTGGAGCATTTGCTGTCCTGCCCAGTGGTCCTGAGGAGAATGGGATCCAGGCTGGATGAACATCAGGAAGATCATGGGGGATTGGTGGCAAGAGGTAAGATCTAGCCAGCCCTCGGGCTTTGGCATGACCCAGGCACAGGATGTGAACATCATTTCATAGATTCTAAGTTCCACTGAACAGACCGAAAAGCCATCTGGACTGCTTTTCACCCTGTGTCTTCTGAGAAAGGTTTCTCATGGGCCCATGTTATATCAGCTCTAAATTAAGTAGTTCACAGTGCCACTTGTTTTAAGGTAACTTGAAAAGAAATCATTAGGCCCTAGAACACACAGTACAGACAAGTGAGGTGGATTAGAAAGTAAAATCAGGCATCAGGATGACAACAGTTTACCCTCATGGAAAGGAATATTCCACCAACTGTTCCTGTATACTTTCCTTTCAAACATCCCCTCATTACCATTTTAAAACATGTGCTTATTCAGCTGCTCTTCAGTTCTGCAGTTTGGCAAAGTAAAGTTGATAGTATTAGCCCTTATGTTATAGCTCAGGTGTGAGGCAAGTGAGTCCTTGGCAACTCTCTGGCCATGGAAGGGGCATGGAAGAGTGTGTGTGTGTGTGTGTGGGGGGTCCAGTTACAGAAGCCCCAGAAACAAATGGAGAATAGGCTACCAGAGTGGGGTGGAGGGATGGTTGCAAACCAGGGCACCAGGCAGCCTGTGGTTTCTGGTCCCAGGCAGCAGGAGCACTCTGCCTTTATCCTGGAAGGTGGCACCCCATTCTAGGAAAAGGTTCTAGAAGATCACACAGATACACACTATCCTGACCCAGCTAAGTGGACTGTGACCCAGGTTGGGTCCAGGCTGTAGATATGGTAGAAATCTTCTCAAAGGTGGTGCCTGTGGCTTGCCTGGATCAGAGGCTAAGCAGAGCTTGGCCAAAGGATCAAAGGAAGACTTGGGCTTGGCTCTGCTGTGCCTAGACTGAACAAAAGCCCAGCCATCTTGATGGGACTGCTAGTAACAAATCAAATCCCTCTTGGTTGGCCCTATTTGGTGATTGGTTCCAGGATTGGGCTCCTTCAGATCCTTCAGGAGATGCCCCTACAAGGACTTAGAAAAGATAGAGGCTGAGCTTTGGTGATAGTATGGCTCTCTTAAATATTATTTGCTGCTATCCAGGGACAGAATTACAAAGCAGAAGAAGTTTCCTCTTGAAAAGAGTGTCTTATATTTTTAACATGATCTTAGACAAAGATGGGATGCAGATTGGCTCTGAGGCTATTTTAACCTTTCTATTCACTCCACCCCCCCCCCCCAGTCATTTTCATGAGTTTATTAGGCTGGTAGCTGAGTCAAGAGTAGTCAATCAGCAGGGCAGGGGGTAAAACAAATGGGCTCAAATAGGAGCCCTTGGCCTTGGCCTCATTTAACTGCAGGCTTTAATCAGTTGGCTCAAAGTCTCCATTGGATGGGAGGTAGTTTTGACAACTGCCACTGTTTCAAGGAGGTAGAAACTGTGCAGAGTTCTGTCATAAATTGGGAAGGGGCTGGGGGCTCTCATGAAGATTGTTGGGCTCAGAAGGGGGTAGAAGCATGGGTCAGTGTTGTATGAATCACAGGACTTCACTTAAACGTAACTGAATCTGAAGCCACAAGAACTTGACTCATATCTCTGAAGTGGGTGGAGGTCTAGACTTGTTTAGAAAGGGTTTTGGGCTCTGAACAGCATCCCATTCTTGAAAATGACAAACATACCTGGCTCAACTGAATTCAGTAGCTATTTTTCTTAAGTCCCATGATTCTTTGGCCAGTATTAACTAAGTAAGGTCAACATGGGCACCTGAATAGTGTGTGTGTCCTGTGAAACTCCTTTAAGCACTTAATATGACCTGTAAATAATATATAAGGGGGACCAGGATGATGATGAGGTACATTTTCTGGACGTAAACTAATATGTTGTTATCCTGCTGAGAGAGCAGCTTCCTGTTGGATTGCTAAATTATTCTTTTTATTATATTTAAGGCACAATATTGAGTGATTTACTCCTCTTTGTAATTAGGCCAGGTTATTAGAGAAATCTTTCAGTGGTTCTGTTCTTTTCCCTTGAATAACATTCTCTCAGAGTCTGAAGGCAATGCACTGCTTACCAAGCTGAGAAATATTTAGAGTTAGGTATTAATATTTTTGCAAAGTGAAAAGAAAATGAAATCTTCACCAGAGATCACCATCAATAATGTCTGTGTAAAAATGCAGCAAAATTCCAATGGCTGGTCTACCAGTATGGAAAGATGTTCCACATTGAAAATAATAGTTCTTCAAAATGCGGCTATGTAAAGTTAGGTCAGACATCCCAAGTTTCTGAAGCCTTGCTCTAATGCAAGCTTGTAAGAGGGCAAATCTGATGCTGGAGTGGCCCCATTTTGGCCGCCTGTGCAGATTTCATTTTCAGAAAGGATATATATTTTTCATCTCTACTATTCCAGGTCAGCATTCTCTTCAGAGGTGGACCTACCTTGGAGGTTTCTGCATGGCAAAAGGGCATCCAGAATGCATTGATTTGGGGGCTTGAAACGAAATCATTAGGCCCTAGAACACACACAGTACAGAGAACTGATTTTACTTTCTAATACATACCTTGAGGCTCTGATTGAAACTTTCAGGAGCATCCTTGATCTGCAGCCTTCTGCCCTGTAGGCCGTTTGGGAGAGGGAGAAAGGTAGGCAAATAGTTGTTCATTCAGTTTTGATCTGGTATCTCTAGGATCATGCCATTTTATCCTGTGTGTGAGTCTAGTATGTGTGCATGCGTGTGTGTTTAGGGAGGATAATGGGCAGGAAGATGGAGAGCAGAGGGATACCCTATGATAGAGCCTCCTGCTCCAATTCCCAGCTCCTGGTACAGTGGAGGCTGGGGCCAAGATGGAGCCACTTAAGTTTTACCCATACATTAGTTTTTTATTTTTCAGTGCCAGAGCTTCTTAAAATGTTTTCTGTATGACCCCTTGTTTTGAAATACTTCATCTGCCAAGCTGATCTATAGAGTATGGCATTCATCAGATCTTGACATTATCATTGTTCTCTCACTGGTTTGGTAATCTAGCCAATTACAATAGCAATAACAAGAAAAAAGAAACTCAGATTGGTTGGTGTAATTTTACCATAGTTATATGTGTAATTTCCACTGGCATTTTTGAAATACTAAAAATAATTTGATGACTTTATGTGATTTCCTTTGTAATTCATAGAAGTCTAGGCAGGTGATATAGGAAATCACTCTCTGATCTTATATGGGTACCTCAGACCTCTTGTTCATAGATTGCTTCTGTAGGGCTAGAATTTCAGCCTATATGGGATTCACAGAGCAGCATCTTCCATACACAGATGCTTAAGTCTTAGATCTCTAAGCATTGGTTGGCTTTGGGTTTTCGTTTTGTTTTGTTGTTAGTGTTGGTTGGCTTTGTATTATTAACTGCTGCATTCTTTACTGCTTAGTTATATGAACCTCCAGATCCTATCATCTTCCCCAAGCCAAGGATATTGCGGCCCTGATGCCAGACCCCAATTAATGTACAGTGGGGTTTTAGTTAGATATGGTGTTTTAAAATGTTTATTGAAATTCATTATGTGGTATATAATGACAGAGTCTCAACTGCAAGATACTTAGCAGACATCAGCTTTGGGGAAGTCTATTTTCTTAGTGGTGATATTTGGCAACTTTGAGAGTGATTTCATTCTTAAGACGCATTTCTCTGTTATTGGGGTGGTTCTGCTTCTAGGATTAGCAGAGAGAGCAGCTTATTGTACTTGATGCAAATGCATAAATGCATACATTAATTAATGGGCCTGAGAGTTCTTGTGCAGGTTTACTGGGTAATGGCACCATGTTGTTCATGAAAAAAATGGGAAACACGATAAGATGAACCCAAATGATGTGATAATTCCCACTCTAATGTTCCCAGAGACATAGCTCCAATAATTTCTCATTTATGCTATTCACAGATCTGACTTTCCCCTCATGTAACTCCAGCATTCTAGGAAAAAAATCACTTGTTAAAGGTGACATTGCTTTCTGTTTTGGAACATGCACTTGGCAAAGAATTCATTAGCCAGACAGGTGTTTATGTCACTGTCAAATTGCAATTGCTTTTTTTGTTTGTTTGTTTCTGCCTATGGGAATAACACAAGCTATTAGATGTTAATAAGCAGCAACTAACTTTCTATGACCTTTTCCAAGTTTAGGCATCTGAAAGAAACAGCGGTCATTATTTCAAGGTTGCTTATCATTATTGGTTTCTTTCTACAAATTTAAAATGGTAGGAGCCTCAGAGAGTATGCTTAGGGCGCTGGTTGAAAATCCTCAATCAAGAGTATAAAATCAATGCAGGAGGCAATTGGGATCCTCTCCTGAGAATGAAAACCATCAAACAGCACATGAAAGAGTTGATTGTTGCTGTGTAATTGTATGTTGAAGATTGGGAAGGAAAGGAAGAAAAGTAAAAGGGCTAGATTCACAAGAACACTGGAAAAGTTGATGCACAAGCAAAAATGACATGGATGGAGGTTGAAACAAAGGGGCAGAGGGATGTGTTTAAGTCTTACCATTTGGCAGAACTTGGCCTTGTTAGGCTAGTTATATAGAAAAAAAAATCACTGGGTGCTATGCTATATGTTGGCAAATCAAACTCCAATAAAAAATATACAAAAAATAAAAGACATCCCATGTTAAGCCATGAGGAAAAAAACTGGAAATGCCAGCCAGTGGGGGAAGATATGGAGAATGATAGAGAGGGAACACATGGCCAGTTACTTTTAATGGCAGTGAAACATTAGAGTGGAAAAACTGGAAGATTAGACCTGAAGGAAGCTTAGCAATCACTCAGACTGTTCATCCCAGGTGAGACTGTAGCACAGCAACGTTCAATGAGTCAGCTAATTAGTAACACACTTGGGACTACCGCCCATGTTTCTTGGTTTGCATTTTCTATCAAGGTACCTTGTCAAGGCCTCATGGAAAATACATGTGAGAGAAGAATATACTAGTATTTGGGGCATCCATGGAACAGGCCAAGCCAGAAGTCAGGATTGACTTTAGGGTGGCCTCCAAAGTTTTGAGTGTGAAGCAGAGTTCAGGGACAGCTCCTTTCAAAGCTTCAAAGCAGGTGTATAAGATGGAATATGTATTGGAAATAACATTCAGGATAGAGCATTCAGTCGAAAGCTCCAACAGTAGGACTATGCACCTGCAGGTTTCTTAAGTGTGTGTGGGTTCCTGGGAGCTCAAGCCTGGATGGAGTCACGGTTTTGGGGGACAGGTTTTGGGGATCCTATTGAGGGTGCTCCCCGTAGCTGTAACATATCTAAGAATTTTAAAGTGATCCTGTAGGAGGCCCCCCAAGGCTGGCCAATATGTTATAGTGTTAGGTCACATGTATCAGTTGCCTTGGTTACTCTGACTAGAATTTTAAAAATTAGCATGGTAAACCTGGGGACTCCCACTAAACTGTCAAGTAATACCAGAGAAGACTCTGGAGCTTTAGTTAATTCAGTGAGCTGGTCAGAAGCCAAGACTGGGTATTTTGAGAGCTTGATGGCTTTTCAGGGGGGAGAAGGATGAAGACTGTAGTTAATAGGCAGTGACTCTGAGGATTGACCTTGAGGGACTTCACTGGGCAATCTGTGTCTACTCTGAGTGTCAAAGCATCTCATGGGGCCTCAGATGAATCTTTCCCCGGGAGCTATTTCTGAGGGGAGCTTCCAGCTCTGCTTAGCACTTCTTGAAGAGCTTCTTGGGGTTGGGCCACAATGTTTCATCTGCTGGCCTCTTGCCTGGAGTGGGGGGTGGGGGAGCATCTGAGCCTAGCTTATAAACGCATGGCGTAATTATGTGTAGGAAGCTCCGGGAACATATTAGGGCTGGTTTCAGAGGGCTTGTTAATGTAACGATTGCATTGGCATTATAGTCTAGCGATGAAGAGTGTTCAGACTTGACTTTGGTACCTTAGTTCTGCGGTCTTGGGCACGTTGTTAAACTTCTTTGAAACTTAGATTCTTTACCTGTAGGATAGACATAATAAATATACCTGTAAGATTGGGATTTAAGGATCATTAAATGAGACTGTGTCGATGGGGTGCTTAACCCTCTGCCTAGCTCATGGGAGGCATTCCTTCAAATGCCAGTTATTATTGTGCCTTCTGGTGAGTGAGAGTCTGGACTATAAAGATCCCTTTGGAACTCTCATCCCTGGAGTGCTGAGCAGTGGTGCTATCTCTCAGAATATAGGAGGAAGCACCCTCCTAGGCCTAAGAAAATCCATGGACTCAAGCCTCCCAATGGAGTTTGTGAATTCTGCATAGTCTTGAACCCCAGAATTGACTGGATCCCAATGCAGAGTTTCCATGAGCCCCAAGGGTAGAGCTTTCTGAGTTTGGGCACCAGTTGGAGTATAAGTATTTGAATGTTTAGGGGAGACAGAGATTCAGAAGATGATCCAGCTTCAGTGGCCCAGAGGCAAGAGGCAGAGACCACCTGGCATGTTTGTGGGTACTTGAAATAGTGGATTTCAGAAATGGCTGGGAGGAAGAGGGCTTCACTTCTGGGGGGATCTCAGAGCCAGGGTCCTGACATCAGAAGAGATCATGAGGAGTGAGTTCCTGCTACTTCTGGGCAGCATGTCTCCAGAGATTTGGACTCATGAAGGTGTGCTGGGGTGGGTAGGGCAAGGGAGCCCTGTGGATCCAGGGAATCCTAGACAGAGAGTTCCTGTTGTCTGTGGAGGTGTGAAGAGTCACTAACAGTGCCTTCTACCTGCTGGCTCTTTATAAAGTGCTTAGTGCTGAGGAGGAAAGAAATAGGACCATTTTGCTGCAGGGCACCAGTTTCTTTTACAAAATGAATTGTATTTATGTATTCAATGCTTTGCTAAGGGCTTGAGGATGGAAGGCAAGTCCCCAAGGTATGAGTTAGAAAGAGACTACAAAGAATTGAACTATTTTACATCAATGGACATAAACTTTTAGGTGGTAGGAGAGAAGGAAGCTGAGATGGGGACAGGGAAATAGGACCAAAATATGGATCCAGAAACACAATATAGGAACCTCATGAGTGCCTTGGTAAAGGGGCCCAGGGAAGACTAGAAACTGCAATGTTTCGAATTTCACTTAAGTCATTTCTCTTGCTGTGTTCTCATCCCCTCCTTTTCTTGAAGCTTTCAGTAATGTCTGTTTCTCACCTGCACACAGTAGTAAGCTTGTCCAGGAATGTGTGCAAGTCAAAGGATGTGATCTGGGTTGCTGGTTGGGTGCATGTGGTGAGAATCACCCATTGACCAGCTCTGTGTACTGAGAAATAGGAGGGGAAAAACAAAGCAGGAGCTTGGAGTGGTCCCAGTTTCTTAGATGTTTTCATTTGTTCACAAGACAACGTGGAAAAAGAGACATTTTAAGCACTGACATGAAAATAATTTCTTTGACAAAAGTCTTTACCATTGCCAGTTTTAAGAATTGTTTCCTTTCCTAAGGCAGAACCTCAGCTGAGGGAAATGTTCTGCAATTACTGTCCATAAATAGATGGGACAGGGTGACATATCATGTCACTACTCTTGAGAGCAGCTCTGCTTCTGGTGACATGTTCTGAATCACCATGTCTGGTAGGATCTTAGAGCCCTATTAGCATCTTCTTCCCATAGATCACAATTTCCCACATTCTGTTATCATTTGTTTAGTCCCAGAGCAAGGATTTTACATCTTAGATTTCTCAGAAATCTTTAAACAAACTAATACAAGGTTCAGTAAAATGGCTCCAGATCTTCTAGTTTAGTTTATTTATTCTCTTTTTGCAGAGGGACAGGGGAGCATGGCATTCCACACTAGTCATTTCTTTGTATCTTCAAGTGACTACTGGCTTAACCCCACCTTGGGTTTCAAGTGTCATGACCACATGTCAGCCTTTCCAAACCTCTCTGTTTTCTAGCAGGGCCTTCCCTTCTTACTTTTTGTGCACGTATCCCTGGTCTTTACCTCCAGGAGATTCCTAGCAATTTAAAAGCATTGCTGTTATGAAAAATAATGAGAATTTCCACATTAGCACAAAAATTCTTATGAATATTTTTCCTAGTAAAAGAGCTTCTCATGTTAGCATAGAAATGAAAATGCTTGAGCCTCGGTGTCCATCGAAAGATGAATGGATAAAGAAGATGTGGTTTATGTATACAATGGAATATTCCTCAGCTATCAGAAATGATGAATACCCATTTGCTTCGATGTGAGTGGAACTGGAGGGTATTATGCTGAGTGAAGTAAGTCAATCAGCGGACAAACAGTGTGTGTTCTCATTCATTTGGGGGAATATAAATAATAGTGAAAGGGAATAGAAGGGAAGGGAGAAGAAATGGGTGGGAAATATCAGAAAGGGAGACAGAGCATAGAGACTCCTAACTCTGGGAGGCGAACTAGGGGTGGTGGAAGGGGAGGAGGGCGGGGGGTGGGGATGAATGGGTGATGGGCACTGGGGGGGGGGCACTTGACTAGATGAGCACTGGGTGTTATTCTGTATGTTGGCAAATTGAACACCAATAAAAAATAAATTTATTATTAAAAAAATAAAAAATAAAAAAAATAAAAATGTAAACTATATAAAGTTTTAATATATAAAGCCCCTTTTGGTGTGCCTGGGTGCTTTAGTCTGTTGAGTGGCTGACTCTTGATTTCAGCCTCAGCTCAGGTCTCGATCTCAGAGTGGTGGGTTCAAGCTCTGCTTTGGGCTCTACACAGGGCATGGAGCCTACTTAAAAAAAAAATATATATATATATATATATATATGTATTTAAATTCAATTTTTAGATTGAATTTATTCAACCATTTATTTGAATTTATTATTGAATTTATTCAATTCAATTTATTCAATTCATATTTAGATTCAATTTCTAATTCAGTTGTAGTTTTCAGTAAGTAGATGAAAGAGATAGGCAATCAAAGATAAAAACCAAGTAGATTATCCCATTGAGACTTGTGAAGTAGGAGGTTATGCCATCAAAATTTCCCCTAATATCTCCAATAAGACACATCTGGAGCACTTGGTAAATTAAGTTTCCCAAGCTTCTCCATGCCTAGGAGAGCTCATTCAGCAGGTCCAAGTGAGGGATGGTTTGTAGCTGTAATGAGTATATTTCAGGTCACACTATTAGTTATCTATTATTACCTCAAATTGCCTCAAAACTAAATGGCTCAAAACAACCATCATTAAGTATTACCTCTTATGATTTTTGTGGATCATTTGTTCAGGCAGGATACAGTGCACATAGCTAGTGTCTTCTTGATGTCTGGTGCCTCAGCTGGAAGACTGAAGTTGGTGCAGGAAGCATCAGAGGAGTGTTTACTAACATGTCTGGCAGTTGATGCAGATTGTCCACTGAGGGTCTAGATGAGGCTGCCAGTCAGAACACCGATTCAGGACCTCTGTGTGTGGCCTGGACTTCCTCACAGTATGGTGGCTGTCTCAAGGGCAGTTGTTCTCAGAAAGAGGTAAGGGGTAGCAGTAAGCAGGAGCTGTATCCTTACTATGTCCTAGCTTCAGAAATGTAATAGCATCGCTTTGGCCAGACCTCCTACTCCATTGGTTGGGACAGTCAACCTCCTCCTGCACCAGGTGAAAGGAAGAAAACATAGATCTCATGTCCTCAGGGGGAAGAGTATCAGTCATATTGTAAGTAGAGTGTGTGGGATGGGATAAATATACAGGTGTGGCAATTTTTGGAGGAAACTCTGTCTCAGGCCACTCTATGGCCACAACAATTCTTATTCCCTTGTGTATAAAACACACTCACCTCCTCCCCTGGTACTCCCAAGTCTCATCTCATTACAGTATCTGGCTCAGGACTGGAGGTTAGGGGGACTGTGGTGACCAGACTCTAAGTTTGCCTGTCCCCAGGAGCCTCATCTTACCTGTTACTCATGGCTTTGTGTAGTCTCACACTTTGGGTCAGGCTGACCCATATGACCAAAAGAACACAGCACCATACTGAGGAGGGTTACTTCTAAGGGCGGATTGTAAAAGGCATTATAGCTTCTGCTTAGTCTGTCCTGCGCTCTCTCTCTCTCTCTCTCTCTCTCTTTCAGAAGCTAGCCCAATGTCTGTGCAGACGCCCAGCAGCTATGAGGAGAGGAACTCAGGCTTTCAAACAACACTACTACTAACTAACTTGTCAGGCATGTGAGTGAGCCAACTTTGAAGTTCATCTTCAAAGTCCCCAGTCTTGCCTTCCAATGACTGCAGCCCCTGTGGATGTCTCACCTACAACCCCTTGCGAGAGTCCCAGCCAGAACTGCCGACCATGCCTCTTCTGAATTCTTGTCCCTTAAGTCATTAAGTTTTGAGGTGACCTGCTTCACAGGGTTCAATAATATAGATCCCCAGGTATGTCTCATTGTCATCAAAAATTGAGAAGCCTGCTTTAAGACGCTACTGGTTGGGATGCCTGGGTGGCTCAGCGGTTAAGAGTCTGCCTTCAGCCCAGGATGTGATCCTGGGGTCACAGGATTGAGTTCCCCATCGGGCTCCCCACATGGAGCCTTCTTCTCTCTCGGCCTATGTCTCTGCCTCTCTGTGTGTGTGTGTGTCTCTCATGAATAAATTAATAAAATATTTTTTAAAAAGACTTTACTGGTTATGCAGATGGAGTTCTAACCAGAGGCATGGAGGAACACTTCATCACTGTAAACAACCTTATTAGCAGTACATTGTGCCTACTTAAGTGGAAAGTGATGGTTCTGCCTCTTATTTTTGAGATATAGCATGGAACAAGATGGGGATTTACGGAGTTAAATAGAAAATTAAGGAGTAATTAATAGAAAGAAAGAAGTAAGGAGTTAAGCTACATTTTTAAGTATTTTGGGAAAAGCAATTCTGAACCACAGGTCTTTCAGGAAGAAAACTCAACCATGGACAATCTTTTCCTCAAATTTTGATTTGAGTGTGTGTGTGTCTTGGCAGATATTAGCCCTGAATTCCTTCAGGAGTAGAACTAGAGAACACCATGTTAACTCGTACTTCTGAGATGAGGTCCCCATCCAAATAATAGTTTCCACTCTAGTTGTTTTTCCTACAGGTTGCATGTCAGTTCATAATTACTCTCCCAGGGAAAGTCTACCAGACTGATTCGTCTCCTCACATCCCTATAGTCTGCCAGGCAGTGGGGCTATGACCGTGTTTTTGAAGGAGTGGAAACAGTCTTCCAGGGAGAAGGTATGGTGATACCAGCAACAGACTATATTTTCAGTAGTGTAGGTTAACAAAGTTTTAAAATATCAAACAGTCCTTAAATATTCCATGACTTTTTTCCTTTGGAAAGGGAGAACTGAAATGTCAGACACGGTATTTTTTTATGGTAGGAATAATGTAAAAGGTTTTAAAAGGTAGCATAAATTAAAATTTGAAAGGTAGAATAAGTATAAAAAATTTTCTCAGAGGGGTGGGAAGTGGGTTTGAAAACCCAAGAATAAACTTAGTATAACACTTGCATCAACTATCAGCCGTTGTCTTTTTTATCTGCAGCCTTTGTGCCCCTCACATGCCTAACATTCACCGAGTTAGTGATCATTAGTGAGTATCCAACCTGGGTCTGGGTAATGCTGGAGGACCATGGCTCTTTGGGACATATATTCTCTGCCATTAAGTAGCTGAGGTTTGTGTAGAAGAAATAGAGACACATAGATGTCTATGCTATAAGATCCTAGGTTATATAAGTGATAAATGAGTGCTTGGATGTCCTGAAAGGAGATTGTTTAAGTGCTGATTCTTAACTAATAACTAAGAGTTTTGCACATTGTTAAAATAATATGTATTTATTATAGAAAACCAAGCCAATACAAATAAGCAAGAACAATTGTTTTTCAACCACAGAAACAACACTACTGAGAGTTTAGTTATATTCTTTTAATTCCATCTTTCTATTCTAGTTACCCAGTTATTATCAACCTATTTATTACACTTAAAATAAAATTGGGATTACATTATATCCATTGTTATTTTTTAATATATAGAGAGCATATTTCTACATTGACAAATATCTCTATTTTTTTAAAGATTTTATTTATTTATTCATGAGAGACACAGAGAGAGGCAGAGAGACATAGGCAGAGGGAAAAGCAGGCTCTCCATGGGATGCCCAATGTAGGACTCAACCCCAGGACTCTTGGGATCATGATCTGAGCCAAAGGCAGAGGCTCAACCAACTGAGCCACCCAGCTACCCCTCTATATTTTTAAATGACTGCATATTTTATTGTTAAATGCCCTATTATTGAACATTTAGATTGTTTACAAATTTTCCTGTTATAAGTGATGGTAATGTAAACATTCTTTCCCCAACTTTTTGTTCATATCCATAATTTCTGTAGGATAAAATCTTAAATGTAATATTTCTGAATTAAATTGTATGCAAAATTTTAGAGCCTGCTGACAATTGCAAATAGGTTGTACTGGTCACACTTCCATTCAGGATATGCATAATTTTGATATCAGTGATGAAGAGGGAAGACCTTCCAGGCAGAGAGTGCTTTAAGAAATGGGATTGACAAAAAGTGTCTAGAAAGTTTGGTTGAAGCACAGATTCTGTGCAGGATAGTGGTGGGGAATAAACATGGGGAGGTTGCTAAAATTGTAGAGGGCTTGAGTGCCACAGTTAGGACTTTTTTTTTTTAACTTTTTATAGTAGGAAATTGAGAATTACTGCAGTTTTGAAAAAGGACAGAGAAATAATTAAGTAAAGTTTTTAGGATATTCTCTAAAAATGTGCAAGACAAAATTATCGGAAAGATAATTTGGGAAGTCAAACCTCGGTGGTGACAGAGAATAGAACATTCTCTAAAAACAGAAAAGAAAGGTACATGAGATATTTAGAATATGAGAAATAAGGTAATGTCAGAGGTAACTATAGAGGTTGGGGTCCTCTTGAACTGATACTAAATGTCACAGGTGACTACAGGTTTGGGGTCTACTTGAATTGATACTGATATCAAATGAATTAGTGGGAGCCATTGGGTTATGAAGGTTAGAAATAAGAGCTGCTGGAGGAGAATAATATATTCTGCTTTGGATATACTGTATTTAAAGTGTCGGTGGGTAATCCACAGAGTCTAGTGGAAAATGTGAGACTTCAATTTGAGAGAAAGAGCAGGCCTGGAGATATGAAAGGTTTGGGTGTAATTTTAGAGATTTATATTGAGGCTTTCAGATTGATAAGATATGAGCTATGCACCACCAAAGGTTGGTTTAAAAGAAAAAACCAAACAACACCCTAAAGTTTAGAGCTAGCATTGCCTATCTAGCATTGCCTACTGCCTGCATAGGGATAGGTATAGTGATTGTTCTCAGGACCCAGACCTGAAAACCTCATAATTCAAGGGGGAATTGGGTAAAGTACATAGATGGATCTTGCCTCACTGTAGGATTTGCCTTGGAGTTAGCACTACTCTGGTTCTAATAGATCTTAAAAGAAAAACCTGAAAGGAGCAAACTATCCATGAAACCCAACATCTCTGAAGAATGAAGCTCAAGCACATTTTGTCAACAAATATAAAAGAAAATGTATAACAAAAATAACACAAAAGAGGGTTTCCTAGGTAGCTCAGTTGATTAAGCATCTGATTTCAGTTTAGGTCATGATCTCAGGGTCCTGGGATTGAGCCCCACATGGAGCTCTGTGTTCAGCAGGAAGTCTGCTTGTCCTTCTCTCTCCCCTTCTCCCTCTGCTCCTCCCCCTACTCATGCTCTCTCTCTGTCTCTCAAATAGATAAATAAAATCTTTTGAAAATCACACAAAAGTTATGAAAGGAGATATAGAAGTCTACTATTTTAGGATTCATGTGTACTACACATGAAGTGGTACAAGGTCACTTCAAGATGTATTCTACAACCTAAAAGCAACAAAGGAGCTGTTAAGAACCATAACATAATTAACCCAAAGAAGCAGAAAAAAATGAAAAATAAACAAAGCACAGATTAGACAAATGAGAAACAAATAGCAAGATGATATATTTAAACTTAACATTTACACTTAATACGGGCAGCCCGGGTGGCTCAGTGGTTTAGTGCTGCCTTCAGCCCAGGGCCTGATCCTGGAGACCCGGGATGGAGTCCCATGTCAGGCTCCCTGAATGGAGCTTGCTTCTCCCTCTGCCTGTGTCTTTGCCTCTCTCTCTCTCTCTCTCTCTCTCTCTCTCTTTCTCTCTCTGTCTCTCATGAATAAATAAATAAAATCTTTAAGAAAAATTTACACTTAATAGTCACATTAAGTGTAAATGGCCTAAATACTCTGATAAAAATACAAATAACACCAAATCAGATTAATAAACAAGACCCAATCATATTCTGCCTACAAGAAATGCACTTGAAATATAAGGACACAGGTTAAAAGTAAAGGATGGAAAAAGATTTCTTTGCTGAAACTAATATCTGGCTATATTAATATAAGACAAAGTAAATATTAGAGCAAAGAATATTACCAGGTTAAAGAAGATCATTTCTTAAACATAAAGGGTTTGACTCAAAAAAAAAAAAGAAAAAAGAAAACAAGGGAAGAGATTATCTTTTTTTTTTTTTTTTTTTTTTTTTTTTTTTTTTTAATTTTTATTTATTTATGATAGGCACACAGTGAGAGAGAGAGGCAGAGACACAGGCAGAGGGAGAAGCAGGCTCCATGCACCGGGAGCCTGATGTGGGATTCGATCCCGGGTCTCCAGGATCGCGCCCTGGGCCAAAGGCAGGCGCTAAACCACTGCGCCACCCAGGGATCCCGGGAAGAGATTATCTTAACTTACCCAGTTTAAACAATGAGGGCACATTATCTCACATGACAGGAAATGCAGAGGTGTCTGCTTCCAGGGGAAGCTAGTTCAATTGCTCAAGTACCTCATCAAGGACTCAGGTTATTTCCTTATTTCTGCTCTGCCATTCCAAAGATGTCCACTTGGTTCTCAGACTAGCTTTCCTCGTGAATGCAAGATGGCCACCATCATTCTAAGGAATACATCCAGTGGAAGAAAAGGAATCTCTTTTTTCCTGATTTCCCTGAGCAGTCTTCTCCTCAATCATCATTTATCAATACTGGGCCACCTGTCCACCTATAAACTAAACCAAACAGTGGCGAGGGAAATAGTATCACTATGATTGGCTTAGATCAGTGGTCAGTAACCTTCTTCTGGAAAGGGTCAGATGTCAACTATTATGGTTTTGTGGGTCATATGGTTTCAGTTATTCAATTGTGCTATTGTAGCACAAAACACTCATAGACAATGTGAGTCTGTGATGTAGTACAGCCTTATTTACAGACACAACCAATGGCCTAGATTTGACTTGCGGGCCACAATTTGTAGACTTCTGACTTAGACTAATCAGCTAGAGAGGAGAAAGGGCTACTTTCCTTAAGGTTTTGATACTTAAACAAAATGAGTTCTCCAAGCAATGAGATTGCAAGCAATTCACATATCTGTCACATGTTGTATCACCTGTCTTCTGAAATACCTAGCAGTTATTAGATGCTCAAGACTGGTTGAATGAATGGCATGGTGAGTGACCTACAAACGATATGGTAAATGAGCACCTCTGCAGACAGACCTCAGCTTTGGTCATTTGAGGCTAAGGGAATTGTTTGCAACAGTTTCATCTCATTGCCTATGTTCCTTGCAAACCCTTGAGATAATATTCTTTTCCTTTGCAGTTCGTACATGTTGCAACTGGGGTAAGCTCAAAAGAAACCAGGTGAGGGATAGAGATCATGGTACTGAGGCCACATCCCTGCTTCCCCAAAATGATATCCTTGCCTCTCTCAGGTCCCTCACATCAAAGTTTCTCAGCAGCAGCAGCACAAATAATAAATTAAAAGAGAAAAGATCAAGCATGGCAGCACATGGCTGAAAGGCTGAATTATGATGTTATAAAAGAAGAGAAAGGGAGCCTCCCCTCCCCTTTGCTTTTAAACCTAGGGTTATTTCTTCACTTGGTTAGTGAACACAGTTCTGTTTTTTCTGCAAATGCATTCTTTCTGAACTGTGAAAATTTGTGGGTGCCTGCTAGGATGATTCATTTCCCAAAACATCCAACAACTGGGGAAGTCATGTCACCCCTTCTAATTGCAGGTTTGGGGCACCCCTTCCTGCCACTAGTCAGGAGTTATCATATTCATGAGCCATTTGTTGCTCAGCCAGCCATGATCCCAAGGAATTCTGAGCCAGGAAAGCACTTAATGATTTTATTATCGGAGTGAATTCTAGGAAGCAAAAATCTCAGGATCAATTATAAAAATTGTCTACATAGGTAAGAGCTTTCAGGAATGTTGCCTTTAATTTAATAGAAACAGAAAATCTCAAACATGCTGAAGATGCTGATTCCAGTTCTATGCCACTTACCTTCAGTGCAAGGACTTTGCAGTAAGATGCAGTTAAGATGTAGAGAATACAGTATTAGCTCTGGGCCCGCCTTCTGGGTTCAAATCTCAGCTCTGTTTCTGACTAGCCTTACAACTTTGGTCAAGTTGATCAAACTTTCCAAGACTTTATTTAAATGTATACGATAATAGCACTTACTTCTAGAGGTCAGATGAAGAGACTCCATCTTTTTCAAGTGCAAAGGAAGGAAAGTATAGAGAGATAATAGGGACCATATTATTGCAATAACAGCATGGAGAATAAAAGGCTGTGGAAGTTGGAAATGGTGCTCTGGTGATTATACTTTCTCTTTTTTGTTTTGAACAGAGCTAAAACAAAGGATATTTCCTGGGCTACCAGTCTCAGGAAGTAAACAAAGGTGTGAGCAGTTTGCCTCCATCTGGCCTATGCATTTTACTGGGTTTCTACGGAAGCCAAAGTGGGATTCCATTCCTGGCCATCTCCGCTGAGACCTCAGTGTTAGGCTTTTCACGACTTGGTTTGTTTTTCTGTTCTTTCTTCTCAGAGCAGCCCTGAAAAAAACAAATTCTTGAATCTGTGTTTTAACCTAACATAAACACTGGTTTTCTCAGACAATAATAAGATATATGAGCCAATGTGGGGGAAGTTTTAAAGAATAGCATAAACATTATTGTGAAACATTTTACAGAATGTTAATTCTCTGAATCTGATAATATTCCTATCTTACTCTAGTCTTTTAATTTCAACTATCTACTTAAATATCTTTAGTTTACATAAATATGTTAGATTCCTGAATACATGGCTTTCTTCAGAATGACTATTTTGGCTACTTTTTACATATTAGATTGATATATTTATCGTTACTTATGCTTACAGGACATTGTATATGGTTTCCTTTCTAAAATCTCGTTCTCAACTTTTTGAATTCATATTGTTTCAGTTCACAATGGCCAAAGTGTGTAGCGTCACTCTCTCTAAAATTGTTGAGATATTGTCTTTTTCAAAAAGAATATTAACTGAGGAGTTTTGTGTGGTTTCTGGGGCCAGGAGGCTTTCTCTGTACCATGTTCCATGAATTACCTTTAGTCTTTTCTTTTATGTTTACTAATTGGAGATTGAAGTATACTTTTTTTCAAATATGAATTTCTATCATTTTAAGCATGGTTTAAATCAGAGGGCTGGACATGCAGGACTCATGAATTCCAGATTCTGAGGACACTGAATTCTTAGGGTAGAATGTTAAGGCCAAGTACCATTGGCTATTGATGGCCTTGAGAAAGTTACGTTGTGTCTCTCAGTTTTATCTGTAAAATGAGAATAATTTAAACACCCATATTGCAGATTAATAGAGTATTAAAAAATAGAGTATTGAGTTCAAACCTTTATGTGAAACTACTCCTTGGTACATACTCCTAGCTGTGTAGGGCTTAGTTGTTTAGGGATATTTGCTAGTGATCTGTATAGTGACCCAGAGTGCCCATTGTTTAACTCAGTACCTTCTTGGGACAGTTTTTCCCCCAAAAGATGATTTCCTGCCCCCAAGTCTGTGGCCTCTTGTGCCTCTGTCTCTGCTCAGGTATCTCTTTAAACTGTAGAAATTCTATTGAGATTCTCTCTCTCTCCTCTCTTTTCTTTCCCTTAGTTTTACAATTCTGATCTTTTTTTTCTTTTTTCTTTCCTATAGCAACTTCGGGATGGCTTTTGCAACATCATTAAATATCAGAATTAAAATAATAATCCTCCTTTTTCGTGGCATCTTTTCCTTGAAGGAAGTCTTTAGATAGAGGTTGATCAAATCCAGGATAAGGCTTTATTTTTATCAATTTCCGCCTCACTTTGTTCCTGATGTAACAGTGACATCTTGTTCAATCTGCATAAGCGGCTGTGTAGAAGAGGAAATTGCAAAAGGAACACGAATCTCTATCATGCCTTTCACTAATTTATGCATGTGGGGTTCATTTCCTCCGGCAGAGTCCAGGATTAGAAGTGATGGATGCCTCTCGGGGCCCCTGATCCATCATGAGTTGAATGCCCTGCCACATCCTCAAGGAATAGCCCAGTTCTTTGAGATGCTGCTTTCTCTCTTTATTTTCTTTATTGTTTCCTGCTAACAGGCATTATCTTTCTTCAGTAACCTGTGCTTTACCATGGCCCTGAATAACAGAATCTTTCATTCATGAATGCCTTTATCCTTTCTTTAATGTACTCATTAAAAATGCATGGAGGATCTACTTTGTGCTAGACCCTCTGCTAAACATGGGAAACAGGAATATGAAACTAAATTAGTTCCAGCCCTCAGGCTTTCCAGGCTTGGAGAGGCAGTGGATGGATAAACCAGGCAATGCTTGTCATGGCTCTGTGTTGGAGGAGCTTGTCTCTATGTGGAGAACAGTAGTAGTTAATCTTTCAAAGTTTTCACCATGTGCCAAGAATTGTTCTAAGCTCTTGGTATGCATTAACTCATTTCATCCACACACAACATTATGGGCCAGATATCATTTTATCTAGTTCTATTGATGAGAAAATTAGGCACAGAGTATTAAAGCAACTTGCGCAGGGTCACAGAGCTGATGATTGTTTTTGTTTTTTCAAAGGAAAGAGGAGCTAAAAGAAATGATTCCTTGGTACTGGTATTGGGTGGTGTGTCAATGAGTGATTAGATATGTAACACTCTTGTGGTTTGGGCACAAGGGCTGCCTTTAAAAGGTGTAGATATTGGATTTCTATCCTGGTGCTCATGTGGGGAGGAGTCAGGGCCCAGGAAAGTAGGCAGAACTTAGATCCAGGGGAGGAGTCATTATTGCCTTTCTGTGGGCCTTGCTCTTTTGGGCTTGGACTCATACATGCCCAGATATAACTCTAGGTGCTCTTGCATGGTGGGGCTGCTGTTTGTCTTACCACAGGAAATTGGCCCTGAGAGGGGATTGGGGGCAAGGGCTTATGGGTTCACAGAAGAGCTGCTCTAAAAAACAATTCTAATAACCCACAATTGGGTCAATAATTATCACCATCATGATCATGATAGCTGTTATTTTTTGAGTACTTCTCCAGCAGACAGGAGAATGTTCAATGCTTTGACTATATTAGCATCAACTTTCTAATCATGCAATGAGATAGCTATTATTTGCATTTTACAGGTGAGTATCCTGAGGAGCAGAGAGGTTGAATCATTTGTTCAGGATTACACTAGTAAGCAAAGAAGTTGCCTGAAGGAATTGAGGAGAAGGCTTGCAGTCATGCTTGGGCGAGAGGTATTAGGGGAAGGTGGGGCTTAGTGCTGGACTGGCACTGGTATCTGTGGCCCAGGCATGCAGTGGCTATCAGAAACAGTTGGACATCAGCTCAAGAGGGACCTTGAGAGCAGGAACAGTGAGGTGGGCAGCAGCACAGCTGGTGGCCCACTTGTGGTGATGAAAGAGGAGCTGGAGCACAGTAGGGGAGAGAGGGCAGCTGTGGCAAGGGCTTCCTCATATCAGATACTGACTGGGACTGCCTGAGATAGAAGAGTAGTGTGAGGTCCTAAAAGAAGGCAGGAGGGGGCTACCAACTCACAAAAACTGCATACACATAAATATATTCCCATTTACCAGATATTATTGTGCACCTGTTATATGCCTGATTTTGTTCTAGAAACTGGGAATTCGGTAGTGGAATTGAACACACAAAAATTTCTATCTTCGAGGAGCTTATCTTCAAATAGGGAAAAACTCCAATAAAGAAGATAAATAAGTAAAGGCAGCACATGGCATGCCTACCATGATATGTGCCACAGACAAAGAACGAAAGAGAAAGCAGGAATAGAGGATAGGAAATGGGTGTGCATGTGTTATGTGTGTGTGTGGGGGGGCCTTTAGTTTAAATAAGAGGACCAGAGAAGGCCTCACTAAAAATGTGACATTTGCTACAACTCTAAGGTAAGGAGGTGAGATAAACCACACATCTGGGGAAGAGAATGCTAGGTAGAAAAGGAGCAAGTGCAAAGCCCTGAGACAGGAGAGTTCCTGGCTGGTTTGAGGAATGGCAAGGAGACCATGGTGGTGGTGAGGCAGAGTGAACTCAGGGCAGGATAGTAAGGGAGGAGGCCTGAGAAGGTGGGGCAAGAGGAAGAGAAGTTGGTGTCACATGGGTTTATGTAAGACTCTGTACTTTTCTTCTATGTTATCTGGGAAGTTAATGCAAAGTTTTGAGGGAACAACAATTTGACCTACATTTTTAACAGGAGCACTCTGGGTGCTGCATTGGAAGTAGAGGGGTCAGGGAGGAAGCAGGCAGAGTACTTAGGGGAAACAATAATCCACTGATACAAGATGGTGGTTTGGACCAAGGTGGTAGCATGGCATGTGTGTGTGAGGGGTGGATTCTGTGTATAATATGAAGCTAGATACAAAAGGTTTTTCTACTGGGTTGGATATAGGGTGTGAAATGAAGAGAGAAGTGTAGGATGATCTCTGTGGTTTTGGCCTGGGCATTTGAAAGAGTAGAATTGCCATATTCTGTGATGGAGAAGTTTGGGAAGGGTAGGTTTGTGAAGTATATGGGATGAGGGACTTCAAGTTGAATATGTCAACTTGGAAGGCCCATTACACATCCAAGTGTTGGTGTGTGCCCAAGATCTGTTGGGACCAGGGATACTCTGAATTGAATCAAATCAAAGACAAAAAAAAATGTATTGAAAATTCTTAGGGGTGACAGACAAAGCAAAATCTCATGATTTCATGTCACTGATGTTGCTCACAAGTTCTATTGAGATAAACTCATGCTGGGGAAGGCCTTTAGCAGGGTAGTCCCTCACCAGAGTGGTGAGCATGGTATATCTCCAGAAACATGCTTTTGAAAGGCAATGTTGTGTATTCACAGCTCTAAAAAGGAAGTATCATTGTTATGTATGTGGGTGGTCTTTCCATTCCTTTCTCTATGGTACCAAAAACCCTTCTGCCACCAGGTAGTATGCTTTAGAGAGCCCTTTGGATTTTCACTAATTCAAAGTCCAGGTTCAGACATAGTCTAGTATTAATATTGTCCAGGTTGAGAAGGTCTCTGGGTCAAGACTTCTGATATATCTGGATTTACCACTTACTTTTCTTTCCACCTTTACATGGGTTGTAAACAGCTTCTCAAAAGGTGAACTGGATGATTTGGCACTATGCTTTTTGTAACATTTTGAGTCTGACTACATTAATGGGAAAGGGATACAGGATAGGATAAATCAAAGATTTGTAAATGCCTTTCCTAAAACAAGGACCATGCTTCTGACTTGGGTCAGATAAATTTAACTACACTTTGGAAACCCAGAAGAGTTCATGTGCCTTCACTCAGAATGGTCACTTTTACTCCATAGCAGAGAGGTATCAATTACTTGGATTCTTGAGTCAGTTAATTTTATTACTGATATTACTGTAGCTATAGGCAGAAGAACTTTCTTTATATATGACTGAAGAGTTCTAGAATATTTGCAAGCCAAAAATATCTTCTGGGGAAGCCTGGGTGGCTCAGTCAGTTAAGCATCTGCTTTTAGCTCAGGTGATGATCCCAGAGTTCTGGGATGGTGCATTGTGTAGGGCTCCCTGCTCAACTAGTAGCTTCTCCCTCTCTCTTTGCCCCTCCCTCTGCTTATTATCTCTCTCTTAAATAAAATCTTAAAAGAAATGTCTTCTAGACCTGCTATGAGGCCTGAAATTTTAACCATAAAAATAGTTAAAGCATTATTTCTGTAAGGTCATTGAACTTCAGTGCATGCTTATTTTAATTAAATTTGCATCTTGCACATGCTACTTTATTAGATTGCTATATTTAGCAAGGTTCTTTATTACTCATTGAATCTGTATAGTAGTTAAGTTTTGAGAACAAGGTATTGGTGAGTGTTTCTTAATAGCCAGTCATTTAAAGTAGAGTGTTGTGTCTGGGCTGTTGTGTCTTCCAGTGAGACTCTGAGCAGTTGGAAGTGACTAGGAACTTAAGACACCAACATTTAATGGACTCAGGGTGACAGTAGAGGAAATAAGTATAGTGGAAGATGAGCTGCATTTGCTTAGTAACTGCTCTAAATCAGCCTTGATCAGCACACATAGTTTGCTTTAGAGTAAAATCAAATCATTTTGTCTAGTCTTCTTAGATTATGGCTCCCAGTGAAAACCTAGGGAGTGAGAAGTTTGGGGTATTCAAGAGAAAAGCGTGGTTCCTGGACTGTGCCATAAATTGCAAAGGGCCGCTGGACATCTAATGCTGTGCTGACTAGGAAAGAATTGAGTCACAGTGCAGACATGCCTGGCCACCTTAAAATGAAGGCTGCAGGTGTGGAAGCCATTTATAAAAGCTGCCCCCAGAGCACTTGTGACTATTAAGAGATTAAAGGAAAATTTCCCTGGTAGAAATTCTGGGGAAGACACATCTCTATTTAATATTACCAGTCTGTAGTTTGTGTTTACTATTTACTAGTTTGTTAAAAGGTATAAACAAGGTAATTATTGTGGGTCAGTCTTAATGCAAGCCTGAATATGTCTTTGGTTTCTTACAAGGAGGAAGAGCACAGACAGAGAGAAGTTAAGTGTCCCAGGGCAATCAGCTAGTGTGTGGGGGTCAGGGAGAGAATGAGAACTCCCTTGGGTTGGGGTAGACACATACCAGAAGGGGCAAGACCTTTCCATGCTTAGCTACATCTTACTTTTGGAGCAAATTGATAGAGGAGGGCTGTCCTTTGATCTTGGAAGAAATATCTAATCCTTGCCTACTTGTGCAGTCTTAAATTGAATAAATTTTAATCCTAGGGAAGCATTTTCAGGTTACTAGCAGGACAGCAAGTTCAATATTAATTTGTTGAGCAAAATTTTTTGCTACAGAGATATGGCAAATATTTTACAAAGAATCTGGATCTGCTCTATCCACTGTGGTAGCCACTAGACTCAATTGTCTATGAACTCTAAATTAAATTAGTTTAAATAAATTCAGGTTCTCAATCACACTAGCCAAATTTTAGGTGATCAACAGTCACATGAGGCTAATAGATATGGAACATTCCTATCCTCACAGAAAGTTCTATTGGTCTGCGATCTGGGTCATGAAAAGCCACAGTTTTTCTGTTTTCCTTTAAGGACAGACACAAGTGGAAATCATATACCCGCCACAGGTTAGGTACTTAAATACACTTTTTGACCTGGCAGGGGGGAAGTTGTTGGAGTCTGAGCTGCATAATCCAGTAAGTACAAATAGTGTTTTTCTTTCCCTTCCATCTCTGAAAACCTAATGTAAGAGTAACCTAGCAGTTCCTTTGAGGGGCTGTTCTGCATGGATTTGCATGATTTTGTATATATCCTGGAACAGAGTCTTTCAAACTGGGTCATGACCCATTGGGCTGTAAAATAAAAGTAGTGGGTTATACTAGCATTACAAACAAAAGAAATAGATTATTTTAGCATGCCTCATATGTAGTGGCAGTAAATATTTTGTAAAATTTTGATTCAGATATGTATATATGTGGATATACTGATTCACTGTGTAAAAATCTGTATTTTACTGCGTCATGTTTAATACCTGTTTGAGAAACAGCTCTGAGGTTGACAAACTGTGAAATGAACTATCTGAAGCCCTAAAGCAAATGGCAAGCAGGAAGTCAATGAATGCTAAGAAGCTCATTTATTATACCAATGGCCACTTATTAGGTCTTACTGAAAGCCATTGGTAGAGGCAAAAGTCTACAGGGCATTTTGCTTCTATGGGAGATCTTTAAAGCAATTCTGGAGTGGTCAGTGGGGGCCGAAGAGTGGAGTGGGATAATCTCTGTTCTCTAATGTCCTTTAATACCTAATAACAAGTGCATTTTAGAAGCATGGAATCTCACAGATGTGAAGTAGGTATGCAGTAATCAATTACATTTCACTACTTCGTTCCCTTTTTGTTTGAAGCAATTTTAGTTTCAGTTGCTTCATTTCCATGGATTCTGCGGAGTTAGGTGATCTGTATGTGTATTTGTCTATATTGTTTCACTTTATTGATTTTCCTTGTGTATAATTAAGCCTTGAGTAAGAAAGGGAGAGTTCTGTTTTCTGATACAAAAAGACCTATGATTTTCCCTCCTGGTTCTAAAAAAGTATAACACAGTGTTTACCAGGATTGTAAATGGAAGGAATAATTTTGTTCTCTGACTTCTGGATTTTCTGCCCAGGGTTGGCCTTTTTGCCTACTTTGAGAAAAGAATGACCAATATACATAGTTCGATTTGTCTTGCTGGTCCTAACCCTACAATGACCAGAGGAAAAGGACACAGCTGGAGAATAGGTACCAGCATTCTATATTTGGGAACAACAGTTCCCACCCTGGAGAATTTCTGTGAGGATGTAATGCTCAGCACTGCCAGAGAATTCTGCTCAGTTGGTTATTTGCTTGTTTTCAGACCTCTGTTGATGGGACTATAAGCTCCATGAGAGCAGGGACCATGGTTGTCTTTTTGACTGCCGTATTCTTGCACCTGGGACATACTTGGGACCTAATAGGCACCCATTATAATCATTTCATGCAGTGATTCTCCAAGTGTGGTCCCCATGTTGGTTTCACTGGAGATGTGCTAGGGATGCAATTCCTAAGGCCCAACCTGACCTCTCATGTTGGAATGCTAGAAGTGGAGCCCCACTGTCTTCACAAGTGATTCTGATGATAGATACTGATTTTGAACGTCAGTGGGTTTAATGAGTTTAAAGGTTTTAAACTTGGGTTTAATGCGTCTTTCAAACCAAAGTTGAAGTGAAGGCATTATGGGGGAGTTTTGTATGCTATTTTCCCATGTAGGTTCTTAGGTTCCATCTTAAAGTCTCACAGTGGGTTAAAAAAGAAAAGATTCAAATTTTATTTTAGAGTAAGCTAGAAACTTACTCTATTCTAACTAAGCAAACTTTAGCCAGTGAGCTCATCTCTTGAAACCTTCATCTGTCTTTGAATTTTTGATTTGAAATGATCTGCCACTATCATGACTCAGGGAAAGAAAGAGTGCCAAAAGATGCTTATTGATTTTTGAGGGTGCCTGGCTAATGTTGATCATGGAAACCAACTTTGATACATAAGGAGATAGGAAATTTTAAAAATTTGAATGAGCAATTCTCCTTTTCAAAATATATCCTCAGTAAATGGTCAGAAATGCTGTTGGTGCTGGTAAAGTATTTGTCTGAAATATTTTGCTATTGTGACCTCTAAATGTCCAACGGTAGAAGAGTAAGTAACAGAATTATACTGGTTTTTGTATTCTTATGTAGCCACTGAAATATCCTTAAAGAATTTTAAGTGACCTGAAATGCTTAACACCTAAAGGTAAACTAACAAAACAGTTCACAAAACATCATGTTTTATGAAAAGTGTTAGTAAATAAAATGGCATAGAAAAAAGGAAACAACATCATAATATGGATAACTTTCTGGAATGTGTAGGACTATTGATGTCCTGAACTTTTCTTTCAATTTTTGATTTGTTTACAATGAATATATTTTTAAAATAGAACAAAAAAGTTGTATTTTTGTTACAAAATGCTAAAAAATTAAGACAATCATTCTGTGCTAGTCTAACAACTATGTTCATATGTTCCTATTTTGTTCTAATTTTAGTCCATATGTATGTATGTTTTTTATGATTATATTGATCAATTACATTTTCTTATTTTCTAAAAAGCCCTAAACATGGGGACTTGAAATTTGTCAGTTCTTAGTGTATTCTTTATCAACTGATATTTTAGGATTGCAAATTTCTTGATGCAGTTTGAATAGTTCCAGAACAGTTAGTGCCTAAAATGTATTTGAAAAAGGAACACATTGCATAGAACACTCGGATGAAGAGGTGCTTCTAGGGCGTGTTTCTGGAGTAGAAGAAAAGGAATCTGAATCAGCAAAGCCAACTTTTCCCAAGAAAGATGAGAAGATGCAGATAGTTCATGGGAAGTAAGAATGGAAGAGCAGAAGGATGGGCAGAGGTTTAGAGAGGGTCTTGAAGTATGATCCACCCTTCTATGAGGGTGAAATTGGGGTTCACACACACACCCAATGCCAGTTCTCTTCCAAAAGACAAGCAAGTCACAGCCTCTACTTTTAGGAAACCTAATTGTTTATACATATATATTTTTAAATAGTTTATCTTTAAGTAATATGTACACTCAAACTTACAACCCCAAGATCAAGAGTTGCGTGCTCTACTGACTAAGCGAGGCAGGCACCCATCTTTTTTTTCTTTTCTTTTCTTTTCTTTTCTTTTCTTTTCTTTTCTTTTCTTTTTTTCTTTTTTCTTCTTTTTTCTTTTCTTTTTTCTTTTCCCTCCCCTCCCCTCCCCTCCCCTCCTCTCCCCTCCCCTGAGTGAACTATAACTCAGGAGAGAAAAAAAATGCAAATAGTGTTCAAAACCAGAGTCTAAGTAGTGGAAGAAGAAAGTTTAGACCATTTTGAATAACCAGGGCACTTGCCCGGGGTAGCAATCACAGGGGAGGTTTTTCTTTGGAATAACCAATGTCTGAGAACTTGCCCTCTACCTTGGAAAATACAATTCTGGCCACCACACAACATAATCTAATACTTTATAGTTTTACTGTAAAAAACAAAAACAAAAACAAACATGTAAATCTTCAGTCCATTTGGAATTTTTACTAATTTAAGAAGTTATCTAGTCCTTTCCACAGCAACCCCCCCCCCCAAGATTGGTGATAGTTACCCTAATAGCATTCATTGATTTTAAATACAAATTTTTTTTTACATATGAAGTCCCTTATGGAGTTAGACTTATTTCTAAACTTGACTCCGTTGTACTAGTCTCCCTAGCAGGCACTGGTACCAACAGTTCCATTTGTCATCAGTTTGTAACGTTTTTTTGTTTGTTTTTAAAGAGTTTATTTATTCATGAGAGACACAGAATGAGAGAGAGAGGCAGAGACACAGGCAAAGGGAGAAGCAGGCTCCATGCAGGGAGCCTGACGTGGGATTTGATTCCAGGTCTTCAGGATCACAACCTGGGTGGTGCTAAACCGCTGAGCCACCCTGGCTGCCCTGTTTGTAATGTTTTTATGCTGGTGAGGCGAATTCCCTCTCAGAATAGTCCTGTTCTGTTTTGTTTTGTTTTGTTTTGTTTTGTTTTAAATAGCAAATTTTGATTATTTTATATATGATCTTAAGAGTCAACCTATCCAACTTCAAAACTAGTGAGAACATTGCTATCTTTACACTTCTGCGTCTTCTCCAAGAATAAAGTGTATCTATTTATTCCCCATCCTCTGTATTTTCCTTTAGCATTACAAAGTTTTCATTATCTATAATTGGGATATCTCTTGCAAATTTCATATCCTTGTATTTTATCCTTTTGTATATACTATAAGTGAGTTTATTGTTAAATTTTGCAATTGGTCATTGTTTTTATGGAATACGTCCACTGATAATGATACATTGATATAATAACCAGATACATTACTAGATCCTCTTATCATTTCTATTAGTTTTTGCTTTATTTTCTTGGAGTTTACCAGGTGTCAAGTCCTATATTCTAAACTGACATTCAGCTCCCCCCTCCAATTTTCATATTTTATTAAAATAACATACAATGCTATATTAGTTTTAGGCGTATAGCATAGTGATCTGACAATTCTGTGCATGACTCTGTGCTTACCATGGTAGGTATAATCATCATCTGTCACTATATAACATCATTATTGTATTATTTGCTATATTCCCTAGGCTGTACTTCTCATCTCTGTGACTTATTCATTCTGTAAACTGGAAGGCTTTTTTTTTTTTCCTTAAGATTCATTCATTCATTCATTCATTCATTCATGAGAGACACAGAGAGGGAGAGGCAGGCTCCTCACAGGGAGCCTGACTTAGGACTTGATCCCAGTACCCGGGATCACGACCTGAGCTGAAAGCAGACGCTTGACCTCTGAGCCACCCAGACATCCCAGTGACTGGAAGTTTGTACCTCTTAATTCCCTTTACCTATTTCATCCACCCCTTCTTACTTCCTCTCTGGCTACCACCAGTTTACTCTCTGTAGTTAAGAGTCTGGGATTTTTGTTCATTTGTTTTGTGTTTTTAAATTCCATATATAAGCGAAATCCTATGATACTTGCCTTTCTCTCTCTGACTTAATTTACTTAGCATACTACCCTCTAGGTCTAGCCATGTTGTCACAAATAGGAAGTTCTCATTCTTCTTTATGGTTGAGTAATACTCTAGCACCTGTGTATATAGATGTATGTGATTACTACATCATCTTTTTCTACCCATGTATTCATGGACAGTTGAGTTGCTTCTATATCTTGGTTCTTGTAAATAATGCTACAATAAACATAGGGGTGCATATATCTTTTTGAATTAGTGTTTTTATTTTATTTGAGTAAATACCTAGTAGTGAAATTATCAGATTATATGGTATTTGTTTTTTTACTTTTGAGAGAAACCTCCACATTGTTTTCCATGGTGGTACACCAATTTACGTTCCCACCAACAGTGCATGAGGGTTCTCTTTTCTCCACATCCTCACCAACACTTGTTTTTTCTCAATTTTTACATCTTTTATTTCTCTTGACTAATTTAATGAAGTACATCCACAAGTGTTAAATATGTGTTTTTTCAAATAATGGATACAATGGCAATGTTTATAATTTTTATGATGATTACAAAGCTGAACATGTGTTTGGTACTATGTTCCCAAGAGCTCTTCTAAGGTTTTTACATACAGTAACCTAACTTTAAGAATGGCTGGCATTTGACTCGAGATTATGTATTTTATCAAGCAGTCAAGTTTCCATGTATTTTGTTTAAAATTATTATTCTTCATCTGTTCTAGCTTTAAAAAATGCAATGCTATTTTAGCAGCTGTATAGCTGATAATACAGTATGCTTTTCTCTTTTAACATGTTGATAGAATGAATTATATTAATACATCTTAAAAGCAAATCATTTTGGCATGGTTAGTGATACATCATTCTTTCAGTGTAATTCTGGTTTCTTTTTGCTTCTATATATAGGACTTTTTTGTATTAATATTTATTGATCAGATTTGGCTAAAGTTTTTTGTTGTTGTTGTTTTGGTGGGGGCTTTTTGGCTATATTAGAGTTCTGTATCCAGATCATGCAGGCTTTTTAAAAAAATTTTTTTAAAGATTTATTTACTTATGATAGACATAGAGAGAGAGAGAGGCAGGCTCCATGCCGGGAGCCCGATGTGGGACTCGATCCCGGAACTCCAGGATCACGCCTTGGGCCAAAGGCAGGCACTAAACCGCTGAGCCATCCAAGGATCCCTCATGCAGGCTTTTGAAAAAAGTTGGCAGTTCATGTTCTCTTCATCTGTGTTGGAAATTTTTTAACAATTGAGCTTGTTTCTGGAAGGTTTTAGAACTCACCTGTGAGAGGATCTGGACATTGCTTATTGTGAAGTGTTTTTTAATTAGTTTTTTGTTTTTGGATAATATTCTGGGTTTTTTTTCCTACTGATTTTCATTTCTAGTGTGAGTTTTAGTAATGTATATTTTCCTCCCCGTTTCTTTCTGGTTTCCATTTTTATTTGCATAGCATAAGCTTTGAGAAAGCATTCTCAATTTTTCTCTACTCTTTCCCTCCCCATGACCACATGGTTCTAAATAAAGTTGCTTAGGAGTTTATTTTTTCTATTCCCTGCCCCCATTCCAAACCAATTTTAACTTTAGAGATATCCTTGAAGTTCTGCTTACGTGAGAAACATTACAGCTTTTTGTTAGCACACTTTTTTAAAAAAAGTCCTTGCAAAACATTGACTTGGTTTTTATCAAGGATCCAGGACCTCTAATATCACTTTGTTTTTAGATGAAAAAAAAAATAATAGAAAGGTGAAGTAAGATGATCAGCCTTACTGCATTGCAGGGGAGAATTTGGAAGGCATGAGAGCGCTTTGCAGGGGAAATGGATTTAACCTTAATGATATAACACTGTTCTTGGGAACAGAGGCCTTTAGAATGGAGTGGTAAGTTGATCCGTTTTGGCCATCAGACTTCACAGACCTAAAAGAACACAAAGTACTATTGATTCCATGTTGATCTTGAGTGATCTTCACTTTGATTTCCCCCTTTACGAATCACCCCATTGAAATCAATAGGATTTGGTGAAGGGCAGGGAAAGGAAGAGAATGTTGTAATTCTGCTTGTTTCTGGGCTGGGCACCTGGATAGATGAAAGAGCCACCATTAAGTAGGATAAGAAATCATGCGGGTTGTCTGGGTGGCTCAGCGGTTTGGTGCCTGCCTTTGGCCCAGGGTGTGATCTTGGAGACCTGGGATCGAGTCCCATGTGGGGCTCCCTGCATGGAGCCTGCTTTTCTCTCTGTCTCTCTCTGTGGCTTTCATGAATAAATAAATAAAATCTTTTTTAAAAAGGATAAGAAAACATGAGAAGTAATAGATTCATTTGGAAAGGCAAGGCGTCTTGTTCTGAATATATAGCATTTGCAAAGCCTACAAGATGTTAAGGGTAAGATAACCAGTCTGTATTTAGACACCTGAAAACTTAAGGCAGGAGTTTGCATGGAAAAATTTGAGACTTATTTCAGATTATTTTAATTTTACACATAATTACTGTAATTGCTCTGGTTTTTCCTTGCTTGTAGTCTTGATGGTCTATGATCTTACTGAGATTAAGATCCTTCAAAGTCCTTAACAGTGTCTGGTAGGGTTCTTGATAGTTTGCTCTCCTGGCTCTCTCCTTAGACACTTAACTTCCACAACATGACACCACGGCTGGTCAAACTGAACTATTTTATTCTCTGAGCACTTATCTCATGACTCAAATGAACTGTACACATTTGCTCTTGTAAATTGCTCCTCTGTTCCCAAAACAAACAATCTTACTTATCATTTCTTCCAGATAAACCTAAGTGCTGCCTACTCTGTGAAATGCTCCACATTTCCCTTGTAGGGTTTACAGTTTCTTTCTCTGTTGGCTTACAGTGTGTTTGCTGATGACCCCAAAATAGTCTGTTTACCCGTGAAACTTATTATAGAACAGACTCTTGATAGCACAGATTCACTTCTGTGCCCTCAGTACCTGGGTTGGTTCTGGCATGCATTGAGTGCTCTGGCTTGTTGGTTAAATGAATGGGTGACCTTTTAATTAGAATGATAAATAGTGAAAATTTTAGGTTGAATGATCAGTGTAGGTGAATGCTGAAACAAGTGGCTGAAATGATTTAGACCATAATGAATGTACCCAGTTCCGGCACCTAGAAAACAGCCAGATCCACTGCTGGGATAAGGTTAGCCTTAAACTTATCAGATCACAGCAGTCACTCTGAATCAACCCTCTCATTCATCCCTTGCACTCTGTGCTTCAATTCTCTCTACACTGACTTTAAACTCATACCACATCTGAGACTACAATCCCACCTCCAACCCCAGGATTTAAATCTTTTCATTTCCTAACTGGCCTTGTAGTATCTTACAATACTTGTTCTGAGCTCAAAACTCTCACCCAAACCTGAAGTATCCACCTGCTGGATAAGTAAGGAGATATCTGGTGGAGCCAGGTCTGGTCCACTGTGAAGAGGAAATTGACAAGAACAACCCTTCAAATGATTATATTTTATCTTCAGCTCCCATTTTTCATCATAATTAGTCTTAGATATACACAAAGCTAAAATATGGATAATGATTTTAAGATTTTGAGGGAATAATCAGTTGGTTTGGGCTATCTCAAAGACAAACATTTATTTTCTGTAAGAGGGTAAATGATGACCTATCATTTACAGCTGGTGTGGTTCCCAAAGGTTCTGAGATAATGGTGATTACCCAGGCAGCCTCAGCCACCATTGGTCCTGTTGTGAACTCTTTGGAGAGTGTCTTGAGGGTAAGGATTGGAAACAAATTCAAGACCTGTTGCTATGTAATGAGTCCTAAGAGGCTCTTGTCTTCCCCATTATTTAACAGCATATGAGTAATGTTAATAGCCATAATTACTAATGGCTCAACAAGGAAAATCAAAAGCCCCTGTGAAAAGCAAGGGATTGACTGTACTTTGTACAGTGAGTGTTCTATGTGAGGATGGGAGGCCCAATTACGGCTGAAAGCTGTGTGTGAAGAGTTGAAATAGTTTTTCAAATGGTTTTCTTGGGTCTTATTTCACAGGCATAAATGTCTTTTTTTTTTCCCTCTGTGCTTTGATTTTGCCATTAAATATAAAGGAAATCATTGAGTAGGGATAATAAGCTAACATTTATTGTGTATTTATACTATGAAGACACCATATGGATTAACTTAATGATGTTTAAGGGTTATTGTGGCATTATTACCTCCATTTCATAGCCAAATAAACTGAGGCACGGAGAGGATTAATGACTTATGTAAGTAATACAGTCAGTAGGTCACAGAGCCTTAATCTCTAGAACCTGAACTCGGTGCTATTGTCACACTGCAGCTTGAATCCATATTTGCTGCTGAGCTGCCAGATTCCAGAAGGGAGATGACCAAAAATAAGCTCTTGGGCTGAACTTTTCTCAGAAAAACAAGCCATTGTGACATGGAAGAGGAGGCGAGTGATGGAAATCCATACCTTTGGATTTTGGGGGAAGAATGAAGAGTGGACTGCGGGGTGGCAGGAGGCTAGCATGGATCTGCACACTGCGGAACTGATCCTAGAGTCAATATCTCACCAGTGCCTTATAACAAGGAGCACAACAAGATGAGCTGTGATTGTAGATTGTTTCAATGATGAGGAAGAGATAAGAAATCCAGACCAGCTGGAAGGCAAAAGAAAAGAACTCATTGTTCCACCAAGTGGTAAGAAATGAGTCAAGGCTGTGGCTTCCTGGAACCATTTTGATTGAATCCAAAAAGACAGAAAAATCCCACAGATGAGGCTAGCAGGAGCCCTTGTGGTGACCTTATAGCAACACGGTTGACCTGATATAGCAGATGGAAAAGAGGCACCAAGAAAGAACTTAGAAGAGATTTCCACATATTTAGTTACAAAATTTCGATTTCTTTGGCTTCTAAAGTCAATCTTGCAAAAATGTTTTGAAGTAGAATCATAGTCCTATGCTTCTCCCTCTACCAGAACTTTTCAATATACTCACTTTGGGGGCTCTAATTTCTTCTGATGTCAAGATCCTGTGGTTTTACAATTGAAGATTGGCACTAGATACATGGGGATTTATCTAGGTCATGTTTCATGATTAATGTATTCTACCCACAGGACATTAATAGCTTCTTTTCACTTAGAACCAGATTTCTTTTTTTAACTTTTAATGACCTTTTAACCTATTTTCATATAAAGTAAGACTTCTCCTCTGGGAATGTCAATTTCTTAATAGATTTAGGCATTAAAGCTCTTTATGGAGAAAAATATTTTTTTGTGGGGGCTTGGGGAGAACATCTTACACAAAGTTTCCACGTGTTTGGAAAAATGTGTAGTTTGGCCCATTTTCAAGTAATGAGAACTCTAAATAGAACCGTACTGTTAAAAAAAAAAAAACTTAGTGGTTAAAAAAATTAGAAAGCTTGCTCAGATTAAAAAAAAGTAAATGGAAATAAAAATAGGAACGCAAATGAGTCCCAGATTTAGCAAAGATGACAGCCCTCTTTAATGCTGCCACCCTAAGCCACCCTTTGCAAACTCTTTTCTGTTATATGTTTTTAATGGAAAGCAGCTGCCTTGGAAGGCATTGTTTACAATGGATCTCTGTCATAGCTCTGCATTGTAGCTATAAATAATGTCAACATGTTCTTCTATCCAGCCGCCTGGATGCTGATGCCACTCATCCATAGCAGATGAGATTATATTATTCTTCCCAAAACATATTCATTATCCTCTCGTGCTGTCCCCATCCCTGAGGATAATGATGACCCTTTGTAACACCATTCATCACCGCCTGTAATTGTCTGCAGCTGAGGCTATTGGCCCTTGGGTCCTCTCCCACCTAACTTCTCTGGTGCCCAGTGATACCATGTCTGCTCTGCCTTCTTTTTGATCTCTTTCTTCAAAATGTCTTCATCTTTTTTGGTATGGACCTATGCATGTAGAAGCAAAGCAAATGCAGGATACATATATATTAGCATCTAACATAATCATGTAGTGGTCAGGACATTTTGACCAAATAAGGGATGAGTTGCCCATGAAAAGTCTAGAAAGGATCTTGAGAGGTGAGGAGAAGGTCAGTAGTAGAAGTCTGTGATATGGAGACTTCAAATATGCCTTCTGGGAAAAGGTAGAGTGAATGGAGGCTAGTTACTCAAGTGACATTACCTTGTGTGCATTCTCCTAAATAGGTAGAGGAGAGTTGGGGTATGGTTATAGAGCCTCTGTGCATATGTATTTTTCTGGGCAAGAAGTGACTTCATTTTGTTGGATTCTTGAGCTATGAATCACATAGATAAAACAAAAGATAAATACATAGCAATATATTAAATAGAGGAGTTATCAGTGGAACTGAATTTGAAGAATACTTGAACAAAAGAAGGCAGGTGGGATTGAGTTAATGGGGAAACTAAGCTCAAACAGGTCTGTAAGATGATGGTCAATGCCTATAGAGGCAGATTTGGAGGTTCTTTAGAATTAGCTTGGGGTATCAGGTGCAGAAGGTGGTCCTGAGCAAATCCTCAGAGAACATTTTTTGAGATAGCAGGTGACCTAGCCTCCCCCTACAACTTTAGCCACTGGGAGGAGTGTGGGCTCTTTCACTCAGAAGAAGAGTTACTTGTATACCACACATCTTCCTCCTCATAACTAGAGAAAGGCTTTGATAAAAACACAAGCAATGTCCACAAACAGGCAAATGGGGATTCAAATACAAAGAAATTCAGCAACCCAAATCTCTAGATGTTTGAAAAATACACACTACCAGTTCAACAGAAGACCTGATATCTGAGGTTATGATGGATTTTTAAAATAGTATATTTGATGTCTTCTCTGAGATGAGGGGGTATCATATTTACAAAAGATCAATTAGATACTAGAGTAAAATCCTTAGAGACTTTAGGACTAAGAATTAAGATAATCAACATTGAAAATCTAAAGCTCTATTAACCTGAACCACAAAAAACCCCACCATCAATGCACTAAGCTAAAAATCAAAGACATTGAAAAGCATTTTCTGAAAACTAGCACAAAAATGGTACTGAAGCAAAAAGTATGGAAGAAAAGTGAGACCAAATGATGTGTATGCTTCAGAATCTATCAAATAGGAGCTCACACAAGAAGGAAAATAGCAGATGGCAATTCCTTAAAAGAATAGAAAGTAATTTCCACAACTTACAGGGGGGGATTCTGAGTTTAATGAACACATGGAGGTCTGGCAGAACAGAAAAGATAGAAAACCTCCCTGGACAAAGCAGGGAGAACTTGGAAAGCAGCAGGCATAAATGGGCATTTCCAAAGAAAGAACATTCTCTCCCACCATATATATGTATAATGACTATATATATGTGTGTACATATATATATATATGTATATGTATATATATAATATATATATGAAAAAGAATTGGATTAGCAATGTAGTTCTCAATGGCAACATTTGATGCAGAAAGGCAAAGGATTTGAACCTAGACTTAGGTGTGTAATCAAAGCTTAATTAATATGTGAGGGCAAATTATCAGTTTTTTAGATAAAAGATAAATTTCACACCCAGAAACACTAGTGGGAGGAGAACCAACAAGTATTTCAACAAAAAGAAACATAGACCTAACAAGAAAGCCATATATTACGAGAAATCAGGGTGAAGAAGAATAGAAATTACAGATCCAGTTGTACTTAAATAACTGTTCATTAATAGAAAAAATTGTATATTTTATTTATGTGAAATTAGAAGAGAATGAAGGGAAGTATGAGTTAGCATTCCCTGTTCAATGAGATAATGTGATGTTAACTAACTGACATAGGAAAATAAGTAAATATTGATATACAAATATATATTTAAATTCTAGACCATTAGAATGGGAGAGAAGCCCTAACTAGAGGGCTCTAACTAAATACAAAGGAGGAAAAGAAACAAGAAAATCTAGTAAACAGAAAAATAAGGTGGCTAGTGTAAGTTCAAACACACCAGTTATCTTGTTAAATGTGAACAGATTAAATTCTGTTCTGAGAACACAAATTGAGATTGGATTTAAAAAATAAAGCTCTGGAATATTTTAGGAAATTTCTAAAACAAAATGAAACCAGAAGGTTGGAAATCAAGTCCTGAAAAGAGATACCCAACTTACGCCTTTAAGCAGAGATGGTGTAGAGGAAAATAACATGCAAAAATGAAATTCAGGGTGAGCACTACAAGGGACATACTAATCCAATAAATCAGAAAACATGAATGGTGAATCTTTATAAACCTAGTAGCATGCATTTATGATGTGTTTGGAAGAACATTAAAAAATGAGTAAGGCAAGATGGACAAATTCATAATCAGAGATTTTTCTTAAATTAAAAAATCTCAAAGAGAAAATCTCACTCAGAAATTGAAAGATTGAGTAGATAGAATGAGTTACAATATTAAGAAGGATATAATCTACAAATTTCACTGTATGACTATATATACATATTTGTAACATACAGAGTTTTTTCACATATACTTGAGGCTCATAGAAAAACTGAAAAAGAAATCAAAACTAAAACATGAGAGACTCCTAACTCTGGGAAATGAACAAGAAGTAGTGGAAGGGGAGGTGGGCACTGAAGGGGGCACTTGACGGGTGGGTGTTATACTATATGTTGGCAAATAGAACTCCAATGAAAAATATACAAAAAAAAAACAAAACGAAAATGAAAAGCTATTGATGACCTAGGATGAGAGAATTCTGATGAAAATTTGTACTTGCAAGTGTTTTAATTAGACAAATAGAAAAAGTCTAAAAAACCAAAAGGAATAATATTTTTTAAAGAACCATAAAGATATAAGCATAAATTAGTAAAAAAAAATATAGGTTATATTAAAGTATAAGAATTTTTCCTTTTAACTTGACTATGTACTAACTTGATTAGAAGTGTGGCAAAGAAACAAAATATTTTTAAGAATAAAAAAGGAAAAAGAAAGGATAAAAATGGAAGTAGAATTTATAGATTTTGGGAATTTAAAAGGACAAGTATAACATTTTATAATAAACTTGAGAATCTAGATGAAATTAATTCAAAAAATTAATACTGAGTCAAAAAGCAATATATCTTCATAGAACAGGAAATATTGTAAAAATATAGTAAAAAGAACCCCCCCCCGCAATGATCTTTGGGTCCATGAATTAAAAAATTAGGGAATATAATCTAATATTATTAATAATCATTGATAATTGATAATTAAAAGTGGTTTTTCCCGTATGAAAGGAGAAGTACAAATGCTTTTTTTTTTTCTGTATATTTGCTAGGAGTTCTTTAAAAAATGAAATGGGCTTTTTTTTTTTTTTAATAAGTAATTTCCACAAAGCTCTTGAAGTTCTTACAGAATTTGACAATGAAGTTGTTTCTCACTTAGCAATTCCAAAATACTTTATTTTTTTTCATGGAAAGAAACTAAATCATCATCAAACGATCAGAAGGAAAAGAAAGCCCTTTCTTTCTTTTGTAATATTCAAATCTGGAAGGGAAGAGGCAAAGATTGATGTACCGGCAATCATAAGAAAAAGATGTTGTCTGGTCTCACACAAAAAATAGAAATGAAATGTTTCTAATTTTATTTTTCACATACATCACAGAATGGGGAACATATGATAACATTTAATGAATTATTTTTTTTACTGTGTTCTGTTGATAAGGACAGTGTTAGGACACTAAGGAATGCTGGTGTTAGAAGATGGTCCTCCAACCATAAGTGAGGAAGTATCAGGTGGAAGTTACATTAAGTTTGGCACACATCATTAAACAGTGTATAAATAATAGTGAAAGGTAATAGAGGGGAAGGGAGAAGAAATGGGTAGGAAATATCAGAAAGGGAGACAGAACATGGAAGACTCCTAACTCTGGGAAATGAACTAGGGGTGGTGGAAGGGGAGGAGGGCGGGGGGTGGGGGTGACTGGGTGGCGGGCACTGAGGGGGGCACTTGACGGGATGAGCACTGGGTGTTATTCTGTATGTTGGCAAATTGAACACCCATAAAAAATAAATTTGTTATTTAAAAAAAGACAAGGGATCCCTGGGTGGTGCAGTGGTTTGGCGCCTGCCTTTGGCCCAGGGCGCGATCCTGGAGACCCGGGATCGAATCCCATGTCGGGCTCCCGGTGCATGGAGCCTGCTTCTCCCTCTGCCTATGTCTCTGCCTCTCTCTCTCTCTCTCTCTCTCTGTGACTATCATAAATAAATAAAAATTAAAAAAATAAAAAATAAAAAAAGACAAAAAATAAAAAACAGTGTCTCTTAGGAGCAGATGTTCAATTTTTCATACTGAGAAAGTGGCTCAAGAGATTCTGTTGTACCATAGTGTGATGTAATGGCATAATTTTCTATGAAAGTAAAATAAGCCATCTATCTTCAGTGCGGCAGTGGGTATCTGTCAAGTCTACTGGTGATTTCAATGTTCCTGTCCTAATTGGAAACTATAGATAATTCTGAAGGTCCTAAATACCCCTTTGGATATATTTGTTATTGATCTTGTACCGATACAGTGCGGGAGGTGGGTAGCACCTTTAAATATCTAATAATGTTTTAAGTGGCATTCTTTAAGACTAGTTTTTTTTTTTCAAGTTAACCATTATATCCTTTTATAACCCTTCATTCTGCCTCCTTTCTATGCCCTGGAAGTCATGGTAGAGTCACTAAAATATGAGTGTGGTCAATTCCATTGAGGCACGACTCCCTGAAAGATCTCTTCTTTACACTTATTTTCAATTCATAGGCTGGATTGTCTAGCCAGCTACTTTGGATAGTGATGTTCATAATTCTATCAGTTCCTCAATTTTGTGTTATTATCCAAAAAGTAGACAGGTGAATATATTCTACCTGCTTCTAAGAAAAAAAAAAGTGACAGTACAAGAACAAAACTGCACCAACTCTATTTCCTCAGCATACATAGAAGTCAGGGACTGTTCTAACCTTGACTTAGTAGAAATTGCAGAAATAAATGCAGAATCCCAGCATGCTGTTTCCCATGCTCCTCATGGCAAACCTTTGGGATTACATGGGCATTTCAGCTAAGAATTCCATGAAGGACCTGAATGAGGAGGTGGCAGTGAGGAAAATAATCAGAAACCACCAACAGAACACAAAAGATTGTGAAAGCATATACAAAGGTCTAGTGGTAGGCCAGAGCACTGACTACAGGGTAAAGGGCCTCAAAGAACAAGGGACATGAGTAGACAGTCTTTCAGAGGGGTTACACCCAAGCACAGAAGAGGCTGAAAGCAATGGAGAGCCATACTTGAATAGGGTCTAGTGCAGAGTTGAAAAAAAAGAGGGAGGAGGGCAGCCCGGGTGGCTCAGCAGTTTAGTGCCGCCTTCAGCCCAAGGTGTGATCCTGGAGACCCAGGATCGAGTCTCACATTGGATTACCTGCATGGAGCCTGCTTCTTCCTCTGCCTGTGTCTCTGCCATACCCCCCTCTCTGTGTGTTTCTCATGAATAAATGAATCTTTTTAAAAAGTGGGGGGGGGAGGAAAATTTAGATAGAAGAGAATCAAAATATCAAAGGACATACACCCCCTCTGCCATTCTCATTTCCCTTTTAAAAAACTCAAACACATGGCAAAGAAATTACTTCTTACTATGCTGATTAGAAGAGGGTATTCTTTTTTTATATTTTAATTTCTTTTTATTGGAGTTAAATTTGCCAACATATAGCATAACACCCAGTGCTCATCCCATCAAGTGCCCCCCTCAGTGCCCATCACCCAGTCACCCCAACCCCCTACTCACCTCCCTTTACACCACCCCTTGTTCGTTTCCCAGAGTTAGGAGTTTCTCATGTTCTGTCTCCCTTTCTGATATTTCTCACTCATTTACCCTCATTTCCCCTTTATTCCCTTTCACTATTTTTTATATTCCCCAAATGAATGAGACCATATAATGTTTGTCCTTCAGAAGAGGGTATTCTTGAACTAGAGATCTCCCAACCCAAACTGTTGGTTCTGTCCACAGAAATGTAGAGGAGTTGTTTCCATCTTTCTTTTAACAGCACTGCTACAAAATAAAACAGAAAATTAGAATAGTTTAAATATTCAGCTGAGAAAAATTCATGCTCTCCAAACCCAAAAGCAACACAGAAGGAAGCAGAAATGCAACAAACCAAACTAAATAGCCTCAAAGAAGCATTTGGGCTTATTGGAGGATACTTTGAATCAAAAGTTCAGGAACTATGAACATAAAGGACAAAAAACTTGAGAGAATGAAACAACTTGATTAGACACAGGGAAGAAATAGAAGAAAAAGTTATAATTGTATCAGAAATGTAGACTAACTTATAAGTTGCCCAAAAAGTATAGATGAAAAACATAAACAAGGACATTGGAATAAACTAATAAACAGCTAAGAGAATACAAATGAAATAAAAGAAGAAATAAATAAGAACCAAAGGTAAGATGACTGATTTAGAAGATAGCCAAAGAAGGAATAACATTTATATAATTGGAGTCCCAAGGAACAAATGTGGAACAGAATTAATATTTATAACTGTCAAAACACTTTTTGGATGCAAAACACTTGAATATACATATTGAAAGGACTCAGTGGCACTATTTCGAATTTACTCTCAATCATCAATTCAATGTCATTGTCTCATAAATGTATTAAACAAAGATAAAGAATATTAAGGACCATGAAGGGAAAACAAAATAACTCACAGGGAAAGATAGGTAGACAGGCACGTGACATCTGAAAAACAACAGAATGCAAGGCAACATGAAAGAGGCTTTTTGAGAAACTCCAAAGAAAATGTAAATCCAAAATTTCCCTCCAACCAAGCTGCCCTTTAAGTATGGAAAAAAATAAAATAAGACAAAGCCAGAGAGAGACACAAACCATAAGAGACATTGAACTCTAGGAAACAAACTGAGGGTTGCTGGAGGGGAGGAGATAGGGGTATGGGGTAACTAAGTGATGGGTATTAAGGAGGACATGTGATGTGATGAGCACTGGGTGTTATATACAACTGATGAATAACTGAATTCTACCTCTGAATCTACTGATGCACTATATGTTACTTAACTGAATTTGAATAAAATTAAATTTAAAAGTATCCGGGTTATAGAAAAATAACTAAACACATAAGAGTTCTGGGAATTCTGTATCCATAAGCCCTTGCTGAAGAATCTACTGGAAATTGAACTCCATTAAACCAAGAGATGACCAGGGAAATTTTAACAGAAGGAATATGAACAATATTTAGTAATTATAGATGGAAGACTGGAACAAAGGGGAGAGGACATGATATTGTATATAGATGACCCTGAAGACTCCATCAAAAGTACTGTTGGGGCTAATAGATGAATTCAGTAAAGTTTCAGAATACAAAATCAATATACAAAAATCTGTTGCAATTTCTTTACACTAATAACCTATCAGAGTGATTAAGAAACCAATGCCATCAATAATAATAAAATGCCTGTGGGTAAATTTATCCAAGGAGGAGAAATACTTGTATATTGAAAACAAGACATTAATGAAAGAAATTGAAGACACAGATAAGTGGAAAGGTATTCTGTTCTCATGACCTGTAAAAATTTATATAACTAAAATGACTGTGCTATCCAAGGTGGTATACAGATTCAACATATTCCCTAACAAAATTTCAATGATAATTTTTGCATAAATAGAACAATCCTAATATTTTATGAAACCATGAAAGATCCCAAGCATGCAGAAGAATATTGAGAAAGAAGGAATAAGCTGAAGTCTTCCTTTGCCCTGATTTCAAACTATATTACAAAGCTGTAGTAATTAAAACAGTATGCTGTTGGCCTAAACACAGACCTATACATCAGTGGAACAGAAGAGAGAGTCCAGATATAAGTTCATGCATAAAGGGTCAATTAAGACAAAGGAGCCAAAAATATGCAACAGGGAAAGCACAGTCTCTTTTTTTTTTTTTTTTTCACAGTCTCTTAATTAAATGGTGCTGACAAAAAAAAAAAAAAAGCTATACACAAGAGAGAGAATGAAACTGGACCACTCTCTTATACCACACATAGAAATTAAGTCAAAATTGATGAAAGACCTACATGTGAAACCTGAAGCCATAGAACTAGGAAAAAACACAGGTGGTAAGCTCTTTGCCATAGTCCTTGGTGATGATTTTTTTGAATCTGACCCCAAAAGCAAAAGCAACAAGAGCAAAAATAAATAGGTGGGACCAATTCAAACTAAAAAGCTTTGCATAGTAAAGAAAACCATCAACAAACTGAAAAGGCAACTTTTTTCATTTTTCATTGAGTGGGAGAAAATAGTTGCAAATAATATATCTGAGAAGTGGCTAATATCCAAATATATAAAGAATGTATACAACTCAATAGCCCCCCAAAAAACAAAAAAAACCAACAAAAACAAAAACCAAACAATCCAATTTAAAAATGGGCAAAAGATCTGAAGAAACATTTTCCAAATAAGAGCTATAGGTGGCCAACAGGTATATGAAATGATGCTTTATATCACTAATCCTCAAGGAAATGCAAATCAAAAGCATAATGAAATTTCAACCCACACCCACTAGAATGACTATCATTGAAAAGACAAGAAGTGTTTACTTGGGTGTAGAGAAAAGCAAACCCTCATGCACTGTTGGTGAGAATATAAATTGGTGTAGCCAATGTGGAAAACAATATGGAAATTCCCCTCCAAGATTAAAAATAGAACTATGTATGATCTTGTAATTCTCCTTCTGGGTATTGACTTGAAGAAAATGAAAATAGTAATTCGAAAACTAATCTGCACCGCCATGTTCATTGCAGCATTATTTACAATAGCCAAGATAAGAACACGACCTTAAGTATCCATCAGTAGGATAAAATGGATAAAGAAAGTGTGTGTGTGTATGTGTGTGGTGTATATACACACACACAATGAGATATCATTCAGCCATAAAAAGAGAATAAAACCTTGCCATTTGTGACATTGTGAATGGACCTTAAGGGTAATATGCTCAGTGAAATAAGTCAGAAAAAAGATGACTACCTGATCTATCTTCTACATGGAATTTAAAAACAAAAACACTCAGCTCATAGATACAGAACAGATTGGCATTGCAAGAAAAGGTGAGGAGGTGGAGAAAATTTTTTTTAACAGAATAGTAATAAGTATTCAGAATAAAATGTTATGACACATGTTAATCTTATGTATTCTATATTCTGATAAAGTAAAAATAATGTGACTAGAAAGCCAGAAATAGAATAAGTTCTCTAATTATTGTATAGTCATTAGATGGAGGTTAAGAATACCATTAAAAATGTATGAATGATACAATGACTTAAGAAAACATGGGAATAAAGGCATTTAAAATAGTACAGGTACAAAAGTAATCATCAGAAGAAAGACCTTCTTATATACCAAAACAAAAATTGCAAACAAAGTTAAATTTTCTAAAGAGAAAAGAAATTATAAGTAATACAGCATAACTGAGATCAAATGTTGTAGTCTCACTGATAAATGTTAATGGGCATAATATACCTATTAAAAGAAAAAGGTGTTCAGTTGGCCTCATAAAGGAAAACCCACCTATATTTTGTAAACAAGAGACACATGTAAGACAAGTCAAATAGGTGAACAAGAAAGAGGTAGACAAAAGGTATACTAGGTAAATGGAAATGGTAAGAAATCCGTATATCATACAAAATATAATTCAATTCAAAGAACATCAAACATAAAAATAAAGGACTTTGTTAAAATATGTAATTCACAATTAAATGTGTAATAATTATGAATACCTGCATACCTAAAATGGCAATCATCTCTGAGTTTATAATTGGTAATTTTAAAACGCTAACAAAATAGACAAACATATGGGTAATGTAATCAAGAAACAAATCACAAATATATGAAATAAGAAATGGCAACAGAGAGCTGTCCAAAATCTTCAAAATGATACTTTAATATCATCAGACTATGTATAAAAGGTTGATAAAAGGTTCACAAGGGGTGCCTGGGTGGCTTAGTTGGTTAAGCATCTGACCCTTGATTTCGGCTCACGTCATGATCTCAGGATCATCAGATTGAGTCCTGTGTCAGGTTCTGTGCTGAGCATGGAGCCTACTTAGGATTTTCTCTCTCCCTCTCTCTGCCTCTCACACTCCCTTGCACTCTCTAAAACAAAAAACAAAAAGTTGATGAAATACAAGGAGACAAAAAAACCACACTAATAAAATGACACTTCAGAACACAAAAAGATCAAGGTTACAAAAAAAGTAAGGATCAGAAAATCAAAACATCATAACCAAAAGGTATTCTATGGCATATTGAACTTTGTACCCTCACATAGATGACACGTTTACCTCAAGCACAAGTGGAAGGAACACTAAAAAAAAAAAAAAAACAAGAAAAAAAAAAGGTGGCAGAAAATGTCAGTGGACATAGTAAATAACACTATTGGCTTCCATTGAAATAAAAGTAGAAATTATTTAATCGTTAACTTTGTATTATAAGGAGGAATACAATATGAAGTGACAATTTTTAAAAACCTATATGATCCTGCATTATTAAAATAGGCAAAATACACTTAGAGCAGTGATGAGAGAAAAATCAGCACAGAAACTTCTTTTTAAAAAGATTTTATTTCTTTGAGAACAAGAGCATGTGTGGATATGAGCATAGGGGAGGTGGGGGGGTGGAGGCGGCAGAGGGAGAAGGAGAAGCAGGGTCCCCGCTTAGGGAGCCTGACACCTGACTGGATCCTAGGACCCTGGGATCATGACCTGAGCCCAAGGTAGGTGCTTAACCAGCTAATCCACCCAGACGCCTCAGTGGTACAGAAACTTGTATCAACAAAAATGAAAGAATACATAAATGACACTTTCAAGTGCAAAAGTTAGAAATAGAAATAACCCCAGTGTAAAGCAGAAAGAAGAAAGTACAAGGAGAAAAATGATAAAAGCAGAAATGTATGAGAAAGATGATAAAGGCAGATCTAATTAGTGAAAAAAAATACTTGATAATTTCAAAACATTAACAAATATACAAATATACAAGCCTATGGATAATGAAGTCAAGAAAAAAAGAGAGAAATCACAGATATATGAAATAAGAAATGGCAAGCGAGAAATGTCCAAAATGTTAAAATATCAAGTCTCTCAGAAATACATTTGAAAATATGCACAAAGTAGAGAATTTCCCAGGGAGATACAGTTTACCAAATTGACCCAGTTAAATAAATAAAACTTGGACAAATTGCTCTAGAATAAACTGAGAACATGCTCATAGAATTAACCCATAAAAAGCACTATGTCCAAGCAGGAATTACCGGGAAGTTCTAGAAAACTTCAAAGAGCAGATGATCCCAATGCTCTATGAATTATTCCAGAGCATTGGAAATGAAGGAGTATGTGGTAATGTGTTTTATGGAGCAAGTGTAGCATTGATATATATAAAGTCAATAAAGGCAGTGAAAGGGATATTTACAAGTAGATATCACCAATGAATATTGATGAAAAGTTCAAAATAAAATACAGTAAGTAAACAGAATCCAGTCCTATTATAGGAAAATTATATGTGATGACCTTGAGTTTATTTTAGGAATATGAGACTCAAAATTTGAAAATGTATAAATATCAGAATTTGTCTAAGGAAAAAAAAATCAAAGGATTGACTCTACAGATACTGAAAAGGTATTTTAAAAATTAAACACTTATTCCAGATAAAATGTACTCAAGCAAAAGGAATTGATGAACACTTGTTTCTATAATATACAAAGTACGCCTATCCTGAGGTAACATCTGTCATAAAGGGGAAGCAGTAGAGACATTTTCAATAACATTAGAAACTAGTAGTGAAAGTATCTGGGAATTCTTTTTGTAGTCTTGTCAATTTTATCTAAGTCTGAAATTATGTCAAAATACATATGGAGAATGAGGTTACTAATGCTTATTTTCTTTATCGGGACCAGGGGCACATATTTTTAGCTATTTACCCAATATCTGTTTCTCCTCTCTTTCTTCTCTTCTGAGGTTTTTTGTTTTGTTTTGTTTTGTTTTTTAAGTCTGAGATAAAATATCTTTCTTATAATTCAATTTTGTCACCTAAGATAAAATGGAAGTTTCTAGGTGGGGATTCTTAGGAAAATTTCTGAAAAAGGAACAGGCTTGGCTGATACTACACTCAGGCTTTTTGCCCTTCTAATATCTTCCTGGAGGGAGGTGACAGCCACATTGTATCAACAAGGAGAAAAATCTCAGCCTGAAGATAAAGGAACAAAGATATGGAAGGAGCTTGAGTGAAGTCACCAAATCCTTATATCAGCTACTGATGGCCGATTTCTGGATGTTTTACATAATAGAAACAATCCTCTTCCTTACTTAGGCCATGTTGGTTGGGTTCACTCTTTTTTGAAGCTGTGTGAATTTTATAGATTTTTTTTTTCATATAGGAATGACAAGTACTTCAAATGCCACAGGATTCTTGAGAGAAATGAGAAAATTAAAACAATTGATAACCACCACTCAAGACCCAAAGATCCAGGATTAAATCTGAAAGTGCACCTCAAAGTAGAGGTTTTAGGGAGTTCATACTCCGTGGAGAGCCACTCCAATGCCTTGAAGAAAGCATAACGCAATCAGCTTAGATAAAACTTCCATTCTCTGTTGTATCAGTTCAACACTATTTGTTGAGAAACAGCTCTGTGAAAACTACTGGAACATAGAAGTGTTTCTCAGTAGTTTACAAGGACCTTCTAATCCCAGTAGCAAGTACAAAGTCAGTGCTTTCAGAAATAAAAAGCCACTCAGGACATTATGATAAAAGCGTCAATGAGCAGTATAGATAGTACAAGTCATATATAAATTCAAAGACATGAACGGGGCTGAGTGGAGAAGAATTCATGGAGGAGGTGCTATCTGAGTGAGTCTTGGCAGAAAGATAAAACTTGGATCTTTGAAAGGCATAGGTGGGAAGGCATTCTTGGCAAAATACATGCAGATACCAATGGGTAGAAGTTATAAAAAAAAAAGTGACATTTAGGGACAGTAAGGCAGCCAGTTCTTTTGGAATGGAGTCTTTTTGACATTATAAATTCTTCAACAGGATATAATCTGATCAAAGCAGAATTTTAGAGTCACCTAATATGTAGGATGAAATGCAGGAAGCTTAGAATCAAACTGGATGATAAATTTAGTGATTGTGGGCATAGGTGGGGCTATAAGAATGGGAAAGCCACATTCAAGAGTTATTTCTGGGGAAAATGCACATATATTTGTATCTTGTCAGATTTAGGGTTGGATCATAAACTCTGCCAAGGTTTCACACGTAATTGCTTAACAGCAATGTCATTGACAGAAACCGGTCATTGGAAATGGAGCTCTTTTCTTAGAGACAGAGGAAGCAGAAGTGTAAGAGGATGAAGCTGAGGTTAATTTTGCTCAGATGTTGAGGGGCTCTGAAAATAGTCAACATTTGCTTAGAGATACTATGTCTGGAGTGTGGAAGAAGGGTCAGGCCTTCAGAGACAGACTTGCGTGTCATTTGAATGGGAATCATAGTTAAAATGGTATGGATGGATGATTTTAACAGGAAGTTGATGGTTCTAGAATGTGAGAAAGTTGGAATATGGATAGTAGAGGTCTGAGAACTAAGTTTTGGGCAGCACTATTTACAGAAAGAAAAATAAGAGAAGCCAGTGGAGAAGATAGAAGTAGAAGAAGCCCCTGCTCCCCATCATGTGGCATATTTCCCCCAGTCCTAGAAGATGATGGTCTCACTAATTGGGGCATCTGCTAGGACCCCTGAAATGAATTGTTACATGTTTCATAATGCATATTTAGGATGATTGCAAATCATGAACTTCAAACTTGCTCAAAAATCTACTCAAGGGATGCCTGGGTGGCTCAGCAGTTGCGTGTCTGCCTTTGGCTCTGATCCCGGGGTCTGGGTATCATGTCCCACATCAGGCTCCTTGCCAGGACCTGCTTCTCCCTCTCCCTATGTCTCTGCCTCTCTCTGTGTCTCTCATAAATGAATAAATAAAATCTTAAAAAAAATACTACATATATAAAAATCTGCTCCTTTTTCTAGATGGGGTAAGAAACATGGAAGCTTGAATTTCCATTTGCGGATTATATTTTGTTTAGTGTTCATTAAATTTATTAGAATAAAGAGGATTTGGTGCTAACTATACATTGAGATCTCTTTTGTGAACGTGTATATTGTGTTTGTGTAAATATTATGTAATTATAGCAAAATTTTAAGAGTTACACTTTATAGGTGACTTAATTTAGCTGCTGTCACAGAGCACTGGTTGTTTCTGATGTATGTTCTGACTTCTCCTTGCTCAGATACCAACACTGAAAACGTCATTATTTCTGTGGATAAAATCAGAAGCACAAAATGCTTCACTGTATAGATGCAGGACGATAACACAGACAGGAGTAGGGATTTTGGCAACTCCACATATCCTCCTTCAACCAATAGAACACATTCAGGAGATTTAGGGAATCAAAATGTGTGATTTCTTTTTTCATTTAAGGCATAAAGGAATGGCAGTTATTTTAATATTTGTATCTTAACTTTAATAACATTACGTCTGACTCACTGAGGAAAGACTCATTCTGTACTGGTTATGAAATCTGGATTATATACAAGTTTTAGCTAAGAATTTTTAAAAATACAGTTTTGAAATGATGTGTCTTGGAACCCTAGATTCTCTTTATGCCTACTGCATTGGTGGTGGGGTACAAGAGGCTGGTAGGAAACCACCACTTTCATTTGTCTGTTTTATGTATTATCCTTTTCCTGCATGATTTTGATGAAAGGAAATCAATAACCCTTAAAACATAAAGAATAGAGTTAAAATTATTGGTATGATGTCCTTTTCTACTAATTATCTATGTTGGTTATGGGTGAATTTTTAATTGAATTTTCTCCTCTTTTTGAGTGGTATTTTCCTGCATCTTTTTTTTTTTTTAAGATTTTATTTATTGATTTTACAGAAAGAGAGAGCAGGGGGAAGGGCAGAGGGAGAGGGAGAGAGAGAGACTCTCGAGCCAACTCCACGCTGGGCACAGAACCCGACATAGGGCTCAGTCTCACAACCCTGAGATCATGACCTGAGTCACAATCAGAAGTCAGGTGTTCAACTGACTGAACCACCCAGGTGCCCCTATTTGCCTGCATCTTGCATGCATGCCTTGTAACTTGTTATCTGTTTATAGGCTGAATTTTCCAACAAGATATTCACCAATACTTGTGCTCTTTTGCTTTTCAAAAATCCACTGAGTGTAGGACTTTTTGTTTTATACAAGTAAGTCAAGATTGTGAATTTGTTTCAAGAATGCTTTGGTTTTCCTTTATTAATTTTGTTATACAATATTCTCATTGATCCTGCTTTCTTTCTGGTGTATTATTGTCATTCTATATCCTCTTTGTTCCAAGCTTTACATAAATGTTTTGACTTGCCAGATTTTTTTTTAAAGAAGTCTTTTCTTTTTTTAAGAAACCTTTCTTAATGGTTATTTGAAAAAAGTTAAAAATAAAATTATGCTTACATTCCTAGTTTGAGTGCATTTTGGTCAGTGGCCCCAACTTGTATAATTCTGCTTTTTAAAATCTGAGGTTTTGTTATGGCCTAGTGATAATTTCTGTATGCATTTCATAGATGCTTAAAATGTTTATTCTCTGGCAGAATACAGATATCACTTACACTTTTATATATGTGTGTATATATATATATATGCATATGTACACACGCACACACAGATATATATATCTGATTATATATATATATATAATCAAAGTTAATGTTATTCATATCCTATTTTTTTTCACTTGCTCTCTGAATGATGAAGGGTAAGATCTTTAAAGTATATGTTACAAATGACCAGCAACATGCAAGATATCTTCTGTTTGCCCATGCAATGTTATTTTAAAAATTAAACTAATCACAAACATTTAAAGGCCAGGGAATTTTGTATAACAGATAGATTTTTGACTTCTTTGAAAAACTAGAGAATCAGCCAAACCTGCATCCTCACTGCTGTGCAGAAATGTTTGACTGAAGCTAAGAATTGTCTGCTTTTAAAATATAGTACATGTACTCTCCATTTCACAAGGACCTCCCCTGGCACCTGAGGCCTCTGACTATGAATACGAATTGCTATTTATCTTTGTTTTTGCTCTATTACATTGTAGTGGAGTGGAGGAAATTGTGGGAGAAAAATCAACCACCAGAAATGGTAAATCAAAAAAGACAGACTGAGAAGGCACTGTATTTAAGAAAAAAAAAAAAAAATCTTAAAATCTAGCCTTCTTTATTCTTCATATAATGTTTGACCACTTTTGGAGGAATACGTTGATAATCCATACAATAGTGTCTTTCTGGGGATGCCTGGGTGGCTTAGCAGTTAAGCATCTGCCTTTTGGCTCAGGTCATGATCCCACAGTCTGGGATCAAGTCCCACATAGGGGTCCCTACAAGGAGCTTGCTTCTCCCTCTGCCTGTGTCTCTGCTTCTGTGTGTTTGTGTGTGTGTGTGTGTGTGTGTGAAATAAATAAATAATAAATAAATAAATAAATAAAATCTTTTAAAAATAGTGTCTTTCTGTCAATTTCTTTGTAGATATTTAATCAATTTTATTGAGATAAAATATATATACAATTAATCTATCCATATACACATACAATTTGCTGATGTGAACACCTAGAAAACTAGAAAACCACCTGTGGAATATAAACCTGCAAAAACATGGCCACTGTCAAGATATAGAACACTTTCATTGTCATCAATAGTTTCCTTGTGTCCCTCTGGAGTACATCTCTCCCTCTTCCCTTGCCCCAGACAACCAATTACCTATTTTGTTTCATTTTCTAGACTTGTGTATAAATGAAAAAATATAGGATGTGTTCCTTTTTTTTTTTTTTTTTTGGCCTGGATTTTTTCACACAGACCACTAATTTTGAGATCCATTCATATTTTTGTTTATATCAACATTTTTTCCTTTTTATGAGTGATAGGCATTTCATTGTTTGGATACATGACAGTGTATCCATTCATCAGCTAAAGAATATTTGGGGTTTTTTCACCCCCATTTGAAAATATAGATTGTTGAGATTGTTCACATACAAATCTTTGTAGTAACATCTGCTTTCATTTCTCTTGGGGAAATACCAAGACATGGAATGACTGGGTTGTACTGTAGGTATATATTTAACTTTTTTTTTTTAAAGAGAGAGAGAAGAGCATGAATGGGGAGAGGAAGAAGGAGAGGAAAAGAGAGAATCTTAAGCAGGCTCCATGCTGGGCATGGACTTGGATGAAGGGCTCGATCTCACAACCCTGAGATCATGACCTGAGCCTAAATCAAGAGATGGATGCTTAATCAACTGAGGTATCCCTATATTTAACTCTTAAGAAATTGTCAGGTTTCCAAAGTGATTGTACAATTTTAAATTCCCATTAACAGTGTGCTGATTATGCAGTGATATTACTTAGTGGTCTTAACATCATTGATGGCAAAGGATGAGCATCTTTTCATGTGTGTACTGAGAAACATCTGTTCATGTCTTTTGCCCTTTTTAGTTTGCGTCTGACAAATGAGTTGTAAGACTTCCTGTAGACTCTAAGATTGTAAACAATGCTGTAATAAACATAAGGGTGTCTACATCTTTTTGAATTAGTGTTTTTGTTTTCTTTGGGTGGGTGCCCATTAGTAGAATTATTGGATCATGTGGTATTTCTATTTTTAATTTTTTGAAGAACCTCCATAATATTTTTCATAGTGGCTGCACCACTTCACATTACCACCAAGAGTGCATGAGAATTCCTTTTTCTCTTTCTTGCCAATGCTTATTGTTTCTTGTTTTTTTTTTTTTTTTTTTTTTTTTTTAATGTTGGCCGTACTGGTAAGTATAAGGTAATCTCTCATTGTGCTTTTGAATTGCATTGCCCTGATGATTCATAATGTTGAATATATTTTCATTTGTCTTTTGTTCATCTTTGAAAGAATGTCTCTTCAGGTCCTCTGCCCATTTTTTAAATTAAGAACTATCTGTTTTTTTTGGTGTTGACTTGTGTAAGTTCGTTACATATTTTGAATATTAACCCCTTATCCATATATCACTTACAAACACCTTCTCCCATTCAGGAGGTAGCCATTTTGTTTTGTTGATGGTTTCTTTGTTGTGCAAAACCTTTTTATTTTGATGTAGTCCCATTAGTTTACTTTTGCTTTTGTTTCCCTTGCCAGGGATGTTTGTTTCTCCTTCCCAGGAGATTTATCTAGAAAAATGTTGCTATGGCCAATGTCAAAGAAATTACTACCTATGTTCTATTCTAGGATTTTTATGGCTGCATGTGTCCAAATTCAGTCTCTAATCCATTTTGAGATTATTTTTGTGAGTGGTGTAAGAAAATGGTACAGTTTCATTCTTTTGCATATAGAGCTGTCCAGTTTTTCCAGCACCATTTATTAAAGAGACTATCTTTTTCCCATTGTATATTCTTGTTTCCATTGTCATAGATAGATTGACCACACAAGTATGGATTTATTTCTGGGCCCTAGTCTGTTCCATTGATCTGTGTCTATTTTTGTGTCCGTACCATAATGTTTTGATTATTAGCTTTATACATTATGACTTGAAATTTGGGACTGTGATAGCCTCAGCTTATTGTTCTGCTGAAGATTACTTTGGGGATTCAAAGTCTACTGTGATTTGATATAAAGTTTAGGTTTATTTATTCCAGTTTTGTGAAAAATGCTGTTAGCATTTTGATAGGAATTGTACAAATCTGTTGATTGCTTTAGGTAGTATGGACATTTTAACAATATTCTCCCAATCTGTGAGCATTGATTGAGTCATCTTCATTTTCTTTACCAGTAGTTTATAGTTTTCAGAGTATGAGTTTCTCACCTCCTTGGTTATGTTTGTTCCTAGGTATTTTATTCTTTTTGGTGCAAGAATAAGTAAAATTGTTTTCTTAATATCTCTCTCTGCTGTTTTGTTATTAGTGTATAGAAACACTGTTGATTTCTGGGTATTAATTTTGTGCTTTGTAACTTTCCTGAAGTCATTTATTACTTCTAATAGTGTTTTGGTAGAATCTCCATTGTTTTCTATGTATGGTATCCTGTCATATATGAATAGTGAGAGTTAAACTTTTTCCTAACCAATATGGATGCCTCATTACTCTTTGTTGTCTAATTGCTGTGACTAGGACTTCCAGTACTATATTGAATAAAAGTGGTGAAATTAGACATCCTGTTTTGTTCCTGATCCTAAAGGAAAAATTTGCCGTTTTGCACCAAACTGAGTTTACACCATTGAGTTTGATGTTCTCTATAGGTTTTTTCAAAAAGGCCTTTTTATATTGGGTATATTTCCTCTAAACCCACTTTATTGAGATCTTTTATCATAAAGAGATGTTTTGGTAAAATGGGTCATTGAAGAAATTGAAAAATATATGGAGACAAGTGAAAATGAAAACAACAGTAGTCCAAAATCTTTGGGACACGAGAAAGCAGTTCTAAGAGGATAATATATAGTGATACAGGTCTACCACAAGAAACAAGAAAAAGCTTAAATAATCTAAACTTACACCCAAAGGACCTAGAAAAAGAAGGAAAAAAAAAAGCCTAAGCTGAGTAAAAGGAAGGAAATAATAAAGATCAGAGCAGAAGCAAATGACATAGAGACTAACAAATGTAATAGAAAAGATCAATGAAATGAAGAGCTGAGTCTTTGAAAAGAAGAAAAAAATTGATAAACTTTTAGCTGGACTCACCAAGAAAAAAGAAAAAGGACTCAGATAAAATCAGAAATGAAAGATGAAAAAAAAAAAAGAAATGAAAGATGAAAAGTAACAAATGACACTACAGATATATAAAGGATTATAAGAGTACTATGAAAAATTATATGCCAACAAATTGGACAACCTGGAAGAAATAGATTCCTAGAAATAAATATTTTAAACTGAATCAGAAAAAAAAACTGAATCAGAAAGAAATAGAAGATATGAACAGACTTATTACTAGGAATGAACATGAATTAACAATCAAAAAACTACCAAAAAATAAGAGCCCAGGACCAGATGGATTCATAAGTGAATGCAACAACATATTTAAAGAAAATTTGCTATCTATTCTCAAACTATTCCAAAAAATAGAAGAAAGAGGAAGGAAAGCTTCCAAATGCCTCCTATGTAACTCCTTTTTTCCTAATATAATACTTGTAGACTTAGAATATTGCTTTTAAATTGTTTTGTTATACATGTTTCAATTATTTTATACACATTTTGTGAATGTAACTATCTAAATAAATGTTCAATGTTGTTTATAAAATGGTGTTTATAATATCACCTCCTCATGTTTTCATTAAAATTTTTTCCCACTTCATTTAATTGGATATTTTGTTTGTGTATGTGTAAGGATGAATTAGTGTTAAGTTTTGAGTGATTATCTGAGAAAGATCTTCTATTTGTTTTCTACTTTTTACAGCTAAAGACTCAATTATTGGGAATTATTAAGTTGCAAACTTCTCTTTAGATAGGATGTGTTTATTGTCTTTGTCTTTCATAGTGCAAAAAAACCAATTTATTGAGAAATTGCTCAAGATACTTTTCTAAAGCTTCCCTGCATTTTTTCTTGTTTCTTGCCATGTAGGTATTATATGTAGGCATATCTTGGTTAATTTTAGTAAATAATGTTATATGATAATGATAAAACTCTTCAAAATTGTTCTTTTAACTCAAGCAAGATTTCTAAACTTTTTTTTTAATAAATTAATTTTTATTGGTGTTCAATTTACCAACATACAGAATAACACCCAGTGCTCATCCCGTCAAGTGTCCCCCTCAGTGCCCGTCACCCATTCCCCCCCACCCCCCACCCTCCTCCCCTTCCACCACCCCTAGTTCGTTTCCCCGAGTTAGGAGTCTTTATGTTCTGTCTCCCTTCCTGATATTTCCCACACATTTCTTCTCCCTTCCCTTATATTCCCTTTCACTATTATTTATAGTCCCCAAATGAATGAGAACATACAATGTTTGTCCGCCTCCGATTGACTCATTTCACTCAGCATAATACTCTCCAGTTCCATCCACGTCGAAGCAAATGGTGGGTATCTGTCGTTTCTAATGGCTGAGTAATATTCCATTGTATACATAGACCACATCTTCTTTATCCATTCATCTTTCGATGGACACCGAGGCTCCTTCCACAGTTTGGCTATTGTGGCCATTGCCGCTAGAAACATCGGGGTGCAGGTGTCCCGACGTTTCATTGCATCTGAATCTTTGGGGTAAATCCCCAACAGTGCAATTGCTGGGTCGTAGGGCAGGTCTATTTTTAGCTCTTTGAGGAACCTCCACACAGTTTTCCAGAATGGCTGCACCAGTTCACATTCCCACCAACAGTGTAAGAGGGTTCCCTTTTCTCTGCATCCTTTCTAACATTTGTGGTTTCCTGCCTTGTTAATTTTCCCCATTCTCACTGGTGTGAGGTGGTATCTCATTGTGGTTTTGATTTGTATTTCCCTGATGGCAAGTGATGCAGAGCATTTTCTCATGTGCGTGTTGGCCATGTCTATGTCTTCCTCTGTGAGATTTCTCTTCATGTCTTTTGCCCATTTCATGATTGGATTGTTTGTTTCTTTGGTGTTGAGTTTAATAAGTTCTTTATAGATCTTGGAAACTAGCCCTTTATCTGATACGTCATTTGCAAATATCTTCTCCCATTCTGTAGGTTGTCTTTGAGTTTTGTTGACTGTATCCTTTGCTGTGCAAAAGCTTCTTATCTTGATGAAGTCCCAATAGTTCATTTTTGCTTTTGTTTCTTTTGCCTTTGTGGATGTATCTTGCAAGAAGTTACTGTGGCCGAGTTCATAAAGGGTGTTGCCTGTGTTCTCCTCTAGGATTTTGATGGACTCTTATCTCACATTTAGATCTCTCATGCATTTTGAGTTTATCTTTGTGTATGGTGAAAGAGAGTGGTCCAGTTTCATTCTTCTGCATGTGGATGTCCAATTTTCCCAACACCATTTATTGAAGAGACTGTCTTTCTTCCAGTGGATAGTCTTTCTTCCTTTATTGAATATTAGTTGACCATAAAGTTGAGGGTCCACTTCTGGATTCTCTATTCTGTTCCATTGATCTATGTGTCTGTTTTTATGCCAGTACCACACTGTCTTGATGACCACAGCTTTGTAGTACAACCTGAAATCTGGCATTGTGATGCCCCCAGCTATGGTTTTCTTTTTTAAAATTCCCCTGGCTATTCGGGGTCTTTTCTGATTCCACACAAATCTTAAAATAATTTGTTCTAACTCTCTGAAGAAAGTCCATGGTATTTTGATAGGGATTGCATTAAACGTGTAAATTGCCCTGGGTAACACTGACATTTTCACAATATTTATTCTTCCAATCCATGAGCATGGAATATTTTTCCATCTCTTTGTGTCTTCCTCAATTTCTTTCAGAAGTGTTCTATAGTTTTTAGGGTATAGATCCTTTACCTCTTTGGTTAGGTTTATTCCTAGGTATCTTATGCTTTTGGGTGCAATTGTAAATGGGATTGACTCCTTAATTTCTCTTTCTTCAGTCTCATTGTTAGTGTATAGAAATGCCATTGATTTCTGGGCATTGATTTTGTATCCTGCCACGCTACCAAATTGCTGTATGAGTTCTAGCAATCATGGGGTGGAGGCTTTTGGGTTTTCTATGTAGAGTATCATGTCATCGGCGAAGAGGGAGAGTTTGACTTCTTCTTTGCCAATTTGGATGCCTTTAATGTCTTTTTGTTGTCTGATTGCTGAGGCGAGGACTTCCAGTACTATGTTGAATAGCAGTGGTGAGAGTGGACATCCCTGTCTTGTTCCTGATCTTAGGGGAAAGGCTCCCCGTGCTTCCCCATTGAGAATGATACTTGCTGTGGGCTTTTCGTAGATGGCTTTTAAGATGTTGAGGAAAGTTCCCTCTATCCAAGAGTTCTAAACTTTGACTCTATTTTATTTTGCTTTTTTCTACTACTGTCATATGTTACTCGCAATTCCAACATAATTCTCCAACCTTTAAAAAAATCTTCCAGAATTGGTGTGTTTTATTATCTTTTGTGTAATACCTTACTAATTTACATTTGAAATAGCAGAGTTGCTAATATTATCATCCAGATGCAGCATATTGGTAAATACTATGATCAGTCATCATTACCGACATTTCAGAGGTTTGGAGTAGTAGTTCTCTCTATCATAGCAATTATAACTGAATTCTAGGTGTTTCCTAAGCCTTTTTGTGTGTGTGTGTGTGTGAGGAGAGGTTATTAGGTGGAATAATTTTCTCTGTGGCAAAAGAATAGGGTATATTTTATCAGCAGATATCTTGCTTATAATAGTTAGAAGAACATACAGTCTTAGAGTAAGTATTGAAATTCCTTTCATTTGACGCAACCTCGCTGGGCAACTAAAAACTAATACGAAGCAAGAGAGGTCAAAATTAGATAACAAATTAAATATGAGGCATGTAATGCTTTTCAGGTACACATTTATTTTATTTTATTTTATTTTTTTTTATGATAGTCACACAGATTGAGGGAGAGAGAGAGAGGCAGAGACACAGGCAGAGGGAGAAGCAGGCACCATGCACCGGGAGCCCGACCTGGGACTCGATCCGGGGTCTCCAGGATCGCGCCCTGGGCTAAAGGCAGGCGCTAAACCGCTGCGCCACCCAGGGATCCCCACATTTTTTTTAAATGCCGGTAATCTCTAGGCTGACTCTTCATTATCTCTCTTCATTTATGTCATGTTACTCTTCTCTCATAATTTCAATTGTTATTTTGCCTGCATTCTGAGAGGTTTGAAGTATGTCTTACACCTAACTGATGATATTTTCAGCAACCTAAAATAAACTTTTTTTTATTGCTTCCCATACTGATTTAATTCTAATGTTGCATTTAAATTTTTTTTATTTTTTTGCATATTTTTATTGGAGTTTGATTTGCCAACATACAGCATAACACCCAGCACTCATCCCATCAAGTGCCCCCCTCAGCTCCCATCACCCAGTCATGCCATCCCCCCCACCCACCTCCCTTCCCACTACCCCTTGTTCGTTTCCCAGAGTTAGGTGTCTCTCATGTTCGTGTCACCCTCACTGATATTTCCCATTCATTTTCTCTCCTTTCCCCCTTATTCCCTTTCACTATTTTTTACATTCCCCAAAAGAATGAGACCATATAATGTTTGTCCTTCTCCGATTGACTTACTTCACTCAGCATAATACCCTCCAGTTCCAACCACATCGAAGCAAATGGTGGGTATTTGTAGTTTCTAATGGCTGAGTAATATTCCATTGTATACATAAACCACATCTTCTTTATCCATTCATCTTTCAGTGGACACCGAGGCTCCTTCCACAGTTTGGCTATTGTGGACATTGCTGCTAGAAACATTGGGGTGTGTCCTGCCATTTCACTGCATCTGTATCTTTGGGGTAAATCCCCAACAGTGCAATTGCTGGGTTGTAGGGCAGTTCTATTTTTAACTCTTTGAGGAACCTCCACACAGTTTTCCAGAGTGGCTGTACCAGTGCACATTCCCACCAACAGTGCAAGATGGTTCCCCTTTCTCCACATCCTCTCCAACATTTGCTGTTTCCTGTCTTGTTAATTTTCACCATTCTCACTGGTGTGGGGTAGCATTTAAATTTTTCAGTCATTTGTAATCCTAGCCAACTTCCTTTTTAGGCTCTACCTCTATGTTGGTCCTAGTGAGCTTTTCTGAAAGGTAAGTTCTCCCAAAATGTGTTTATCTTCCTCTCTGGTATCTGTTTTCAGATAAAAAAGTTTTTCTTCTCTTTGAGTGTTGTGTCCTCATTTATGTTGTAGAATCTCTCCTTAACATGTAGATTAACAACCTGCAAACATGGTGATTGTTTGCAAAAAAGGATAGGTTTATACAGAGGTAGTCTTTGTCAATAAACTAAATGGTTAGTTTTCCCTTATCCCTTTTGCTTTTCCTTCTGTGAATTAATCCTGTGCATCTAAGATGTTATCCTGGAGGACAGATAGATAGATGTTCATAGCTCCATGCCCAATTCTTGGTAATGTTCTGGGTGTGAGTTGGCTGGACCGAGAGGGATCTTCTCTTCCTCCTGCTTCCTAATTGTCTTTTACTATCAGACTGTTCATAAGAGAGCACAATTGACCATTCTCTGCTTGTCAGGATGAGCACCACTTATCATCCTTCCAGAAAGCAATGCTCTGGGATCTCTTACTCCTGCCCCTGCTTATTATCAAGCTCTTACTCAGGATGTGGGGTTTTATCTGCTTGCATCCACAACCAATATGTCAAATTTGTAGATATTCACTCTACATATTTATCAACCAGGGGCATTAAAAGAGACACTGATGAGGATAGTGGGGACAAGATATGCCTTTGACTCAAGCTGAGGATTTGTTAGGGAACACCTTATTTTAGAGCAGAGAAATCCTTTTTCTCTGAAGTAAAGATTTCCATTGCTGTCATGTAGAAAGTTGCCATTTTGTCTTTTTCTGGTTCTTCTATTTCAGATGTGTTTTCTCCCTTTTCTTAGAATTCCTCCAGGTGTATTGCAAACAGGTGTTCAACATTACCTGCATTATTCTACTTTGCATTTCTCAGGCTCCTATAAATATTTTAATACATGGATTGGAGGAAGGAAAATATATTCCTTTTATTGCATTTTAAATCAAGAAGTCTCAAATTTCCTTCATTTCACATGGTGTTCATGGTATTAGGACATTACTGGTTACTACGTTCCTCTGTTTTGGGTTGAAACCATGACACATTCTGTGCATTGAACTGGAACCCAGTGAACCCTGCAGAAGACACATGTAGAGAGTAGGCATCTTATTCCAGACTTGGTCCTATGGCACATATCACATGTAGGACATCTAACAAAAATTCATAAAACTCTTCAATAGGTGGTGGTTCAAAGCAATTAAATTTAGATTGTTTATTTTGCAGAGAAATAGGGTCATTAAAGGGAGAATCTATTTCTTGTTTAAAGGAGTAAGGGGGTGATATGGGATGGGTCAGTTGTCTTGAAATCAGAAATGGACCTTTGTGGAGGCCGAGAAAATTAAGGCCATTCCACCTTAAGTTCAGCGTTGGCACAAGTACAGCCATCCCAGGCCCCTGTGAAGAAGAGCTGAACTTTACCTTCCTTCTGTTACAGCTTAACGTCCTAGAAAGCCCCATTTTAGAATGAGAACAGAGCCCAAGCCAGTGGCAGGAAGCCCCTATTAGAATGAGAACAGAGCTCAATGCCCTTGAAGGCCCCATATCAAAATGTAAACAGAACTTGAGGAATTGCTCCACCCCTTCTGGAGGTCCCCTAGACCAGCCCTTAAAACTAAGCTGGAACCCACCTTGGAGTCCAGGTCCCTGCTCCACTGTGTCGGGTACACTTGGACCCAAGCTCAAGCTTGTAAATAAACCCTCGTGTGTTTGCATTGGTGTCGGCTCCTTGGTGGTTTCTCGGATTCGCGATCTTGGGCACAACACCTTAATGGTATATAAATTATGAAAATTTGGCATATTAGAAAAACTGGTGTGGTTTGAAGAAGTAAATACTGGCGCCTCTTGTTAATCCACCTTAGGACATATTATAAGCGTGCTGGAAATTTGGAAACTTCAGCATTGTCAGATGCTATGTGGCACCATCTAGAATGTATAACAGTAGTCACATTTAATTGCCTCCCAGACATCTCCAGTGACTTATTTTTTCTGTCCATGCCGACACCCCCAGTTATTTGGTATTGTGTGTATGTCTTCTCTAGCCTTGATTTGTCCAGGATCAGGATCAATAGTAGTTGTTGGAAAAGAGATGAGGAAAAACAAGAAGTGCCGCTTTTTAGTAATGTGATGATATTGATACTACTTAATGCCTCAAGAAGTTTGCCCAGTGTAATGAACATAGGCACCAATAGTAGCCTGACCTGTGTAGTGGCCCTCAGGAAAGTTGTGGCAAATCCCAGGAAACCCGGGACATTTTTCATGACTACACTTAGTAAATACTTGCTGTAGCATTTCAGAAACAACAGTGTTAGAAGTTTGGTCTAGCAAACACAGAATGCTGGTGCTGTAAAGGAGCTGACA